>NC_038044.1:22969976-23693774 GCF_002211085.1 Panicum hallii
GCCGCCGCGCCCGCCCGCGCCGCGCCCGCCCGCCCACGCCCACGCCGTCGCGCCCCGCCCGCCCGCCGCGCCGCCCGCGGCCCACCCGCCCGCGCCCGCCGCCCACGCCCACGCCTGGCCGCCGCCGCCCGCGCCCGCCGCCCGCCGCGCCGCCCACGCCCACGCCGCCGCGCCCGCCGCCCACCCGCCGCCGCGCCCGCCCGCCCACCCACGCCGCGCCCGCCCGCCCACGCCACGCCGCCACGCCCGCCCCACGCCCACGCCCACGCCGCCGCGCCCGCCGCCCACGCCGCCGCGCCCGCCCGCCCACGCCGCCGCGCCCGCCCGCCCACGCCCACGCCGCCACGCCCGCCCCCACGCCACGCCCACGCCCCGCGCCCGCCGCCCACGCTCGCCGCAACCGAGGCCGCTGGCTCGCCGCTCCGAGGCCGCGGCACGCCGCCCCGAGCCACCGACGCCGCTGCTCACACCCCGACGCCGCTGCTCCACACAGCAGTCTTCCAACGCCGTCGTCTCGCCGGGGAGCGCTCCTCGGGTGCTGTCGCCGACCGTCCGTCCGCCGCCGGCAACGTCGCCTCCAGTCTAGGTGACGACCCCGCTTGCTAGTAAATAAGATGATGCAATGCTTGTGAAGTATGTGTTCGCGTATGCCCGATAGATCTACCCCTTGTGGATTGGAGATTTGAAAAAAGATATTAAAAGGAAACAATTGCTTAATTATAGTAATGATTTCGGAGTTTGTATATTTTGTGGTTACTGTGTTGAGTACTATCCAAAAAGCTGTTTATCAAGCTAACCGGTAAGCTAACCTTTTATGACCCACGGCAGCAATCCTACCTTTCCAAGCCTTTCTATAAAATCCTTTTTATGATATAGAGAATGAAATGATTGTATTTATATGATGGATGCTAGTATAGACAATGGATGCTTGTATTACTTGTTTAGATCTTACACTTTAATTGTATTCTTGTCATTGCCTGAATTGTGGTATACCGTGTGGTGGTGCTCGACTAAAGTGCTCCTATTACTTTAGTGCTCGACTCAGGTGCTGTAAAGGTTTTTTGGCTGGCTGAGAGGTCCTGGCGGACTGTCCGCCAGGACATCTCGGGGTTAGCCAGCAGAACTGATCATATATAATTGATATTAACTAGTTTTCGTTGTCTATAGTAGAGGATGGAGGACCGTAGGTGGATGTACACTGGTCACCGTAGTAAGAGAGATGTCAGCCCTGAGTGGATTAAGAACACCAATGAATTCTTGGAACAGGCGTGGGGCGAGAATGCTAAAGGAGCGGCTAGAATTTCTGTCCATGCAGCAAGTGTGCTAACAGGAAAAGACAAACACAGGATGTCATGGGGAACATCTCTTCCTTAATGGATTTACGCCAAACTATACCCGGTGGATCCATCATGGTGAAGGCCATCGTAGGAGAGAGGACGTGGTGAGACCACGTGTCGAGGATTGTGATGCTGAGGCTGGTGTAGTGGACATGTTAGATGACTATCATGAGGCACACGTTGCTGAAGAACTTGTAGAGGAGGAGCCTGAGGGGTCCGCAAAGGCATTTTACGATATGTTTGCCTCAGCACAGAAACCCCTTCACGGACATACAAAAGTTTTCTCAGCTGGATGCCATTGGACGAGTAATGGCGTTGAAGTCGCGGTACAGCCTGAGCAGAGACACCTTTGATGGTATAGTGACAGTTATTGGCAGCCTGCTTCCAGAGGGTCACATCCTGCCAAAGAGTATGTACGAGTCACAGAAACTTCTTCGTGCACTCAAGATGCTGTATGACAAGATACATGCCTGTCCGAACGGATGTGTCCTGTTCAGGAAAGAATACGCGGAAGAAAAGTACTGTCCGAGTGTAAATCCTCTAGGTTCCTGGAGGTTGACTCTGGTGATGGCAACAAGAGGCAGCTTGATATCCCCGTGACAACCCTACGTCACCTGCCGGCCATACCGAGGATCCAACGGCTGTACATGACTGAGGAATCCGCGAAACAGATGACATGGCATAAGAAAGGGAAACGATACAATCCTCACAAGATGGTACATGCATCAGATGGTGAAGCATGGACCTACTTTGATAGCATTCATCGGGACAAAGCCAGTGAGGCTCGTAATGTTCGTATTGCGCTGGCAACTGATGGATTCAATCCGTATGGAGCGATGGCTGCCACATACACATGTTGGCCCATGTTCTGATTCCCCTCAATCTCCCCCCAGGCATAGCATTCCAACGACAGAACGTGTTGTTATCGTTGATTATTCCTGGACACCCGGGGAAAAATATGGTGTGTTCATGGAGCCGCTGATTGATGAATTGGTCCATGCTTGGGAGGAAGGGGTATGGACATATGATCGGGCCACAAAGACCAACTTCAAGATGCATGTTTGGTATCAATACTCTCTGCACGATTTTCTGGCGTATGGGGTCTTCTGCGGGTGGTGTGTTCACGGCAAATTCCCATGTCCGGTATGCAAGGAACGTCTTAGGTTCCTTTGGTTGCAGAAGGGTGGTAAGTATGTTGCGTTCGACAAACATCGACAGTTCCTACCTCTTGACCATCCATTCAGACGAGACATCAAAAACTTTACAAAAGGTGTTACAGTGACAGACCTCGCAAGTCCGATGAGGACTAGTGCCGAGATTCGTCAGCAGATAGATGGTCTCTTGATCAATCCAGAGGGTGCCTTTGTGGGATATAGTGAGCAACATATGTGGACTCATAAGTCGGGCTTGACTCGGCTCCCGTACTTTGACGACCTGCTCCTTCCACACAACATTGATGTGATGCACACTGAAAAGAATGTTGCTGAAGCACTTTGGGCAACAATCATGGATATTCCCACGAAGACAAAGGACAATGTTAAGGCTAGGTTGGATCTAGCAATATTGTGTGACAGACCAAACTTAGAAATGAGGCCTCCTGCACGAGGAAAGACATGGAGAAGGCCTAAGGCCGATTATGTCTTGAGCAAGCCCCAAAGGATAGAAGTACTACAATGGATCAAGGCGTTGATGTTCCCTGATGGCTATGCAGCTAATCTGAGTAGAGGAGTCAACTTGTCTACTTTGCGAGTCTTAGGTATGAAGAGTCATGACTACCACATATGGATTGAGCGGCTTCTTCCAGCGATGGTTCGAGGTTATGTCCCTGAGCATGTCTGGCTGGTACTTGCAGAGTTGAGCTACTTCTTCCGCACACTTTGTGCAAAGGAGTTATCACGGACCTTAGTTGCAGACTTGGAAAGAATCGCACCGGTGTTGTTATGTAAGTTGGAGAAGATCTTTCCACCCGGATTCTTTAATCCGATGGAGCATATGATATTGCATCTCCCGTATGAGGCACGAATGGGGGGTCCCGTGCAGGGTCGGTGGTGCTATCCAATTGAAAGATGCCTAAAGGTTATCCGAAAGAAATGTGGAAATAAAAGCAAAATTGAGGGTTCCATTGCCGAGGCATACATTCTGGAGGAGGTGTCGAACTTTACATCAGTATACTATGGTGACAACCTACCTAGTGTGCATAATCCACCGGCTCGTTACAATGCTAGCGAAAATGACTCGAGACTCAGCCTTTTTCAAGGTCAGCTTGGAACTGCAAGTGGTTCGACCACCAAGAGGTTGAGTCATCAAGAGTGGTGTCGGATCATGCTGTATGTGTTGACCAACCTTGACGAGGTGACACCGTACATGCAACAATTTATTCAAGAATTCTGGCGTCAATCAAGGGATATCACGGAGCAGGAATTAGATACCCTGCTCAAACATGGTGCAGGAAATGGATCACCCAATTTTATTTCTTGGTTCAAACAGAAGGTACGGTCCAATCTAGCCCGTACTTAGCTTTTCACTCTAAGTTGTTTTTACTTAGTTTGTCCAATCGTACTTGAACTTGCAGGGCGTTAGCGATGCGACCTTGAGTGCCGAGTTGAGACAGGTGGCCGGTGGCTTTGGATATAAGGTCAAGTCATATTCTGGTTATGACGTGAATGGATATCGTTTTTGTACAAGCAGTCATGAGGATTGTCGACCCAATCGAAAGACCACAAATTCTGGGGTGTTTACTCCCGGCCTTGATGGGATTGAGTATTATGGAAGAATTGAAGAAATATACGAACTCAGCTACTATGGTTCGAAACGACTTAATCCCGTGATATTCAAATGTCATTGGTTTGACCCTCAAGCAATGAGACGGACGCATTCTAATGTTGGGCTAGTCGAAATTCGACAGGATTCAGTCATGACCATAGACGATGTCTATGTTGTTGCTCAACAGGCTATACAAGTTTATTATCTCCCATATGCGTGTGAAAGCAAAGAGCATCTTAAGGGTTGGTATATTGTGTACAAGACATCACCGCACGGTAGAGTACCTGTCCCTAACGATGATGATTACAACTTAGATCCAAACATATATGACGGAGAGTTCTTTCAAGAAGAGGGGCTACAAGGGCGATTCGAGATAGAATTAACCGAGGCAAACGAAATGGAAGTTGAAGCAGTTGATGATGCGGGGGAGGAGGAAGAGGTGCAGAGCGTTAAGGATTTACACATGCTAGAACGACTACAAGTAGACAATGCAAATGAAGACACCGAGTCTTCTGATCTTATTGGTTACGACATGATTGATAGTGATGATGAGGACTATGATCCAGCTAATCCCGACTACGATGAATATTTTTAGTCAATGTAAGACTATATTATTACGTATTGATGTTCTATTTTCTTCATGTATTTATCTATAAGTATGTATTATATATTTATCTGTACTTATTACGTAATTATGGTTGTTGCTATAAAGTGGTAAACTTTTTTTATGTTGTCTTGAAAACTGTGTTTTATTTGTCTTCTGCTTTGTCTCATATACATCCAATCATCCCTCTAAGATATCTTAAAGTTTGGATCAATCCCTTGGAATTAAAGAAGGTTTTTTGGCTGGCTGAGAGGTCCTGGCGGACTGTCCGCCAGGAATGGCGGACAGTCCGCCAGGACAGATCGGGATCAGCCAGCAGAACTGATCATTTTTCTTTCATCCAAAGTATCTCTTCGTGGGCCCATCGTCTTATGTCCGTGGGAGGCTGTCCAAAACCCCCTATACCTCTTGGATGAAGCTCCTCTATCTCTATTCATCCACATAACACAACTCGGTTTTCTTTATGTGTTTATCTTGGATGAAGCTCCTCTATCTCTCTTCATCCACATAATTATTATGTAATTATGTTCTATTTTCTTTATGTATTTATCTAAGTATGTGTTATATATTTATCTGTACTAATTAATTTTCTTTTAATTGCAGGGGATTCACCAAAGATGGTGGGCCGCGGGATGAAGAAGAGTGTAGCGGCCCTTCACAAGAGGTTTTCGGGGGGGAGCAGTGAGCCGACGTCCGGGGCGGCTGAGGGACCGTCTTACAGGAGGAGGAGGGGGAGTGGCAGGAGGGCGATGACACAGGCGCCGCCGGAGGAGGAGCATGCGCTCCCGGAGGAGGAGGTGCCTCCCGGAGGAGGAGGTGCCGCCGGAGGAGGAGGAGCAGGCGCTCCCGGAGGAGGAGCAGGCGCTCCCAGAGGGGAGGACGAGCAGGCGGACCAGGTGGTCCACCAGGAGGGGCCAGGGGACGACGAGCAGGCGGACGAGGAGGGCACGGAGGCCTCTGCTTCGTCAACCGTCTACCAGCGAGGTCCGGCGAGTCTCCCCCAGCGACCGATTCCTGAAGCAAAACGCCCGATCATAGCTCCCCAAGGGGATAAGTAAGTAAATTTACATGTTTTCAGTACATGTTTACGGTATAATTTCAATTTTGTGGTAGAAATTAAAATTTTTTATCAATCACCTGTGCAGGAACTGGATAGTTGTGGAGAGGCCCGTTGGTGCTCACAGACGCCATGTGAATGGCATCTTGGGTCTTCTGGTTAGGGATCACTTCCCTGGCCTGGTCACGTTGGCCGGAGAGCCATGTCCGGCCTATACGTGGGAGCACTACCGGGCCGTCCCCGACATGCGGGATGTTGCCGGCAGACAGTGGCCCAACTTGGCTGAGCGAGTGAAGGGCGAGCTTTGGGTAAGTGATCAATATATCGCATTCGTTG
This sequence comes from Panicum hallii, assembly GCF_002211085.1. Taxonomy (NCBI): domain Eukaryota; kingdom Viridiplantae; phylum Streptophyta; class Magnoliopsida; order Poales; family Poaceae; genus Panicum; species Panicum hallii. The sequence continues at coordinate 22,976,074 of NC_038044.1, forward strand.
CACATCCTTGATAATATGATTGAAATAATGATATCGTGTTTATTGCAGGATTTCTACAGACTACAGGCCGGGATGGACGCGCAGGCGGATGTGGTTGCCGAGTATCGCTGCAAAAAGCTCGTTACCGACATGTTCTACGAGCAGCGCCTCCAGTCAATCATCAACTACCACGCCGTCGTCCTTGGACAGAAGGTCACCAAGGCGCAAGCAAGAACTATGACGTTGACTGAGGAGCAGTACTTGCAGGTAAATACCAAAATTTGATTTATTTGACCATTAAGTTGGCTTAATGTCCTCTACTAATATGTCTTCTACTTGATGTCATGTAGATGGTTCCTCATTGGTGTGCCCACTTTCCTGAGTGCTGGCAGCAGATAGTTGCTAAGTGGTTATCCGACGACTGGAACGCTGTGCACCAGGAGCGTCGTGAGCACCGTCTGACTATGGCCGGTGTGCCACACCACCAAGGCAACCGTAACCTGACCGAGTACGCCCAAGCATGGGTACGCGACTTTACTTGTTTTGTGGTTATTCAACTATGCATGATTTCTCATCATCTTGTTTCTCGCAGTCGGCGGCACATGGAGGGCAGCAGTGCAACAAATTCATGGCGTATGCTCTATCCCACAAGGGTAAAGCGACATCCAGCGTCAGCTACAACGCGGAGGACGGGCCCGAGGCGTACAGCAACCCGAGCATCTATACTCGCCTCAATGAGTACACATCGATGGCGAGGGAGGTGCACGGCCAAGAGTACGATCCGACCCAGGAGGATCTTGACGCTGAAATTGTCATGAAGGTCGGAGGAGGAAAGAAGCATGGACGGTACTGGATTTGCGACGGCGCGATCGACTCCTCTTCTACTCCGACTCTATCTCAGATAAAAGCACGGCAAACGAGCTCGAGCGCAGGCATCCGACCTCGTCCGGACAGTTCGACGAGCCAAGTCCAGGCACTCCAGGTTGTTGCTTGTTCATACATTTTTTATCTATTATATTACATAACTTAGCTTTTGTATTATTGTAAAATTGGGGTAAAAATTTTGCAGGCTCAGCTGCAAGAAGAGAGGAGAGAACGTATGGAGTTGGAGGCAAGGATGAGGGCGGAGATGGAGGCCGAGCGGGAGGCTGACCGACAGAGGATGGCGAGCATGTTCGCGTACATTCAGAGTCTTGGCGCAGCGACGGGTCTACCTCCGCCACCTCCCTTCGTCACCCCACCTAGACCACCCACCGATCCGTTTTCTACTTCAGTGAGTATGCAATGTTCAATATGTCGTTTATTTTGTCGTTTCACTCATACATTTCATCTATATGTTGCAGAATCAGTCGGCGGCCTCCAATGATCCGTATATTTCTCCAAATCAGACCAACCAGAACAACTAGCCACCTTCGGCATAGATGATGGAGTTATTTGCATTTGAGACTTAGCTAGACTGAATGCATGTACTTTGATTGTTCATTGTGTACTTTGTGATATACTTGGCTACAGTGAATGTACCTACAAAGTTTGAGCCCCATTGGATTAATTCTTGACGTCACTAGTTTTCGCGGGAACAATCAGGCCTGAGAGTGCCTGGCGGACAGTCCGCCAGGTCTGGCGGACAGTCCGCCAGGCACTCTCAGGCCCAATTGTTACTGCATAATATAATCCTGCCTCTTTGCCGGGAGCCACTGGAGGCAGCTCTGGATGCCCTCTTTGCCGAGTGCTATTGACCGGGCTCTCGGCAAAGAAGGCGTCCAGGGTGGGCGTTGACGCGGTCCTTTGCCGAGAGTCTGACGGCGACACTCGGCAAAGGATCCGTCCACGGTGGCGCGCCGTGACGGCTACTTTTCTTTGCCGAGGGCCGCTTTTGGCTCTCGGTAAACATTTTGCCGAGAGCCCGTGGAGAAGCTCTCGGCAAAGTATCCTTTGCCGACCCCGGCTTCCCCGAGAGCCCTTTGCCGAGTGGGGCTCTCGGCAAAATTTTTGCCGAGTGCCTTTACGTCTTTGCCGAGTGCTCGGGGCACTCGGCAAATCAGCCGCGTCCGGTAGTGATTGTTTTCTACGTGTTTCAGGTGAAAATTTATGCAGAACTAGTTATCCCTATTGTGCACGCGGTTCGGGTTACTAAATCACATTATTGTCATGGAGAAAGTGTAAATTTCATGAAAATCAATGAACATGAAGGGAAAGAAAATGGAAAGTCAGTCCAAAGGCCTCATACAAAATCAATTGGTTTTCAACCAGCCAACACGTCAACAAAATCAATGAGCAAACGGAAGCAAGATCTGAGAGGCGAGAAAGTAATCTTGAAGTTATTATCACAATAATACATGTTCACGTAAAAATGGTACAGCTCTCCAATCAGCGAGCTATGGTGTAACAAATTTATCTATGAATTAATATCATGTATGTATCTAGAGATTAAGCTGACTCTGAAGGAGGCGCAGCTGGTGACGGAGCAGCAGCATCCAACCGCACGCCATGTGCCTCACCGGAGCTCTGGAGCTGTGCCATGGCACGGCGAGGGTTCGCACGGTGTACCTCACACAATTCTGAGAAAGCTACGCCTGTCATTTCAAATACAATAATGTACTATGAGTCAAATGTACACCACCAATATATGCAATATTACTTATCAATTAAATATTGACTATAAATAACTTCTAGTTTCAGCTAGGCAATCGGAATTTCAATTTCACTAAATGATATCCCACATAAGCTAATCTAATGACATGGCAAGAGATTTACAAATAGAAAGAAGGCTTGAATTTCATCTAGATGAAACTTGGTATACACACGGTTACCTATGACTTGGAAATGAAATAAAACCCCTACTATGACCAAATTATTTCATCATATGCATTGGAAACTGAAATCAACATTGTGACCAAATTATTTCATACACAAAGCTTAAATGCTATGACTTGCATATTAAACCGGGAAATAAAACTGCGCATTGGAGAAGTTGTTTCTTTCATTAAGACAAGTCTCCTTAGATAACGTGTGAAAGCATCTAGACCGATAGATGCATACGGTAAGTTTCGGTGATTAATGACAACCGTATGTAACTAACGTGTGTGTTTTGAAGGGATCATAAATCATTGGTTATGTCACATATGAAATATGAAAGGAGACCTCTCAATTACCATATAAATACGTGTCAAGAACTCGGACATGAAAATTAAGAACCTTTCATGAAAATTAAGAACCTTTCTAGTATCAAGTGTCACAGAGAGATGAAGGACACTTGATTTAGTTCAGGTTTTATAGTTTTTAGTCTTTGACCGTACTATTAAGAGGGGTTCTTGAGTTTGTAGCTTGACCTAGTGAAAGTTGGCCTTAAAAATATGCACATTTGCTCAAGCTCAGTACTAGACAGCTTAAAGAAGTTAAAGCAACACTTGGAAGGAGAAGAACTCAGTTCGTGCATCGAAAGTTGAACTGACGATCAAGTGCAAAAATATCTGCTGCACCGGTTTAACCGACGGGACGGTATCAATGAAGATGTCGGTCCTTTGGTCTTTTAATGCTCTAGAGAGCATTTTTGGAGTTGTAGAAGTCTGGCTCAACAAAGTTTATAGCACCAGTTAAACCGACGCTCTCAGTGAAGCCGTCGGTGCATGGGTCGTTTACTGCTCCAGAAGGTTTGAGAGTTGGAAGTGGCTGGCTCAAAATTTTCTATAGCACCGGTTAAACCGACTAGTGTCGGTTGAATGCATCGGTGCAATAATACCAAGAAGACTGTTAGGGTTTAATGGCTACTATTCACAGCTCAGTGTAACTGGTTGAACCAATACCTACCACCAATTTAACCGATGCTTTAAGCTTTTCAGGAAAGTTGTTTACAACGGCTATGGCTGGATCTCTAGCTTATAAATTGAGTTCCCCTGAGTCACTTGAGCTGCCTTTGACATGCTGAATACCTGAGGCCACTCCAGAGCAGAAGAGAAAAATTTGTACCTATGAGAAGAAGAGATTGAGCTTTGAGAGCTGATCCAATCAAGAAGAAATCATCCTTTGAGAGTAGCAAGTGTGCTTGAGCTTAGAGCCAACTTTGTGTAGGTCAAGTGAAGGCTTAGGGCTTGTTACTTTTGGTGTTTGACGGCACCTAGACGGTCTTGGTGACCAGGAGGCTCTTGGTGAGATCTTGGAGTTCGTGGGAGCTCCAAGAAGAAGAAGATTGTATGCGGTTTGAAACTCACCTCTCCGAAGATAGAGAAGGAGTATTTATAGTGGAGACTTGCTTCTTGTTAAGGTAAGGGAGCTTAACCCTTAGTAGGTGCTCCAACGTGGACTAGGGGGAGCGTCAACTCCTCGATACCGGAAAAAATCCGGTTGTCTCATATCCCTCTATTTACATTCAAGCATTTACTTTGCTCTTACTTGTTCTTGTCTTTATTTGCTTGTTTGTTCACTAGGACCCGCTAGTGTGATCTCTTGACTAGGTCTTATCCTTGATAGCGTGATCTTCTCTAGGCAAAATGATCATGTTAGTGTGTTTACCCACCTAGGATGCTCTTATTAGTGTGCTGTAGTTGATAGGCTTTGAATTATAGGTTTGAGCAACACTAGCAATAGGGTAAGAACTTGGTAGATATTGAAAATAAAAGATCCAATTCATCCTTCTTCTTGGGCCACGATCCTTTCAACGTGGCACTCTTAAAAACTGTGAAATGAAACCACTGGGTAAGAGTTTGTTCCACATCTGTAAAGCCAAGCCAATTTTCTTACCTCCTTGTTTATTTTGAATATTACAAACCTTAATATACACACTACAGTTCTTCCTCTATCCAAATTATAGCTCACCTTATTAACTTTAGCGTAAATCAAATTTCTCTAACTTTGATCATGTTTATAGAAAATCACCAATATCTACAACATCCAATTAGTTTCATTAATAAATCCATCATAGCACATGTTTTGATATTGCATTTTTTTAATATTTTCTTGAAATTTGGTTAAGATAGATTGGCTTTGTTAGGATAAAGTTACAGGGAGGGAACAAAGGAAATACTCAACAAACAACAATTTGCATTTATTTTTGAAAAAACGGATACTAATATTTGATAATTTGCATATTGTTTTCCGATAACAGAGACTACAGTGAACATTGCAGTATTCATTAATCTATGTTTTAGCATTTAATAGCATGTTTATACGGTGCGATGGCTATCCTGCGCTGTGGCCGGAACAGAGGATGAGAACGACGACCCAACTCCCATGAGCAAAAACATGAAGACTGCCAAGCAAGCAAGCAGTAACTTCATCAAAAGACAGACAGGCACACCTACCAGGCCTGTCTAGCTCAGACACGAGATCGTATTCCCCAATGTGGCAATGTCCATGTCTGCCAATCTTACAAAAAAAAATCATTCTCTTCTAGGAGTTTGTGGAGCCGTGTTTGCAAATTCGTCGTTTATATGGGCGCCGGACTTTGCAATTTGCAGAGCCGGCCGTCCACACAGACTTGGTCCAAGCAGACAGTCGCGTCCGACAACCCGCAAGCAGCTAGCAGAAACCCGGAGAAAGCAAGAGAACGAGGGGTTTCCCTCTTTGCACCAAATGTCAGCTTCAAACCAAATGACGACGACGCAAAGGCCCGCATGGTTGAAGCAGCATCCGATGCGAACTGAAAGATGCCTGCCTGCAAGTCCCCGTCTCAGCTGCCGTGATCCCATCGATCTACATCTACCTTGCCTGGCCTCCTATAAAGCACCAAGCTCCAGGCACATACCAAACCGTGCTCAGCTCCTCGCTCTCCCTGAAACTGCTGCCATCTTCGTCGATCTGCAGGTTCCGGTCGAATTAAAAATGGGCGACAAGACTAAGACGTCGTGGCCGGAGGTGGAGGGGCTGCCGGCCGCGGCGGCGAAGCACAAGATCCTTGCGGACCGGCCGGACGTGCATGTCGTCGTCCTGCCCGTCGGCTCCGTCGTGACCACTGATTACGACATCAAGCGCGTCCGCGTCTTCATCAACCGGGCCGGCAACGTGGCAGAGGTCCCCAAAGTCGGGTAGGAATTGGTCGACCAATCGCTAGACCATGCATACATGGTGAGGAATTGGTGATCGATAATGCCAGTTACCTCCAACAAATTAAACGTTGTTGAATAATGTTGTTTCTTCATTTCTGATAGATCGTGCCAGAGGTGATTACTATACACATGTGAGTGATGAGTGCATTGTTATTTGAGGGTGATGCTTGTACTGGTTTCCTACTCTGAATTCAATTTAGAGGAATTAAAGGTGATGAGCACAAATATGTTGAGTCTAGAACTCGAATTTGGCAAGGCATAATCTTCCACTAGGGTCCTAATAACCAAAAGAATGTAAGCTAAATGGCCCTAGTTTAGGATCCGTGTGACTTTTACCAACATTAATTTTAATAATTCTGTTATTTATCTAATGGCAGATTGGTAGGAAAAAATTGTCGTCAAATCTCTTATCCTAAGCTAGGTAGGGGAGTGCCAAGGGGTGGGGCAATGGAAAGGGGTTCAAGGGCATGCTTTATTCAAGTCGAGCAAGAAACCATAGGTAATGAGAAGATGAGATCTACACTACTGATGCTACATCCAACAGTAATGGAATTATGGAAGTTGACAAGTAGTACAAGTAGATCCATCCAAAGTACTGCAAAAAATATTGTTCACTTCCAATGATTTGTTTATGAAACATAGACAGAAAAACTTTTGATTCGGATGAACAGATCGGATACGGATGGATGTACACAAATACGAATACAGATAATTTTTTATTTGGATTCAGAATCAGATACTATAGTGTTAAATATCCCGGATATTGATATCCATCCTATTCACATATTATACATCCCACTTAATTTTTTGAATACGGATATTAAATATCCGGTTACATATACCGTCTATTCCATTTAGTCTCTAAATCCTTTTGGTCGAACGGACAAATGAAAAATATCCACACCGTTTTCATCCCTATAAGGAGCACAATATTACTTTGGTCCATATCATTTGGGCCGCTCATCCATGACGAGATGAAAGGGTTAGTAATGATATGACCATGGTTTTGTAATTAGTCCGCGTAATTTGTACTATAGTAGAGACCAAAGTTCCTGACATCTCCCCAAGTCTAATCAATCTAGTATTACTAATTTCTCCAAAAAATATCTAGTATTACCAGTAGAGCGAACTGTTGGCATTGGTAATTTTGGAAATAAAAGTTAAAAGACTGTTTTAGTTTGAGTGTTGGACATGCCACTGCGGGGCGGACACGCCAGGGACTCAAACCCTATTCCTCACGCTATGTTTCTCGGGATGGCAGAAGGTTAATCTACCCTTTAACCTTTTTTTTTAAAATATGAAAAATTATATAAACAAAAAAACCGGTCATATCCAGTATCCATTTACCAAATTCAAAAAGTTATTTGGTTAGGCGCTCGTTACAAAAAGCCCACCGCATAGCATCCCAATTGTGAGGAACGAGCGCTTACCCTCTCCGGCGGCGAGGTTGGAGTAGAGGTCGACGATGTTGGGGCATCCCTGGAGGCACGCCGGTGAGCAGATGGCGCCGGCGACGCGCGGGTCGAGGAGGGAGTCGGAGGAGATGCCGACGGTGGCGCGGTCGACGCCGCACGCGCGCACGCAGCTGTCTGTCTCGACCAGGCCCGCCAGCCGCGCGTCCTCGACCACCACCTCCGACGTCCGGCACTGGTACACCGTCGGCCGCCCCGCGCAGTGCGTGTTCTCCAGCACGCACCGCCGCGACGTGGACGACACGGCGAACGCGCACAGCTCCGCCGTCAGCTGCTCGCACACCACCCTCGCCCCTGCCAGTGAGTTCGATCAAATAACAGCCAGCCATGAGAACCTGCAGGGGCAGGCACATGCTACGATCGATATGCTGATACCAATACCGCCATGGTTACCGAGCGCGGAGGAGAGGAGGAGGGACAGGGAGAAGACGAAAGCTGCAAGCTCTTTTTGGAGGGCGACGACGGAAGCCATGGATGCTGTATGCTGATGCTGTCCTTCGAGCTAGGATTAAGCTTAAGGTGATCTCTTACGTGTTCTTGGGTTAACGAGGTAAAGCTTCTTATTGAAGTAGCATTATAAACTACTAGAAGGGGCCGGGGGATCGACCCTGTTCAAAAATTGCCTAACAATTTACCGAACTATTCTTGTTAAGAGCACCAACGCGGCGTCAGTCAAACTGGTTGTCGTCTGTCGCTTACTTCCTCCGTTCTTTGTTTTGCTTACTAGCTGTATATATATCATCGTTCTAATGATATTATTACCTGCTGAAAGAGTGTCCACCCCAAATGTGTTGGCGCCTAATTCAGTTGATCAAGGGTGTCGTCTTCCTTTAGTTCGATGTGTGCACCAGTTGACGTCAACAATGGCAGACAAACAAGCATTCAAAATCAGTATGCGCGGTGAGTGGAGTAAAGAAGGCCGTGAAGAACGGGGCAGGTTTTGGTCTCGGAAGGAAATTCGTTAGCAACTTGGCAGCAACGCGTTTCCTTCCTGATACTTTCTCCCTTAGCTTCTGTCAAGCATCTCGATGTGACATGTAACGCAACCGTTTCACATTTCTTTTCCTCTTGAAAATAGAATACCCTGTTTAGATTGACCAGTAAACCGGTCCGGGCCACTCTTTCATGTGTTCCATGAAACGTTGAATTTTGGTGGAAAGAGGCCTTCACTGAATTGTATACAAGGTTAAAGCAATTAAGTCTAAAATGGAAGAAATAGTTGGATCAGCAAGGGAATACGAATGCGTTTGAATTTTATTGTTTGGATTTCCTTAGCCAGGCTATAGGCACGCAGAATCTTACGGAGTTGTGGCTGTTTAATTTAGGGTGTTCGGATCCGGGTGACTAAACTTTATTCCCATCATATCGGATATTTGGAAACCAATTAGAAGTATTAAATATTGATTAGTTATAAAACTAATGGTATAAATGGAGACTAATTCATGAGACGAATCTATTAATCCTAATTAATCTATCATTAGTATATGTTTACTGTAGCATGACACTGCTAAATCATGAACTAATTAGATTTAATGGATTCGTCTCGCGAATTAGTCTCCATTTATACAATTGATTTTGTAATTAGCCTTTATTTAATACTTCTAATTAGTATCTAAACATCCGATGTGACAGTGACTAAAATTTAGTACGGTATATCCAAACACCCCTTAGTTGCAGCGGAGGCGGCAATATCCGAAGTACTCCCTCTTCGGTGTAACCACTTTTACAGGTCCGCACATACAGTACTACTAATGTTGATAGATAAAATTAAATATGCTGGGATGGAGGGAGTAATCATTAGTAAACTCATAAATTGATTGTAAAAAAGTAAAATTTGGTTGCACCAGTATAATCATTATGAGATCACACTTCAATATATTTAAATGATTTTATAGCTGGAATAATTTCACTATAAAGTTACAACAATTGTTCCACCTTTAAATAATAAATATTCTGAAAACTAGGAACAAAATAAAAATGTTCTGAAAAAATATTCAGGAACAAATGTTCTATAAATAAAAATATTTTGTTCCAAAATATTGATTGTTAAGGTTGTTCCATCTCTAAGAAAAAATATTCTAAAATAATTCTATCCAAAAATATTCAAGTGTGATATAGTTTTGAAGCTCTCGTAATAAGGAACATAATATTGTAAACAGAATTTAATTTAGATTCATATTTTATGAATTATGAATTTTATTCATAACATCTTATTTGCACGGAATTCCACATCAGCATCGGTACATGATTTACAGGTGATCAGAGCACGTCATGAACCCAAGAGAAAGTAAGCCAGGAAGGAGTGGGGCAGCAGCAGCATTACCTCGTGTGGGGCCACGCGTATACCAATTAGTCTCACAGTTACCACCTCCGTCTTAAATATCTCCGTCTCCTGTTACTCTCACTTACCTCCGTCTTAAATATCTCCATCTCATGTTACTCTCACTATCATCAATTTCAAGTTTGACCAAATTTATATAAAAACATTAATAATATTTTTATCTCCAAATAGATTTAGTATAAAAATATATTTGCATGACTAGTCTAATAACATAAATGTTAATAATATTTTGTATAGATTTGGTCAAACTTGAAATTACTTGGAAAGCGAGAGTTGTATTTTTTTGGAACGGACGGAATTTCAAATTTAACCAAATTTATATAAACAATTAATAATATTTAAAAATTAATAATATTTTATCACCAAATAGATTTAGTATAAAAGTATATTTGCATGACTAATCTAATGATACTTATTTTATAATATAAATATTAATAATATTTTGTACATGATTCCCGAAAAGCGAGAGTTGCAATTTTTTTTTTAACGGAGGAAGTATACTTGTTTTACTACTTCTACAACATGTTAGATCCATGACTCCTAACATTGGCGCCTATCTAGGCGTAGCTGAATGATGCCCGGGATCAGTCGGACTCCCGTCTGGGCACTGCCAGTCGGGCGAGGTTGCAGGCCCCTTCGGGCGGGGCCCTTGTCAGTCGGGGCCTACGCCAGTCGGAGCCCGCGTTAGCAAAATTTAAGTAGCTTACAAACTAGCTGTCTAAGGGGCCGTTCGTTTCCTGCTATCTAAATTTTAGACCCATCAAAGAGAATCTTGTTATTTAGAAGTATTAAATAAAATCTGTTTATAAAACTTTTTGCACAGCTTGGTGCTAATTCGCGAGACAAATTTAATGAGCCTAATTAATCCATAATTTGCCACAATGATACTACAGTAATTATTCGCTAATCATAGACTAATATACCTCATTAGATTCGTCTCGCGAATTAGCAGTAGGGTTCTGCAATTAGTTTTGTAATTAGACTTTATTTAATACTTCTAAATGATAAGATTCTTCTTGATGTGACCCAAAGTTTAGGTACCCGGAAACGAACACACCCTAAGTCAAGCAGGCAATGCTGCTAGAAGTTCTACAACTGATTGGGGGGTGCCAAACTTCAAGGGCACAGCATATCCACATGAACCATTTCGTCAGCAGCCAGCCGGTCACTACCTAAAGCTAATAACACAAACTCTGGCAAATCAACATGACCCCCGAGATGAGAGGACCACGACTCACCATAAGCGAAAGAGAATACAGTAATTATTCATTCATTCGAAGGAAAAATTCTTTTTCTTTTTCATCATCATCAAGACAACATACCCACATCACCACATATACCTCCCAAATGCATGCTAACGAATCTATTACATACAAAGATGCTAATCCCCGCCTACACTATTAAGTTTCAACTTTTGAATGGCAGCTACCTGTTGCATATCCGGGAAAAAGAATTCTCTCTTTTACAAGAGCAAGAGGGATTGGTGAACAGCATTGCTGGATGGTTACTTACTGGGCTTCCTAATTTCCATTGGCAGCATGGACAGGGTACAGTTATTGTATGGTCAATGCTTCAGTGGTTGGATGTGCGGTTCAGGTGCAGGAGGGAGTAGATCAAGGAGGAACCTGTGGATCATCTCAAAGCTGGTGAAAGTTATCACTGCAGCAGGGGTTGTCCGGAACAGATTTGTGGCACATCCACGGTAGAAGCCAGCCACGCCCTCTTTGTAATAAACCTTTCTGATGCAGTCTATTACACCTTTGTATCTAGCCTCCGAGTGTGCTCCCTGGTCTTGCAGCCTTGAACGAACAACCTGTAATGATTATCAGAGTGATGAACACCTAGATATAACGATAAGCATGCACACAGAACATTGATCAGGCTTGGACCTGTATATTAATTTACTGGGGATCAAATTTGTAGATTGACTTAATACCTCATGAGGATATGTCATAGTTGATGCAGCTACTTTAGCCAGAGATGAAGCAACAGCAACATCACCAAAACTCAATGCTTCAACAGTAGTATTATCTGTTAAAGCATTCAACAATCATTGGTCAAACTAAGCCATTTGATCTGGTCCACACAAACACAACCGAAGTGTTTAAGCTTGCGAAAAGAAACTGGGTTAAGAATAATACCTCGCTCCGCCAGATAAGCTTTAATCTTCTCATATGCAGGGAACTGAATAGCAACATGACTGACACCAACCAAGGCAGGGACCAGACCACTTTTGAAAAAAAAAATATTAGCAAGCATATCAGAACACAGAATCAACAATAAATAAAGTATAGTTTCTTCAGAAAAGCAAACTTCCATGTGACCTACCGGTATAGTCCACGTATGCCCTCCTCATGTGCTATTCTTCTCAAGGCAGCAAGAGTACCTTTATAAAGGATTGGCCCGGCTCTTATTCCTTGGGTCTATAAAAAGGAACAAACATATTGATGTGCCAACAAATGTCATCTACTCTTACATATGACATGCAAGTATGGATGCCTCGCAATAGACTAGGTACATGAAAGGCAGAAAAATTTCTTTACTGTAAAATTGACTCCTCATGGTGCATCCACAATATGCCATGCTACATTTAAAATTATAGCCATTGGATAGTATCTGTTTACACATTAATATTTATATCTTAAATATCTAAGAGACCTTTTTTTGTCGTATTTTAGTCTTTTAACAAAATATGGAGGTTCACAAAGCTATACGTATTTTTTTCATGGAGTATCAGGTGCACAAGAAGCCTATGTGAGAAGTGGGAAATGGAAAACATCTCATCCCTCTTGAGCTGATTTAGCCCCAAATTGCTTTAGTCCAATTAAAAGCTGTACAAGAGGATGAGGGGATTTCCACCTCTCACTTGGGCCATTCAGATTGGAACCAGTGGGTGGGATTGACTATATGCATATGTGCACCAGAACCAATGTGTTCTTGTGCACCTGATACATCCTCTTTTTCATGAACCGACGACTTCTCATTAAAGATAAACAAAACAGCAGGAACCAGCAGGCCATAAGCCACATCTTAGGAGCATCTTAGCTACTGGTTGTTAAATTTCAAACTGGATTTATTAGGCGAGTGTTGAACCCATCAGAACATCACAAGGTGAATAGAACCACAAGAGATTTTGGAATACCTAATAAATAACCAATTATCCAAATTTTCATGCCAAAACAACTTTCTACAAGAGAATAAGTTACCTGAAATCTTGTCTTCACAACCCAAAGTGGATTTGTTACAATACTCGTTGCAGCTCCTGCACATGATGCAGCAACAACATTTGCCCCTAAAGAGAGTTGGTGACTTCCATCTACAAAACCAATAAAGGTACCACTTAGAAACAATGCTGGTTCTAAGAAACCATATGTAGGGTAAAGAACTAACCATTGGAAGAAAGCAGGCTTTTGAGCTGCTCATATACAGTAAAATAGACCTGCGCCCAAGAGAAAACTGTAAATTAATAGAAGAACATAGGCATTTGATTTACTTCCTGTACACAGGTAGTGGTTGCCACGATAGACATGCACGCAGAAAAATCCCAAAAAGGTCTGATTCTTATTTGTACTCTGTTGTTCAGAAACTTTACATGTGTATAATGTGCATAAAGCAGCCAGTATAGAGGTAAATACTCACCGCCCAGTTTGGCAAAAGCGCCAGAATAGTCGGGGAGAGGCCACGATACATTCCCCGAAAACCTTCCCGTTGAGCAATCTGTTGTAAGGTCCCAATAATTACACTACCTAGTAATGATTGACAGGAGAATATAACCTTAGCATTCGAAGCTAATATAAAATGTAATCTAGAAGCATTTTCCTGTACAACAAAAAAAATAATTCTAGTCCAGAATAAAGATGTAGTGTAAATAATGTGCTAAGCATCAAAATTCCAGTTCCAGAGATACAAATTCAATAGTAACAAGCAAGACCACATCAACCATTAACCCAGGACATTTCTCAAGTGTAAGGGATCATCTGCAGCATGAGAGCATTTCTGGTCACAGCACTCATGGTTGCATTCTCGAAGTCTAAACATTTTTTGCATTCACAGAATGCCTGTTAGGCCTTAGTTTTATGTAATATAATATCAGCAAAACTCCAATATATTATCTAAGAAACACCAGGCTTTGAAATATTGATTATGCTCTATTTGACCTATATACATAACCAAAGATCTAATGCCATATAAGGCAAACAAGACATAGCATCATGTAAAGCAAACAATAGACACATAATGCCCACACATATAGACAAACTTCTAGTCTTGCACACATTTTTCAAATGTTTGCCTGTTCTCTGAGTCTTTCACGTGCATGGGCGAAAAAGTACAACCGCTGTGAGTGAGTGCTTGCATGCCTTTCCCACTCTCAATATGCATGGTTTCGTAAATTCACAATGATGGCAGCACAAGTGTGATGCCTCCCTTGTCCCATACACATGGAAACCCTTACACTTTGACTCAAGCAGGATGCTAACAAATGACCGTTATACAAGTACAAAACCAACCAACAGAACCTAAGGATAACATATCTGTCCAAACAAGCTATTTGAACCTTCACAAAATCCAAATGTAGATCTGTTACGGAACAATTCCACCAATCTTGGTCAGTTCAGGTCATCAGACACCACAAGCGGAAACTAAGCAGTCTTCCATTACTAAACAGACTTCCTCTTGAATCTCAAGCGGTCAACAAGACGACACAAACCAATGGATATCCCAGACCCATCAGAGCACAAAATTCAGAGAGGAGTACTATGATATCCCCCAACTCTCCCATGCAGACAGTCCATTTTTCCCTGTGTACACACCCCTGTGCCAATTCTCCTTCATCCTTAGCATTGCTCAACATGTCCAGTATCAACTCGCTGTTCTAAAAAGGTTCTCGCGCGTTCTAACTGTAGAGCAACGAATTGAAGCAAAATTCACATGGATTTCTCAGAGGAAATACACACCTCCAATTGTGCCTGTGGCTAGCTTGGGACAGCCGTGCACCTGGAACCTCGTCTTGATGACATCGAGAGGGCACACGAACGTCGCCGCCACCACACCTGCGCCCAAGCCACGAATCACATCAAATGTCCCGAACCCCCCACTAGAACGAAATGAATAAGAGTTCCAGCGTCAAGGTTACCAGCGGAGGCGCCGGCGACGGCGTGACACAGGAGCCCGCGGGCGGATGCGGGGCCCTGATGGTGGTGGTGCTGCGAGGACGAGGACGAGGACGCTGACGAAGGCGGCGGCGCCGGCGAGGTCGCAACGTCGCCCGGCATCTCGCTTCGCCCACCTCAACCTTCCGTCCCCCTCCACTCCCTTCCCCGATCCGCGCCTCGGCCGCACGGCTAGGGCTTCGGGCTCCCCGCCTTTTCCTCTTCTTCCTGACGGCGCCTCGGCGCTGCTCCCGCGTCGGTCGGCGCCCGATCGCGTCGCCCGCCGGCCACCGGCGGCGGTTGCGGGCCCCTGGACGGCCTCCTAGGGTTAGGGTTTGGGATCTGAAGCGGGCGGGGCGGGCATTGGAGATGGGCGGCGTTGTATTTGTAAGCTCGCTCGCCTCGCTTCTCCGTCGCTGCTTCGTTCCCGTCGTCACGGCACCCTCGCCTCTGCTTCCCCTCCTCTTCCGGTTCAGGGCCTTGAGGGGCGATGCCGCGTGGGTGGGGCCCTGGCGAGATGTCACGGTACACTGGCACGCGGGCCCTGTTCCAGCGGGGCCCAACCGTCAGTTGGCCGGACCCGGTGTAGGCAGAGTTCCACAGTGTTGTGCCCTCGTCGCCGGCGTGCACGTGCGGCCGCCGCGGCTAGGTGTGGGCCCGGGAGCGCAGTCACCTGTTGGGCCTCGACGGCGGCTGTGTGGCTCGGGGACCTGCTGTCACGGAGACCAAGTATTAGTGGCGTGGGCGTGTAGAGATTTATCCGTGCAATGCCTCTAAACCGAGCCGGGGCCGCTGCCATGCGGGCCATGCATGAGTGTCCCAGAGTCTCAGAGTTGGACGTCGCAGCTACTAGTAGCTGCTACTCGGCAGGCAGGGCCCACGGCGATGTCTGGTCGCCGCTTACCGGGCTGGCGTGGTGGATCATGGGCCGTTCAGGCTGGAGTGGAGTTAAGTGGGCGGTAGAGATGGGCCCCTGGGACCACGGCGCGGCGGAAAATGGGGACGTCTCGTTGTCCTTGCTTTTCTTCCTCCATGATCCGGAGCCGATGACTCCGGGAGGCGAGAGGATAAGAAGCAGTTTCGATTTCACACCCGCGCTCTGCAAGCTCGTGCTATCAGAGATGGGTTACCATCGGCTGGCACTGGGGTCGGCGGCACAGTCATGCCTTTTCTTTACTAACAGATGACCAGAGAACCCTGTCACAATTAAATGGTAGGTAGAAATGTCTTTTATCTGTTCGAATTAAACTCTTCGAAAATATGTTCAATTTTTCTTGATCAATAAGGAATTCTATCCCTCACAGAAAATTAGGTTTTTATGAAGTTCTAATCTTGGTACGTCTAATGGTTTTGTCCTCCACAATCATGTTGATGTTCGAAAGAACACAGAGTGCCTTAGAATGTTAATGGTTCGTTTTATGATGCACACAGAGTTTGTACAGCTCTATAAATGAATTTTGAAGTTGCAGTTTTGAAAATTACGAGCGACAGCCTAGCGCATCCTATCGATCACCAATGTTTTCTCAAGTGTTCAAAAATGCAAATACTATTGTTATATTGCGTGTCATACTCATAGAGATGTGATGGTGGACATTTGTGATAAAAGATGTGCACCTATTATGAGTGGAGTATGTTTTAGACATTGTCGTTGTCAAAGGCTAAATTTCCGTCAAGAAACTGTGGACTCTTTCCATGGCAAAATAGACTGGACTCCTATTTGGTTGGCTGCTGCTGCACCCTACTCCCCTACGGACAAGCACTCACAGCGATACTTGTTTAACCATGGAGTGGATTTGACCTTCATAAGCAAAGATTGCAACAGGCAACAAAAGTAAATTTTGATTCTTGGATGCAAAGAGGGGAAAAGAAAGTTGGAAGACAAAAACTAAAGGATTCTTGGATGAAAAGAGGGGTAAAGAACAATAACCACTCTTTTTTCTAGCGATTCCATGATGCTCCACTTATTCACATCTTCTATGTGGTTGGTTTCAGTTATGCCACGAGGGATGAAAGCTGACAATACGGACATGAAATAACTCAGCAATAATAACACGTCTCTGTCTCCTCTAATTAACCAATTCTGGCTTTTTGTAAGCTGAGATCACTTTCCTTCTTTAGAGAAACTCAGGTGTCATTCATCCAAATCAGCAGCCCTTTTGAGGAAACTAGCCGGACAGGGTTTACCACCAACTCTTTTGCAGGCATGAATTTGAATTGGGTGATTGCAATGTCCATGTGTGCCCCTGCCGAACAAATTTCTTCAGAGGGTGAAAAGAACTGTCTGACTGTCACCCCAGGCTTCAGTACGAGACATACATGATCGTGTCACCGTACCATGCATATCACTAATTCGAAACACCAACATGGTTCAAATTCAAATGGTACCGATTGTACTGAGCCTGAATGAGACACAGCAGGAAAGGAAAAACTCTGAAGCAGTCAAGCAGGTACTATATACAAGGGCAACAGAGTGAAGTACTTCTAACAGCTACATGTACCGTCACTTTTTTTGAAACCAAATTGTTGTTAACCTTTGACAGTTATCTGACATCACAGCTGATCTAAGAAGGTGCTGCATCTTAGCCACCTTGCCTAACCTACTCCTAGAAACGCAATGGCCTACGTGCGCTGTTCACCCGGGAAACCTGCAAGTGACAGTTAGCTGTATCAGGAGATGCTCAGAAGTATCACATTAAGCAGCAGGATTATTTTCATCAGGTGTATAGGATGAGAACTTAGTATCACATTAAGCAGCAGGATTATTTTCATCAGGTGTGTAGGATGAGAACTTACAACATGAGACTTCCATTCGGCTTTGCATCCCTCAGAGACACCAAACTGTGGTTGCCTCCGGATGTGTTCATGGAATATGTGCACAAGGACCACAGCATCAAGAGCAGCATACTCTTTCTACAAAACGGAAGCATGCAGACAACTATTTTTAGCAATGGAGCTTCAAAACAGGATACGTTACCAAATATGTGCTCAGTTTAGTGTTAACAAAAAATAGAGCAGGTTGGACCTAATTTACACTAATGCTTCCCAGTTCCCATGAAGATATGCATAGGCCAGAATCAAATGAAAGTAAATATGGTTAGCACATGAGAACAAGGGGGCTTATGTGCCAGATTTTTTTTCAAGGTAATAATTAATAATACTATTTTTCCTTTTAGCCACAAATAGCTTATGTAGTTCCTCAAGCAAAGCTTATGAGGAAAGGTTAGCATGAGAAGAATTTATCATCAAGCCAACATATTATAGTGTGCAAATATTACAAACCAGTTGTTCATACCTAGAACGACACTCATATGGATCACAGGACTGTTTTAAGGAAACAAGGAAAAGGAGTTCAACAATAATGACAGCAGACCTGCTTTTGGCTGAGTGGCCGTTGCTCCCAGTTGCTATTTCGTCGTGTCTTGTTCAAACCAGCTCCTAATATTTCCTGACAGCGTTTTCAGAATACATAAAGATGGAGTAGTAGCAAACATGTCTACATAAGGAGAAAATGTCAAAAGTAGATGTACAACAGTTAACCACAACCACTTTATTATATGATGATTGTATATTTATCTACCTTTGACAATCCAGAGAGACCACCAGTAACCCCTTTAAACAGCTTCTGCATATCAAGCAGCATTTTATAGGACTGGAAACATTCCAATTCGCCATAGGATTGAGCTAGCTGATGAAGATCACATTGAATGTCGAAACCTTTAGTGTGCAATGTACAAAAAGGTAAGTATTGTTCAATAAAGTGCCCCAGAAGAAAATGCTATTTCCTAAATAAGACCATATGGGAAGACAAAAGTACATATAACATACCCAGTTTTAGTATATTAGATGAACACATAATTCGCCTGAAGCAGCTGTCCAATACTTTTGGGTCATCTTCATACAGCTTAATCAGATCAAAGATGAAGGCTATCTTATCTGATGCAATTTGTATGATTGAGACCTGAAAAGAGCTAAAATCAGCAAAAAGGAGAGCTAATTTGCAGTGAGATAAGAACAAAAGAGAGAACAAATATACAGTGGTACCAAAAGAATAAAGCTTCCAGATAATTAGCAGAAACAAAAGAATGAAATGGAAAAGTGAGCAACAACTAGACCACCTACAGTGACACATGATACACCTAAACGATCATTTAACCTAATTTACTCAGCCATATTTCTTGAGGAGCAACTAAATTAGTGAGGATTTGACTCACCCAAAGGCCAATGCCACTTAGCTATAACTTGTATAACACAAATTAGAGTTATACCTGAAAAAACTAAACAAACATGGAAACTTACACCAATTTAAACCAAGGTGTTCCTTACCTTACTAGGTTTGCTATTTTTCTCAAAATTTGGTCTCCACTCACAATCCATGCCGATAATTTTACACGCTTCAATACAACTTGTTGCATTAAGCAGCCCATTGATCTCATCAACCCAGACAATTTCTTGTACATCCAATTTCTTCAGATCTAAGTAATCAGATCCACAAAATACATTCTCTGGAACTGCCTCGTACATAATTAGAACACATCAAGCATACAAATGTAATTAATAGACCAAAAGGTTTCAGCAAATCATGTATTCATGTGAATGTTTCCTCGAAGTGATGTTCATAACTCATAACGGGTTCGAACATTGTTAAGGTCAGATAAAGTGAACTATACAAGGGGATACCAACAAAAATGCAATATATAAGTCATAATTGGAATGTTAGGTCGACTGAATTAGTGGCTCCATTTCCACCTAACGCCATCCGTTCATTCATAAACAAGATAACCCTGATGGGGTTCAACAGCATGTTAATAAGTTTGCTTTTTCTCTCTCCTCTTCCAGTACTGGTGATATTTCCCCATCACGGTGAAACATTTGTTTCTAGATGTTTTCGTTTCAAGAAACAACCTTTTAAACTTTTTTTCCTCGAATGACGCAGGAGGACTGCGTGTCATTTCATTTAAGGAAACAACCTTTTAAACTAGTTAGCATGATTCGAATGGTCAATCTGTAACCCAGATTTTTGGTGCCAAGTCATCTATGCAGAAGTAGTGTCAAATGTCATTTTGAGAGGCTTGCAAATTGGATGGAAAATACTGAAATCTTCTATGAACTGTTAAATGTTGTTTTGAGTGGCTTATAATACACATCTTCGTAATATTTTTTTATTAGATAACCCAATTTTAAAGTTGAAGTTTTAACCAGAAAGTCATGTAACATGGTTGTTCTTGTGGATGTTATACAATCACAAGGAAATGCAAGTTGAGTGGATTTTTAACAGCTAATGCAAGAATAAATGGGTGGTCCTACAACATAAACTATTGTTAACCACTACAAAGAGAAATGGCTACTAAATTAACAGAATATGTCTCTGGATACATAACGTCCTAAACTACTAGGTGTTAGCTTACCCAAAGAATCGACATAACATTCAAGGGAGTACCGCTGGCAAAGCTCGTCAACTTTCTCCATATAACCAGCTTCCATGGCCAAATATACCTACACAAGAAAATCTGCAAAATTATTATTTTTTATGATGTTGATGATTATTATCAAGAAAATATAGATAGGGATCAGATTCTAAGAACTACTATGCATGGCCAACACATACCCCCCCCCCAAAAAAAAAAAGAGTAATTCTCCTCGTCACTTCATCCAACAAAACTAAATGCAAGGGCATATAGATTCCACACCTTGACCATATGAATCTGCCATTTTGGTAAATAATGCATTTTTTGGGGTATATCTAAACAACACACTGATTGTGACAATGTGGATGCACGTTACCAGGTATTCCACGAGTTTTGTTTCCTTCTTGGCCCGGGCTTCAGCAATATCCCAGCACCCTTTCTCAGCCAACTTCTTTACTAAACTGCAAAAAAAAATTGTTTTCACAATCCTAAAAGTTTGGTAAAGAGCATATTTGTAGGGACTTTGCATTGAGCAACAGGAGAGTCACCTCTCTTTGTACAAATAGCTAACATCTGGGAACTCTTCTGTAAGGTCATGTTCTTTTACCAACTTGTTTGCACTCTTTAGCATTTTCATATCTAGAAACTTTTGAATGAGCAAAGATATCATTTCCTTGCCCATGAAAGTAGCACACTCCTCAGCGATATCTAATTGATAGTTTTCAATCAATTTTATGAGAAAGGACTCATCACAGCATTGGATAGAAAATCGTGTTATCAGAGCCACAGCAATTGCATTGGATTCTGATTCCATAAAGCATTTTACATACTGTCTTAGATGTTCCCTTGCTTTCACTAGATCATCATCCAACTCTGAACCATACAAAGCATGAGCCATATCTCTCAACTCAATTTCAAATGTCTCAAGAAGCTTAACCAATATGCGGTTCTCATGGGGTACAACAGAATCAAGGATATTGAGAACAAGTTGCGCAGCAAGGTACTTTGCGTCCAAAAAATCTTTCTGTACGGATTCAACAGATTTCAAGTGCTTTAAAGAAGATGTCAACATATGGCTGAACCCTTCAGAATAAGTTTTCCCTAGCAGTGGCACAATATACATACACTGGACAGCATATGTGAATGGCCCTGGCTGTGGTGCATTATGCAATGCCACTTTTACCAGCTGCATAAGGATCTTAAACTTTGAGGTTGCTTTGTTGGTACCTGAATTAAAAAGTAACAAAAGTTCATAAACTCAGACGTATCATAAGCGTAACCATAACACTGCAAGAATGTGTACCATCAGCAAACTTTGACACGATATTGTGATAGCCCTAAAAACATGTTGATATGCCTAACATTTACCTCATGAATTACAGATTTTACAGGAACTGATACAGGCAAATAGTAGTTAACAACATATAAAACAGGATGCTTCACAAGCCCTTTTAGAAGATCTGGTGTGATAATTAAACTTTACAGCGAAATAAAACCAGCTGCAGCTAACATTCCAACATATGAAGAAATACAGATAGTGAAATATGGAAGCCGAAGAAACATGTAATTTATTTGTAGGCATACCATATACATAGCAGTCCTTTAAGAGATAAATGAAAGTGGCTGGAGGAACGTGCGATAGATCAGAAAAGGCGTGCAAGCATATGGAGCGCTCATCATTGTGCTGATTGGTTCCAGGGCCTTCCTGAGTAACTTCTTTGAAACAACCCATGCTTCATCAAAGCATTGTTAGCCTGTATAGAACAGCACACGAATCCAGAATTAAACATCATGAATGCAACCTTTTTCCATGAAAACTAAAAGATGTACACATTGTGCATGAGTTCAATTAATTTAACAGAAAATGGTAACGGCAGATATGTGATCCTCCTTCAAGAAAAACATATAGGCAGCATCATGTTATTTTTGCTTGAAGTATTTGTATTTCAACCAAGCTGCAGATTTTTTTTCCTTTTGGATGGACTGGAATTGTCAATATTTGCAAATTCTCCACTTATAAAAGACCTAGAGCCTCGACTGTTCAACCATAACCAGGGGCGGACCCAGCATAGGACATGGGTG
This sequence comes from Panicum hallii, assembly GCF_002211085.1. Lineage (NCBI taxonomy): Eukaryota > Viridiplantae > Streptophyta > Magnoliopsida > Poales > Poaceae > Panicum > Panicum hallii. Next base: position 22,998,544 of record NC_038044.1, read on the forward strand.
TACACATGTACACCCGATAATTCTTGCAAACGAAATCGAAGTTAGTAGGTAATATATTGTAACTGGATTCGGTTCCGAATACAAATAGTTTTGTTAGGGTTTGAGGTGCTCCGTCTCGCACAGCAGAAGGAAAGAGAAGGGGCGGGCATACCTGGAGGATGCGCTCGTCGCCGGCAAAGGGCTGGGCGCAGACAGGACAAATGGCGCCGCCGCTCGCCCAGTCGTCGCCGCCAGGGAAGGAAGAGCAAGGGAGGAGAGAGTCCGAAAGAAGGGAGGAGATGAACCTGAGGCCCTGAGCGGCTGAGCCCTGAGCGGGAGGGCTGTCAATGAGCCGACCTCGAGCGAGCCTGCCACCTAAAGCTGGAGGATCCCGAGCCGAGGTTGATAGCCTGACAATCTAGTCTCAATAGAAATTTTATGGACATTTATAAATGTTATATCGTATCAGCAAATTTGCTGATATGGCAGGATCATTACTAGAAGAGAGAACGGAGAAGAGAGAACGGAGAGTTTCATAAATGTGAGAGGAGTTTTATCCCTATAATACTCATCCAGTTCGGTTACCAAGTTTACAGTCTTTATAATAGTGCAATGAAACTATGCTTTTAGATTAGCCTAAGAGACGCATTTAATTCGATAAATAAATGGAGAGAGAAATGTTGTTGTTTTACTGCCATGCCCAACGAGGGATACCCCCGAGGTAGTGAGTTCGTCGGTAGGGTGTCCTCGAGATCAGGAACTCGAAGGTGCAAAGGAACACAAGGTTTAGATAGGTTCGGGCTGCCGAGAGCGTAATAACCTACGTTCTGTGTGGTTTGTATTGCCTTTGATGATGATTTTCTCCGAGGGGGTCCCTGTCCGCCCTTGTATAGTTACAACAGATATAGGGCGTGGGTCATATCCCATCCCGTGCACCCGGGTCTGACAAGCCCCCGAGCTCTTCGTAGCCGAGTACTGCAGGCATCCGAGTACTTCTGAAGGCGTCTTCGAGTTCTCCAGAACTTTGCCTTGAAGGTGTCCTCCGAGTACTTCCTTGGCAGCGTCGAGACTGTGAGGTGCTCATGTCCTGAGTAGTTGTCCAGTCTTCTTTATATGGGGTGCGATTAAACTCGCACTCCATATAGAGTAGCCCCTAAGCCTTAGGTTGACTCGTAGAATCAGGCTGAGGGTCAATTTAATCTCGAGTTTTCTGTCCTTATCTTCCAGTAAATTTGAAAAATAAGTCGCTGATGACACGTATCCCGCGGCCCCCCCGAGCCTTAAATCCAAATTCTCAGATTTTGGAATAAAAGATCCAAAGAATCGTGGCATGCAATGTATGACAGCAAAGATTTGATGGTGAACATGGGCAAATTGGTGTAGTGAATTTGAAAACCTCTTTTTTCGGGATAAGTTCCCTAAAAATGGTTAAACAAATATTATCCCAAAAACACCCAAAATTACCTCTCAAATCAACTTTTGTGCCCAAAGCCAATGACTAACTAAATCCTCTGGGTAATAATTTGAACAAACCCCTTGTTTCGAAATAAAATCCCTGAAATAATGGTTAACAAAGCATCTACCCAATATAGATCTTAAAAATTCTCTTGGATCGGGTACTGTCAAGTTGTTGTACAGCATCTGGCATGAAAACATGAGAGCTGTCCCTTGAGGCACGCTGAGTGTCTTGGCGCATCAAGCCCCTCGAGCCAGGAGCCAGATGATAAGCATAAGGTAGTCGTAGCAGAAAGGTGGCGCTAGCCCTAGAGCCCAAGCATGGAGCAAGTAGCCGCCCGTGCATGAACAGTCGATAAAGCCATCTAGTTGGAATCGATCCCGACTAGGATTATAGTCAAGACAAGTAGTCGAAGTAGTCGAACAGGTATAGAACCAGTCATAAACAAGTAAACTTCTTATCATGGTATCAAGGCCCCTTCAGCAACATAGTGTACAAGTTGAAAACAAGTAATATGTTACTGGAAAATAAGGAAGCGAAACCCCTTTAGCAGATTTGCGCGTAGTACCAGTTGTAAACCAGTAGTACAGCGTTATACTGGAAGTATCAATCTCCAGGCACCAAATAGAAGATGTTTCCGATTGATCAAGGATGAAACCGAGTACATGTTCAATATTCCAAGAATTTGGTACCTCCTGCCCATCCGGGTAGTGTAAGCGATAAGATCCAGGGTCTGTAACCTTGTGCACAATGAAAGATCCTTCCCACCATAAATTAAGCTTGTGTAGCCCGGTATCATCCTAGATTCGTCGAAGAACCATATCTCTAACATTGGAAGAGCGTCGTTGAACGTTGCTGTCGTGGTAACGACGAACTCCTTGTAAGTAGCGGGCCGACTGCAATAATGTATTGCATTAGATCTCTTCAGCTGAGTCGAGCTCGAGATGTCTAGCAGCGCCAGCCTCGCCTTCTTCAAACATCTCCAGTCGTGAAGAGTTCCACATCACATCAGCTGGTAATATAGCTTCAGACCCATATACGAGAAAGAAAGGTGACTGGCCTGTGGGTTTGCTTGGCTGTGTACGAAGCCCCCAAACTACTGATGAGATCTCATGGATCCACTTACCGCCCTTTTTGCTGTTCTCCTCATAGAGTCGTTTCTTCAATCCATCAAGAATCAAGCCGTTGGCGCGCTCAACCTGGCCATTGGCCCGCGGGTGAGCCACTGAAACGTATTTGACTTCAATGGAGCTGCGTTCACAGAAATCCTAGAACTAATACGAGTGGAAATTGGATCCTAAATCTGTGATAATGGTGTTGGGGAAGCCAAAGCGGTGTAAGATATCGTAGATGAAAGTAATCACTCGATCTGCAATGAGCGTTGCAATTGGCTTGTACTCGATCCACTTGGTAAACTTGTCGATAGCCACCAACACGTGTGTGAAACCTTCTGGCGCAGTTGTTAAAGGCTCTATCATGTCCAGGCGCCAGCATACAAACGGCCATGAAGGTAGTATGGTGATGAGGTTATGAGCCGAAACATGAGGCTGTTTGCCAAAGAATTGGCAGTTGGTGCACTGGTGAACGAGTGCTTCGATATCTGCCAAAGAAGTCGGCCAGTAGAAACCAGAACGAAACGCCTTACCAACTAGTGTGCGTGAAGCTGCATGGTTACCACACACGCCTTCGTGAATCTCTTGGAGTATCTCTTTGCCCTCCTCCGTGCTGACACACTTCATGAGTATGCCTGACGCCGATCCATGCTTGTACATATTTCTCCCGACTACAACATACCCTTTGCTGCGCCGTAGGATATGAGTAGCTTCAACGCTTTTTGGATCGATACCGGAGGGTAGTTTGTGCTCCTGCATATAGTCGATGAAGGCCACCCTCCAGTTGACCTCGACCATCAAGACCTCTCGGTCCAGTTCCTTGGGACCCTGAGCGATGGAACTTGAGTCTGGCACCCTGATGGAAGGGTGATGCAACTCGTGAACGAAAACTCCCGGTGGGACGTTAGCTCGATTAGAACCCAATTTGGAGAGCACATCCGCGTCCACATTGTTGTCGCGAACCACATGGTGAATTTCCAGCCCTGAGAATTTTTTCTCGAGCTTTCGTATTTCCATAACGTAGGTATCCATGGTATCCTTATTGATGTCCTACTTCTTGTTGACTTGTTGAACCACTAGTAAAGAGTCACCATAGATGAGTAGTCGCTTGATGCCCATAGTGATTGCCAGGCGTAGCCCGTGCAATAGTGCTTCGTACTCGGCCTCGTTGTTAGAAACCTCAAATAGTATTTGAAATATGTACGTGAGCTGCTCTCCTCTTGGGCTGATGAAAAGTACTCCCGCACCACCGCCACCAAGCTTGAGTCAGCCGTCGAAGTACATGACCCAATGCTCTGGCTGGATGGTTGGGGCTTCCACTTGGTTTTCTCACCACTCCGTCATGAAGTCGACTAGTGCCTACAACTTGATGGCTATCCGGGGCTTGAAGTCGAGTGTGAGGTCTCCCAGCTCTGCCACCCACTTGGAGATGCGCCCGATAGCATCCTGATTGTGGAGGATATCCGCCAATGGGAAGTCGGAGACCACCAGGATATTATATGCATCAAAGTAGCGCGAAGCTTCCTGGAAGTGATGAGTATACCGTAAAGTATTTTCTGAATTGTTCAGCAATGAACCTTAGATTTGGGGAGGACTTCACTGACGAAGTAAATTGGTTGCTACACCCCAAAGGCGTGGCCTTCCTCCTGGCGTTCCACCACAATTGCCGTGCTGACGATGTGAGTAGTCGCGGTGATGTAGAGTAGCAGGTTCTCGCCTGGTTGGGGAGCTGTTAGGATGGATGGTGACTGTAGATGGTGCTTGAGGTCTTGCAGCGCCTGGTTTGCCTCCTCGGTCCTCTTGAACTTGTCGTGGAGCTTGAGCAATTTGAAGAAGGGTAGACCCATTTCTCCAAGTCGGGAGATCAATTGGTTCAAAGCTGTCATGCAACTAGTGAACTTCTAGACGTCCTTGATGGTCTTTGGAGCATCCATGGCTGTTATGGCGTTTATCTTCTCTGGATTTGCTTCGATCCCACGGTGACTTACAATGAACTCGAGTAGTTTGCCTTGGGGCACGCCAAAGACGCACTTCGTCAGGTTAAGCTTCCATCAAAATCGTGGCAACCTCTTGAAGGTCTCCTCGAGATCAGCGATGAACTCATGGTGGGATCTGATCTTGATGACCACGTCATCCACGTAAGATTCAATGTTGCGGTGCAGCTGGTCCGCGAGACACAGTTGGATGGCCCGTTGGTAGGTGGCTCCTGCGTTCTTCAACCCGAATGACATCGTGGTGTATGCGTATGCTCCAAAGGGGGTGATGAACGCTATTTTGATCTGGTCTTCCTCCTTGAGAGCTATCTGATGATAGCCCAAGTAGCAGTCGAGGAAGGAGAGTAAGACGCAGCCAACCGTCGAGTCGATGACTTGGTCGATGTGTGGGAGCGCGAAGGGATCGTTCGGGCAGTGTTTATTAAGATCAATATAATCCATACACATCCTCCTTTCATTGTTATTCTTTTTCAATACAAGTACAGTGTTAGCTAGCCACTCGGGGTGGTACACTTCTTTAGGGTTGACTTTTAGGCAGTGCTCGATCAACTCCTTGGGCACCCCTGGCATATCCGCTGGTTTCCACGCGAATATATCCCGGTGTGCCCGAAGGAAGCTGATGAGCACGCTTTCCTATTTGTCGCCTAAGCCGTCTTCGCTCAAAGCAGTCTTGGACGGATCACCCTCTTGCATCTAGATGGTGTTGATGCCGATGTCGTTGGGGTTGGGTTTAACCCTCGACTGGCTAGGCCGCTGGTTGGAGATCTCCATCTCTGTGTTGGTCAGCTTCAGTGCGGCTGCGAGTACTTCTGCCGACGGCTCCAGCATGCGTGAAGTTGTGGCGTACTCGATCGCCTCCTGGTCGTAGTCGTACGACTTCTTCAGGTCGCCACGGATTGTGAGTACACTTGTCTTGCCTGGCTTCTTGAGTAGCAGGTAGATGTAGTGGGGCATGGCCATGAATTTGGCTAGTGCCGGTCTGCCAAGGATGGATGGTACGACGAGTCAAAATCTCCACCTCAAACTTTATGTACTCGGTGCGGTAATTGTCTTTTGTTTCGAAGGTGACTGGCAGGACCACTGACCCGAGTGGTGTAGCCGCGTTACCCGGGATGATGCCGTAGAAGGGAGCTTTGCTAGGAGTGAGCATCTTCGAAATGTCCAGTCCCATCTTCTTCAGGGTACTCATGAAGAACAGGCTGAGGTCACTCCTGCCGTCGATGAGTACTCGGGTGAGCTGTGAGCCCGCCATGATAGAGTCTAGGACGAGCAGGAATTTTTTCAGCTCGAAGAAGCTGGTCCATTGATCGTCCCTGGAAAAGGAGATCGGGACCTCGAGGCCTTGTCGTGGACGGCTCCACATAGAGTACTTTGTGCAGGGTTAGCTTCTGCGCATGCTTGGAGGGGAATCCGCCGTCTCCACCAAAGATGATGTTGACGATGTTCTTTGGATCCTGGAAGTCTTGAGCCCCCGACTTGTCACCTCCTTCATCATCCTCCTTGTCCTTTCACTTTCCTGCTTGATGGAGGGGTGGTGCGTTGAGTGATTTGTGGATGGTGACGCACTCGAAGAGCGTGTGCCGCGACTTCAGCTGTACCGGGCATTGTTTGTGCAAGACTTGCTCGTATTCCGAGTGGTTGTTCCCTGACTTCTTGCCACGCGGGTTGCGCTTGACAGCCATGACTTCATGGTTTGGCTTGCGCTTTCGGGTGTTCCCCGGAGTGGTTCCGCTGGTTTTTGTCAAAATGGCCGTTGCCATTTGTCACACCCGGTTTTGAAAAGGGAACCGAATGCATCTCATATGTGCGCCAGGATCAAATTCCACACATATGATAGTGTGACACCCTAGGTGTCAAATAGAGCAAGCCAATAGGAAGAATGTTTGGTGTGGATTAAATTGTGTGAAAACTAAGTAAAGTTATGAAAATAAGGGTATTTGTGTAAATTTATGAAAGTACAAGTCCTTTTATGTAATTTAGTTGAAGTATAAAAGTGATATCCAAAAATTACCAAGGGTCAAAATGTAAAAGGTGAAAGTCATCATGACCAGTCATAAATGCTTGCAGATAAGCCCAAGATTACATAAAATTTACATTACTATGGACAAAAACTTTGTTAAGTTTGAATTGAGTGCAAAAGTGTAAAATAAAGCAGTATACTTTAGGTTTATGAACTTGAGCCCTAAAGCAAAGTTGTAGGATTTGAAAAGTTCTACAACTTCTATTTTGATCATTTCCTCATTAGAGATTTGGATCAGTGGGAAAATTTAGTTTACAGTGAAGTCCCTGAGATTTTTGCAAATATGAACGAGGTCCCTCGGACCTCCTCCCCTCGTCTTCCTCCTCTGGCACATGCTCTGCTTCCCCTGCTTCACCCGCTGCTCCTCTGCCGCCGGTGTCAGCGCCGCTTCCCCGGCCATGTGCCGAGCCTCGGCCGTTCCCCGGCGCCACCTCTAGCTCCTAGCTGCTCCACGCGTCACTTGGACGCCGGCCACCGCCTTAGCTCCTCCTCCCTGGACCTCTCGCGCGCGCGCCACGCCAACCCGAGCGCCACCCGGCCGCCACCTCGTCGTCGCCGTGTTCCGCGCTCATGCCTGCTCCTCTCCCTTTCTTCTTTTGCCTAGTAGCTCCAGCGTGCGGTACCTAACCCATTTCCCTCCCTCTCCGTTGCCGTGAGCACCCAGAGCCCTGAACACCCCTGCCGCCACCTTCTCCAACTCCGGCGACCTCCTGCTCACCGTGGGCAGCCCACTCCAGTCCACCCCGCACCACTACGACCCCCTAGGAAGCTTCCCCTCATCTCACTGACGCTCCCAAGCCACTCCCCATGGCCAGACCTCCACCGGAGCTACCTCGCCGTCGATCCCCTCCTCGCCGGTAAGCTACTGTCGTCGTCGAGCCCTTATCCCCGCCCCTCCTCCGCCCCTCCTCCGCCCAATCCGACCACCCCAACAGCTTCCCCTCCTCCTGCTGCAGCTGTCAAGCCCGAGCTTGGCCCTCCTCCTCGCCAGGAACCTCCTCGCCGACGAGCTCCCCTCCGCCGCCGCCTCGGCCGCCATGGGAACCTCACCTCCGGCCATCCCCTCTTCCTCCCAAGCCTACCCATGGATGCGCCGTGAGCTCCTGGTGCCTGTAGACCAGTCCTTCTCCACCCCCCGCCACCACCCTCGCCGGAATTTGGCCGGCAATCCCCCTGCTCTTCTTCCCCGACGAGCCAAGGGCATTTCTGTGATGATTTCAAAAGTTCTAAGGGTGTCCGTGTAAAATTCCAGAGCCCCCCCCCCATTTCAAAAGCTGTGAACTTCAAAAATGTGTAGAAAATTGTAGAAAATTCAGAAAAATACCAAACCAGTTTTGTTTGAATCCTTAAGTTAAAATATACTACTTTTATATAGCAAGTTTGAGCTGTATATGTGTAGTTTTTGATGTAAAATAAATACTAGGAAAAGAGTGTTTTATTTGTATCTCATGTTATATGCATGTGTTATAGCTGGATTTTGGAACTTAGATTGTATGTCACATGTGTAGCTTTGTCTAAGAATTTCGAGTTCTTTACTGCTCATTTGCTTAGAAATTCAAGTACCCTTGTTATATGTTGATAAAAGTTACATGATTTAATTCCAAATGCATTCCTTCATATTTGTGGCTGAAAAATTTATCTTAGCCTTGTTGCAACACGTGTGATCCAAGATAAAAGTTTGAGAATCAGAAACCTAATGTAACCTCAGCCATGAATTTAAGTTTAGATTCAAAGAAAAATTTATGAACCATAGCTCTAGTTCATGAAAAATTATGAAACTAATTTGAGATATTGCTCTTGAGTAGTGTAGCATGACCACAAATTATCAACCCATGATCAAAGTATAGAACAACTAAAAATAAATAAAACTTGATAAGTAGATCCATATTAAATAATAACCTAGGATTATTAAAGATAATTAGCTAGTCAAATAAATAAAAGTGTTAAATGTAATTAATTTAAATATCTAAGATAATCAAACATGCTACTTCATGTAGTTAATTAAATGTTTAGGGTTACCACCCATGTTGCCCAATGTAGCTAAGTAAACGGGTTAATACCCGATAAATGACTGCCCAGTAAAGGGCAATTGTGCTGTTTGCTAATATGTACTGTTATGTTCATTGGATTGCAACTTTATCGTGAAGTAGAATAACAATCTATGCATTTCCTAAACTGCATCATTTTCATCACATGTAGACTCGACGATTCTCGCCGACGAAGACTATCAGATTCTCCCGGAACCCGAAGTGGAGACCTCTGAAGACTCCGGGAACATCGTCGGAGAATTAACTGAAGCCCCGAACCCGAGTTCGGAAGAAATTATTAACATCTCTTACCCCAGCCTCGCCACTGAAGGCAAGCTCCGGACATAAAACTCACTGCTTTAATTACACCGCAATCTACCTTTATATATATATATTTGTGCATTAAGTTCTTAGGAGTTGCTCGAAAACCCTAGATGCATATTCCTAGGAACCGATGTACTGAATATTAGAACCTGAGTCCGACTAGTGCTATGCTAATAGGACCGGTAGAAGTCGAGTGATTTCCTGTCACTCGCGCGATACAGGAATTGGTTGTTTACGATCCTGCAATCACTATAAGGATGACGGACGGGGTTATATGCAGTATCATGGAAAGGAAGGATACCCCGTCTGTGTTGATGAATTTGGTTAAGGTCGCAGTGTGTGATAGTGGCAGTTAAGCGTTTGAAAGTACTAGCCACATGCCGTGAAATATGGTAAGTGGTAAGCCTAGTAACCAATCGGCCCGGCAAGTGGACTCGTCCCCCACCACTCGACCATTATTTTATGTTTACACGCACCGGCTGTGGGAGTACGTTCTGCAGAGCAGACGGGAATACAGTCATGTAGTCGCACTACAGACGTATGTCCTGCACATTGGATGTGCGTATGGTCCTGCAGTCGCTTGTGGTGGCTTTGTTTCACGACCCGGAATGAAAGGAAAACGGTTGCTTCGGAACGACCTGTTGGTGTTCCAAGCGTGTGAGTTAGGTTTACCTTGCAAGGGTTGAAATTCGATTCAGAATCGTCCGTTTCTCGTGGAGATTGAGACTGCTTAACTCTTTTGCCACATAGAGTAACAAGAGAAATCTTATGATGAGTAATACTGAGGTATACTTTAAAAAGGCTCTACCTTGCTTGAGTAGCTATAGGTGCATATCTAGAATGGTTAAAGGAACTAGAACCTGAAAGCTAAAATATAAAATTAAGGATCTACTCTTTGTTGCTTTTCAGCAAAAGCTAAACCCAGGACCTTTGCAAAACCTTCATAATTTAGATATGGATTAAGTATACCCTAATTCTAGGTAAGCCTTGCTGAGTATTAGAGTACTCAGCCTTGCAATTTGTTCTTATTTCAGGTACTATCCCTGAAGACCCTACTCTCCCCATGCCCTGGCCCTATGCTTTGCCTGATGGTTGGTCCGTGGAGTGGGACCCGTCCCCGGCCAACACTGATCGTAACGAGTGATTTAATGCCATGGCTTAGCATGATGTCCATATGGGCGACATGTATAGTTATTGTACTTTGAATTCCACTGCTGTGAAGTTGAACTTTAAAACTGGTTTGTAATAACTTCTACTAGTCCAGAACTTATGCTATTCTATCAACTCATGTAATATAAGTGCTTGTGATGTAAAATATGATGGTGATTGTATCTCTGAACTCGCCTTCGTGCGAGGTACCTTGTTGGATCCTGCTTTCGGTGGTTTATCGGAACGTTACCTGACAGGCCAAGGGGTTACACCGTTTGAAGTACGATTGGAGCCCTTGAGAGAGAAGACTTGCGTACTTGAGCCGGTGTAATTCATGTTGGTTCTGCCACAGATAGACATCACAAGTGTATACCCGAAACAATGCAATAACGAAATAGAGTATCATAATACTTTATTACATGACCGAAAGTCTTAATCTTAAGCGAATAAATAAATGTTTATAGCTAGCAGCGGACTTCAACTTCACAGGCGGATGACTGGGAGACATACGCCTAGTATTCTTCAAAATCTTCGGGGAACTCCGGAAAATTATCTTGTTCTGATAGCATTAGTTTTAATAAAGCAAGCAAGTACACTTACGGTTGGTACTCAACAAGTGGAGTAAATTATATGATATGCAAGGCTGTAATTAAGGAAAAGCTGATATGGTTTGACTGCGATAAGCATTTTTAGTTGATCAAATTTTATTTAGCAAGCATTAACTAAGTGTAAGTATATACCAACTCTTAAACAAATATCAGAGATAAATAATCAACAACATAAATAAATAAAGGATATCGATTTAGATCATATTTAAGTTCAATTATCATGTGAGGGTCCAAGCAGCTCGTAACCATGAGCACGGCTGATATATCAGTTTTCACTCTGCAGAGGTTGTACAGTTTACCCATAATTCGTGTTTCCCTTGATGTCCGGGTTTGCAAGGCCCTTAGACACTTCCAAGGTGAGTGGCAGGGATTCACTACGAGATCTTTACAAAGATTCTCTAACTTATGACAATCCACTAAGATTTCAAGTCAAAGCGGTCATAACTCTCCCTAATGAGGCAGACGCCTTAACCAGGACCATATCACACCCTCAAAAGGACCGAGCTATACCCCGACGATGCAACCCATCTTGCCTTTTTGGTAAAATTATCATAAGCTAAAGTTTCTAATTAATTAGCCAAGACCAGAGCCATGTAGTATTATGGTTGCACTGTTTTCCTGGATGGTTCTCCATGTTTCAATTAATGCAATGATCTTAATTATCACCATAAAAGTATTTCAGAACATGAGTAAAACTAGTGTAGCATAAGATCCAGGTTATTCAACCAAAATCTAAGTAAAAGCAACTAGCGTAGCTACAACATACATATAACAACCCAGGTTTAATCAAGAAAGTTTAAAAAAAACTAGGCACATCCTTAGCTTAGGATCCATCATATTATAGACTCATGCATGCAAATAAAGTAAATATGTGTATTTAGAAAGTTATTAGGGCTGGAATATGATCAAGAACCACTTTCCTTCATCAAAGTACGGCTCCTGCTCAAGAATGTTTTCAAAGCCTTGCTCTTGCGGACCCTCGAACTGTGCACCGTCTATCATAACACACAAGTATATACAAACAAATAAGTACAATAAATAAGAAATAGTGCACTAAACAGTATAAATAGAGCAAAACGATGTTATAAAGCTACTGTATACGTCGCAAGGGTCGCGTGAGTGCAAGAATCGATGAAAACGGAGTTAAAACGGAGAAGTTATGGCTATAACATGATTACAGGATTTTGTTTGTAAAAGATTTGAAACTAGAAGGGCTCTGGGCAAAGAAACCGAGGGCTAGAATATAATTAAACCATATATCTAGGGTTTAGATTGAAAAACAGAGGGGCTAGGGATGGTGGGTTCTATTTTAGAAAAGGACAGGGGCTTAAACAGAAGAAAAGGATCTATTCATGAATACTTTTGAACTGCCATGGACTGCGGGTTGATTTCGATAGAACTCAGGGGCTAAAGTGCAAAATATCCTGGGTATCGGGTTATTTGATCCCGGTCTAGATCTATTCTAGACCGTCGGATCTGGATCGGACGGGTGCACGGGGTTGAGGCGGCGCGGGCGGCAGAGATTTACGGTGGCGGGCGGCGGCGGCTGGTCGGAAAATTGCGTAAACGCGACTCCGGCCACGGTTTCGACTCGGGTTTGGCCTGGGAGGAAGAGAGCGAGGAGGGGAACACGTTTAGGGTTGAGACAAGGCGCCGTGGGCCAAGGAAGGCGGACGATGGTGGCGCGCGGTCGCGGAGATCCGGCTAGACATTGCGCGTGTGAGAAGGCGGGGAAACAGGGGGAAAAAGGGCCAGCGACGATGACCACCTCCACATGGAGCTTCGGCAGCGGGCGGGGGCGACGGAGTGGCGGCGGAGCGGTGAGACGGTGGCGTCCCCAAGCTTGGCGGCGAAGGCGGTGCAGGCTAGGGCTTCGAGGTAAAGAGGCGGCGGTTGCGGGATGTGCGGAGCCTAGGGCATGGGACGGCGGCTTTATAGGGCGACCGAGGGTGCCTTGACGTGCGGGCTCGAGGTAGCGCACGGGCGGAGGGCATGCTGCGCCGTGGCCGGACTTGGGCTCGAGCCCAAGTCTGGCTCGAGGTCGGGGACGACCCCGACAGGCGAGACCCACCTATTAGCGAGCGAGAGAAGGGGAGGAGGGCGCTGGCGCCCGGGTGGGCCGTTGGGTCGGGGAAGAGAAGAGCGAAGCAACTGCTGGGCTGAGCCGCGCGGTGGAGGGAGAAGAAAGGAAAGGCCAGCTGGGCTGGGCCGTGCGGGAAGAGAAGGAGAGAGGGGAAAAAAGAAGAGAGAGTGGGCCGGGCCCAAAGAGAAAAGAGGGAGAAAAAAATTGCATTCAAATATATTTAAATTTGAATTTAAATTTAAAATTTAAATTTAAACGGAAGACAAACAATAAAATAATGCAATACGGCATGAAATGCACAAGACCTATATTTCCTTATATTTCTTTTATAGTTAAGTAAATTACCATTAATTCACGGTAAATGCACTAAAATCAAAATAATTGAATAAAAATCTTATGGATCCTGTAAATAATCTAGCAAAATTTATTTAGCTTTATAATTTGAAAATTAGGGTGTTACAGCTCTACTTGAAATCAAGCTAATATGGATAGCATGTACAAAAGTGTTAAGAAGTGTTAGAGGTTAAAAATTTATTTAAAAGGATTTTGAACGAGATATTGTCATGTGAAATTTAATTATATCGTGATGATATTTAAATGCTTCATAGTATCACCTATAGCAACGCATGTGCATATTTGCTCGGTCTATAACAAATTGTTCCATCTAAAAAGAATCTTATTCTACGTAAGTATTAGAAAACATATCTTGCAACACTCCAAATCATATAGTGGAGCAAAATATCATATTGATAGATATTTTATGTGCTAGCTATGTAACAACTAACATAATCCATAAATAAAGTACTAAAAAATCATACACAAGGTATGTGAAATCTTTATTATTTGCTCTTGAAAAGCTATTACCTAAAGAGGAATGGAATGTATGTTTAGCTAATGATTTTTAGCTCGTAAAATAATATATATTTCAAACTAGCTATAGTGACTTTTATTGAGAATATGGTTAAGTAAAAAATATTTTTAAGATCATGTACACCTAATTTTTAAAGTTTTAGGTCCACCACTGATCATAACATGCCTAAATCCAATGCATGGTACCACAGAGTGCGCCCGTGAATCAACCCAAAGCACACCGATGCCTGCTTCAGTATGCCGACGATTATACCCTGCAGCGCTATTTCCCTTCTGTGTCTCTTTGGTTCACCAGAGGAGAAAATGGAGCGCGACCGACTACACATTTTATTGCTAGCATTCCCCGAAACAGAATAAGTCTCAGAAAAAAATACAAGAGAAATTTCACCATGTAATCATGAGATAATACACGAGACAAAAATGCAAAGCCTCTATGAGAGATTGGGAACAACACAAGAATTCGAAAAAAACATTGAGAGATTGGTAACAGCACCAGAATTCGCACGGAATTCAAGAGACAAAAATTAATGGAAGAGAGAAATAAATAAATTTCTATTTCGCCGTATAATAATCTCCACCATGAACCGATGAAAAATGAGACAAGACAATCAGCATGCCTGCAACAGTCCCGGGCGAGCTCGCTCCCTTCATGCTTCCCCCAATCTTCCGGGGGACCGAATGATCTGTGGTGCCAACTGGCGCTAGGGTTTGTGGCTTTGGGAGGGTCGGAGAGGGTGGGGGCTGGGAGGGAGGAGGCGAAGAGGAGCCACAGGCCCGGAGAGGCGGAGAGGAAGATTGCGACTTGAATTGGAAGAGATATCGATTTGCCCGTTTCAAAGGGGAGATGCACGTGACCGGGCAGCAGCATGCACACGCTCTCCTGGCCCCACTGCTCAGGTTTTCCATTCTCGGCCGTCGGCCAATTTCTCTCGTCGAGTGCCAGAGTTTGTTTTGCAATGAAGCTAGAGCAGCAGTAGATTTTGTCAAAGTTGTCTGGTTATTGATATCTCTGGATATGATATTTTTTATTTATGAATAACCCATTTAATAGGCAAACTAGCCGATTTGATCCCTCAACTCCTCGAGGACAGATTCCTTCCCCAACTATGAAATTGATCAATATAGTTCTCAAACTTTTTATTTGATCTCAATTTAATTCCTAGCCCCATGCGCCATGCTATGTTAACATACCTAGTCAACAATGGGTGTCGTAAGATATAAATAAAATTTTCAATCTCTGATTTTTCCTTATGTAAGGGGGTGTTTGGATCCCCTACTACTAAAGTTTAGTCCCATCATATCGGATGCTTAGACACCAATTAGAAGTATTAAATATAGGCTAATTACAAAACCAATTGTATAAATGGAGACTAATTCACGAGATGAATCCATAATTAGACCATAATTTGACAATGTTGTGTTATAGTAAATATGTGCTAATTATAAAATAATTAGCATCAATGGGTTCGTCTCGATAATTAGACGTGACATGCAATTAGTTTTACAATTAGTCCTTATTTAGTTCATCTAATCGGTATCAAAAGAGAAGACTAAAGTTTAGTCACTAGGATCCAAACGGGGCCTAAGATGCCCCGTAAAAATTATGGTGCAATAATCAATTAGAATGCACAAATAAATAAAAATGTAAAGCTTTTATTCATAGACACAAGATCAACAATGAATTATTTTTGCTCTATTAATGAATTTTAGGTTAGTATAGCACTTGAATTTGTACATGCATGTAACATATATACAATAACTTTACCTACACTTTGGGATGACTTAGCATCACACCAGCGTTGAAAATGAGCCCAAATAAAAAGTCTGAGGACTAAATTGGTACTTTTGATAGTTAAAGGGTATATTTGAGCCTTTGAAGGAAGTTGAGAGATAAATATGGCTCTTTTGCCATCTTAATATGATTCCCAACCTTTTAATTTTATTAAATTTTTCTTGAAGCAATGAGTATATCTTTTCTTGAAAAATTCTATAAGGTATAGTTAAAAAGGAACACTTTTCAATTCCGAAAACAACAAAAAGCATAGATAAAAATGCGAACGAGCATCGGTGGTACGTCAGCTGGCTGCAGCTCTACCCGCTGCCCCCCTACAGTTTATATAGGTAAAATCCGTGCAATGCTCCAGGCACATATTTTTTGAACAAAATAAAATAATTTTAAAGAAATATGGTAAGAAAATAATAGACACATTGTCTAAGTTATAAATTTCAGTAGCAAAATACATGTCAATTGGTCTATACCCGTGCGTTCCTACAGGAGCTGATATTTTTCTATCAAGATAAAAAATATAATATTTTATGATCATTAGGCATTACAAACTAGCAATATGCTGTTTTAGACCAATACACAAACATCAACTTTGAACGTACTAAAAAGAAAAGGGATATGAAAATTTTCAAAAGATAAAATTTTTTAACTTATATTCCATTTCTGAGATTTTCAATTGAACCATAGAAGATTTGATCATTTCTAATCAAACGGTCAGGAATTCATGCTCATTGATTAAGGTATATATAAAAATTTATTTTCTAAAACATCATGCCTCTTTTTCCAAAATCTTCATGATTGTATATTGTGGCAAAGCAGCCGGCATAACCTCCAAACATAACGCACAAAACAAATCAATTCAATGTTGTCAAAAGAAATTGCATACTGGATACTGATGGGAAAAACTAGAGTATTTATGATCAAAATATTTAATTATAAAATTCCATTGACTCTATCCAAGACCATCCAAGACCATGTATGCAACTCCAAACACCATGTGATGAAGTTAATCAGAAAAATATTGTCGTGTACCATAAGTCCATGTTAGTGTAGTTTCAAACATTAAGTGATGTATACTAAGATATGTAGCATCCGTATTTTCGATACCATTTACTCGAGTAAATAACTACTTGCCAGATGATACCTATATTTAATTTTCTCTTAATTCATTAGATTTACCCAGATAGTTAATATCCTGCAAATAGCATTTAACAAGATGAGTCTACTCTTAAACATGTCACAATAACTCAAAATTAAAGGTCCGTTTGGTATGGCTATAGCTTCTTCTGAGATGGCTAAGCTGCTTTTTCTAGCTCTTGCTTGGTTTGTTAGAAAAACATTTGGTAAAATGGTTTTTCCTGATCTTTAATGAATAGAACGGATCAAAAGTCCATAATGCCTTATCTCCTTTTCTTCTCTTTTCTTCCTATTTCTTTTTCTTCATCCATTTTTCTATTTCCTCCCTTTTATTTTTCCCTTTCATTCCTTTTATCTTGCGGGTCTGCCTGCCTTACCCCCTTCCTGCGGTGGCTCCTTTTCTTAGGCTAATCATAATGGGGTTTCATGGCGAGTTTCATGACATTAATTACCATGACACATCAGCATTTTTGATGATGCGGCACTTATTTAATGAGGGAAGAGAAGGAACTAGTTTCATCCTCACGACACTCTGCTAACTCGTTTCCAAGATGTTGGAAATAGCGTGAAATGACCACTGTGACCGCCGGTGTTTCATAGGGGATCCCGTGCGCCAATAGATCAACTAGCATTTAATTACACTGGTTAGCTTTGTAAACAGTAAAATGAAACTCTCCATTGAGGCATAGTATTTCATTCATCCTCCAAGCTGACGTGGCATTCTTGGAAACAGGGATATAAAACCCCCATTGTGATTAGCCTTATCTTTTCAAACTGCTCGCACAGCCGCCCATGCCTCGCACCGCCTAGCAAGCGGGCTCCACGCCTCCGCCTCGCGCCAAGGAGCCACCCCTGCCTTCCCGCTGCCATCTCCAGCCGCCTCCGCTCCGCCTCTCGCTTGTGCCGCCTTTCTCCTCATGCTACTGTCATTTCTTTTTCCTCCCTTAAAAGCCGGCGGCGGTTCCTGCAATGGCTGACTGGAGGGCGGCAGCGGAGGTCAGAAATGAGGCCCTGACGATGCAAATCGGCAGATCCGATGGTGGGCTATCCGATGTTGCGGGGGGAGCTACTCCAATCTCAGCCATGTTCCCAGGACGGCCGGCGCCATGACCGCGGGGCGCTGTGCTCGTCGCTGCATGTGCGCCTCCAGGTGTAGGGGCGCATGCGTGGCCCAGCGCCCGGGGCAGCGCCCCGCTGAATGGTGCACTAGCAGCCGCCTAGGCGGGCCTGGCAGCGGGCGCGGGGCCGTGTGAGCCGCAGCGGCGGCCGCCCGAGCGGGTTGCAGCGGGACAGTCGGGCGAGCAAGTTGCGGCGGAACGATCAGGCGTGCAGGCTGCAGTGCGGCGGGTGCGGCGAGGCCTGCAGCAGCTGCACGAGCGGGCAGCGACAGCCTGGCGGACGTGCTGCGGCATAGGGGGTGCGCGAGTGGCAAGACGGGCAGCGGCATGGCGGACAGTGGCAAGGCCCGCGATGGCCGGGCGGACGAACTGCGGTGCGACGGTCGGCCGGGCAAGCGGTGGTGCGTAGCTCCGAGCGGCGCGGGGTGCTCGCCCCCATGGCACCGCTCCCCGACGACGGCCACGACGAAAGCGGGACCGCCGGAGCTCCTCCATGTACATCAACGGGATACGATTTGCTCTGATTTGATTTGAGTCTATTTGGAACCCTAGTTCAAAACCTCCATCGTGTGCACAAGCTCTGCCGGCACGCCACGGCCTCCTTCTCACCCTGCGCCCGTGCGTCGGTGGATGGTGGGTCCGTGGATGGCAAAACCACGAGGGTTTTGAACGAGGAGGGTGGGTCGATGGATGGGGGCAGACCCGTGCCTCTACTGGCAGAGCTACAGGGTGAGGCAATGAGGACACTATATATAGTTTTATCAGGTGTCGTTTGGATCCCCGGACTAAACTTTAGTCCCCGTCGCATCGGATATTTGGACACCAATTAGAAGTATTAAATATATATTAATTACAAAACCAATTGCATAAATGGAGGTTAATTCACGAGATAAATCCATTAAACCTAATTAGTTCATGATCTGATAATGTTGTGCTACAGTAAATATGTGCTAATGATAAATTAATTAGGTTTAATAGATTTATCTCGTGAATTAGTCTTTATTTATCCATTAATAATGTGATAAATTAAATATGTGCTAATTAGATTTATAGTTAGGGCCTGTTCGTTTCCTCCTATCTAAACTTTAGACCCATCACATCAAAAAGAATCTTGCTATTTAGAAGTACTAAATAAAATCTGTTTATAAAACTTTTTGCACAGCTAGATGCTAATTCGCGAGACAAATTTAATGAGCCTAATTAATCCATAATTTGCCACAGTGATGCTACAGTAATTGTTCGCTAATCATGGACTAATATACCTCATTAGATTCGTCTCGTGAATTAGCACTAGGGTTCTGCAATTAGTTTTGTAATTAGACTTTATTTAATACTTCTAAATGATAAGATTCTCTTTGATGTGACCCCTCTAAAATTTAGGTACCCGGAAACGAACACCCCCTTAGTTCATGTTCAGTTCCTCTAATTGACATCCAAACATTCAATGTGATCCGACTAAAAATTAGTGCCTGATCCAAAGAGCAAGAATCGCTAGCATCTCACTCATGGAGCTATAAGAGGAACGTGACACGCTCGTCGCTTATGGTCGTATGGAAATATATGGATGATCCTGATGATCTTGATAACAGTGTGGTCTTCTTATATTGTGTAGTTGCAGGTCTAGTTGTATGCGTATAGCTATGAGTGAGGTGTACGTCGTGTGTATATATAGGGTTGGTATGTGTACGTGCATAATCGGATGAGAGGTATCGATAAAGTGTAGACAAAATTCATTTGAAGTAAGCACTATTGGTAAAATTGGTCTTCTTATCTAAATATTTGAATGGTACATTTATGATGTTGATATCGAAATGATTAGTCTTCAAAGATGCTCGTTGTGTACGTGCGTTCGTAAGAGTGAGTGTGCGTGCGTTGTGAGTGTTTAAGTTGTACTGTATAATTAAAAAAAGAAATTTGAAATGGAAATGATCGTGGTGTTTGTTTTCCTACACGAATAGACCCAAGACTACTAGGTGATACCCATGTGTTGTCGTGGGAGTTTCTAAAGTTATTCTTAAACTCTTAAAAGAAAAAGTTATTCTTAAACTACCCGCAAAAATTAGTTATTCTTAAACTGAAATACACAGATCAGGATCGAAGGAAAAATTATAATAATCTTGCCAGATAGCAGACATCACCCCTTGAATGGAGTCAGATGGACGCTCTCCTCCCCCGACGACATCAGGAAAGGAGATGATTTAGTTTTACGGATAGAGTGAAGAAGAATATGCGCCGAGTGGGAGAAGAGGAGCGACGTCATTAAAGGAAGGACTCTTCGTTGACGTGTGGCAGTTTTCGGAGAGAAGGTGATTAGAACCCAGTTGTTGGGTGGCTGTGTGACTCGTCAATTAGAACCTTGCTGGAGGGGGGAGGAGGAGATGACAGAGGACAAGCGACAGTCCACCACACTCTTAGATCCCAATTTAGCACTTATACGGCCACGAATAAAGCTAACCACCCATTGCAACGACTGAATAAAGGAACACTATTATATATACGTCAGTCAAAGACATGATACTTCTTGTAGAATGTAGACACTAAATGTGTCGTGTTACACTTGGCAAACAATATATTTTTAACTGAAATTCTGACAATATCTTTCAGAGTAAAAGCACAGATAGAAATTTAACTTGCATATACATTAATCGGGTAAACATCTACTAGTCCTAGAACAGGACATGCATGACGATGACCATGACACAGATATCAAAATAATGATACATTGCAAGAAGCAAAGCAGAATGTCTTCTAGAACTGGAACGACAGATTAGAATCGAGGTAGGACTTCTTGCAAGGGTCAAGCTAAGCAATAGCTCACAAATGCTGCATATTTTCTCATATCCTTCGCTAGATACTTTCAGTCATACTCTTAAGAAGCGTCACACATCTGAACAGAACTTTCAGGAAATCAACTTCATCATCATGTCCTTCGAAGCCAAGTGTTACCTCTTCAAGGTCAGTTAAAGAGATGCTCTCATTTTTCCAGTTGTTATTAGGTTGTTCACAAGGACAGTCTAGTAGTGGGCATTGCATTCCAACCTGCAAAAGAAATAGAGTGCAGAGCATCAATGGCGGTATTTTTCAAGGCACAACCTCAGCAAAAGAAGTAGTAGCAAAGGAATTTGCATTGGCTAAGAAAAATATTCACTTCAGTAATAATAGGGACTGAATGTTCACCTTGCGTGCATGATAAGTTAGTTCAACATTGAGCTCCTTTACTGGCCGAATCTGATGAAGCAGATGCAGTACCAATGGTGCAAAAGCATGCCCCTCTATTTCGAGCTCCAGCTCCAAAACAGATAACCGAGAGAACAATGGAAGCTGCGCAATCTCTTGCGCAAAGGTCCAGTCTGCTGCTTCCGACACATAATTCTGCACATGAGACAATACATATATGGATATAATAATAAAAAAAGGACAACTCCTGCAACATGTGCAATTTCAAGAATACTACTAGCTTCGGCCAGAAAAAGGAGTAAACGAGCAGAGGAGACGTACCATATAGACTATGCGCAAACATAGTTGTCGAACGCCACGTCTCATTGGCGGCGTGCGGCCCGGCCGTGGCGACGCTGGCCTCCGGGCGCCGGCGTCCGCGGCGGGTTGAGGCGACGGCCAGATCGCAGCTGCATGGCTTAGCATGGGGAAAGAGGAGGCGCTCGCTGGAGGTCACGGCGAAGAGCAGTGCGAGACAGAGGGAGCAGTATAAATGGACGGAGGAGCTGATGAGCTGGGAACGCGCGCGAGAACCCAAGGGGCCAGTCCACGCGCGTCTTATTAATGGCTGATCGTTTGGCTTCCCGGAGTTTTGGATTTGAATTTCGTATTTTGAACGTCGGCCGCTTGCATGGCTGGTTGTTTTGAACGCCGAACGGGGTTGCCCGGTCGGTTCCGTGACAAGTGCCGCGTGTGGGGTAGATGCGCACGAAGCATGCTCGTCTGGAACTGCATCACCTCGACGTCCGCTGACGCTTCAGCGCACTACCCCTCTGCTGCTTGCTTGCAGCCTTGCAGGCTATTGTGTGCGTCACGCGAAGACGGGATCCCATAATGCTAGGCACCAACGCCCATTGTCCCAAGCTCCAGAAGCCTCCGCAACTGCTCTGCTTCGATAGGAGATCAAGAGGTGCGAGTTGGTGCTCCATGTGAATGAAGGACTACAAGGGGACCTCGCATTAGCACTGGAGGACGAGCTCTGACGGTCAAGATCACAAGTCGCAACCCCGAATCCATCGTCATGTCAAGCGATGAATAAGAGGCTTGGGCATGTCGATCTGTATGTCTCTTGGGCATGAAGTGTTGGAGTAACAGGCTTGGCCCATTCATTCTAATGCATTAAAAGAATTTAAAGCCCACTATTAATGTTAGGGAATCAATGCTTAATTCCGTACCGGGAATTGAGGAGGATCTCAACCGACTTAAAAGGTGGACTTCGTGTACACCGCTTGTGAAGCCGGTAAGAGGAGGACGGTGAACCACACATGCGCGCGCGCTCGCTCGCCTCGCCGAGGCGCGGCCGGACGGGCGGTGCGCGGCCGGACGTGACGTGCGGTGATGTCGACAATAATGACCGGACATTGAAGGCTCTTTACGACGTCCAGGTTCGTTGAACCTGAGCCACATTAACTGCCGCTCATCAAAGTCATTCATGACGTTCTCTCCTCCCATCCTCACTCACCTCAGCACTTGATCCAACTCCTCTTCAGGAGACCTCTCCCTTCTCCCTCAGTTGCTTTCTGCCATTCCCACCGCTAGTATTGCGCAAGCTCTGCTCGCTGAAGGTCCTGCACGGGACGCGGGCAATTAGGTTTTTGGGGAGCGTCTTGACGCGACTGCTCGCTCCCTGAACGACTCCTTCGTCTACTTCCCGGCGTAACCGCTCGTGCGAACGGCTACTTCGTCTACTTCCCGGAGTGACCGTTCGTGGGACGACTACTTCCCGGCGTAACCGTTCGTGGGACTGCACTGCGAACATCTTCCTGCATCGATATAGTTCGGCTACTTCGAGCAAGGCCAGTCGAATAGCATGTCTATTCCAGCCGGTAACGGCGCAACCGGTGCCTCCGGCACTGGTCCCGCCTTGGGGTACCTACTAAATCTACTCTGGTTTAATTCTTTGTTCATGCTTATTAGTGAGAATAACATGAACACATGCACATATCTTGTACACACATTATCACTCATCTATATCATGAAATTGCGAGTAATATTTAGAATTAAAATATACCGAAAATTGTCTAGATGTCTAACATTCCAAAAACCTAATTTTGTTAATAGGCTTTCGGTATCTAGCTTTGCTGCATCAATCAAACCACCACCTTTTGATGGTTCAAATTACAAACGTTGGCAAGAACGGCTTATACTGTGGTTAACACTGTCGAGAGTGATTCATGTGAAAGAGGGTAAGCCTGAACAATTCTCTCCAGAGGATGAGAGTGCGTTCGATGAGGCTGATATCCTCTTTCGAGGCTTGATCATTAGTGTTCTCGGTGATAACCTGGTGGATTCTTATATCCGGCTGCCAACTGGCAAAGCATTGTGGGATGCTCTTGAGGCTCAATATGGAGTATCTGACGCCGGGAGTGAGTTGTATATCATGGAGCAGTTCCTTGAGTACAGGATGGTCGAAGACCGTTCTGTAGTGGAACAGGCTCATGAAATACATACTCTGGCAAAAGATCTCAAAAATTGCAGCAAAGAGTCCCCATGTGTGTTACCCAATAAGTTTGTGGCCGGAGGTATAATCTCTAAGCTGCCACCTTCTTGGAGGGACTTTGCTACTTCTCTAAAATACAAGAGACAGGAGTTCACAATAGATGGATTCATAGGGACTCTTGATGTTGAGGAGAAGGCGAGAGCAAAGGACATACATGGGAAAGGAATTGTTGGTGCTTCAAGTGCCAATCTTGTTCAAAAGAACAACTCCCACAAGAATAAGAAAAAGCCACCGCAGAACCAACCAAAGACTAAGAAGACAACCACTTTTAAGAAGAAGAAGAAGACGGGAGCTTGCTATGTGTGCGCTAGTACGGATCACTTTGCCGCAAAGTGTCCGAACCGCAAAGGCAACGACTCCGCCAACATGGTTATTAGCGAGCCTGGAGGAACATCGGGGTACGGTAATTTATTACCTACTGTTCTTTCAGTCTTTGGTTCACCCGAGTGGTGGGTTGACACTGGCGCTAATATTCATGTTTGTGCTGATGCTTCTTTGTTCTCTTCTTACCAGACCGGCGGGACTTCCTCCTTGCTGATGGGGAACGGATCACATGCGCGTGTTCTTAGTGTTGGTACGGTAAATCTGAAGTTTACTTCGGGGAAGACCGTGCAGCTGAAGAACGTGCAGCATGTCCCCACCATCAAGAAGAATTTAGTCAGCGGCTCTCTACTGTGTAGAGATGGTTTCAAATTAGTCTTTGAGTCCAATAAATGTATCTTGTCTAAATTTGGTACTTTTGTTGGAAAAGGTTATGAAAGCGGAGGCTTGTTCCGTCTTTCTTTGTCAGATGTTTGTAATAAAGTTGCATACAATGTTATTAACGTTGATGAAACAAATGTTTGGCATTCGAGGCTTTGTCACGTTAATTTTGGTTGTATGATGCGCTTAGCTAATTTGAGCTTAATTCCAAAGTTCACTTTTGTCAAAAATTCTAAGTGTCATGTATGTGTTGAATCAAAACGAACTCGTAAGCCTCATAAGACCGCGGAGGCAAGGAGCTTGGCACCCTTAGAATTAATTCATTCTGATTTGTGCGAAATGAATGGAGTGTTGACAAAAGGTGGTAAAAAATATTTCATGACTTTGATTGATGATAGTACTAGATTTTGTTACATCTATTTATTGAAGTCAAAAGATGAAGCTTTACACTACTTTAAAATCTATAAAGCTGAAGTAGAAAACCAACTTGAGAGAAAGATCAAAAGAGTTAGGTCAGATCGTGGTGGCGAGTATTTCTCAAATTTATTTACTTTATTCTGCGAGGAACATGGTATTATTTATGAGAGGACGCCTCCCTATTCACCTCAGTCAAATGGGGTTGCCGAAAGAAAGAACCGCACTCTAACGGATTTGGTTAACGCCATGTTAGATACAGCGGGACTTTCCAAGGAATGGTGGGGTGAGGCTATATTGACTGCATGTCATGTCCTAAACCGTGTTCCTACAAAGAATAAAGAGATAACTCCATTCGAGGAATGGGAGAAGAAAAGGCCAACACTGTCATACTTACGTACATAGGGTTGTTTGGCAAAAGTGAGTGTGCCAATAACCAAGAAACGTAAGCTTGGACCTAAAACTGTGGATTGTATCTTTCTAGGTTATGCTATTCACAGCGTTGGATATAGATTTTTAATAGTGAAATCTGGAGTACCTGACATGCATGTTGGTACTATAATGGAATCCAGAGATGCTACATTTTTTGAAAATATTTTTCCCATGAGAGATGAAACAAGTTCATCTAGGCAAGAGTTCATCGAGGATGATGGCTCTGCTGAGCCGATAGAACACAATGAACATACACTTGTAGAAAATCCTGAGGAGGATAACAATGATGCTTCGAGAAAGAGCAAGAGACAAAGGACTGTAAAGTCTTTTGGTGATGATTTCATTGTATACCTCATAGATGATACACCCAGAACCATTGAAGAGGCATATTCATCTCCTGATGCTGACTATTGGAAGGAAGCAGTAAGGAGTGAGATGGATTCTATTATGTCTAATGGAACCTGGGAGGTCGTTGAACGTCCTTATGGATGTAAACCCGTTGGATGCAAGTGGGTGTTCAAGAAAAAGCTTAGGCCAGATGGTACTATTGAAAAGTACAAGGCTAGACTTGTGGCCAAGGGTTATACCCAAAAAGAAGGAGAAGATTTCTTTGACACTTATTCACCAGTTGCCCGATTGACCACAATTCGAGTGTTACTTTCCCTGGCAGCCTCTTATGGTCTTCTCGTTCATCAGATGGACGTTAAGACAGCTTTCCTCAATGGAGAGTTAGAAGAGGAGATCTATATGGATCAGCCGGATGGGTTTGTATCAAAGGGTCAAGAAGGAATGGTTTGTAAGTTGTTAAAATCTTTATATGGTCTCAAGCAAGCGCCTAAGCAGTGGCATGAAAAGTTTGATAGAACTTTGACCTCTGTCGGCTTTGTTGTGAACGAAGCTGACAGATGTGTGTACTATCGCTATGGTGGGGCTGAAGGAGTGATTTTGTGCTTGTATGTGGATGACATACTGATCTTTGGCACTAGCCTTAATGTGATTAAGGAAGTCAAAGAGTTTTTATCTCAAAATTTTGAGATGAAGGATCTGGAAGAAGCTGATGTTATCCTTAATATAAAACTGGTAAAAGAGATCAATGGTGGGGTGATTCTTACACAGTCTCACTATATGGAGAAGGTGTTAAGTCGCTTTGGTTATAGCGACTATAAACCTGTCTCAACACCATATGATGCCAGTTTAATTCTTAGAAAGAACAAAAGGATAATGCGAGATCAGCTGAGATATTCTCAGATCATTGGTTCATTAATGTATTTAGCGAGCGCTACAAGACCTGACATCTCGTTTGCTGTAAGCAAACTGAGCCAGTTTGTTTCAAACCCGGGAGATGATCATTGGAAGGCTCTTGAAAGAGTAATGCGCTATCTGAAGGGGATAATGAACTATGGAATTCACTACACCGGGTACCCAAGGGTACTAGAATGGTATAGTGATTCAAATTGGATTTCTGATGCTGATGAGATAAAGGCCACAAGTGGATATGTATTTACACTTGGTGGTGGAGCTGTTTCCTGAAAGTCTTGCAAGCAGACCATCTTAACGAGGTCAACTATGGAAGCAGAACTCACAGCATTAGATACCGCCACTGTTGAGGCTGAGTGGCTTCGTGAGCTCCTTATGGACTTGCCGATAGTTGAAAAATCGTTACCGGCAATCCTAATGAACTGTGACAATCAAACGGTAATTGTCAAGGTGAATAGTTCAAAGGATAACATGAAGTCATCTAGACATGTGAAAAGGCGGTTGAAATCTGTAAGAAAATTGAGAAACTCCGGAGTTATAGCCCTGGACTATGTTCAGACGGCTAAAAATCTGGCAGATCAGTTTACAAAGGGTCTTTCACGAAATGTGATAGATAATGCATCTATGGAATTGGGCTTGAGACCCACGTGAGTCATTCTTTAGTGGAAACCTGTCCTATGTGATCGGAGATCCTGTGAATTAGGATGGTGAAACAAACTAAAGTCTGACTAGGAGAAGAGAACCTTTGTGAAAAGGGCTCATTCCGTGTATAAGGTGCATTTCTCTTCTAATCTGTATGGCAAGTTGGTTTATACCTTAATGTGTGCCAGGTGGTTTCTTTTAAACAAATGAGTTGTTTTCATGAAACAAAGATGTTGTCCTACAGAACATCTGAAAGGAACACACCTATATGAGTCTGACCACTGGTCATGGTCTATGAGAACTGGGTATTCTCTAGAAACTCATGAAGGGCCTGGAGTATGACTTATAAGCTCCAAACCGCGGGGATGCTCTTGCAGCTTAGTACCAGTGTAGGGCTCTGGTCAAACTTGTTTGCACAAAACTGGCAATTCTAAGGCATAGTCCATTGCACAGTTGTGAATAAGTGTAGCCTTTGTTCTAGATGGAAGTTCAACTTAACAGTCTCTGTCGAATACTGGTATATCAATGAGGGAATGAGGGCATTTCTAGTGTGGCTTGAATTTCTTGGTGGGGATTGTTGGAGTAATGGGCTTGGCCCATTCATTCTAATGCATTAAAAGAATTTAAAGCCCACTATTAATGCTATGGAATCCATGCTTAATTCCGTACCGGGAATTGAGGAGGATCTCAATCGACTTAAAAGGTGGACTTCGTGTACACCGCTTGTGAAGCCGGTAAGAGGAGGACGGTGAACCACACGCGCGCGCGCTCGCTCGCCTCGTCGAGCCGGGCCGTGGCCGAGGCCGAGGCCGAGGCGCGGCGCGGCCGGCCGGACATGCGGTGCGGTGCGGTGCGGTGCGTTGCGGCGTGCTGAGATGAGAAGGACGTTTTGCAGTAAAGAGCATTAAAATAGAGGGTTAATGTCGACAATAATGACCGGACATTGAAGGCTCTTTACGACGTCCAGGTTCGTTGAACCTGAGGCACATTAACTGCCGCTCATCAAAGTCATTCATGACATCCAGATTCGTTGAACCTGAGGCATCTCGCGCCTATATAAACCTGCACCCTCTCCTCCCATCCTCACTCACCTCGGCACTTGATCCAGGTACTCCTCTTCAGGAGACCTCTCCCTTCTCCCTCAGTTGCTTTCTGCCATTCCCACCGCTAGTATTGCGCGCACAGTTCTAGCGAGAGCAGGGCCTCCGGAAGCTCTGCTCGCTGAAGGTCCTGCACGGGACGCGGGCAATTAGGTTTTTGGGGAGCGTCTTGACGCGACTGCTCGCTCCCTGAACGACTCCTTCGTCTACTTCCCGGCGTAACCGCTCGTGCGAACGGCTACTTCGTCTACTTCCCGGCGTGCGAACGGCTACTTCGTCTACTTCCCGGCGTGCGAACGGCTACTTCGTCTACTTCCCGGAGTGACCGTTCGTGGGACGACTACTTCCCGGCGTAACCGTTCGTGGGACTGCACTGCGAACATCTTCCTGCATCGATATAGTTCGGCTACTTCGAGCAAGGCCAGTCGAATAGCATGTCTATTCCAGCCGGTAACGGCGCAACCGGTGCCTCCGGCACTGGTCCCGCCTTAGGGTACCTACTAAATCTACTCTGGTTTAATTCTTTGTTCATGCTTATTAGTGAGAATAACATGAACACATGCACATATCTTGTACACATATTATCACTCATCTATATCATAAAATTGCGAGTAATATTTGGAATTAAAATATACCGAAAATTGCCTAGATGTCTAACACGAAGAGGAAGAACTGCATCGACATGCTAACTTCAGAGGTGACAACGACTAGGAGGATGACTGAAGCCCCATCATCGTGGGGGTGTTATAAGCCACGATGGCAACGGCATCGTAGAGTTTAAGCGTGAGGGGGAGGTGTAGGCGCTTGTATCTTTTGAGCTAGGTTTTCGAGTGTGAGTTTAGTCGAGGTCAAGTCATGTGAGAGTTTAGATCTGGTTTGGTTTGTGAGTTTACTTAATAAAGTAGATAAGTAACAGTCTTCCTTTTGCTTCTGGGAACACTTAGACTTTTTGCTACTTTAGTGTGTCTTTGTGAGAAGATGCATCAATAAAAATTGAGTCAGTTTGTGTCACGTTCTTCCAGTTTCTTGATCATGCTAGTGTGCTTAAGTATTTTCTTCCTTTGTGAGCATGTCCTTGTGCCTTATCTTTCTCCATGGGAATTTTTTTTCCGTAGCACTGAAAGATCACATCTTCCGTAAAATACCAACAAAAACGTTTGCATGCGTGAAATATCATCGAAAGATATCAAAGTTATCTGAAAGTCACATTCCCTTATATTTATTCAGCGAAAATATTGTTTTGTCTTTTTTTAGCACGCATTAGTCATCACAGAAATGAAATGACCTTTGACTAATGAATCACCATCTACCTCCAGGCCCCAGGTGCAGCAGGCCTTATCCACAGCATCATGCGCCTGCTCCCTCCCGCAGTGCTCCTGCACGGCCAAACCGCCCGCCCGCTGCCCCCATCGGCGACACCGCTCCTCCCTGTCCCTCATCCAGTTGGGGCTCGGGCCGCACAGGTCCCTTGGTCTTGCCCAGGTCGATCGTCGGCCGCCCGACGTTCCCCCCACCGGCGACATGCCCTACGCCGCCCCTTCCCAGTCCCTCGGCGCACCTCCAGGCGGCCCGCCCAAGGCCAGCTCGCGATCGCCAGGGCCAACCGGCGCACGAGCATCGCCAGCACCAAGGCTAACGCGGAAAGGCTGGTCTGGGTGTTGTGGGCACCGGCCGACCACCACCGTCTGGCATCGCTAGGCCGCCCTCCATCTCGGTGCCTTCAGATGCATCCATTTGAGGTCGCAGATGCCTGCACATGCATCCATAGCGTTCTTGTGTTGAAATGGTGCAAGTACGAGTCATGTGCTTGTTTCTTATGCCTTACGACGGTTTGAGGGTATTTTTGTCCAAGTTAACAGAGCTGTAGAGGAAATCTAACAGACCGGCACTTTCACGCAACATTTGCATCTTTCAGTAATATTTCACGGGTGTAAACTCTTTCGGTGGTATTTTACAGGAGTTGTGGTCTTATGATGCTACCACTAGTACATAAAATAGGGCCTCTAGTCCCTATTAGAAACCGCCTTTAGTCCCAGATTCTCAACCAGAGCACAGCATCCAGGACTAATGTGTTTGACTATATATCCCGGCAGCGCTCGACCCGGGGCTAATGTAACTTTTCTGAAATTAAAAAAAAACACATCTCGCAAGTCCGACCCCACCTGCCGCTCGCCCACATGCCGGTCTGGCTCCTGTTAGGCCGATGTTTCCAAATCTTTTCTAAATCACAAAATCATTCACGAAACCAATCACAATACCAATCACAATTGCAACCCACAAACGAATCAATCACATAATCTATCTCAAATTCCATGTATTCATATTTTAATCCTAGAATCATTCACAGGGAAAGTAAGGAAAAAAACGAAGAGGAGGGGCTACTACGAGTGAATCAATCTCAAACGACTTTATCTTCTCTAGATTCGCCGTGGCCCCACGCTGCCGCCGCGCGCCGCAGGCCCGACCTGCCGCCTTGCGCTATGGGCACCGCTCACTGCTCACCTTAAGCATAATCGATGTAATAAGTTGGGCTAAGATTGTTTTCTTTTGGAAGCTTTAATTTTGAGCATTGATCATATCTTTATTTCTATTTATGATTGCTAGCCTCGTCATTAGTCAATAATGAATATTTTTTATTGGAATAATCATATCTTCCACTAAATGCCAAATTCTAAAGATTTGTTAAGTTTCTAAATGTATCTGGTACACAAAAGAATTCAGATTAGCAAATACTAATTGTACCAGAAAGGAAAGACGAAACAGAGGGAAAAAGGACCCAAACCAATCGGCCTCGTCACCTTAGACAGATCAGCCTGAGGTGTTTACTCCTTTGTTCCCGTGCAGAAAACTATGGAATCTCCTCTGACGATTCTAAGGTGTTTCACAAGGGTTTGGTTTGGAGTTCAGAAATAGAAAAATAAAATAAAAAAGAACAAAAAGGAAAAGAAAAGGAAAATGAAAGAAAACTATAAAAAGATAGAAAAGAAGAAAAATAAAGTGCGAAAATATTAGTAGTGCAGGGAAGGATGTCGTCTACTTATATTATGAACAAATCTTCATTTCTCCTTTACTATGTGCAATCCAACAATGAGGACGACATCTGGGCCTCATAGTCAATCTTTTCATTGCCTTTGCACATATCCATAATTCTATAGCTTCTCTAAGTTGAAATCTCTCACCTATGGTTTTAATTCTGACTATCAATGGCTTTCGAAAGTAATCAACTGTTAGATAACTTTCTTGGTTTTTGATAATGTTTTGTTGTTGACTTTTCTCACTCTTTCCAAGCTACGCTATATGCCTATGTCTGTTTCAGAGAAGAGAGCTTGAGGGGAGAGATATAGACGATTCAAAAGAGATACATTTGAGTACCTGGCAGAGAATAATTGTTAGATGAAGACTATTTTACACGATGAAAATTCTTCCTTGACAATTCAAAACGTAAGTATTGTTGATACTTGGAGTTAGCTAGTTCTTAAAGTTGTGGGTTCTTTCGAATTGATGGATTAAGTAAATGCACATGTACGGCGTATCCCTATTGCGCCTCTGATACTAAAAGACTTGGTACTTGACTCGCTTACTTTGGTTGTTTTGACTAGCATTCTTTTTTTTTTTGTAATTGCAGAGTTTTGATCATTTACTTACTCGAGGACGAGCAACAACTACGAATGAGGAGGTTGTTGGCACGCAATTATGACACTTCTTTTTACCATTTAAGTGGTGTTTTCATACTGACTGTTACACTAACCCATCACTTGGCGCCTGAAATAACCTCATGTTTACATATGTATTGTATTTTGGAATCTGTTAAATATTCACATGAAATATGATATAATCAGAGGTTTTTTATACGAGATTGATGGATAACTGGACCAAGACATTGAGAAAGGCATGCACGAGAAAATTGGGCAGCAGAAGAGCTACAAAAGACTCAGTCGATCAGCCTAGCCTCTTCTCGACTCCAAACAAGCTTTCTTTCGTGCACGATAAAACCCATGCAATTCCAATTCCTACGGTTTCTACAACGTCCATTCTCCACTACGCCAATCTAAAGAGTAGTATAAGTACCATTCAAGAGACTGCATGAAAAAAAAAGAGTTAGGGTTCCACGAATACAACAAGCTTTACCTATTCCACTGCCACTGCAAGGTCAGGAACAGAGTGAGAACCAGATCATCGAGCAAAGCATCATGGGAGAACGTGAGGCGATGAAGAAACTCCTTTGGATGATCATCATCCTAGGAGCCTCAGGCCGATCTGCTTGTGGTGTTTTTGTCTCGTCTCACCATCAATTTCAATCTGGTGGATCTCTAGAGCTTTTCTACCCCTATTATGCATCAAGATGAGTAAGATCATGGGTAGGGATGGCAACGGGTGAGAAACCCGATGGGGGGGGGGGGGTAGGGGAACGCACCCGCCCCTACCTAGGTTGAAACTCCCCGCCACCCATACCCGCGACCCATCTCGGGTCTCAATTTCCCCCGTACCCGTTACCCGCGTGGGTAACGGGTACCCATCGGGTGACACACCTCCACATCGGCCTAAATCTGCAGCGGCTCCGGCGACGATCTGGAGCTCGACACCTCTTCTTTTTGCCACCGATGAGCTCGAACTGCAGGCCCAGGAACCGAAGCCATCAGCGTTGTCCCTGGCCTGGATCTGCAGTGGCACCGCGGCGAGCAAGAGGCCGGCACCCCTTCTTTCGCCTGCAGCGAACTCACGCTGCCGGCCCCAAGACCCGACGCCATCAAGGCAACAGGCGGGATGGGAGGGCGGCGCTGGAACGGGGAGGGGGGCAGGGCGGCGGGCGGCGTGTGTGCCGCGTGCCGGGGGGGTGGAGGGGGTGGGGAGCTAGGGAAGTGGGCGAACTGCTCCTGGTGGCTGCTGGGTGGGATTTGGGAATAGGAGTGGAGGATTAGGTTAGGGTTTGTGGTCACTATATACATACGGTTTAGAAGCTAGGCCACATGTCATGATAAAAGGGTGCCCCATCAAGTAACGGGTTCGGGGTCCGATAGAACGCACCCACACCCGCTTCACCCGATGGGTGAGGAAAAAACCCATTAACATACCCGTGGGGGCAAAAAATGCCCATACCCGCACCCTAATAGGGTTTTTATCCGCGAATTGTTGGGTCGTGGGTCCCATTGCCATCCCTAATTGTGGGGGTAAAGACCCTGTTTGTCCCTAGATCAAATGGGGATCTTGATACATAATTGTTATGCTTATGCATAAGATCATGTTATTATAGAGATGTGCTGATGAGTGATTCAATATGCTTAGTCAGCGATATCCATAGGATTGCAGTGATCATTGATTGTTATTTATCCTTTGTTAATCATCATAGTGTGTGTTCTGTGAGGCGTTTGGTTACCTTTATGAAATAATAGTAACAGTATGGGGGAGAGAAAAGATCAAACTCATGCACAATCTTTTGGTAACACTAAATCAGTAAAGTTCGTATGGTGAAAGCTTATGCAAGTGATTCTAGATCCTTGGGATGAAATTTCCACTCATATCTATTTGCAACCGATAGTCTTTGACTTTCTAACTTTTAGTCCTTTATTTAGATTTCATACACAATACCTACATTGTTTTAGTAGAATTAATACGATAGCTGAATTACAAATGACTTAATTCCGTAGATTGATAAACCTTAGGAAATACTCTAAGAAAAAAGGTTACACTCATCCATGTGCTTTCAGTTCATAAATTAATGTCCTTAGATGGAACCAACAAGGACCCATATAGATTTAGCCATATCAATCTACACATAGTACCTAACTATCATTCTAAGACATCTCTAACAATTTCAATCAAATTCACTAAAATTTTATGGTCTGAACATGAAGTTTTAGTTCTAGGATGCGGGTTTCAACAGGGCACATATATAGATTTAGCCACACCAATCTACATGAAGTAGTTGGCCATCATGTTAGGATTTCTCCATCAAATTCCGATTAGTTTTATTAAATTTTAAGTTATGAACACGAGGTTTTCATTTAGGGTCCTCTATCAACATGGGCCCATATGTAGATCTAACCACACTAATATGTACGAAGTAGATGACCATCATATTGAGTCATCTCCAACAAAATTCAGTAAGTTTTGTTAAAATTTTAAGATGTGAACTTAGGGTTTAACTCTAGGGTTCGACTTCCAACATGGGTCCACATAGACATACCCACACTAATATGCATGAAGTTGCTTATTGTTATATTGGATCATTTCTAATAAATTTCAGTCGATTTAGATAAAAAAAATTATGTACAATCATTGCGAGCATGTCCATGAGCGTAATGAACAGCGTCCCGATGGATTCGAGATCTATCAAACTGAAACACCCTAAATCAAACTGAATGGATCCATTATAATGGCTAACTTAACCCAAACCAAACCAAACTAGTAGCCTTCTTAGCCAAGTTTCCACCAAACCAAATCGCTTCGCTCCAAAAGAAAAACCAAACCATATACCCCGGGTTTAGTCCAAACCGTTATCAGCTCTACGTATGAGGTTAGATCGGATGGGGACTTAGCTTTAGTTGGACTTTAAATTGGAGAATAGCTTTAGTTGGACTTTAAATTGGATTCTCCAATTTGGATTTGGATGTGAATTCACTCCCACCTCTACCCCCTTCCATCTCCTTAGAGCTACCAACATTTCGGTGCATTGGCAGTTCTGATGCCACAACATAGATATGGTGGGAAAGAACACACAAGTTTAAGATAGAAAAAGAGGCTCAATCGAGATGCCAAAATAGCCAGTATCCCAACGTTAGACGAAAATGTAGCTGCCCTTAGATTTTCATTTATAATACTAGTGGAGATGTACGTGCCACAGGCACATATTTAAAGAACAATTATTTAAAAATAATTGGTTTGCATCGAGACAACTACAAATTTAATTTGTTTATTAGTATATCATAGCAACCCAATTTAATCTAATACAAGCTAATCAAATTCCTTATGTCCTTAGATTACAAAACCAGTTGAACAGCAGCATGATTATATGGAATTAGTGGATGAATTCTTATATTTCCTTATAGATTAGTAAATAAATTAGTGAATCAAATTAAATATGGAAATAACTAATGAAATACATGGGATATTTATTGGATGTATTCACTCAAAATACATATATTTATTAGGGTACTATATTCCTAAAAAGAGTAACAAGGAAGGGATGAAACATTCCTTACATCACCGTGATAGTTGCAAGAAGATTTGCTGCAAAAGATTGAAAAGATTAAAAAAATATTGCCTTTGGGGGTAAGGGCCCACCAAGCTCGGCCCGCAGCGAACCGCAGGGGGCTCGACGGGTCCAAACCCATACGATCATTATCAGGTGTGGCAAAGGTATCACAAATAGTGTCTTAAGTGTGCGAATTTTGGAATTTTAAAAGAGCATTGGAAAACCGTGCTTAAAAGCTAATCTCGCTCGCCTTGCGTAAAAAAGGAATAAGTCCTAAAACCAAATTCCTACATTTTCCTATTTAAGGAGTAAACTAAACATTACATAACATGTCCTATTTAAGGGCAAAGTGTACACCAATTTTCCTAATCCATAAATTTCTGCATTTTCAGGGAACAAAAGCATCAAGAACCTATGATTTCAATCCCTAGAACGTATTAAGAAAAATTAGGCAATTCTTGTCATTCTTTGAGGAACCAGTCAAGAACTGAGAGCAACCCACGAAATGCTTGGCCCAGTGGGAGTCAGACCTGTAGATGCTCGAGGGAGAAGGTCATGCTTCGCTTATACTTTTATACTTTATTAGAGGAAGAATCAAATCCACAAATTTCTACAGTATAGGAGGACAAAAGGATCAAGAACAATTTTCACAATTCTTTGATGAACCAGCCAAGAACTGAGATGGAAGGGAGCCAAACCTGCAGGTGCTCGATGGGAGACGGGCATGCTCCGCTGGATCCTTTTCGCAGGCGTCGGTCCACATCCTTGTGCTGGTGGATCAGCTCCCTTCGGCAGAGTCCTGCCATCTGCACACGGTTGCAAGACAAATCAGAAGGTGGACGAATAGGCGCCGGTGCCGACGACCATGTAATGTGCCACGTTAGGAAGGGTAGGGAGAAGGGGAACGCCACCGGCGATGACCAGGGAAATATGGATGATGTAGGATGCCGGTGACCTAAGACATGATTTCAGTGCCCTAACGAACAACATCTCCTGCTTAACCAACAATATAAAACTGCTGTTCACAACAAACATTGCAACATAGGCAGGAGGTTGACCTTGGCGTTGGATGCGACGTCTTGTTGCTATTGTGGCAGCAGATGCTTGGCGCAGCTTTAGCCCCCTTCCGATTGGTGGAGAGGTCCTATCTTGGAAGAAGAAATCAGATGGTAGCAGTAATAGCGTGAATGGTTAACCCTAGAGGTGTATGGCTTTATAAATGTGGTGATGGAAAGCGGAGAGACATCATGCTTTTGGAAAGGCTTCCAGCGGCAATCAGGGCACCTGCAATTAGCCGCTTGGTTGATTGATAGGAATATCTTGATTAAGTATGGAAAGAATTTATAATGCTTAATTTATGCCCCTCCATTTATACTACTCTATTTTCTATACAGATTGTCTATATGAGTGATCCATAAGTAAGAAAAGAAATATTCATAAGTCGAGTTTGTGCATAAGGAAAGAAATATGCGGGGATCAATTTTCTTCTCTAATTGTGTGCACGTTGCAATTAGCCTCTTGATTGATGATAGGGATATCTTGATTTATTTAGTATGGAAAGAATTTATACTACTTAACTTATATCTATCCATTTATACTACTCTATTTTCTATTTATGCGTAAGGAAAGAAATATGCGGGGATCTACTTTCTCCTTTAACTGTGCGCATGTGGATGCTTCATACGGTGGGTACATCAGGTGGGTATGTAGAAGGCTTTGGTGTAAAAAGTATTAGGATTTTGGTGGAACCTCTATCAATTTCATGGGTCACCACCCTCTTTCGTCAAACTTTTAGGTTGGCAAGTGGGACCTCCGTGAAGAGTACGATGGGTCTAATTTTGGTGAGGAAGAGTTTCAATGGTTTTAACTTTTATAGTATAGATCTATTTGCACAAAAGAAAATGTTTGAAAAATAGTAGAGAGTTTAATCCATCTATAGAGGTGGTAAAAAAGTCTGAAAATATAGCCTACAAGATTTAAGGGCCGAGTTTAAAAAGAATTGGACTCATATTCTATGTAATTTTGTGCTACAAATGAGTAAGGACTAAGTTGGTTATGGAGGGGGTATTTGGACATGATCCATTACTACTTAGAACACCTGCCTCTGTCATTGTATTTAGGCTTAATTCGAGTCCAACGAACAAAGCCCATAAGAAAGATCCCTTTCTTTCACCCCGTGCTCTACTTTAATTCCCCGCTTTGCCCTTTCCTCACTCTCCACCAGTGGGTCCCACCGTCCACCAACAAAAACCGAACCACTGTTGCCCGAATCTCCCGTGCTTTCCTACCCATCTCCGCCCTCCCTCCCTCCTCCGCCTCCCACAACCGCCCATGGGTGACTACCACCGCCCCTACCGGGGCGACCTCCGCTCGCCGCCGTCCTCCGCGCCGGACCCAGCCTTCACGCATGCCAACGGCTATTTCTCCTCCTCGACCTCCCCGCACTCCAACAACGGCTACTTCTCCCCAGCCTTCGCCAAGAACGACGCTTTCCCTGGCGCCGGCCCCGGCGGCGACCGGCGGGTCGAGATCTACACCACGGCTCCTCCGCCGCACCTTCCACCTCCTCCTGGACACACGCTGGCGCTGCCCCCGCCGCCTGGGTGGAAGGAGGGGCGCATGGGGGGCGGAGGCGGCAGCGCGGGCAGGAAAGGCGGAGGCGGAGGGGGCGGAGCCAGCATGTGGTGCCTCAGCGACCCGGAGATGAAGCGGCGTCGAAGGGTGGCCAGCTACAAGGCCTACTCGGTGGAGGGCAAGGTGAAGGCGTCGCTGCGGCGGGGGCTCCGGTGGTTCAAGGGCAAGTGCTCCGAGATCTTTCACCACGGATGGTAACCTCTGATAGCTGTCTGGCTGGCTCTCCTTCTTGGACGGTGGCAGGGCCCCCAAGAAAGGAACAAGAGTTCTTGGAATGTTTGCGATTTAGTTTTTTTCCCCTCCTTTTTTGGAAGGTAATGCTCCAGATGTTGTCTGTCTATCTATCTGTTCGACTACTAATTGGAAATGGATTTGAGATTGTGAGTGTATATCATAAGCTATTTTGCGGTGGATGCAATGCAAGTTCATGACACTGTTTGTGGTGCGCGCACTTTAGTCACTATGTAGATTCACCTGTCAGTGCTGTTGGGTGGTGGCTATAATGGATAGTAGTGTTGCCTATCTTTGTTACTAATTAAATGAAATAATCAGGAATTTGATATTACCACCGTGGTTTATTTGTCATACTCGTTACTGAGCCTGGAGATTGGTTTGCATTGATAGGAGAGCCAGAAATTTATGACATGTTTGTGGAGATGATCTTTCTTCATCATTTCTATTGCTTATTCTTTGAGTTTGATTTTTGACACACCTTACGAATCAGTTATAAATTTCTAACTGTACCACATTGTTATCTTTTGGCTTGAATGATGGGTCAGGTGTGTGGTACTAGTGCCCGTACAAGTTGGTGCTCTGCTAGGACGATTTCAAGTTTTGATAGATTTTTTTAACAAGTGCATATTAGGTATATTGATGAACTTAACCCTGAAAGAAAAAAAAATGGAAAACATTAGCATTTGACACCACCACAGCTTAGTTCAAAGTTGTTTTTTGGAGGGCTGGTCACTAACCATCTACATTACAGATATCTAATATGTATTGTCAGTCAGAAGCAGTCATCTTTCACCAGAATATATTTCACAAATATAGAAAAGCTATCCAGTGGTTGTGTTGAGTGGTGACATCCTGACAACTCTTCCTTTGTGTCATTGCTGGGTTTGGTCTGCGTGTGATATGGTTTAGCTCACTGAACTTTCTTTCATCTGTCTGTTTCATATGAACATAATTCAGCCAGTGATTGGTAGGTTTATAGAAATTGTCATCTGTATCCCACCTTTAGTCCCTATCATATTAACCCAATCAAGCTGGTGATTGATAGATTTTCTTGGCATCATCACCTTCCATGTGATCATAGCAACCTCTTTTAAATCTTTGCATGATGTCTTGTCACACTTGTGCATTTATCTTTTGATTTGTTTTGCACTTGCATAGGCACTAATGAATTATCCAGCTTGTATGGGTAGCAATTCCTGTACAGTTGTACTCCTAAACTGTCATTGTCGAGCATAAATACATAATAATGTAGCATGTCAGAGACCATGATGAACTTTGCATGTTCAGGCTCCTCTGTAGAAGGACTTGGCATCGATATGTAGGTGGAGACCAAATGTCCCTACATTAGTGCTTTTGTTAAATAAGACTGCAGATTTAGCTATTCCTTTCGAGGGACACACATGAGGTACTGATTTAGCTGTTGCCAGGGGAGATGCCAGCCCACTCAAAACCCCCTTTTGTTTCCTTCTTGATGCTGTGTGTTTCATACTTCACAGCTGCATGATTGCTTGTTGAATCTTGAGTGAACAGTAGCTCTCATATGCCAGTTGAGAAAACTAGTTCCATGACCGAGTCCTGAAGGAATTAAATTGATGCAGCTGGGATACTGCATCTGTGGGTACCAGCAGCGATGTTGAATGGTTCTGTGTGCAGAGCAGGCACGTAGTGTCAGCAGAGGCACTTAAACTCATATGTCATGCTTGCTTGCATAATACTACTGGTTACTGAATGGTGGAATCTTTGACTGCCTGTCGTTTTCTCTGGTCCAGAAGTGTAAGCGAAGGTGAATGCACCTGACGTACTATATGATTCATGCATGTGCATGGTTTGTTGGGCAAGTCCGTGTGCGTACTTATTCTAGTTTCTGTATAGATATATGGGAAGGAGAAAAAGGCATTATATATAGTATATAACTGTTAATAACGGTAATTCATTTTGAAGACTGCTTGAGCAGCATAAGAGTTCATGTTGTCTCTTTCCAACTTTTACATTCAAATGGAGGTAACATAAGGCTGGGAGTATATTTGAACCAGATTCATCGAAAATTTGGTGAAAATGCAGATGTAATTTCAGACCGGACTCTTTTCCCAGTATGGTATCCCTTGACAAACAACATTTTTGTACGAGTTCTTCTAGGTAAGATTATGACTGTCCGTGGCCTGGTCGTAGTGGTACCAACCTGCTTTGTATGTATAGAGGTCATTCTTAGACTAAGAAGCACTGGAACACTAGACGAGCCCACTGTATTGATACGGCGGTCCAAAGTCCAAACAGAAGCTCATCGTGTTTGGTTTGCCGCAGCCTATGCCACCACGACGGCCATCTGTCCCTTTGGGTTGCCAGCTTACAAGTGCCAGGGACCCCTTCCGATGGCAGCCTACAAGGGGCAGCAAGCTGTAGCATATCTGCTAGCGTCCACAGTTCGGCAGGGACGGGCTCAGCCTAGCATGATAGCTTCAGTCTTCATTTCTCCATAATTTTGGAGAAAAAGCTTACTATTAGTAGAACACATGAAAAAAACAGACCAAATTTTAACTGCGACTTTCTAAAAGTTAACCATAACCTGGCATATACAAATTTCAACCTAACAATTCAAAATCTACTTTTCACTTTTCAACTCTGATAGAGTTTTTGTATAAAGAAAAGATTGCTCATTGTCATGGCCCAAGATTATGGTCAAGGCGGTATTGGTTTGTCAGTTTGATATGGGCAAATGCATGGTGGTGGGCCAAGACATCGCATTGGCTGCACTCCTTAGAGCAGTCTTTCGAAAAAATTTACATGAATTATGGGAAGATTGTTTTCCAGGGCGCAATGGTCCCAGCAAAAAAGTTTGTCTTGTTTGGTTCTCGGTCTGTACGTGCCTCCGCGACCACGGCGAGCTGGTGCATTCTCCACTGCTGAACTTCTGAACCTGAACTCTCCATCGCTTTGGGTTGGTGCCTTACGGCAACGGAGACCTCTGCCAATCTGCCGACGGCTGCCAGGCAACTAGGGGAACCAACAAGCTCATACGGAGCCCATGGCAGAAAAGGAACCCCAGAGCCAACAGCTATCCACCATCACACCTCTCTTCTAACATTTATTTTTTGTACCAAGTCCTCTGAAAAGGAATATCGCTAGTATCTTATCTAACCACACAAACATGTTTTTGCAGGGATTTTGTAAGAAATCATAGTGAGGATGCCTGCTAGGCTGCATCAATCCACCAAACATTTTCAGGGCAAAGTCGTCTCTGGTGGTTGAGCAAGCTGCTATCGGCCGTGGATAAAGCTGAAGACGGCATATACAATACAACACATGACAATGCTATGGAAAGCAACCCAACGCCGGGTTTCCCATCTAGCAAAGGCGTACTGTGGGGGTGCTGGTTGAGACCATGTCTTCCTCTTCCAGACTTGGCGTATCTCATACACTCCTAGGTTTCCTCCTGTGTGAAAGAGATCGTTGCTTTTGTCTACTCCAGTTCTGAACATCCCATCTGAGATTTTGGTGTAGTCGGATCAGTCACCTAATCCAACGCATATCATAAATAAAATTTTTGATGTTATAGTAGTGATCATACTTTAATAACGACATGGATGATACCGAGTTGAATGAAATCAAGGTGTTAATTTTTCCAATTTGAATTAAATTACAAAAAGTAACAGCTTCTTTGTTCGTTTCTGTTTGAGCACTACTCTGGCAAATTCATGCCACTTTGACACAAAGGCATTACCATTTTGCCTTAACCCTGCAGAAAAATAATGGCAAATGAAGTCTCGTGCGTCGTTGGCACCTAATTTCTGAACTTATAATTGCTGAATTGTGTCGCCAGATAGGATCCACAAGCCCAAGTAGTAATAAAAAATCAGAAGCCAAGAATAATTTATCTATTTTGCAAGAAATTAAAGTGGACTAGAAATTGCATTGCTCATCACCTTTTAGTAATTTGTATACACAGTAAAGAAAGATAGGAAATTCAGGAAGATAGAAATGGAAAAAAAAAGGCTATGAAGGCTCGGTAACTGCAGAATTGCACTGGTAGATAGGATCTACATGATTTAGTGAAAAAATCACAGGGAGGTATAACATATTTTTTAGTATAGACCGAGTGACAAAAATATGAAGTGGCGACAACTTCACTCATAGCTCACCAGTCAATTGTACTGACAGAAAAAAAAGAAAATAAAGTTATCTGTCAGTATTTTACTGGGCTGCCCACCGAAGAGTATACCCAAGGTGGTAAGTTTTAGGTGAGGAGACGCCGAGATCAGAAACTCAAAGGTGCAAGGAACACAAAACTTAGACAGGCTCGGGCCGCGAGGTGCGTAATACCCTACGTTCTGTGTGGTGGTTTGTATTGCCTTGGGTGTAGAATGATCTAATGATCCTATTTTGAGAGGGTCCCTGTCCCCCCTTATATATCTGGGAGGTCAGAAATACAAAAATCCTAACCGATACTAGCTAAGAAATCATACCAGAACATATCTCGAGTAGATTCTCTCTGTATCGACTAGTTTTATCTCCTACTCATACGGGATAAATAAGAGATAAACGAGATGAATAAGAGATAAGACGGACTTAATCTCTTAAACCTGTTTAAACTACGTTATGTACACAGTCCCGTGGCTCCGGGTCTGACAAGCCCCCGAGCTCTTCGTAGCTGAGTACTGCAGGCTTATCGAGTACTTTTCGAAGTAGTCTTCGGCTTCTTTGAAGCTCCGTCTTGAAGTCCTTCTTCGAGTACTCACTTGGCTGCATCGAAGCTATGAGGTGCTCATGACCCGAATTATATTTTTGATATGATGTGCGATTGAAAAATTGCACTCCATATGGAGTAGCCCCCGAGCCTTAGGTTGAATCGGAGAATCAGGCTGAGGGTCGCATTAGTCTTGAATCTTCAGTACTTACTTTTTTAAATAAATTCGAAAAAATAAGTAGTCGATGCCACGTATCCCGCTGCCCCCGAGCCTTGAATCCAAATCTCTCAAGTTTGGAAATAAGGATCCAAAAGTCATGGCATGCAGTGTAAAAATGTCCATATGGTAAAGAACTGGTGTATGGCACAAATGCTGGAAGTTAGATCTGGAATTCGAAAAATCCTTTTTTCGGGACAATTAACCCTGAAAAAATGATTAATCGAATATTTTATCTAAACAATCCATCAAATGACCCCTCAACTTCCAGACATTCCTTGAAACGACTCTTCAGCTTCAAAATAGTAAAACTGCACCCAACCGCTGGTTATTTAACCCCGCGGTAACATTGAGTAAAGACTGTGCTTCCAATCTGCAATTCGCCAAGAACCGCCAAAATCCCCAAACAG
Organism: Panicum hallii; assembly: GCF_002211085.1. Lineage (NCBI taxonomy): Eukaryota > Viridiplantae > Streptophyta > Magnoliopsida > Poales > Poaceae > Panicum > Panicum hallii. The sequence goes on from NC_038044.1 coordinate 23,041,838, forward strand.
AACCGCACTCCTCCGCCATCCTCTCGGAGAACTCCTAATCCACCCAGATCTCCCCGCCCCTCTCCCCGCAGCCCCTGAGCAACTCGTGGCGAGCGGATCCAGAGATGGCGCCCAAGAAATCAGAGAAGGATGGGAAGAGGAAGAAGGCGCAGCCGCCGTCCGGGGAATGGACACACACTAAGTGCTCCCTCAACGATCTTAATAGGCTTGTTTCCGAGGGGTTGCTCCAAGACAAGAATTTTGTCAATTGGCGCCCCTCATTCCGCGAACCTTTTCTCATGGAAAATATTGATGAAATCGTCATATTTTACCATTTTGCCGAACGGGGTCTAGCCCTCCCCTCTTGCTCTTTTTTTCGTAGCCTTCTTTACTATTACGGGCTTGAACTCCATCACCTCAACCTGAACTCCATTTGCCACATCTCAATCTTCCTTCATTTCTGTGAAGCTTTTCTCAGAATCGAACCCCATTGGGATCTTTTCCGCTTCCTCTTCCGAATCAAACCACAACCCACCTCCAAGAGTCCCTCTATTGTAGGGGGCGCCGGTATCCAACTTAGACAACAGGCCGGCGACAAGTACCTTCATACAAATTCCCCTCCAACATTTCTGGGTGGAAAAATCACTGGTTTTATATTGAAAATCATGCGCCCCAACTCCTAGAAAAATCAAATAGTCCACCTGTTGTGAGGCCAGAGTGGAATATCGAGCTTTCCAGGGGGGACATATATCAAGTTGAGGAACTGCTAGACACCATAGCTGCGCATAAGCTGATGGAAGTGACCGGCGCGTCTGTTATGTTTTCCTTCTTCAAACGCCGAGTCCAGCCAATCCAACAACGCCACAGACTTGGATTCGAGTACACGGGCGCTGAAGATCCATCTTGCATGTGCGCAGAGGATCTGTCAGACGAAGCCGCACTCCTCCAAGTCAAGCGGGTGCTATTAGACGTGGATGCAGTCCCCTACGTCCCTGAAAGGCCCTTGTTTGGTTTTGGTAATTGAGTGACAACTTAGGTGGACTAATAAGTGTTTATGTTGAGAGACACAGGAGATTAGTCCACACAAAGACACTAGTATGAGCAACATGTGCCATGGAGGAGAAATGGCTAAGGGTTGATGCTATGCTCATATAGTGTGATCGAGGAGCTCATTGCATATGAGACATAACATGGAGTTATGTGACCAAAATGGAGAAGATCAAGATAAGGCTTAGCTTGATGGACCGGTTGCAATGGAGAAGGGCAAGTCAAGACTTTGAAGCGAGGGACCGCGAGGCGGTGAAGCTTGGGCAAGATTTGGCGCCGATGGACCGAGGCAACGGTGAAGAGCGAGCAAGGTCAAGATCGATGGACCAAAGAGGTCATGTGATGATATGGAGTGGATCATATCATTCAAGGAAGATCAAGCCAAGTGTTGACTTATGAAGATGATCAAAAGGCTTGATGGAATTTGGTGCTTGTGTGGCATCAACATTTGGGAAAATGAAATGAAATGCGCAAGGCAAAGGTATGACTTGTAGGGCATTTTATTTCACCGGTCAAAGGTTGTGTAGAGAAGTGTATGACCGGATTTAGGATAGATGGCCGTACTATCAAGAGGGGCAAACTTGTTTGCATATCGGTCATCTAGTGCCACTTGAGCGATCTAACATTGCGATGTTGCTAGGATCGAGTGGCGTGGTGAGATCAAGTGAAAATCCTTTGAAAATGATTGTGAAATGCTAACACACATGCACATGGTGTTGTTCACATGGTGGTGTTGGCACATTTGCAAAGGAGAAAGAGTTGGAGTTGATGTTGATCAACTTTGGGAAGCAAGAAAGGTTTTTTAGTTTTCTCCGGAAATTAGGTTATCTCTTAGAGTGGAATACTGCTTTGATCCATTGTTTTTTGGACTAAGTATTCAGTTGGGTTGTGTAGCCCTCTGAATTAGCTTTTCATAGAGTCCAAGATCACCTAATTTGGACATCGGAGCTAAGAGTTATGGCCGTTTTATCGAGGTACATTTCTGCTGGAAATAGACCTACGGATGGTCCGCCCATGGGGGGCAGACGGTCCGCCGTTATCCCGGATGAGCTCTAAAAGAGCTGTTTTTAGCTCTGTTGGTGGTCCAAAATGAACTGTGGACCGTCCGGTCCATGGGGGCGGACGGTCCGCCCTTAAAAGCTGAAACGGGTGCAGAATCTTGGTAGTTCTATCTTGGGTGTCTAAAATGAATTGCGGACCATCCGGTCCTTGGGGGCGGACGGTCCGCCTCCTACTGAAAATTCTGGGACAAAAACACTAAGGTTTCTGTGTGTGCTTACTTTTTGAACTGCGGACAGTCCGCCCATGGGGAGCGGACAGTCCGCCGGTCACTTCCCGATTTAGTCAGAGACGTTTGCAAATCGGTTGGTTCGAAGTTTTGAACCGCGGACAGTCCGCCTCAGGGGCGCGGACAGTCCGCCCGGGGCTCTAACGGTCGACTCTGACACATAATAATTGCAGTTCTAGCCGTTGGTTTTGAATGGCGGACGGTCCGGTTTCTGTGAGGCGGACAGTCCGCGAAATCTCTGTTTTCACGGGATTTGAGTGTAACGGCTAGTTTGGGGCCTCCCTCTATAAATAGAGGGTGTGGCCGGCCATTTGAGGTGGCTGAGCACCTTGGGGACTTGGTGTCCATGTGTGAGAGTGCTTGAGAGCCCTCTACTCACTCTAACTTGATAGTGATCATCCGATTGAGTGAGAGAGCGATTCTAGTGCGACTGCTTTGAGAGATTGCATCGAGTGGCACTAGCTGATCGTGTTGCAAGCTGGTGTGCTTGTTACTCTTGGAGGTTGCCACCTCCTAGACGGCTTGGTGGGAAGAGGCTCCGTTGAAGCCTGCAAGAAGACTGTGTGGTGCTCCGGAGAAGAGATTGTGAGGGGTATTGTGCTCACCCCACGGGAGCCGCGAAGAGCAACTCTAGTTGAGCGAGACGTGATGAGTAACAAGTGGTTCGTCTGGATCATGTGCTAGAGCTCGGTGTGAGCACTCCACATGGGAGAGTGTGACTTGAGAGTCACCACTAGCAAGAGGATCGGCGGCAACCTTGGAGCTTGTCTCAACGGGGATTAGCTTGGTGGCAACCAAGTGAACCTCGGGATAAAAATCACCGTGTCAATCTTGTCTACTCTTCTCGGTGGTTTGCATTCTCCAAATCACAAGCCTTGTATTTACATTCATATATATCTTGTGCTTGTGTAGTTGCTCTCTAGTGTTTAGTTAGTTTGTGTAGCTTGCTAATCATCTTCTTGCTTGTGTAGCTAGAAGTAGAGATCATAGTGTAACTAGTTAGCTTGTGTAGTTTAATTAGTTGCTCTTGCTTAGATTGTGTAGCTAAGCAAATTGAGCTCTTGAGTTTGTATTGTGTATCCTTGTCCTTGAGCATCTAGTGAGCTTAGGTTTGGCTTTAAGCTATTGCTCATTAGAATTGTGTAGGAGCTCCCCTTGTTTGTGAAGTACTAGTGCTTAGACTTGTGTGGCTTGGCATTAGAATTGTTAGGAGAGCTCTTACTAGCTTGGCACTCCATTTGCTTTGTGTAGGATCTCTTTGGAAGTGCCTTAGAGTCATATTTAGAGGGGTGAAGTTTTGACTAAGCGAATAGTTTCAATTCCGCATAAGTTTCGGTTAGCCGGCACAATTAGTTTTAGAAAGGACTATTTGTGACAGTTCATGAGCTTGTAAGCTAGACATATATTTTATTAGTGTGAAGTATGTGCTTGTGAGTGTAAAGCTTGTGTGTGTTTATGTGAAGCCTTTGAAAATCTAAAGTGCAAGTAAAAAGGGTATTTTTATAATTATAGAAAAACCTAGGGTTGTTTTTGCAAAATGTATTTGGATAAGGGTAATTTCAAAATAAGTGAAAGTTGGTTTTGTAAACATGTTTTTCTTACTTTATGCCCTGTAAAAAAATATATATTTATCCAAAAGTTTCATTTGAAATGTATGTGTTGAAGTGTGTAAAAATTTTGGGTAAAGTTGAGGAAATAAGGGTATTTATGTAATTTTATAAAAGTACAAGTCCTTTTATGCAAGTATTTGATTTACAAAAGTAATTTTCAAAGTTACTCAGGACTAAAGTGTAAAAGGTGCGAGTCATTATGACATGTCTATGCAATCTTTATGACGAGTCTATCCCGTCATCATGACGTGTCATAAATGCTTGCATTTAGATCCTAGATTTTATAAAATTTTACTCTTTAGGACAAAAGGAACTCAAATCCAACTTTTTTTCAAAACTTCACTTGTAAAGATATAAGTTTTGAGTTTTTGAACTTGGGCCCTAAAGCAATGTTGTAGAGTTTGAAAAACTCTCCAACTTTCATTTTGGGCATTTCTTCATTAGGGTTTTAGATTGATGGAAAATTATGCTTTACAGAAAGGCCCTTGCAGGTTTCTGAATTTGTGCATAAGTCCTTGGGAAGTTCTTTTTCCCTTTCTCCTCTGTTCTTCCTCTCTCTTCTTCCCTGGCGTTTCCTTCTTTGCTTCTTCCACCGGCAGCACAGTCCCAATCCTTATCCACCCCCTCCCTCTCTCTCTCCTCCGCCGGCCCAAGCAGGCAGCGCCGGGCTCGGGCGGATCCAGGCGGGCGGCCCCGAGCTGTGGCCTGGCGGCACGGCTGCAGCGCGGGCGCAGGCCCGAGCGCAGGCGCGCGCGAGGGCCGGGCAAGCTAGCGTGGGCGGGGCCAGAGCGGGCGCTCGGCTGCTGCAGCAGGCAGCGGGCGTGGGGGCCAGTAGCGCGGGAGGAGCGGCGGGCGCTGCACGGCGTGAGCAGGCGAGCAGCGCGGCTCGGCTGTGGGCGAGCGGCCCCCAGGCGGCGCGCTGGCGAGGGAGCAGCGCGCGGCGCGCAGGCGGAGCGCGCGGAGGCTGAGCGGGGTGGCGCAGGAGCGGGACAGGCGTGCGCCGCGGGCGCGAGCTGGCATGCGGGGCTGGGCAGGCGTGTGCGCGGAGGGCCCAGGAGCAGAGCGCCGCAGACGGGCCGGCTACGGCGTGCGCAGGGCGTTGGCGTGGGTGAACGGCCGTGGCGCTGGAGTACTGGAGCAGGCTCGGGACTTGGCGGCGCAAACGTGGGCGAACTCGAGCCACGGGACCAGCAAGACGTGCAGAGCGGCGCGGCCCAGTGCAGTTGTCGGGCGGGCAGAGAATCGCGCTGGCGCGCGCGGTGCTGAAGAACGCGAGGGTCCTGCGGCTGAACGAGGCGGCGAGCATGCTGGACACCGTGTGGGAGCGGCAGGTGTAGGACGCCGTCGGACGGATGTTGTGACGGCGCACAGGCGCGCGTGCGCGGGAGGAGCCGCAATGCGGTGGCTCGACGGGGCCCTGCTCGTAAAGGACCTGGAGGTGGCCCGGCGCCGAGCTTGCGAAGTGGCTAAGTGAGCGTAACACCGGCGACGAAGCAGAGGCGGCAACCGGATGCGACGAGCTCGGAGGAGCCACGGTGCAGCCAGGCTCGGCGAGCTCCCTCCACCCATGCAGAGGTCGAAGCAGGAGCAGCGCGACGCAAATCCGACGCGCGACGCAGGACTGACGGCTGGCTCGGTTCGTTTCCGCAGATGCGTGCGTATGCAAGACAACAGGCCACGCGCGAGCAGGTCAAGAGCCAAGGGTGCGTGAGTAGAGGAAGTTCAACCCGTGAACAGGAAAACCCTGAGGTTCGCGGAGGAGTTGGCATAGCGAACCGATCCGGCTCCATCGTCTCGTCCCATAAGTTCACGACATCCAGCAGTTTCTATTCCTCATCAATCGCTCGAGCGAGACCACAACACCTCGAGGAGACTCTTGAACCCCCATTGAGTTTCTTCGATCCATGTGTGCCAGAACATCATCGCCGTGGCAAAGTCGACTGTTGTCGCCACGGATCACCGTGAGGAATATTCCTCCGGCCATTCTCCACCCACTACAATTTCCGGCAAGCTTCTTCGTCACCCACGAAATCACGACATCATCGAGCACTTCTCATTGTCAATCTTGTTCATCGCAGGAATTCAATTTTCGCCCATTCTTCTCCATGACCAAAGTTACCCCAAGATTTGCCCTGATTCACTGAATCTTCTTAATGCCGGCGATTCCTTTGCCGGAATATCGTCGTTATCTTCCTGTTCTCTATTTTTCCCGACCAGGGACTTAATTGCTTTGATTTAGAAAGTTCTAGGGCGTTCTTTGTAAATTTCCAGAACTTTCTTTATTTCAAATCAGTGAACTTCTACATTTCATAGATTTTCGTAAGAAGTTCATAAAAATATAAAATCGGTTTTGTTTGAATCCTTAAGTCAAAATCTACAAGTTTATGTTGTGATCTTGAGTTGGAAGTCTTTGATTTGTGGTCTAGGTTAAATATTAGGACATGAATGCTTTGTTTGTACCTTATGTGATATGCATGTATTGTAGCTGAAAGGTAAATCATAGGATGTATGTCTCAAGTGGATATGTGTGATATTTAGTTAATCCTCTCACACGAGTGCTCATATCCCTGCCATCAAGACTTTATCCTTGTCTTGATTGCAGTCTCTTTAAGGTCCTTTTCACATAAGAATCCTTGTTAGTTCATGTGCTTTTGCTGCTTAGCTGATACATCTTTGCAGCTATGCTTCAGCGTCGGCTAGCAGCTCAGCCGCTAAGCATCCGTTTCCTTGAGTCTATGATGTTCCTGTGTAACAGCTGTCAGTCGATGCTTCTACCATCGGCTGGTTAGCTGATACGGTTGTTACCTTTCTAGTATCGGCTACTGCTGATACAATTCTTTTGTTCTATCCTACATCGGCTGCACCTAGTCGATGTGCCGGAGATGCACACACGATCTTAGGGTTCTTGCTATCGGCTGATCTAAGCCGAATCTAGTTGTTTTCCATATCGGTTATGGCCGATCAATCCTTAATTTCCCATCCTTCCATACACTTCTATCAGCCGATTTATCGACTGAGAGATCGGCTATATATCTATCGGTCACATACCCTCAACCACACTCCAATCGGCTGTACGTCACCCAATTGTTGTGCTGACGTAATCGAGTCAATACAACCACACCTAGTTACCTAGGATAACACTTGAGCACATCTTAGTTAAGACACAGCTGCTTTAGGAATCACCCCTCTGTTAAAGTAGTCGATGCTTTCATCGATCAATTAGGAACACGATGCACCTATCAATCGGCTACATAGGCCAAAGTACACCACCCTAGATCAGTAAGATATCACAGTAGACACGCCTCTGTTAGGCACGACCAAAGCACATCAATCGGCTAATCCTTTCTACTCATATACAGAGACCGTTTCTGTCAATTTCTCTTCCAAATGGAAATCAGCAGATTTCCTAAAACTGTATAGAGAGCTCCCTTCTTCACCAATTCTATAGAATAAACCCCTGTTGTTCCAATCGGCTCTGTCATAATCTTTAACAAATAGCTGATTCTAATTAGTTGTCCACCTAAAGCTCTACCCAAGTTAGTTTCTGATCTTTTTGGTTGTTATGTGGGTGGTATGTTAAATGAGTATTGAATTGCAACTTTAGCGTGAAATAAAATAGTTCTATGTGCACACTTTGAATGTAATGTTGCATTGCATGTAGATACGGCTACTTCTACAACGGTACCTACAAGATCTCCCAGGAGTCTGCAGAGGACTTTCCTGAAGATCAAGTGAATGTCACCAAGGGATTATCGGAAGCCCCGAACCAAAGTTCGGAAGATAACAATACTAATATCCCTGACTTCAGCCCCACCAGTAAAGGCAAGCTCCGGACATATCCCACTACTTTATTTACACTGCAATCTATGTCTATCTATATTATATCTTGCATTAAGTCTAGGAGTTGAAGTGAAACCCTAGATGCATAAATCTTAGAAACCAATGTAATGTACCCGAGTCCTTATCGCATAGACGCTCTGCTAATAGGACCGGTAAAAGTCGGGTGATTTCCTGTCACTCGCGCGATATACGAGTTGCTTGTTTACAATTCTGCAACCACTATAGGGATGACGGACAGGGTCATGTGCTGTATCAAGACCTGGAAATTTACCCTGTCTGTTTTGATAAAAGTTGTAAGGTCGAAATGTGTGGTAGTGGTGGCTAAGCATTTGAACAGTACTAGCCACATGCCGCGAAATATGGTAAAGCGGTAAGCCTAGTAACCGATCGGCCCGGCAAGTGGACATACCTTCCACCACTCGATTAATTTGGTTTTTCTCACGCACCGACCTGTGGGAGTACGTTCTGCGTGGCAAACAGGAATACGGGTTTTGTAGTCGCACTACAGACGTATGTCCTGCACAATTGGTGTGCGTACGGTCCTGCAAGTCGCTTGTGGTGGCCTGATCCACGACCCGGAATGAAAGGCAAACGGTTGCTTAGGAACAATCTCTGGATGTTCCAAGCGTGTGTGTTAGGTTTACCTTGCAAGGTTGAATTTCGATTCAGGAATCGTCCGCCTCTCACGATGAATGAGACTGCTTATCCCTTTTACCACATAGAGTAAGAAGTGTAACTAATGATAGAACAATCTTGATGGATGATAATCTCTACCTTGCTTGCTTAGTGTAGGTGCTAACCTAGAATGGATAATCAACTAGAATGTGAAAGCTAAAATTTGAAAGTAGTTCATACTCTTTGTTGCTTTTTAGCTGAAAATAAACCCAGAACCCTTGAAATGCCTTCATGAGTATAGTTATGGGCTAAAGTATACCCAAACTCGGGTAAGCCTTGCTGAGTATTAGTATACTCAGCCTTACTAGTTATATGTTTTTCAGGAAACATCTTTGAAGACCCTACTCTTCCCCTGCATTGGCCCTGTGCTCTTCTAGATGATTGGTCCGTAGAATGGGATCCGTCCCCGGCCAACACTGACGATACCGAGTGATGTCGTGCCTGGGCTTAGCATGACATCCGTCTTGACGACGTGTTGTAAATCATCGCGTATGTTTTTCCGCTGGCAAAAACCATAACTTCAACAGTTTGTAATGTTTTCACTAAATTTAGAACTTCGTACTGCTTTAAAAAACTCTTGTAATGTAATTCCCTGTGATGTAAAATATGATGGTGACTGTATCTCTGGACTCACCTTCATGTGAGGTAACCTTATTGATCCTGTATTCGGTGGTTTATCGGGACGTTACCCGACAGGCCAAGGGATTATACCGTTTGAAGCACGTTGGAGCCCTCAGGAATGGACTCACATACTTGAGCCGGTATAATTCAGGTTGGTTCTACCACACTATTCACCCCCCTCTAGTCCGCCATCTCGATCCTACAAGTGGTTTCAGAGCCGAGGTCTCTCATTTGTGGTCCTTACCGACCCGAGAGGATGGCGTTTTATGGGCTAGATGTTGAGTGTCCACACATTTTTGATGGCACACACTTTGCACGGTGGAAAAATTGGATGGCATGTAATTTTAAGTTTATTTGCCCTCAAATGTGGTGGATGGTAGATGTAGGTTTTTCTCATGTGTTGGATGAAAGAAATCTAACTCAAACACAAGAGAAATGCCTAGACGATGAACCCCACGACGGGCTATGCGGGTGAAGAAGGCTGTCATGAAGAAGTCTACGCTCTAAGTTTTCATCTTGTTGCATAATGAACATTCTGCTCTTCTCGACTTGTAATGGTATAACTAACTCAGCTTCATTAGGTCTGCAAGCGCCGTGAAGCTCAAGCCGAAGCCGGCCGCCGCTACACCAGCCCCCGAGCTAGCAGCCCAAGAGGAGCCTACGCCCCAGGAGCCGGCCCCCGAGGCAGACACGACGCTACCCGACCTGCCACCCCCCGAGGCACAACAAGCCGAAGCTGGGGCTGGTGGTGAGGAACAAGTCAAGGCCCCTGACGCCGCTCCTGCGGATGGCACAGGTAAGCGTCTGACCGCCCACGGCTAGCTGTCTAGGCCCCAGGCATTATGTACTGAAAGCATCTTGACTTGCACGTGCCCAGCAACCACCTTTCGAAGAAGCCGCAGGGACCTCGAGTCCTGGGGAGCTGCTGATGGCCGGGCCCAGGTACCAGAACGTCATCACCACAGATCTGGTGGATGACCCATTGCTGACAACCAGTAACATAAAAACCTTCAAGAGGGCCTACAAGGAGTTGTACGATTATGCCATGGTAAGACGTGACAACTCCTCTACCTGTATGCGTTGTCGAATGGCTTGTCTTAATCTCCCCCTCTATGCAGAATGTGATCACACACTCACAGAAGAAATCTGAGAAGCTGAAAGCCGTCGTGAGTGGTCACCAGGAGCTTGCTGCCAAGGATAAGCGCGTATCCGAGGAGCTGATGAAGAACATCTATCTCAGGAGAGAACTTGACAAGCTGAAGGTGAAGCGGACTCGGGAGATATGGCTCCTCAAGAACGACCTCCGCAACCTCGAGAAGGCCAACTCCGAGCTCCAGGGACAACTCGAGGGAGAAAAGAAGGCGCACCAGGAGCAACACAAGGAACAAAAGAAAGCGCACCAAGGCAAGCCCTTTCTTCCCTCGAGTACTTCCACTTAGCAACTTGTCTTGAATTCTGAAATCATCTTCACCGCAGAGCTTAGGAAAATCTTGACATATAAGGAAGAGCTGCTTACTGACATGAAGAATATGCTGTATCGCCGTACAGATGACGTCGAGAGGCTGCAGAAGGTCATCGTCGACACTGAACAACAATTCATCGGCAGCCTTCAGCAGGTCAAGACGCTGAGCGAGAAGGACGAGCGGCGGCAGAAAGAGCTGGAGGACCTCAGGGGGGCCGCCCAGGAGCTGGTGGACATGGTGGGTCCACCAGAAGAAAGCAGAGCAGGCGGGCGGCCCTTGCTGGAGCGACTTCGCAGAACGCCGCAGAAGGTCGTCAAGTTCCTCTCAGAAGCCCTGGTCGCGTGTGTCAGCCACGCCCTAGCCTTCGTAAAATCCTTTGTGCCGGATGCTCAACTAGAGACATTTGCTCAGGGAGTGGCTGCGGAGTGCATCGAAGACCAATTCACTGAGTACCTCCAAGAAGCCCGACCTGTAGCAGAAGAGATAGTAGAAAATGTACTGCAAGAGTAGGATGTAAAAACAAGTACTTGTTTCCTTGTGTATATATTTTATTTGATGTCTCTACTTGTATGTGCCTTAGCTGTATTGTCATCCAGGCTTAAAGGTTAAGTAGTAGACACTACCTCGGGTGCAGCGACCCTGGAAGTAGCCATAGCTCCGAGTAGGAAACCATCCCACAAGTTAGATACAACCCGATTGCGCGGGCCTAACTAGTTAGGAAAAAAAAGCGAGCATCGTCGTGGAATTGCCGTACATATGGCAGGGAGAAACGAAGCTACCCCGAGTGCAACAACTCTGGGTGTAGTCAAAATCGCTCCTCATGAGCGTGCGTCCAACAAGTTAGGTAGAAACCAATCGAGCGGATCGAATTTGTTGGGAAAGAACGCGACATCGTCGCGCAGCTGCCATGCTTCTAGCAAGGAGTCGAAATTGCCTCGAGTGCAACAACTCTGGGCATAGTCGACATAGCTCCTTATGCGAGCCCATCCAACAAGTTAGGTATAAACCAATCGAATGAATTGAACTTGTTGGGAAAGATGCGACCATCATCGCAAACGACCATCAAAGGTCATGGCGAGAAGTCGATAGAGCATGGACGTGGCTATAGCCTCCGTCAAACTCGCGACAAGAAGTCGACAAAGCGTGGGTGTGGCCGTAGCCTCCGTCAAACTCATGACAAGAAGTCGATGTATCATGAACGTGGCCGTAGCCTCCGTGGAACTCATGACAAGAAGTCGATTTATATAAAACATGCACGTCGTCGTAGCCTCCGTATGTTCACAGAGAAATTTACAATCCGAATCTTGTGACACGTAGCCTCCAAATTGATTCGGAAGAAAAAGACCACCTGAGCGCCCGGAGACCAGCTAGCTCCGAACATTTTCTCATGGGTAGAACTTGCGCAGGTTCTGAATGTTCCAAGAGTTCGGAACATCTTGGCCCTCGGGATATTGTAGTCGATACGACCCCGGTCTTGTAACCTGCTTGACGACAAACGGACCTTCCCACCTTGAGTTGAGCTTGTGTAGGCCGGACTCATCTTGGATGCGACGTAGGACCAAGTCGCTTATGCTGAATGACCGTTCCCTCACGTTGCGATCATGATATCGCCGAATCCCCTGTAGGTATCGAGCTGACTGAACAAGAGCAACGCAGTGAGCCTCTTCGACAGAATCGAGCTCTAACTGCCTCGCTTCGTCCGCCTCGCCTTCATTGTACATTTCAACCTGTGGGGATTTTCACATGATGTCGGCCGGTAAGATAGCTTCAGAGTCGTAGACGAGAAAGAATGGAGTTTGTTCTGTGGCTTTGGACGGCTGAGTCCGGAGCCCCCAGATGACCTGTGGCAACTCGTGTATCCACTTTCCTCCTTTCTTGCTGTTTTCATCATAAAGACTTTTCTTGAGGCCCTCAATTATCATGTCGTTCGCCCTTTCGACTTGACCATTGGCCCTTGGGTGTGCAACAGAGATATATTTGACCTCGATGCACGCATTTTCATAGAACTCCAAGAAGTGGTTAGCCGTGAAGTTGGATCCCAAGTCCGTGATGTGGGTATTCGGGAAGCCGAAGCGATGCAAGATATCAGAGATGAAATCAACAACCCGATCTGGCGTGAGCTTAGCTATCGGCTTGTACTCGATCCACTTGGTAAACTTGTCGATAGCCATCAATACGTGGGTGAAACCGCCTGGCGCTATTGTGAAGAGCCCAATCATATCTAGGCTCCAGCAAGCAAACGGCCAAGATGGCGATATGGTGATGAGACTGTGAGCCGGGACATGAGATTGCTTTTCAAAGAATTGGCAGTTTTGGCATTTCCGCACAAGGTCTTCAGCATCGGTCACTACAGTGGGCCACCAGAAACCAGCTCTGTATGCTTTTCCCACCAGCGTATTCGAAGCTGTGTGGTTGCCGCAAACGCCCTCATGTATCTCCCGCAATATGTCGTAGCCGTCTTCTTTCGTGACGCATTTCATGAGCACCCCTGATCGTGCGCCATGCCGATAGAGCTTGCTGTCGACCAGGACGAAACCCTTACTTGTGCACATGACGCGAGCTGCCTCTGCGCTTCTTGCGTCCACCCCTGCTGGAAGTTTTTGATCCCGGATGAAGTCGATGTAAGCCTCTCTCCAGTCCTCCCCAAGCATCATAACCTCCCGATTAGGCTGTTGAAGGCCATCATCAGTGGTTACCTGAGGTTTTGGACTTAATGGATGGCAGTTTCAGCTCCTGGATGAAAACTCCCGCTGGAACCTGTGCACGGGTGGATCCTAGCTTGGACAGTATGTCCTAACGTTATGCTCCCATACTACATGATGAACCTCCATGCCGGAAAATTTATTTTCCAGCTTACGCACTTCTTGTACATAACGTTATTCTCCTTGTTGCAGTTCCACTCTTTGTTGACTTGCTAAATAACAAGAAGAGAATTGCCATATACAAGTAGTCGCTTGATCCCTAGTGATATCCCTAGTGATATCGCCAAACGTAGCCCGTGAAGCAAGGCTTCATACTCGGCTTCATTATTGGATACCTCCCAAAGGATCTGAAGGACATACTTCAACTGTTCGCCCCATGGAGAAATAAATAGGACTCCGGCGCCGCCACCGTCGAGCTTGAGAGATCCATCGAAGTACATGGTCCAATGCTCTAGCTTGTCAACTGGAGTTGGAATTTAATTCTCTCTCCACTCAGCCATGAAATCGACTAGAGCCTAAGACTTGATTGCAGTGCGTGGCTTGAAGTCGATAGACAAAGCCTCCAATTCCACTGCCTACTTTGATATACGCCCCGTGGCATCTTGATTATGAAGAATATCCGCTAAAGGGAAATCCGTAATCACAGTGATCTTGTACTCGTCGAAATAATGGCGCAACTTTCTTGAGGCAATCAGAATTGCATATAAAAGTTTCTAAACTGCCGGGTACCGTACCTTGGATTTGGAGAGTACCTCGCTGACGAAATATACAGACCTCTGCACTCCAAATGCATGGCCTTCTTCGCCTCGCTCGACTACAATAGCACTGCTGACAACATGAGTTGTTGCCAGGATGTAGAGTAGCAGATCTTCCCCCGGTAATGGTGCTGTAAGGACCGGCGGAGACTGAAGGTGATGTTTCAGATCTTGCAGGGCCCGCTCGGCCTCCTCCGTCCATTGGAACATATCTTGATGTTTCAGGAGCTTGAAAAAGGGTAGTCCTCTCTCCCCGAGTCAGGAGATGAACCTGTTCGGGGCTGCCATACATCCTGTTAGCTTCTGCTCATCTTTGGTTGTGGCCGGAGCCTTCATATCAGTGATGGCCGTGATCTTCATAGGATTGGCTTCAATTCCCTGATTGCTGATGATGAACCCAAGCAATTTCCCTGATGGTACTCCAAAAATGCATTTGGTTGGGTTGAGCTTCCATCGAAATCTGCGCAGGCTGATGAACGTTTCTTCCAAGTCTGCAATCAAGTCGTCGGAATTCCTGGTCTTGATGACCACGTCATCCACGTAAGCTTCAACGTTTCGATACAGCTGATCATCAAAGCACATCTGGATCGCGCGCTGATAGGTAGCTCCTGCGTTTTTCAAACCGAAGGACATAGTTTTGTAAGCATATGTCCCGTACGGGGTGATGAACACGGTCTTGATTTGATCTTCCTCCTTGAGCGCAATCTTGTGATAACCTGAATAACAATCAAGCAAACAGAGGAGCACACATCCCGCCGTCGAGTCGACGACTTGATCAATGCGCGGTAGCCCGAAGTGATCCTTCGGTCAATGCTTGTTGAGATCGGTGTAATCAACGCACATTCTCCATTCATTATTCTTTTTCTTTAAAAGAATGGGATTAGCTACCCACTCTGGGTGGATTACTTCTTTAATGAATCCAGCTGCGAGGAGTTTAGCAATTTCCCGTTTAATTGCCTCACGCTTGTCGTGAGCAAACCTTCGCAGGCATTGCTTTTTGGGCACTGCCTGTGGGTGTACATTCAGACTATGCTTGATCAGTTCCCTAGGCACCCTTGGCATATCCGCTGGTTTCCATACAAATATGTCTCAGTTAGCCTGAAGAAAACTGACAAGCGCGAGTTCCTATTTCTTACCTAAACCCACGCCGATGACGGCAGTCTTAGATGAGTCACCCTCCTAGAGCTGGATCGACTTGAGGGCCACGTTGTCAGTCGATTGGATGCTCAACTTGCTGGCCTTTCTCAAAGGGATCTCCAGCCCGAACTGGGAAAGCTGCTGCGCGGCCGCGAGTACTTCCCCTGAAGCATCTGGCACACGAGTAGTTGAAGCATACTGGATCACCTCCTGATTGCAATCATACGACTTCTTCAAGTCACCTCAGAGAGTGAGAACTCCACTTAGTCCTGGCATCTTGAGAAGCATATAAACATAATGCGGCACTGCCATGAATTTGGCGAGTGCCGGACGGCCCAGTATGGCATGATAAGAAGATTCGAAGTTAGCCACTTCGAATTTAATGAACTCGGTGTGGTAGTTCTCACTCGTGCCAAAGGTGACTGGAAGAACGACAGTACCAAGTGGGTACGTCGCGTTACCTAGGACGATGCCACAGAAAGGGGACTTACTCGAAACCAGCATGTCCGTGAAGTCCAGACCCATCTTTCTCAGAGTGCTGGCGAATATGAGGTTGAGACCACTCCCACCATCGATGAGCACCTTGGTGAGCCTAACTTCTGCCACCACTGGACCCAAGACCAGGGGGAACTTACCGAGCTCCAAGAAGCTCGTCCACTTATCGTCGCGGGAGAACGAGATGAGGACCTCCAACCAACGGAGTTGTCATGGTACCGCCAGCTCGATGGACATGATCTCCCGGAGAAGCAGCTTTTACTCCGCCTGGAGCCGAAGTCTCCATCTCCCCCGAAGATGACGTTGACGGTCTTTAAAGCATCCTCGAACTTCGCGTTACGCCCTTGATCCTCTTGGTCGTCATCCTTGGGTTCCTTGTCAACTGGCTTCTTGTTCTTCTTGCCACCACCGGAGTTGCTGAATGTCCTCCGGAGGTGGTAACAGTCGATGGCCGCGTGATTGGCACCTGGATGCCATGGGCATTTCTTCTGTAGGAGCTCCTCGAATTCCTCCTGCGTCGTCGACTTCTTGCCGCGCGAGGGACGATCCACAGCCGCGATGAGATCATCTGGCTTGCATTTTCGGTGTGGACCCGAATAGTCCCGCTGGCTTTTGTCATTGCGGTTGTTGTTTGGACGCCTCAGATTGCTATCTTGGTGCCGCGAGAACCGCTCCCGCATCTTCTCCTCCTGTTCAGACCAGTCGTGCATCATATCACGAAGGTCAGTTTTCGGCCTGTTCCGCCCGAAGTCTCTGTAAATGCCTGGGTCGGTGATGCCGTTGTAGAAGCAGTTGATGATGTCGTCCTCCGAGATGTTCGCGATGGTAGCGCAAACGTCAAAGAAGCGAAGTGTGTAGGATCGCAGGAGCTTGTTACATTCCTGTTTACACTGAGCAAGATCGTGTCGAGTACCTGCGCGAGCGATCGCCCCCTGGAAGTTGTCGATGAAGACCTTCTTGAGCCACTCCCAGGAGTTGATCGAGTTGTTGCTGAGGCTCTCCAGCCGTGAGCGGCGCAGGGTCCAAAGCCATCAGGAAGTAGATGACCTTGGTAATGTTGGAGCCCCTGCGACTTCAATGGCCGTGGAGTAGCAACGTAGCCAATGCTGAGGAGCTTGCTTGCCATTGTACTTAGTGATGCCGATCGGCTTGAAGCCCTCAGGGTACTTGTAGCTGCTGAACCGTGCAGAGAAAGCTGGGAAACAGTCGCTTGTAGGATCAAGAACACCGACAAGAGGAGGGGTGAATAGGCGGTTTAAAACTAAAAACAACAACACTAGAGAAATTTAATTAGTAACAAAATAAAGCCCTATGCCATGCTACTACTACCTCTAGAAAGGTTTGCAACCTAGGGTGACAAGATACAAATAAAGCTCTAGTAAAATAAATTGCTCAAAATAAAACAACAATTAAAGTGAGCAAGAGAGATAACCAAGCTTGACACACAAATTTATCTCGTGGTGTCGATGACTTGCCGGTCACCCCTAATCCACGTTGAGGTGGATTCCAAGAATCAACCGCTCCTCTATCAAGAACCTCTTGATCTTGAGCCGGCTTGAACCAAGGAACCGCTCCACACCTCGATTCCACTAGAGTTGCTCTTCACCACTCCGGTAAGGTGAGCACAAGACCTCTCACAACCGAAATCAGGGCTCCTCAACAATCTCCTTCAAGAAGCTCCATGAAATCACCTTCTCCAAGCCGTCTAGGGAGCGGCAACTCCCAAGTGTAACAAGCCAATGATCCTTGCTTGAAGATTCCGTAGTGCCACAAAGCTCAATCTCTTGATGCAATGCATTAGGAAGCACTCACACTCTCAAAAATGCAAACCCTTAGCAAGTGTGTGTGAGAGAGGGATGACTTAGCTCTATTGTGTCAAGAATGCAGTCCAAATGGCCAAGAGAGTAACCCAATGGCCGGGCATTGGGTATATATAGACATCCCATCAAAAACTAGCCGTTACACTCTTTTCTGCGAGATCGCGGACCGTCCGATTTCAAAAACCGGACCGTCCGCCGTTATATACTAGAGAGACAGAGTGCATTAAATGCATGTCAGAACTAGCCATTACAGACCTGGCGGACCGTCCGTGCCCCAGCGGCGGACCGTCCGCAGTTAAGAGTTCCACAACACCAGAGACAAACCAGTCTCTGGTACAACATTGAAATTAGCCAGCGGACCGTCCGCACCAAAAGAGCGGACCGTCCGCAGTTCATCCTTGAAAATCAAGCAGAGACAGCAATGTTTCTGGTTCAAATTATCAAAAGGCCTGCGGACTGTCCGCCCCCCAGCGGCGGACCGTCCGCAGAGCAGACCACAAGCCTGACTAGAGAACACCCTTTCTGGAACAAAAAGAGTTAGAGTAGCGGACCGTCCGCCCACGTGGGCCGGACCATCTGCCAGCCACATGAGATTTCCACCAAACCTACTGTAACGGTAGCGGACCGTCCGCGCGCATGGAGCGGACCGTCCGTGCTTGAGCAGTCAGCTCTCTAACTTGTTCTTTTTCAAAACCTGACAAAGCATTGTTAGCCCTCATGCATGCACCTAGACATTTTGAGCAAAATGGCACTAAAGACCTGTCAAGCACGAGTACATGACCCCTCTTGATAGTACGGCTATCTATCCAACAAATCCGGTCACTTTTCATCCACTAAACACCTTGTGACCGGTAAAATTCAAAAAGACCCTATTTTATACCTTTGCCTTGAGCCCATGCTTTGCTCATCGTCTCCAAAAATCCACACGTTCAAAATTAACTCTCATTCATACGTGGATCAACCTATACTCATTATCTGAAAAGAAATTGTTAATCCATAAACCGTTGTCATTAATTACCAAAACTAGAATTAGGGGCCTAGATACTTTCAATCTCCCCCTTTTTGGTAATTGATGACAACACTAAGTTTTGGAGTGATAAAAGTGTTCAAGTCAACTTTATACACTAGGCATAAGGTGGACTTGGAATTGAACTTTGGAAGAACTTACTCATTTTTCTTGAAAATTTCAGAATATTGTATGAATAAATTCACCAAGTTCGATGAGTAGAGAGAACTCTCCCTTGATATGTGCATATAAATTTGAATGAATACCAAGAGCACATATATATATATATGAACATTTTGACGGAGTTTCCCCTACAAGTGGAAATCGAGGCATACAAGATACAAGATATATATGATATGAATTTTAGCTTGATTAGCATAGCCTCACAACCACAAGATGAACATAAGTAAATAGGAGTAGCACAAATCAATATAGTTCATCACATATTAGAAACCAAATCCACGCAAGATATAAAGCATAAGTCCATGCAATAGAGTTCAACACAAATAAAATTAGAGTGGCAAGCGGAAGCCGAAAGCGAATGAGTTCCATGAGAAATCCATGAGCTCCCCCTAGAACAAAGCACTCCAAAGCTCCTTCTCCCCCTTTGGCATCAATTGCCAGAAAGATCAATCCATCGGTGGTGGAGGAGGTGGTGGTGGGTAGAACGGCTGGTGCGGGTAGAACTCAGGAGGCGGCACTGGAGCCGAGAACACTGAGTAGAAGTGGTCAGAAAACCCGGTGAAGGCTGTGGTGAAGAAATCAAAGCTCTGCTCTAGATGCTGCTGCCTATGCTCAAGCTGCTCAAACTGCTTAGAAGAAGGCAAATCCTCAAAGCGGGCGTCAAGAGCTGCTATATCTGAGTGTAAACTCTCCTGAACCCCCTGCATCTGAGCCATCATGGGGTGGAACATCTGCTGCTGCATGTTCTGGAAGTTAAGGTTCATCTGACTCTCCATCTGACTAGTCAACCCGGCAATCTGAGAGGATAGGCTCTCCTGCATGGATGCAAAGTAAGGATCAAAGTAGCCAGCTGGAGGAGCCCACTGCTGCTGTACTGGAGGGTGTGGTGGTGGCATGGCATGCTGAGCTGCAGCTGCTCCAATGTGAGCATCATCATCACTATCGTCAGCACCATCATGCCCTTGTGCTTCAGCATCTCCAGGGAAAGGAGTCAACGGCCTCATAAGAAAAGCATGGTCATTCTTGAATGGCCTAAAGGGAGTGCTTGCACTCACAAATGCCTCTAAAGGATGTTGTTGCCTTGATGATTTACATGATGTATGGAGCAAAGTATAAGTTCATCTCCATATTAAGCCTTAAATCTGCGAGCTGATCCATAATAAGAGCAATGACATCTATTCTATTACCATTCATGATATGAGATATCACATTCTAATAAAGCCCTCTAACTTTGTCCTTGTTGCCACTCTTAGGCATGAATGTGACTCTTGCAATTTTATTTATCACTGCAGGATGATGCCTCAGACCCTGAGTTCCCCCAAAGCTTCTGGCAATACCAAGATGTGCAGGCTCATAGTACATGGGGTAGTCATTCCCATCTAAAGGATTTTCTAGGACAACATTCATGCTTTGCTCACTAGTGATGAAATCATAATCCAACTAGTTAGCAGCAGCAAACTGAGCAAATGTAGCAAAATAGGTTCTCTTCCCAGTTGACCACTTAAATGTTCCCTCTACCATAGCAATCTCTAAGGTAGCATAGAACTGTCGTATGACTGTTTCATTCCAATCACATCTATGTTGCAGAAAATTTGCTAACCCCATTTTCTCAAATCTATCCACTAGATCAGACATGACTGGATGTGATCTCATATAGCCTAGGTCAATGGTCTGATGTTTGAACACAGTCTTCTTAACTAGATGACCAAAGTAAGCATCTTGTTGTACCTTGGTTTTGAAGAAGAGGATGTTGGTGTCACAAGGCATGTCGAACTAATTCACTGCTCTAGCATTGGCATAGCTCTCAGCAGTCCACTGTCGGCTAGGAAGATCTAGCCCCATCAGAACTGTGACATCATCTTCAAACTCCTCAAACTCTTCCTCTGAAGATTCATGGCCAACATCACCCACTGAGGATGCTGCAGCCATCTCACTAGGATTAGGATCATAGTCCGAGTCATCGGAATTATGACCGTCTCTTTGCCTCTTTGATGTCCCAGCTTTCTTGATTTTAGATGTGAATGCTTTGAGAATTTTCCGAGGTGGCCTGAGATCAAGAATTGACCATAAGAATAATTACAAAAGTAAGAGAACCAATCCATAATCATATAAGTCAATTCAGAATCTTTCTGAAAAAATTTGACAATTGCAGACCGTCCACCTACTGAGCGCGGACCGTCCACCTACTGAACCCGGACCGTCCGCGACCCATCTGTTCAGCGCAGGAACACGAGAGTCGCCCCAAAATTGATTCATCCACCATTTGAGTTTTGAGTCAAATCCACCAACCAAATTTTAACCACACCATCTTCTCATCACTAGGAACAAGATACCCCAAGTATTTACAAGAGTCCATGGCCCAAAAGTAGATCGGAGCATCTAACCCTAACTCTTTCCAATGAAGAAATCCAAGAACAAGAGTTAGGGATTCATCGAAATACCGAGAGGACATGATGAAGAATCTTGATAAGAGTCCGGGGATGTGCTCGGACTGTCCGCGAATCACGCCAAAGAGCCTTGACCTTGAAGTCTCCCCCACGTGCTTGAGAGAGAAAGAGAGGGAGTAGTAGTGCTCGGTTTGGTGGGAGAAGAGAAAGTGACATCCAAATATAAGCCAAGTCAGGCCGGCCCCATCTATCTGTCCAGTGGCGGACTGTCCGCGACATCCCGGCGGACCGTCCGCTTTGTAAGTCTGCTGCTGAGATCAATTCTACAGAGCCTCTGGTGATCAATCCTTATGAACAGCGGACCGTCCACCTCTTACCCGCGGACCGTCCGCTTCGCAATTCTGCGGCTGAAAACAACTCTGCAGTGCCTCTGGTGAACAATCCTCATGAACGGCGGACCGTCCGCCTCTTACCCGCGGACCGTCCGCTGTACCAAATTTCATTCTATTCAGAATTTTGCCAACTTTCACAATTCCAACTTCAATATGGGATCATTGCTCATATAAAAATCTAAAAATCTCAAATCTTGTATGAAAACCTTCCAAAATCTCATATGAGCAAGTTATAACAAGAATTCAAAAATAAATCGAGTGAAATCATGAAAACTCATAAACGGCTCAAAAATCTCTCAAAAATTCAGAAAAATGAAACAAAGAAAGTATGGAAGGACCATATGCCACATGTGCTAGTTTTCAAGCCACATTTGAGAAGTCAATGATGTTTAACTCATTTCTTAACTTGCAAAACCAAGATTCATTCAAAGGCTTAGTAAATATATCGGCTAATTGATCATCCGTGCCAATACCATCAATCTTGATATCACCATTGTTCACATGATCTCTAAGAAAATGATGGCGGATATCAATATGCTTGGTTCTTGAATGTTGAACCGGATTAGTAGCAATCTTCACGGCACTTTCATTATCACACAACAAGAGAATTTCATCAAATTTCACACCATAGTCAAGAAGAGTTTGCTTCATCCATAACAATTGTGCACAACAACTTCCGGCCAAAATATATTCCGCTTCGGCGGTTGAAAGAGCCACGGAATTTTATTTCTTTGAAGACCAAGAAATAAGAGACCTACTAAGAAATTGACAACCACCGGAAGTGCTCTTCCTATCAACCTTGCACCCCGCATAATCCAAATCCGAGAATCCAACCAAATAAAAATGAGAACCCTTGGGATACCATAAACCAATATTAGGAGTATATTTCAAATATCTCAAAATCCTTTTGACGGCGGTCAAATGACATTCTCTAGGTGCGGCTTGAAATCGTGCACACATGCAAACACTAAACATGATATCGGGCCTAGATGCGGTCAAATAAAGCAAACTATCAATCATAGAACGGTAAAGCTTTTGATCAACCGGGTTACCTCCCTCATCTAGGTCGAGATGCCCATTGGTGGCCATAGGAGTCTTGATTGGTTTTGAATCTTCCATACCAAATTTCTTCAAGATATCCTTCACATATTTTGATTGACGCACAAAGGTGCCTTCCTTGAGTTGTTTGATTTGAAGTCCAAGAAAGAAACTCAATTCACCGATCATGGACATCTCAAATTCCCTAGACATCATTTCACCAAATTCCTCACAAAAACTTGAGTTAGTTGAACCAAAGATAATATCATCAACATAAATTTGACAAACAAACAAATCCTTACCAATTATTTTAGTGAACAAGGTAGTGTCAACCTTACCTATTTTGAATCCCTTAGAAATAAGAAAGTCCCTTAATCTTTCATACCAAGCTCGTGGAGCTTGCTTCAAACCATAAAGAGCTTTAGAGAGCTTGTATACATGATTTGGCTTCTTGGGATCTTCAAAACCGCGAGGTAGCTCAACAAAAACAAGTTCACTAATCTTGCCATTCAAGAAAGTACTTTTCACATCCATTCGAAAAAGTTTTATGTTGTGAGAGCACGCATAAGCTAATAAAATTCTAATAGCTTCTAGTCTAGCAACGGGGGCAAAAGTTTCACCGAAATCCAAACCTTCAACTTGAGTGAAGCCTTGAGCCACCAATCTTGCCTTGTTTCTCACAACCAATCCATCTTCATTTTGCTTGTTTCTAAAAACCCATTTAGTGCCAATGACATTATAATTTCTAGGCCTCTCAACTAGATCCCAAACTTGATTCCGGGTGAAATTATTTAATTCTTCATGCATAGCATTCACCCAATCCGGATCTCTCAAAGCATCATCTACACGGTTAGGTTCAAGAAAAGATACAAAGGAATAATGTTCACAAAATGAAGCAATGCGAGATTGAGTTTGGACACCCTTACTAATATCACCCATAATTTGAACTACGGGGTGATCCTTTGCAAGAATATGATGAGTTCTTTAAGGAACAATGGTTTCTTGAGTTGATGGAGAAGGTGCACTTGATGAACCAACTCGATCTTGTACTTGAGAATCGTCATTACTAGAATCTTGTACAATTTGTTGTGCTTGATCATTTGAGATAGAAGTTGAAGGATTAACTCTAATAGAGATAGAATGACCATCATCATCTTCATCTTCTTCTCTTGGTCTAACATCACCAATTGACATATTTTTCATTGCATTTCTTAAACCATCACTTCTCACATCATCAAGATTTTCTTGTTCATTATGAGACCCATTTGTTTCATCAAACTCAACATCATATGCTTCTTCAACAATGCCATGTGTTTTGTTGTAGACCCGATAAGCCTTGCTACAAGATGAATAGCCGAGAAGAAAACCCTCATCACATTTGCTTTGAAACTTTGATAACCGAGTTCCCTTCTTGAGAATATAGCATTTGCAACCAAACACTCTAAAATATGATATATTTGGTTTTCTTCCAATGAGCAACTCATATGGGGTCTTGTTATGAAATCTATGGCAATATAATCTATTAGACGCATGGCAAGCCGTGTTGATTGCTTCGGCCCAAAAGCTATCGGAAACGTTGTACTCGGAGAGCATTGATCTTGCCATATCAATCAAGGTTCTATTTTTCCGCTCAACAAAACCATTTTGTTCCGGAGTGTACTTGGTTGAAAATTCATGCTTGATTCCTTTCTCATCACACCATTCTTCAATTCTTGTGTTTCTAAATTCAATTCCGTTGTCACTCCTCACTTTCTTCACCTTGAGTTCAAATTCATTTTCGGCCCTTGTCAAGAATTTCTGGAATATGTCATAAGTATCGGCTTTGTCATGAAGAAAGAAAACCCAAGTATACGTTGAGAAATCATCCACTACCACAAGACAATAGCAATTTCCACCAATACTTCTATATGTTGTAGGACCAAATAAATCAATATGCAATAATTCCAATGGTCTCACGGTTGACATGACACTCTTAGTGGGATGAGCATTTGCAACTTGCTTTCTGGCTTGACATGCACTACATAACTTATCTTTTTCAAACTTCACATTCTTCAAGCCAACTACTAAATCATGCTTTATGAGTCGGTTGAGTTGTTTCATGCCAACATGACCAAGTCTTCTATGCCATAACCAACCCAAAGATGATTGAGTGAACAAATATATAGACAAGTTTGCCTCTTTAGTAGCAAAATCCACAAGATATACATCCTCATATCTAAATCCCATAAAGATATGATTTTTTCCATCCAAGCTAGTCACTACAACATCATCTTTAGTGAAACTACACTTATATCCAAAATCACAAAGTTGAGTGACGGCTAAAAGATTAAACTTGAGAGAATCAACTAACAATACTTTTGAAAGAGAATGATTACTTGAGATTGAAATTGTACCAACTCCTTTGACTTTGCCCCGGCTATTGTCACCAAAGATGATATCACTATAGCCAATCACTCAACTTTGTGTTGAGTGCATCCACTATCAAGCACCCAATGTCTTCCTCCGGACTTGTAGTTCACCTACAACAAAGAGATAACTCTTTTAGGTACCCAAACTTTCTTAGGTCCTTGAACGTTAGCGACCAAGACTTTTGACACCTAAATGGCATTCTTTTTAGCACCATCTAAAGGTATTCCAACAAATTTTGCACTAACATTGCCATTTGAATTTCTCATAAGAATGTAACTTGAATCAAAGGATATAACTTTCATGTTGGTGCAATTCTTCTCAACATGACCAACCTTCTTGCATTTTTCATAATATGACTTACCACTACTCCTCACAAAAGTAGTTTTGGTTTGCACAAAAGCCTTCTTCCCTTTCTTAGGAATGTATCCAAACCCTTGCTTGTTCAAGGTGAATTTTTGGCTTGCCCAACAATGATTAAACATGGCTCTACTATCATAACACTTTATCAAATCATTACTCAAGCAAATAACTTCTTTGTTTAACAAATCATTTTCCATAATACGAGATTCATTGCAAGATGAGTTGTCAATTTTGGTGCAAAAGGAACTAGTATAGCTAGAGCCACAAGGTTCATCATCAATTAAATCACAACTAACAACAATGCTCAATGTTGCTTTTCTTTCATGATTAAATAAGGTATTGTGAGCTTCCTCAAGCTTCTCATGAGTTTCTTTGAGATTCTCATAAGAATTCTTTAGCTCCTCATAGGAATCTTGAAGAGAAGAAAAATTCAACTTCAAGTCCTTTAATTTGGCCTTTTCTTTAGTCATGAATTCATCGGCATCATTGAGCATTTCAACAAGATCATCATATGAAAGTTCATCAAGTTCATCATCTTGTTGTACCTTTGCACCACCCTTTGCCATAAGATAATGTGGTGTGGAGAAGAGTGATGGAGCCTCCTTGATGGCGATCCTTGAAACTCCCTTGGATGGCTTGTCATCATCATCATCATCATCATCGGAGCTTGCATCGGAATCCCATTCAACAAAATAAGTTTGACCATTCTTCTTCTTCTTGATGAATTTCTTCTTCTTCTTTTCATCATTTTTCTTGTCCTTCTTGTTCTTGTCATCCTTCTTGTTTGGACAATTTACACTAATATGACCCATTTCACCACATTGGAAGCAAGTCTTGTCCACAAAAGGATTTTTTCTTGATGATTGACCTTTCTTGCCAAAGTTCTTCTTGTTCATCATTCTATTGAATCTCTTGACAAAAAGAGCCATCTCTTTATCCGATTCTTTTTCTTGGCACCCACTTTCTTCTTCCTTTTTGCTATCTTGAGCTTTGAATGCCACACTTTTCTTTTTCATATCAATTTCCCCCCCATGAGCTTCATCTTGAGATTTCTTAAACATGTCATGGCTGAGAACTTCTCCCAATATTTGTGTGGGAGTTGCGGTCTTCACATTTGACCTTACGAGCAACGTCACAATAGTGTCATATCTTTCCGGAAGACATCTAAGAAACTTATGGTTGAAATCCGCATCCGGTACCTCAAATCCAAGTCCCTTGAGGTCATTCACAATGTCATTTAGCCGGTTGAACATCTCGGCTATACTCTCATCCTTCTTCATGGTAAATTCACTAAAATTGCCCTTAAGCAAATATAACTTGGCCTCCTTCACACTTGATGTGCCCTCATGAATTTTCATGAGCTTCTCCCATATGTCATGTGCATTTGTGAGACTCTTGAATCTATTAAATTCAGTCACACCAAGAGCACTAAAGAGCACATTGACCCCTTGATCATTTAGTATCTCATTTTCCTCTTCTAGGGGTGTCAAATTCTTTGAGTCCAAAATGACATATCCATCATTTACTTGTCTCCATAGCTTTCTACTCATGGCTTTGATATGAGCCGACATCCTAGTCTTCCAATAATCATAATTGTTCCCATCAAAGAAAGGTGGCTTCCCAACATGAATCCCATTATCACTAGTCATTGTTCTACTCCAAGATGGTTAAATCCGCAATTAATGGAGTACTTAGCTCTGGTACCACTTGTAGGATCAAGAACACCGGCTAGAGGGGGGGTGAATAGGCGTTTAAAACTAAAAACAACAACACTAGAGAAATTTAATTAGTAACAAAAGAAAGCCCTATGGCATGCTACTACTACCTCTACAAAGGTTTGCAACCTAGGGTGACAAGATACAAATAAAGCTCTAGTAAAGTAAATTGCTCAAAATAAAACAACAATTAAAGTGAGCAAGAGAGATAACCAAGCTTGACACACAAATTTATCCCGTGGTGTCGATGACTTGCCGGTCACCCCTAATCCACGTTGAGGTGGATTCCAAGAATCAACTGCTCCTCTATCAAGAACCTCTTGATCTTGAGCCGGCTTGAACCAAGGAACCGCTCCACACCTCGATTCCACTAGAGTTGCTCTTCACCACTCCGGTAAGGTGAGCACAAGACCTCTCACAACCGAAATCAGGGCTCCTCAACAATCTCCTTCAAGAAGCTCCATGAAATCACCTTCTCCAAGCCGTCTAGGGAGCGGCAACTCTCAAGTGTAACAAGCCAATGATCCTTGCTTGAAGATTCCCTAGTGCCACAAAGCTCAATCTCTTGATGCAATGCATTAGGAAGCACTCACACTCTCAAAAATGCAAACCCTTAGCAAGTGTGTGAGAGAGGGATGACTTAGCTCTATTGTGTCAAGAATGCAGTCCAAATGGCCAAGATAATAACCCAATGGCCGGGCATTGGGTATATATAGACATCCCATCAAAAACTAGCCGTTACACTCTTTTCTGCGAGATCGCGGACCGTCCGATTTCAAAAACCGGACCGTCCGCCGTTATATGCCAGAGAGACAGAGTACATTAAATGCATGTCAGAACTAGCCGTTACAGACCTGGCGGACCGTCCGCGCCCCAGCGGCGGACCGTCCGCAGTTAAGAGTTCCACAGCACCAGAGACGAACCAGTCTCTGGTACAACATTGAAATTAGCCAGCGTACCGTCCGCTCCAAAAGAGCGGACCGTCCGCAGTTCATCCTTGAAAATCAAGCAGAGACAGCAATGTTTCTGGTTCAAATTATCAAAAGGCCTACGGACTGTCCGCCCCCCAGCGGCAGACCGTCCGCAGAGCAGACCACAAGCCTGACCAGAGAACACCCTTTCTGGAACAAAAAGAGTTAGAGTAGCGGACCGTCCGCCCACGTGGGCTGGACCGTCCGCCAGCCACATGAGATTTCCACCAGACCTACTATAACGGTAGCAGACCGTCCGCGCGCATGGAGTGGACCGTCCGCGCTTGAGCAGTCAGCTCTCTAACTTGTTCTTTTTCAAAACCCGACAAAGCATTGTTAGCCCTCATGCATGCACCTAGCCATTTTGAGCAAAATGGCACTAAAGACCCGTCAAGCACGAGTACATGACCCCTTTTGATAGTACGGCTATCTATCCAACAAATCCGATCACTTTTCATCCACTAAATGCCTTGTGACCGGTAAAATTCAAAAAGACCCTATTTTATACCTTTGCCTTGAGCCCATGCTTTGCTCATCGTCTCCAAAAATCCACACGTTCAAAATTAACTCTCATTCATCCGTGGATCAACCTATACTCATTATCTCAAAAGAAATTGTTAATCCACAAACCGTTGTCATTAATTACCAAAACTAGAATTAGGGGCCTAAATGCTTTCATCGCTGCAGTCAGTACCTTCGGTCTCGACTTCTTCGCGAACCTTGTGCCTGGAATCGATCACGGACCGTGCATCGCGGCCTTCATTGATGTGCTAGCGCAGGTCTTCTGGAGGAGGCCAATGATTGGCCTGTCGCGGGTTACCCCCTGGAGGTGGCTGTTGCCTCCCGCCAGGGGCCTGGCTCCCGCGCGCGTTGTCATTGTTGTGGCTGGGCTGAGGTCGAGGACGACCGCCGGCCGTTCAGCTGTGAGTCTGGCTCCAGCTCTCGCCCACGCGCTCCTCCCTGACGGTAGACACCGGGTTCTGCTGATCCAGCTGGATCCAGGCCCTCTGCGCGTAGAGAAGTGCTTGACGCACATTCGGATCATTACTGCGCTCAAGTATGGCTGTAACCCTGGTGATGTTGGCCACCGGAGTCCTGAAGCCCCGTTCACTTACGGTGGCGAATTCAGGGTCAAGCTCGCGCTGCATAGATCGCCTGCACTCGTTGACCCTCCTCCGCCGGATAGTGCGGGCTCTATTCCTGGCCCTCCGTGCCTCACGATCGTCGTCATTTTCGGCGCCGGTGTTGGCTGTGACCTCATCTTCAAATACATCATCAAATTCAGCGATGGGCAAATCGCCATCGTCCTCGCCTTCTTCCGCCATTAGCACCTGGCGAGAGATGAGCTCATCAGAGCTCGCGTCGACTAGTTCAGTCGACTCCTCTGCCACGGTGGCCAACGGCCTGCCCTCCTGGAAAGGCAAAGGCTCAAGGTGTGCCATAAGTCGATCATCGGCTTCGAGTAGATCAAAAAGGCTCATACCCTTCCAATGCACGAAGCGCCCCTCCGGAGTGGAGGTGATCATCAGACTGTTGGCGCCAAAACAACCCGAAGTCCCCCGACATACGATGGCTTCAGGCTTTTGGAGTAGAGAATCCAAGTCCTCCTCCATTATGGAGAGGGACTCGGAGGCGTTGGCCTCCTGAAGATCAGTGGCCAAATCGTGTTAGCCAAGTCGTGATCGGCTACGCGAATCCTCATATTGAAACAAGTCCAACCCAAGGAAAGTTGTTGCAGCGCATGATGAAGTCGCGCTGGAAGCAGACTCCTCCTTGATCCTCGTCGCGGACCTATGAATTGACAAATCGTCGAGATCATCGACGAACTTGTCGAGGTCGCTTTGAGAGAACGCCGCGGGGGTTTTCGGCTTCATGTCGATGAGAAAATGACGGAAATCGCCCTCGCCATCTGCGATGCAGACCCAGGAGCCAAAAAAAAAAGTCGTGCCCTGAAAGGGAACTGACCTGGTGAACTAAAATGATGCCATCGAGTTCGCCGATGGATCTTCGATGCGCTCCCCTACCTGGCGCGCCAGCTGTCGGTATTTTACCGGCTGCCCACCGAAGGGTATACCCAAGGTGGTAAGTTTTAGGTGAGGAGACGCCGAGATCAGGAACTCGAAGGTGCAAGGAACACAAAACTTAGACAGGTTCGGGCCGTGAGGTGCGTAATACCCTACGTCCTGTGTGGTGGTTTGTATTGCCTTGGGTGTAGAATGATCTGATGATCCTATTTTGAGAGGATCCCTGTCCCCCCTTATATATCCGGGAGGTCAGGGTTACAAGAATCCTAACCGATACTAGCCAAGAAATCGTACCAGAACATATCTCGAATAGATTCCCTCTGTACCGACTAGTTTTATCTCCTACTCATACGGGATAAATAAGAGATAAACGAGATGAATAAGAGATAAGACGGACTTAATCTCTTAAACCTGTTTAAACTACGTTATGTACACAGTCCCGTGGCCCCGGGTCTGATAATCTGATCATTCTGACTTTTGACATTGTCGGAATCGCTGAATAATCAACTCGATCTTGATGGAGAATTTGGATAATTAGTCGACATTTAATCCTGCTGTTCTAGACCCCAGAAACTGGCCTTCGGTACATAATCCCCAGCTATGATGATATTATGATGTTCCTTTACATGATGCCTTAAGTGTGCTCTCTCTTCCTTAAAGAACAATGCAACAAAAGTTTCACATCAGTGGACAATCAGTCACTCAATCCCTCTAATCCCCTCCTAACTAACTTGAGTATTATTCAAGTGTCACTAGGGGGGAAGAATCTTCAGAAAAATGATCAGAAAATTATAGACTAGCAATTTACCGCGATGCCTTTGCTTCAACCAAACACGCATAGCAACCATACTCTGACATGGCCTACAAGTCCATCTGATGGTCAGTTATAACGTCCCTGTGCAACGGAATTATGCGATGGTTGCAGCTGTTTCCAGTTCCCTTGGCTTGGAATCCAAGAAAATCAATGTTTATTAGTGTTACCATCATGTTAATCACCAACTACACTTGTTCAACAAGCATTTTGGTGTGATCTACTGGAAATGGTGGTATCAGTTATTGCAGATAAATGGATTTTTAGATTCTTGATTTTTTTTAAAAAAAAATGCTTCATTCTCCTTTGCATTTGGACGGATGCGATGAATCCAACACTTCTCTTATACATGAAGGTAAAAAAAATGTCTAAAGATTACTTCATTCCGTTTTCTGCAGAGTAATTTAACTGATGAGAAAAATAAGTTGCCCTGAGAAGAGCTGCATTGGTTGTTTAGATTTGAATGAACTACTGATCTAGTGATCCTACCATTAATTTATCATATATTACGCCAGGGGTGGAGCTACAGGGTATGCCACGTGGGCCACGGCATACCCTGTAAATCCGGCTAACATAGGCAGCCCATATTTTTTCCGTTGCCGATAAACGCCCGCACCCCGATGACGTTTCTTGTGCTGCTCGTCCGAGTCTACAAGATCCCAAGGGGGCGATTCAATCCTTTCCACAGTTCTACTAAATACTAATCCCACCTCCGTCCTCCGGCTACTGCCTGTGACAGACATTAGTTCTACTAAAGCCTGCAGGTTACCTTGATGACTAGCAAAATACGAACGTGATAAGATATTTTTGGTCCATGTCCTTCCTATGACGGACATCAGTGCCGATGATGGACTGATCACCCTAGATTGAATTGCAATTGTTCCATCAACTTGTGATCTTCACTGATCAACATGGTACAGGTACTCATAATCCCAGATGTTCCGGTGGTTGTCATGTCCGCCAGGTCTCTAATTTTGGAGAAATTGTTGATCGCCTTATCCAAATCCAAATAATCCACTACTCTGCTCAGTCATTTTCAACATAATCTTCCATAGTTTGATCACATCACTTGTTCCCGCACTTCAAAGTATGCCTCTTGAATTTATATTTACGACGATTCGGTGGCCATGTTAGCCTGACTCCTCGTGGCTCTAGCCAACAAACGCCTCGCACCAAACAAATGAACCATGCTGTGTTGTAAGATATTAAAAGATATTTAAGTAAATTATTACTATGCTTTTAATTATTTTATGATAGTATACCGTAATACTTAGCAAAATTTATAAGTTTTTTATCAATCGTTCCTTGGATCTTACCTAATTATATATTGCCTATTGGAATATTGATCCGGCGCTAGATCCGCCACTGTATTAAGCACACATGCATGGAAGCTAGAACATAGATACAGATGCAGAAGGATCAGTGATGAAACTGGCCAACATATTCGAAGTGATGCCCACATGTGACCATGCCTTCGGGAAAAAAAAATATTGATCATTTAAAACTGCTCAAATATTCCTAAGCTGCCAATGGTCAGAATCTGACACTTCCGAACACCGATCACAATCCAACTCACATACCTCCAGGGCAAGCCGTCCTGCACGAACCGTTTGTTTCTTCGGGACATTTCAAATTTCATATCACTCTCTTCAGACAGCGACAACACAACCTGTTAGATTTAAGAACACCATGCTGGCAACTAATCCAACCCTGTATATGGCCCAACCAGAATCTCTGCCACAACCATCACGCTTAAGTTTGCAAGCAAAGAGATCACCGGTTGATCAGAGATGAAGGCGCCACTGAGCTCCTCCTCCACCTCCTCGTCGGGCGCCACCTTCTGCTCGTCGATCTCAAAGAAGGCGCGCTTTTCGCCGCTGTTACTGGCACTGGCACTCTTCCTACTTTGCTTCTCCTTCCTCTACGGCGAGGACCTCAAGGAGCTCCTCGGCCGGCAAGCGCAAGTAGCATCACAGCTCATCATCAACAGCAACAGCAGCAGGAACAATGGTGGCGATGAGCAACCGGCAGCGCCACCACCCGGTAAGCATCAAACCTTTCAGAACAGCTTCCAATCGGCAATCGCCGGTCAAGAGTTGATGCTAACGGAGCTGGACGACTGCTGCGTGATGTCACATGATCAGAGGTGGCCGAGGAGGGGAAGACGAAGAGGAAGTGGCATGGGCGGCTGGCGTTCGCGCTGAACGACGACGACGAGGACGAGGGGTGCGACGTGTTCTCGGGGAGCTGGGTGCGCGACGACGCGGCGCACTACCCGCTGTACCGGGAGGAGGACTGCCCCTACATCCACCCGCAGCTGACCTGCCAGGCGCACGGGCGGCCGGACACCGCGTACCAGCGGTGGCGCTGGCAGCCGCACGACTGCACCCTGCCGGCGTTCGACGCCGCCCGGGTGCTGGAGGCTCTGCGCGGCAAGCGGATGCTGTTCGTGGGCGACTCCCTGGGCCGCGGGCAGTTCGCGTCCATGGTGTGCCTGCTCCAGTCCGCCATCCCGGACGCAGGAGCCAGGTCGTTCCGGATGTCGCCGGACCAGCAGCACACGGTGTTCGCCGCCGGGGACTACAACGCGACGGTGGAGTTCTACTGGGCGCCGTTCCTGCTCGAGTCCAACTCGGACAACGCCGTCGTGCACCGGATCTCCGAGCGCATGGTGCGGCGCGGCTCCATCGACTACCACGGCCGGCACTGGAGGGGTGCCGACGTGATCGTCTTCAACACCTACCTCTGGTGGTGCACCGGCCTGCGCTTCAGGATCTTGTACATGCTTGCTTCATTGAATTGCTCGGCGTACACGTATCAAATGGCCAATGGACGAATTGATATCTGATTTTGCGCTATCCGGGCGATCAAAATTAAAGGAACCGGCCGTGGGAGAGCGCCGGGACGGAGGAGGCGGTGACCTGGGTGTCGACGGAGGAGGCGTACGGGATGGCGTTCCGGGACATGCTGCAGTGGGTCAGGGACAACATGGACTTGAACACCACCAGGGTCTTCTTCACCAGCATGTCGCCCACGCACCAGAAGTAAGCAAGCAAGAGATCGATGAACACATGGCTGAAGGTTTCCTAGCTACGCCACCATAGATTTGCTCAGATCATGCTGTGCGCGCGTGCAGGAGCCAGGACTGGGGTGACGCGCCGGGAGGCAACTGCTACAACGAGACGGCGATGATCTCGGACCCCGGGTACTGGGGCTCGGACGGCCGCCGGAGCGTGATGCGGGTGATCCGGGAGATCCTGGACGGCGATGGCGCCGACGTGCCGCTGACCTTCCTCAACGTCACGCAGCTGTCCATGTACCGAAAGGACGCGCACACCTCCATCCACAAGCGGCAGTGGAGCCAGCCCACGGCGGAGCAGCTGGCGGACCCCAAGACGTACGCCGACTGCGTACACTGGTGCCTCCCGGGGCTCCAGGACACGTGGAACGAGCTCCTCTACTCCAAGCTCTTCTACCCTTAGTCGGCGTCATGACGTCATTGTCGTGTCAGGCTGTTGTAATTAAGCAGATGGCCCATGATTACAGCTCGATCGGAGGAGGAGGAGGAGGAGGGGGAGGAGAGGAGCACGAAGAGCTAGATCCTGGCTTTGGTGGTAAACACTGTCGTTTTTGTCTATTAAACCATTCTCAATGCAAGTATCATATGAGCTTCATTCTTATTAAATGAGATGACACATATGTAAAAGTGATAACATGGCAAGCAATTTATGAGGAAAGAGAAGAATAGAGTTTCATGGTGATGAAATTTAGCGTACACAATTATCAAGAACTATGAAACTAGAATGAAACTTCATTGAGAGGATTGAATTTCATCTTCTACTCCATCCGTCCCAAAATAAGTGTTCGTTTAGCATTCAAATTTTGTTCCACAAAGAGTGTTCGTTTAGATTATAGTGAGGTTCAAATATCAAGAAACAATTGCATAGAGAAAGGTACAGAGCAAATCAAATGCTTAAATAGATGTTACTTTTCTGTTTCCAATGCATTTGCATTTATCTAGGATCCGGAAAACCAAAACCAAATAAACAGAGCGGTTTTCAATCACAACTACTATAGTTAACAAGGTTCTCACTATCTGAAATTTTCTAAACGAATATTTATTTTGGGATGGATGGAGTACACGCATTCATCAACTTATATTGGTCACGTGGCACATTTGACCACAACACCAATCAACAATTAAATATGACAGTTTTATCTATAAAATTGTACAATGAAGCTGTACATTGAAGGGGATAGTTACGTTCCAGTGTCAAGCTGACGTGACTGTCTTGATAACCGTATGATAACACTTTTGTACGGGTACTCCGATGTTAGGGTCCATAACTTCACCTGGCCACACTTGTCCACGATCCAAGCCTCAACTCGTCTTTCCCCACCATCTGGATCATGGGTGCAAGTCTAGCTTAACTTTCACCACCTCACAGTTGTCTGACACATCGTATCCACGCACACCATAAGAATTTATGAATTTCAAGAAAGAAAAAAATTAATGTGAGATGGCCAAATGTATCCCCCATCAAATGCCATATGAAACAATCATCACGTCCCTCTTCTTCCAAATCATTTAATTAGGAGCATAGTGCGCGAACATTGCAAACGCATAAGTATTGTCAAACGTATTCTCCCAAGGCGATGAATTGACAAACATAGTGAAACGAGAGGAGTATAGTATAGTATCATATATTAGATAACCTGTAAATAGAAGACGTGTGCTACAGATCGTATTATATTGACGTGCAAAAAGACAAGTAAACAAAAAAAAACGAACGAGAAAGAAGAACAAAGCATCATACAAACACGATCTAACTCCCTGGCAGTACAGACTGGAACTAGAGTTTGAGGAGCAGCGCCGCAGAGGCGACGAGCACCGGCACCGTCGTCCGCAGGAACCCGCGGTGCTCTGCCAGCCTGCCCGCGTCCCCGTAGCCGTAGCAGTGCTCCTCGCCCTCGCCGTAGCCGGCGCCCTGCTCGTACGGCTGCTGGCCCTCCTCGCCGTAGAACCTGCCGGCGGCCGGCTTCTGCTGCGCGTGGTCGCGGGGCTTGTGGTAGTAGTACTCGTCGGCGCCGCCGCCGCCGCCGCCGACGCAGTCTTTGCGCTCGCGGATCTCGAAGGTTCCTGCGCGCGACGGAATGAAGAGAGCGTCAGATGCACGGGAAGCACACGCCAGACGGTCAAGCTAGCGCAGAGTGATCGAGCAGGAACCTCTGTCGGGGCCGTAGCCGCATCCGGTGCCCAGCGCCTGCCTCACCGCCAGCACCGACGCGCCGTTGGAGAACCTGAAGCTCTGGGCGGCCACCTCCTCCACGCACTGCAGCGCCAGCTTCGTCTCCTCCATGCAGGGCCCGCCGCAGTACTCGTCGACCTCGTTCCTCTGCACGTGGAACGCGCCCTCCGCGTTCAGCCGCAGCTCCGCCGCGCACTGCCCGTAGATCTGCGAACGCATCGTCGTGCAAGAAATTCATTTTTCTGTAGCTGTTTAGCGTCGAGCTCAGCGTTGATGTCTTACATTGGGGTCATCGAAGCAATGGCACGCTCTCTCGAACAATTCCATGGCTTCTTTACCTGCCAATGCAAGATGGGCAGAAGAGGTTTCAGACTTTCTTCAGATTTCCAGGGATGTTTATCAGACTTTTACATCAGTATCCAGGAAAATGACAGATTATGAAATTCATAGCTGAAACAGAAAACTGCGATTAGAGATACTCACTGGAGCAGCAGCAGGGGATCAACATGCAAATGGCAAAGGCTAGTGAGGCTAATAACAGGCCAGCACTTCTTTGCGAGGCCATTATTGCTTTGACAGGAGGCTGATGATGAGCTGATGAGCAGAGCTAATTTGTTAGGCTCGCTAATGCTTCTGAATTAGCCTGTGTCGATCGGTTATAAATGGCCATTTGAGCATGCATGCGTGTTGATCTTGCGAATAGAAAGATTTTTACCGACCTAGTCCTACTCATACTCCAAAGGAAGCTCAATTATACACTCTTCGATAAACTTTTCTGGAAGAATCTCCTATATGCTCTAACTTGGAGGCTTGGAGCAACGTAATTTGCTCAAAAGAAAACTTTTGAGCATTGTTGCACATGTTGTTAACTTGGGCAAAACTCTACATGAAGGAACATTTGTTGCAAAATTATGCAATATCTGAATGGACAGATAGGATATTATCCTGGAAGCCCTGAATTAGCTCCTTGATTCAAACGCCTAAAGAAAATTTTAGGAAATACAGATCGTATTTAAACGCCTAGATGCACCGGAGGGAAACGGGAAGTGTAGCCCAAGGAAGAGTATTTTGCCTTCCACTCTTGCATTGCCAAGTCAAAACTGACATCTCTTGGTTGCTAGGACTAGCTGAAATTTTTCGTACCGGCATCTTTGTCAGGTGTAACGGGCTATAACAATCTGATCATCAAGTGCTCAGCTATAAGCTTGCTTGCACGAAAACATTTCGTTGACAACCACCGCCAATATAATCAGTTGAGATTGAATTCAGGGGTATTGAGTACTATTGATGTTGGAAGATCATGTCGCTCTTCATCTGTGTAGGAAAGGTAACTGGAGTACTTGTCAATATTGTGTCGTTTTTTGCAATCTAGATATCTTCTCTTATAAAATCTTACAGAGTGATTGATCTAAAAACTCATCCTACCATTGTTTAGTGGAGGCAATTCAGGGAGGCTAGGCGGCGCAAATTAAAGCTTGGATCAAGACATCAAACTAAAATATTTTTAACTAGAGTAAATAAATGTATCGGCTTGTGAATTATCTAGTAGATCCATAGACTCATAAAATGCATGTGTAGACCTCTAAACTTACCAAGTATGTCACTTGAGGTCCAAATAATCCTAATCAACAAGTATTGTGCATTTTTTTTTTTGCATTTTTCACGTATTGTGCATGTATCAGGGAGTGCCCCTTCCACTACCTGTGTGCAGCGCCAGAGATTACATCTAAACAAAGTCTTTTGATGTGTTTGAAAGTTGAACAAACCTTTGCTGAATTCCTTGTTTATAAATTTAAATGGAGAAGGCACATGCTGGCTTTACATAAAATCCTCACAGAAGGTAAATTTGTTCTACTGTGCTACTACCTAAGAAGTAAAGAAACGAATCACAGCTTCTTGCAACGTTCTCGTCGTCACTAATCATCAATTTCATCGAAGCTAGAACAGCCGTAGTAGCCAGATACACGTCCACGTCACTAGCGCCGAGGGAAACCCGCTGGTGAGGCTGGCCGTGGGCCCGCCCGCGCTGCTGGTTGGCTCGCCTAGGTTGCTTACCGCCACGTGTGAGCCTGCAGGTGCACACATCAGCGCAGATGTCAGATTTGACTTGTATGCGTGCACTGTGCACACGAAGCTTCTGTAGCAAATTGCATATAATCTCGTTTTTATAATAAAGCAAAATCAGAACAGACAAAATTTGTTCGTCCCGTTTCAACTTCCAACCCGCTGTATGATGTATCTGACACTTTTTTGCCTTAATTCACTCAGAAAATAAATGTTTTTTTGGTGTGAAATTACTATGATGTTTTTCTTGTTTTTGAACACAGTCTACCTACTCAGCATGTATATTATGTATAAACAAACTATCTTTTTTTAGATAAAGGGAAAAACTATCTATAAACAAGGAGGAATTTGCTCAAAAAAAATGGCGTTCTTACCTCCGTTTGGACTCGTAGTACCACCAGCAGTAACAGCATTGCTGGTCGTACTGCCGCCACCGCCAGCACCACCTCCGCCACTGCCGGCGCCGCCAGCAACACCTCCAGCACCAATGGCACCTCCGCCACCAGCGGTGCCACCGGCACCAGCTCCACCAGTACCGCCGGCACCTCCGACACCAGCGGCACCTCCACCACCAGCTCCACCAGCACCGCCGGCACCTCCACCGGCGCCTCCGCCACCAGCACCACCAGCCCCACCGCCGCCCTGCTGGCCGTTGCCGACATTGCCGCAGGACATCTGGAAGACGGCCTGGACGCCCTGCATGAGCCCGGGGCTGTAGCCCTGGATGTTGCCCAGGATGCCGTTCACGCAGTTCATCATCAGCATCATCTGCCCGAAGCACGGCCCTTGGCACATGCTCGCCGTTGCCCCGCCGTTGCCATTGCCGTTGCTGTTTCCACCACCACCGTTGTTGCCATTGCCGTTGCTACCGCCGCCGTTGTTGTTGCCATTGCCGCTGCCACCGTTGCCATTGCCACTGCCACCGTTGCCGTTGCTGTTTCCGCCGCTGCCGTTGGCATTGCCGCCGCCGCCGCCGCCGTTGCCATTGACGTTGATGCCCATTGCTTGGAGACACCCGTTCATCACCTATCAGGCAACACTTACCCGTTCTTCAGTGGAGTGTCCAATTAGATTTTTATTTTGAAGTTGTCTATTTATTAGAAGTATAGAACCCAAATCAAGCAGGGAAAGAAAAAGAAAAAGAAAGGCTATCTGGAAGGCGTGAAAGTATGTATTATTCTGCATTCTAGAATCTTGTAGAAGTTAAATTATCATTATTACTATGTTTCTTAAAAAAAAGAGAGACATTGACCTTGAAGAAAGGGAGATTATAAAAGCGAATTAAAAGGCATCGCCTAACCTGGGAGATTAGCTTTCTGAAGATATACTGGGGTTAAGCATGATCGATGCTGATGTGCAGTCACTTTGATGTTTTAGTCAGCAAGAACCTTGTTTGTGTGTACCCTCATAGAGAGCAGTTGGTTTTTGATGAATTTAGCTTAGGGTGCAGGTGAGACTGTGGGAGAATCATTACCTGTCTATTGTCAAAGCAGAGAGCAGCCTGTGCCACAATCTGGATGGCATCCTGGGTTCCGGGTACCACCGCACCACCTGCAGCGCCCCCTGCACCACCTGCTGCTCCCCCAGCACCACCTCCTCCTCCTTGCCCTGCATTGTTCAGAGAAACAACGTAACCAAAGTGTTCAACGAGTTGTGCATGTCGAGTGTGAGCACCAAGCAAGTAGATAGCCTATTTTGGAAAGCCTGCCTCACAATCTGGCTCTGTTTTTTTTTTGGGGGGGGGGGGAGCTTAAACTTTAATAGGAAGTTAACAAAGTCAAAATAAGTAATTGGAGAGATTTTAACCCAGGCAAACAAAGTCCAAGTAAGTAATTGGACAGATACAGGACAAAGTGCTCAACAAAGCTATGCTAGCTTACCTCTGCAACAAGAGACGGCAATGGATGAAAGCACAGCTGCGAAACAGAAATGTCTCAGCCTCAACTTGAATGCAACCATGGCAGCTACCTGTGAGTATGAGCCTCACACCTTTATGCTCACACTGCTACCTAGATGCATGTGCAATCCCTACAAATGCACAGGTTTTAATTTGCTAGATTGCAACACCTGGCTGTATATATATAAGCTTGAGAAGTGTCAAGGCTGGTTTAAGCAACCATGACATTGGAAATGGCTTGCTCCTTGATGAGAAAACATGGGGCGGATACTATTTATGTTCTGAAATGCGATTGCAGGAACCAATAGGATCGGAAGGAGTTCAGGACCTGGAACTGGAGAAAACGAGCGGTAGCTTGAGCTGCTATAAAACTGACGAGGGTGTGTGACGGTTTGTGCGGTTGTGCCAGTGTTCGGTACACAAGAACCAACTACCGTTCACTTGTTCCCTAGACTCGCTTCCTGGGAGGCGTGCAGAAATCGTACCTAAACAGGCATAGGTTCGAGTTCCTGCCTAGTTCTCTTGACTATGTTGGACGCCGTACAGTACTTTGATGTTGAAGGGTTTATTCGTCTGCAGGGGGTTCCAATGAGCATGCCCTGTGCTTATTTTCTACCACGACAAGATAGATAGGTTGTCCAAATTCTGTGTATGCAATGTAGCTTGTGCCGGTATGTACTGTGTGGCACACGGTATGATGCTAGTACGGTTGTTAAACCACTATACTCAACAGTGTGATTTTGTACAATAGAAAATTGCGCTGCAACGAGGTAGGAGTAGGTTACTGGTGAAAAATGTCGTTGAAGTCCAGAAAGTTAAAATTGGCCAGGTTAAACGTTTGCTTATGTGCTGCATGTGTTTCAAAATAAAATTATGCATATGTAATCATATGTCTATCACCAGGAAATCAAGGGTGTTTCAGTCCTACTACCTGAACGGAGAAGATTTGTGAAGAAAAGGAGACACATCCAAGAGGGGGGAAATAAAGGGCAGTGCTCGGTCAACAGTGGCAGTGCGAGCTCTATCCGTGGCACTCGCAAGCCCGCACGCGCGCCTGACATCGCCATGGCGTCGACGACCTATGGCGCGCGGAGGCGGGAAGCGACCACGGGGGCGTTGAGCTCACCCTTGACCGCGCACGGCGCGACGCAACCACCCGAGACCTGCCCCCTTGATCGATTTCCACGCGCACACGCATGCCCTCCCCCAGCTCCCAGGCCCCGCCGGATCTAGCAATGGCTGCTAGCTGCCTCTCCGTGGCCGCGCCACCTGCACCCGTACGGCGCCTACGACGCGCGAGTGCGTTTCCCACCCCTGCCATCTACCAACCAAGATCCCACCTACACCCACGACCGTGCCGCGGGGGGTCAGGCCGGCCATCCAGCGCGCGCCGCCGGGTGCTCTAGAACAACTGGGGTGGTCTGGAGCGTAAAAGTGCGCGCGCGAGCCCGGACCCGGAGGAGCGAGAGCGCGGGGAAGCAAGGTCTCCACCGAGGCACCGACAGACACCATCGATCGGGAATTCGGGATGTGGGAGTGCAGGTTCGCTTCATCGCCCAGCTGTCGTCCGCCGGCCACGGCCAAGCGGGACGCACGTTCACTTTTGTGGACGTCCGCCTTGCAGCTCCTGATACATTGCTTCAGGAAACAGAGGTTGATCAATTTCACCCGTACGTCTTCCGCAAATCCTTTTTCCCTTTTGTAGCTTTCTGCAGGTGCGAGTCTGACTACACGCGCAAGCAAACCGTACTCCGAGTGCAACCTCTGTTTCCTGAGCACCCGGCATTTGCTCACAAAGTGCCCCCACTAACTAATTCCTCTGGATATCTTCCGCAAAGATAGCTGCGGATCCAAATGCAATATAGATGCAGATCCTTTGACCACGTAGCAAGTCATCGTGCTGTCACACAAATCAACAAGAATCAAAATTGGGTTAAATATATGACCCCAAGGAGATCTCAGATCGGAAGGTAATTGGAGATGATTCTTTATTAGTTTCAAAATGCATGGCACATCATTGAAAATTCA
Source organism: Panicum hallii (assembly GCF_002211085.1). NCBI lineage: Eukaryota > Viridiplantae > Streptophyta > Magnoliopsida > Poales > Poaceae > Panicum > Panicum hallii. Next base: position 23,083,804 of record NC_038044.1, read on the forward strand.
AATTTTTATAAAAAGTGCATGTCTCCAAAATCGACTTTTCGGGGAGATTTTTAGGTAACTGTTTTTTGCATTTAATATAACAGAAACACGATTTTGAGAAAAGTTACAAGAAACCATATACAATTATTTGAATGGTTCTTCCTCAGGATGGACCCTTTGTTTTAGCTTCAAATTATATAAGAAAGCAGATTGTAGATTATACTTTGGCATCTCGCCATTTCCATTGCAAGTTAAATGGTTTCCACAGTGAGGGGTAGTAAAATGAACCTTTCTCACATTTTATCACCAACTAAGTTTGTTATATGGCTTTGTCTCTATTTTAAAAAATGGTATATAAATTTGATGCATTTAAAGAGGTTTGTGAGAAATATGTGTCAAACATTCTTGTATTCTATATGTACTTGTGGTATGAAGCATGTTTGAATTACGTTACTGGATATGCTTCTTCATGTTTTTTTCTCTTTTTTTAAGATGTTTTATATTTGTATTCTAATTATAGTCATCATAGGGTTCATAATATTTCTCTTTTTTAAGATGTTTTATATTTGTATTTCTAATTATAGTCATCATAGGGTTCATAATATTTATTTCAAAAAGCCTCCAACAATTAGTATGTGACATGGCTATGCCCCTACAAGCTGAGCTACCATGTGAGAACCACGCATATGACTTTCCACTTGACTAGATACATAATTATTCCAATTGGCATGTGTTTGATCAACGATGAGCCCAGGTGATAGAACATGATCTTTTGAAAGCTGTGAGCATTGTTTCAATGTAATGTACATTATGTTTGATATCCTTACAATCATTATGAACACATTGTTATAACCTGTTGTGATTGTTTCAGCAGCAACGTTTAAATCCCCGCCCCAAAAAAATTAAAAATAAATGGACACTACCGTAACCAAATCATCCAAGGCCCGCAAAACAGTCACTGAATATTCAAATTAGGTGTTTTTTCTCATATTTTCTTTCGCTCCCCATAATAAGAATTGAAAAGTAGGGATGAAAACAGTAGGAAACCATCGGTGAAAAGCTCCATCACTTTCACTTTCATATTCTTTTTATCAAAAACGAAAATGATACGATATTATCGGAAACGAAAACGGCATCGGTATTACGATAATTTTGAAAACAAAAATATACGGTCGAGAATCCATCGATAACGATCAAACCCCATTCAGATGATATTTCAAAAATAATAAATGTATCAAGATAAACACATCAAACCATAGAGCACAACACTAACCATATGACTTGACACATCTCATACACAAAGTACCAATGATTAACATATTAATCCAAGTATCCAACAATACATGATATGTGTCTCATTTCATAGTACTAAAAGTTTAGATATTAATCCCATCATCAATGAAACTATTCATAGTCATCATGAATTTAGATCAACTAGGTTGCAGGTTAGAGGTAGGATACATGAGCCATGACTCTAAAATTATAGATATGACTCTTTAAAAATAAAGATAGCAGGGTGTGTGTTCGTGAACACGATAATATTTCTTGAAAACGAACGGAAGACACCCCTTTCATTTTCATTTCCATATTAATTTGTTTCTATTATTTCGATAATTGTTTTCATTTTCGTTTAGGCTTAAAAGTTGGTAAATTTTAAAAACGATCCTCGAAAATCGGGAATTACCGTTTTCGTTTTCATTCCTACTGAAAATGGTGTTAGCTGTAATACATATTTACCAACTCTAAAGAAAAACTAAGTGTGCACTATTATTTACTAAAATTTTATAGTATTTTCACTGGAGATCTCCCAACATTAAAATCAGTTAAGTTTAGCATTTCTTAGTGCTGTAGTAGTCTGCCACATTTTGCAGCAACATTTCTAGAAGGTCAAAGCACGCAAACCTCGAGGAGAAGCAAACGGTTAGGCTAAAACTGGCAATTCTGCATTCGCAAAGGGACCAGGGCACAAAAAGCACAGAACGAAGTAAACCCAGTTTCATACCTTTACTCCCTCTGACCGTTGTCCCCCTTGTCTCCGTTTCCTCCTCGCCGCCGTCGCCACAGCCGCCCGCCGGCGACTATTCCTCCTCCACCGCCACGGAGTCACCTCCCACCTCCTCCTCCCAGGTAAGCAAAGCATCCGAAGACCTTGCTGCGCTCCCCCCGCCCGCGCCCTCCCTGCTCCTCCGGCTAGCACGTGCCGCCTCGGATCTGGATCCGACGTCGGCTGTGAGGGTTGGTCGGCGTGCGTGGCTGTGAAACCTTGGATCTCACCGCGATCAGTTTCTGTGTATTACTCAGCGTCCCGGAGGGATGGAGAACGGTGGGATCGAGGAGGCGGACGACGCGCTGCCGGTGCCCACGCCGCTGAACGGGCGGCGGTACCGGCCTGTCGGGTCGAGCGACCGCGCCGTCGTCCAGATGACCTCCATGGAGCCGGGGTCCTCCTCCGCCGCCTCCATCGATGCCGTCGTGACGCCCCAGCCTCCGAGGTGATGCACACTTCGCATCCACATTTGTGTGTTTCGCGAGCATTTGGTTGTGTCACGCGCTAGCGGATCGAACATGGATTGTACTGAGTAGAGAGCGTACTTCTGCGTGGAGCACTATCATAGTTTCTGCAAATTAGTGTCTGCATTGTCTTGGACATGCGTTGTTTTGCAAAATGAGGTGTTCAACTAGCATTCTAGCAATTGCAGAGTATCAGTGAACTGTTGAGCGTACTTGATGGAGTGGGAGTATCGGAAGTTAAGATTTATGAGCTCACTACCCTGGGGTGTTAGGCAACGCTAAAACTACTATTTTGGGCTTTGGGTTGCTGCTTTCTATTTTGAGCTGTGGGCATTACGAGCTAGGCTGTGAGATCCATGCCTGTCCTATCTGTTTTGGGGGCATCTACAACTGCAAGGCTACCATTATTGAAATCTGTAGTGATATCTGTTTGAGTGGTGCTGAAATTGTTTTTTTAGGTTTAAAATTGGGACCATTACTGGTTGCTGTTAAACATAGTGAGGTCTTATCATAATGCTGGTTACTTATATTGGTACAATGCCTTGGTCGTTAGTGGTAGTAAATTCTAGCCATTTCTTTGTCCTATATATTTTTCAAGTTTTAGTCATAAATCATGCCTTTATGTCAAGCCATGGTAGATTGCGGCACGCGCGTATTTTCAAAAATATAGTAAATATAATTTTAATGCTAAACAATACATGTCAACAAACCCTCACTCAATTTCTCATCATGCGCAATACATTGCAAATTTTCACCATAAATGTCCTACTTAGCCTAATTGCAAAGATCTAAGTTATGGTGCTAAAATACAATACATTTCTCCCCAAGCAATTAACACAAAGAAAAACTTTATGATTTTTACAGAAGTCATAAAAAATTAATATAATATTAATAAATAATAAACCACTGCTCCGATAAATAAATTATTGGTGTGAACTTGTGAACCGGTCTGGCTTTCCGTTTCTATAACTTTGCTTGTGGTACTGGCCTTCAATGTCCTTCTCGATCAATCAAACCAAATGAGCTCAACAAGAATGGTTGGAAAGGATAGATTATGATTTTAGAAGAATTTTAGGAATGTATTTACAAGGATGGATGCTGGTTTATTATTCCGAAAAGAAAAACACGAAATAGATAATTGCTTGCTTGCACGTGATGATCCAAGTATGATCTTCGACCGGTGGGCTTTGTGGTTGTTTGGGCTCATGGGGTAGTACTTTGGGCTTATAGGCTTACTAATGTTTTGGCCGGGCAAGAAGTAATAAAGGAGTAAGAAATAGATCAGGGCACATGCGTTCGAGCTCCTCCGAACATTGTCTGCCATGGTTGAACTTTTGAAGCTCAAATCGGTGGTGCTGGGAGCAGCGATTGGATGGTGAAGGTAGGAGTCGGATCCTCATGCAATCCTGAACCCGTTTTGCTTGGTTGGAAGGTGGGAGAGGGAGAGGGAAGAAGGGGGCGACGGCCACCATTATTGTAGCTCGAGCTGAAGCTCGGCATGGGCAGAAATACAGAGTGATGGAGCTTGGAGAAGGTAGAGCTCAGTCAGAGAAGCTTGCTAGGGGCTCACCTTGAGTGAGGATGGCTCGAGGGAGGAGATCAAGGCGGCTGCCTTGGTTCTATTTGGTAGGAGAGAGAGGGAGAAAGCGAGCGGCGATGCGCGGCAAGGCCACAGCTTGTGCATCGCGGCGTGGCCCTCTGCAGCCATCCTGCGCCGCCGCCTGAGCCGAGCGCCACGGCCCCTTTCCACCGTGCGCGAGGCCACCGAGGGAGAAAGCGAGCGGCGACGTGCGGAAAGGCCACAGCCTGTGCATCACGGCGTGGCCCTCTGCAGCCATCCTGTGCTGCCGGCCGAGCCGAGCGTCACGGCCCCTTTCCACCGTGCGCGAGGCCTTTGAGGGAGAAAGCGAGCAGTGATGCGCGGCAAGGCCACCGCCCGTGCATCGCGCGGCACTCCTGCAGCCGTCCTGCGCCGTCGCCCGAGCCGACCTCCATGGCCCTTTTCCATTGTGCGCCACGCCTCCGAGGGAGAAATTGAGCGGCGACACGCAGCAAGGCCACCGTCTGTGCGTCGCGGCCCTCCTGCAGCCGTCCTGCGCCGCCGCTCGAGCCGGAGATTTTGCCAAGGAGAGCGGAGTGGATTTGGGTTCCTGGGTATGCGAGCGGGCAAGCCGGACATCATGGTAACAAAAAATTCTATTTTTGGCAGAAACACTCTCCAACACCTAGTTTCTATGGGTCTACCCTTCCTCCCACCACGGCCCCGACAGGCGGGTCCAATGTGAGGGGTACGATGGGCCCGATTTGGGTGAGAAACGTTTTCAATTGTTTTCGATCTTTATAGTATAGATTATATTTTTCAAGTTTTAGTCATAGATCATGCCTTTATGTCAAGCCATGGTAGGCTTGTTGCTGTATATTTGAGTTTTGTGGTAGAGTGTTGGATGCCAGCTCTTAAGACTTGAAAAAGAATACTGTGTTTTTTCTTCTGTCCTCTTGTGTGTGGTAGGGCTTGCCACGTGGCATATACCCTCAACCTTGCATGCTCTGGATAATTTTGAAGAAATGGTTATCACTAGACATGTTCTTTTCATTTTCTTACTTTTTTATATATCTGTACATGCTGGCATTAAACCTGCTGGTGTCCCACTTATGCTGTTTGGATGTCCCATGGGACAGAATCTAAGATATAATTTCAACAGAAAATGACCTTTAAATGTGTCTTTTGAGAATCGTATATACAAGAGAATTTTGTAGAATGCAAGTTGTCCAGGTGCTATGTGTATGAACACACTCTTTTATGTGTGACAGGAACCTTAAACCTGATGCTAATCTAACTGTTGATCCAAGCTTGCGAGAAGGTTCCCCTGATGATCATGCTACATCCGGTGGATCTCAAGGGGATTCAAAGCTAGAGCTATTTGGTTTTGATTCTCTTGTAAATATATTGGGCCTCAAGAGGTACGATCAATCATTCTGTAGTCTTTACTGATTTTACCTTAACTAAATCTTGATGTATGTTTCTTTTATTACGAGCTGAAAGTTTTGATTAGTGTTTAGCATCTGCACCCTGAAGATTGTTTGAACTGTTGATTCTACTTCATGAGTTCATGGTATCAGCATCTGATTGAATCTGAACAGCATGACAGGAGAACAGATTCAGGCCCCTTCAAGTCCTAGGGATGGTGAGGATGTAGCAATTACCATTGGACGCCCCAAGGTTATATTCCATTCGAACATTTTTCTGCCATCTGTTTGAAAGTTCGTTGCTCTTATTTTGTACAATGATGAAAATTAACAATTAGCAACAGTCGTAATCTCAAGGTGTGTATCTGTATACTTCGACATCTAATGTGAAGTTCAGGATGAGAAATTGTTTGCCTCATGTGATTATTCAATGTATTCACTTAAGCATAAAGAGCTGGTTGATTGGAACATTTGAGTTCGTTTGGGATATCAATTGGTTCATGCATGTCTGATCTTCAATGTTTGTTGTCAATTGTTAACTTTATTTGTTATGTTTGTCTACTTATTTGTTTATTTGGACAGGTTGTACAAGTGACAACCTATATCACTGAACAGATTACTCTTATGTTTGTACAGGAAACTGGACCTAAGTTCGGCACCATGATGGGCGTCTTTGTTCCATGCTTGCAGAATATCTTGGGAATCATTTATTATATCCGTTTTACCTGGTAAGGTATCGCGTACACTTACTTTTGTTGTCGCTCATCAATACATTGTTTCTACTTTGTTTCTGCAAAAAGTTAGTTTTCTCTGCTGGTCATACCCCTCCTGTACTTGCTTTGACTTATCACAGTATTAATCCCTTTTTTATCCTCTCCAACAATTCAGATAAGGTATAAGTGGTGTTTCATTGTGATGCTTGCCTCATACACTACTCAAAAACCAACCAATACTTCCCCTCCTTTTTGTAGGATTGTAGGTATGGCAGGTGTATGGCAGTCGCTTGTTTTAGTTTCATTTTGTGGCGCCTGCACATTTTTAACTGGAATATCATTAAGTGCCATTGCAACTAATGGAGCAATGAAGGTATGTTGAGTATTCGCACTATCTGCCAATTCTTAAAATTGGGTTGTTCTGCCTTTTCTACTGTCTTCTTTGCTTCTCACACCATTCATGGGATGTGGAGAAAATTCTCTCCCCCGCGGCGGGGGGGGGGGGGGGGCAACTTTAATCATGATTCAATGATGGGACAAAATACTTTGAGATCTCATTTTGATGTTCTAAGGTGCAACCAAAATAAACTAACACTGAAAACTGTTTTGCATTTTGAATGATCCATAGGGTGGTGGGCCATATTATCTTATAGGCCGTGCACTTGGTCCTGAAGTTGGAGTTAGTATTGGACTATGCTTCTTCCTTGGGAATGCAGTTGCCGGATCCATGTAAGTATACACCATTACAGCCACTAATTGAGGTTGTTTTCACTTTTCTTCATGTTTCTGCTACTCCCTCCGTTCTCTTTTATTTGATGTTGCTTAGCTCAAATTTGAGCTAACCAGCGTCATATAAAACAGAACAGAGGGGGTATTTGTGATGTTTGTGCATCCTTTCTGCACCTGCCCTAGAAGCAGGTATCATTTGCCTCTTCTAGATGGCATGCGGTAGATAGAATGTATTATTGTAGTAAAAGAATATAGAGTAGTGAACTCTTGTTGTGCCTCATATTGTTAGCCTATGTTGTTACGACACAATGTAATGGAGGGTTTTGATTAGACGGTGAGCCAATGTAAAAAAAAAACACACTCTTATGTAGATGAAACCCACCTGACATGGGAGGTGGCAGTAATTAGACTTTAAAGATTGGAATACACCCAAAGAACCATCTTTGGATAAGAGTGTAGGAATTAGCAATCCACATGCCTGAACCACCTAGGCTTTAAAGAGTGTAATACTACTATTATAGCTACTACTACATCCTTATTCATTTTTATTCTCCGTTTTGGCTTTTGATGGGTTTCATTTCTAGCCTATCCAACTTGCTTAGGACTAACAGGCTATGTTGTTGTACCTTCTACTGGTCAACGATTGGAGCAGCTCAACTGTCTGATACTTACAAAGATCCACACAAGTCTGCAGTCAGACTAGTATGTCCAAATGCAAAAAGTGTCTGGATGGGAGATTGATGGGGAAATAATGAGAAGAGTACAATTGTTATGTTTTCTAACGCTCAATGGAACTTCAAATATTATAGATTTTTTGAATAATTTGCTACTTGTTATTGTGGGGGTGCATTCATACATGAGTGTCGCTCACCTCTGCAGTGGAAACTTAATTGGTCTTTTTCAGGTATGTGCTTGGGGCTGTAGAAACCTTTCTTGATGCTGTTCCTTCTGCTGGACTTTTCCAAAGTAAGTTACAATTGATTTGAATCAGTATGCTTAGTTTGTGAATAGAATTGGTGATCTTATTTTTTTATATTTTCAAGTGTGGCTCGTGTGCTTTAGGCCTTAGTTATGACAAATAGAGCATCTATGTCAGCATGTTTGCAGTTTATGATGTGGTAGTCATGTAAACATTAGCACATTCTCCCTTGTTGTAAAATATAAGGCAAGCATGTAATTTCAATGATCCTTTCTCTTGTTTAGCCTTTTTTGCATTTTCTCGCTTCAACATTTTTTAGTTAAATATCCATACATACCACTCTCTCTTCTTTCAAAGACATTGGTACATGAACATTATGTTAATTTCCTGGTGCTGTACTCTTGATGTTATAAGCTCCTTAGTCGTTGTGTGTAGACAAGATGCGAATGCCTTGTTGTTTACATGCCATGTTTTACTACGTCTCAGACACTCTTGTCTTGTAACAAAGATGCACATATACAGGAGTTAGCTCACCATTTTTCTCTGTTGATTGCATGCATGCAAGCAAATGTGTTAATTGTTGGCGTGTCTGTCATGGCAGTCGCAAAAGAACCTATCTTGCAGTCATGACCATGCCCTTCGTCATTGATCACTTATGACATGCAACAGTATAAACAATGTTAGCTAATTAGCTTGATGGTGAGAAATAGGAGAGATGAAAGATATACTACTAATTGATTTACTTTAACTTTCTGCTTCTGATTGTTTTTGAACTAACTTGTACCTGTTTCAAACTGCAGAAAGTGTGACAGTTGTTAACAATACACTAGTAAATGGTACAGAAACTGCTGGCACATCTACTATATCTACACCCAGCTTGCACGATCTTCAAGTGTATGGTGTGATTGTGACCATACTGCTATGCTTTATTGTCTTTGGTGGTGTCAAAATCATCAACAAGGTTGCACCTGCTTTCTTAATACCAGTTCTATTTTCGCTATTGTGCATCTATCTTGGTGTCTTCATTGCACCAAGGCATAATGCTCCAAGTAAGTACCCTAGTTCTTACTTTTATGTTATGTTTTCATCACTGTGTGCTGAATTTTACTGTTGACTTTGTCATGTAGAGGGAATCACTGGGTTGAGTATAACCACATTTAAAGATAATTGGGGCTCAGAATATCAACGTACAAACAATGCTGGTGTTCCTGATCCAAGCGGATCAATATATTGGGATTTCAAGTAAGTTTTTACTGTCTCAAAATTGAACAGACTTCTTTTTCCATGGGGAAAAATTACAAGTAATTTAAGAATGCTCCCCTAGAGTTTGAATAACTTCACTAAACCCTATGAACTTTGAGTAATCTTGGCATGGACTCTTGGCTTCAATGTTGCTATTGATTTGTATTGTGGTAATCATTTGGAACCAACATGTAGTTGAAATTCCTCTAAAGCTGGACTAAATATCCCCCAACTCCTTGCCTCACTGCCTATATGAAGTGATTACTCCACTATTCATCATCCTATGCACCTCTCAACCTTGCACCATTGTCCGCTGCATGGCTGCCTCAGGCTATGTTGTGAGAGAGGTCAGGTCATAATGTGCATTCTAAAAACTCGACCATGGGGGCAGACTCCCCTGGGGCTTTGTTCTAATAAGGTGCCATGCTTCAAACCCGAGTCGGAACTTGAGTTTCAATGACCCCCGGTGTTCAACGCTCTAACGTGCATTCTTGAGCACACTGTTACCACCATAGTGCTGAGTGTCAATGTGGGTTGAGTTGGAACAGATATTCTATATTTTACTTTTAATAAGGAAAATACTCGACTCGACATTAGGTGATTTTCTGCAAGATGTATAAAATAATTGGGTCATGTGTTTCTTCTCACAATTTTTTTATTTTCTTTAGAAAAGTCTGTTGCAATGTGGGTCTGTAGACTTCTTAGTCTCAAAAGCACATGAAGTTTAGAATTATCTCAGTAATCCTAATCTAGCCAACAAAAGTAGGTCGAACTGATGCGATCATTTGGCCTGGACAGTGAATTCCTTAAGAGGGATCACATGGTAAATACATGCTAACATGGTTTGTCCTGTTCCTGATGGCACATTTGTAGGAAACATAACTCATCAAAGTGATACTAATTGGTAATAACTCCAAATTTTAATATGTTAAGCAGGACTTCGGGATTGCTTGTTACCAGCTCACCACGGTTCATATCCACTTGTTTAATAATTCCATCTGCCCTATATTCACAGCCTGTTGAACTAGATGACAACTGTGACAAGGTTTTATGTACCTAAGTGAACCTTTGGTGCATTTTGACTGCATTTTACATATTTCCTTGTGTATGTGAAAAATTCATTTGTAACGGGCGCGAATGCAAACTAAAACTGCTAGTGCAGACGTAAACCAAACTCTGTTGTTCATCTTCATGCAGTGACACAGTTCTCCTACGTGTTTGACTTTTTTTTTAAAAAAGATCATCTTGGTAACTTTTTTTTTGGTGTTTCAGTGCTTTGGTGGGTCTCTTTTTCCCAGCAGTCACAGGAATTATGGCTGGCTCAAACCGATCTGCCTCACTGAAAGATACACAACGATCAATACCAATCGGCACATTATCTGCAACTCTTACAACAACTGCTATGTACCTGTTCTCTGTGCTTCTATTTGGAGCCTTGGCCACAAGGGAAGAGCTTCTAACTGATAGGTATCTGCTTTTTGGTACTGCATACTATTTCTTCTCCACTTGCTGATAATGTGTTTTTTAAGGGTTTGATAAATTTGGCCTTGTAGTTCATGATGCCATCGGAGCATAAATATATGTCTTAGTTGTTTCATCAAGTTCGAGACAACGGGAATTTGTGGCCAAAAGGGATAATTATGGTCATGTTGCGTAATTCTTGTGATAATATAGAAAAAGGACATAATGGCTTACTTGCAGCCTGTTAGAGTATATTTGGTAGGTTAGGATATGTAATCCCGGACTGCCGTATGTATCGGGGAGGTGCCTTACCCCCTAAGTCTCTGTACTCTATATATACCGCCCAAAGGGCTCAATGCAATAGATCCCACACATTATACCCAATCTTACATGGTATCACGAGTCTAGGTTCTAACCCTAGGCCTCTGGCTTCCGCTGCCCTCGCGCTGCCCCCGGGGAGATCGATCTCTGCCGGGGGCAGCGCCCTCGTAGGATCTGCACGCGGATCCCTCTGATCCGCCGCGCCGTTGTGGTCAAGTAGCAGCAGGGGACCTACCTCTCCCATCGCCGCCAGGATCTGCTGCAAGCGCCGCCATCTTCGTCGCCCCTATCGTGCGTCAGGCCTGGCGCCCCCCAATCTACTCCTCCAGCGCGGCCACCACCGCTGCCCTTGAGCGTGAGTGTGCGGCTGCGATGGTGCACCGTGGGGCGCCGAGCCGCCACCACACCATTGGGGACGCCCGACGGCCTCGCGCCGCCCCTCCCTTGTCGGTCCAGCTGTGCTGCCTCCGACACCGCCTGATGTCGTCGTCGCCGGGATGCGTCGACCCGCCTGACCCCACTCCACTGCGCCGCTTCTCCACCATCGGTCGTGGGCCGCCGCGCCGTGGGAGCTCCGTCCTTCCCTCGCCGGCTCTCTCCTCCGCGCTGTCGGGCGCCGTCCCCTTCATCCTCAGCGCCGTTTCCGCCGCCGCCATGCGCACGAGGACGCGGCTGCAGGGCGGCTCATGGGGCCACTGGCCCGCCGCGCAGCTGGAAAAGGACGCCGCTCGGGCTGCATCCTGCCCGGTCAAGTTCCTTCGCGGGTGGGTCTCGCCCCTCTGCTTTGCCTCTCTCTCCCTTTGTGTCCTTTGACCGACGGGCGCATGAGGATAAGGTTGGGGGGCATCACTAGGTGCACCCGAGATTGTACCCGCGGGCCTCCTGTTGCTGCTATTTCTTTTTTTTTCCGATCAGAGATCGGATTGCGTCGCCCTGCCGTTCGTCGCCGCATTGTCATCGACACTCCCGAGAACGAGGTTGCTGTTGCGCGCCCTCACAGGCTGCAGCATTGACGCTCGTGGTCAAGCCATCATCGCCGGTGTCGCCGCCTTTTCAGGCGGTGGCGCCACCCGCTGCCGGTCCTCGTCAAGCTGGCACTCGATCTGAGTCCGCGCCTACTGCCGTTCTCGCGTAGACACCGCCGCCGATGTTGCTGAAGGAAGACGCCCGAGCGCTTTTCAGCTGCCTCGTCTACCATTGGGGGGATGACTCCATTGTTCTCCAGTCTGTCCGTTTGTGTTGCTACCGCTACGACTTCGGGGGGATGTTAGAGTATATTTGGTAGGTTAGGATATGTAATCCCGGACTGCCGTATGTATTGGGGAGGTGCCTTACCCCCCAAGTCTCTGTACTCTATATATACCGCCCAAAGGGCTCAATGCAATACATCCCATGCATTATACACTATCTTACACAGCCATCACTTGCTTCTGGCTGTATGTGTTTTGTACAGAAGTTTTTTCGGGTAGTGAATTGTTCAAGTATGGTTACTGTTACATAAACCTGTTTAGGGCGCTTTTACATCAGAATGCATTACCAGTTCCATTGTTTGTCTAGAATTAATATAAACAAATGCCAGCAAATGCTATTGGCTACTATACCTTTTATGATCAATTATCTTGTTTTGTAAGTCCTGAATATTTTTTCCTTATTAACTATTGTCTTGGATCTACATTCTAACAGCATCGCTGTAGTACCGTAAGGCATTCCAGTTGTTACACAGTTTCTTATTGCTTGCACAATCAGCTCATAAATACCCTTAACTCTTGCAGGCTTCTTACTGCTACAGTGGCTTGGCCTGCTCCTGCAGTGATTTACATTGGTATTATTCTGTCCACTTTAGGTGCAGCTCTTCAGAGTCTGACAGGGGCTCCAAGGTTACTTGCAGCAATAGCGAACGACGATATTCTTCCAGTTCTTAATTACTTCAAAGTTTCTGAGGGATCTGAACCCCATGCAGCCACTTTATTCACGGCATTCATCTGTATTTGCTGTGTGGTTATTGGAAACTTGGATTTGATTACACCCACTATCACAATGTTTTTTCTTCTGTGCTATGCTGGTGTGAACCTGTCATGTTTTTTGCTTGACCTCCTTGATGCTCCTAGTTGGCGTCCTCGATGGAAATTTCACCATTGGAGCCTTTCACTTGTTGGTGCATTGCTTTGTGTTGGTATGGTTCTTAATTCTTTTACCATTTATTTTGTTTTACGATGATATTCAGCACAAACTGTTGTAGAACTCGAGTTATTGCATTAGTTTGATTTCAATACTTTATTCACTTTTATTGTTTTGAATCCAACCTTCTCTTCACCTGTACATGAGTATCGCTTATTGTGTTTTACACTAGCACACATCTAACTAAAACACACCGATAACTGTATTATAATTATGATCGCTTACTTGGATCTTTCTCTCAATTTCAGTGATCATGTTTCTGATCTCATGGTCTTTCACTGTTGTCTCCCTTGCCCTTGCAAGCCTCATCTATTACTATGTGAGCATAAAAGGGAAGGCTGGAGACTGGGGAGATGGGTTCAAGAGTGCATACTTTCAGTTGGCGCTCCGAAGTCTCAGATCACTTGGAGGTATGCCTGATTGCAGCTTTGCCAATACGTAATCATACTTTGCATTTTTGTAACTTTTGGTCCTTTCCACAGCAAACCAAGTCCATCCTAAGAATTGGTACCCCATTCCTTTGATATTCTGCCGTCCATGGGGTAAACTTCCAGAAAATGTTCCTTGTCATCCGAAACTTGCAGACTTTGCTAATTGTATGAAGAAGAAGGGCCGTGGTATGTCAATTTTTGTCTCAATAATTGATGGTGATTATCATGAACTGGCCGAGGATGCCAAGACTGCATGCCGTCAGCTGGATGCTTACATTGACTACAAACGCTGTGAGGGTGTTGCGGAGATCATTGTGGCCCCCACTATGTCTGATGGCTTCCGTAGCATTGTGCAGACCATGGGCCTAGGAAACTTGAAGCCGAACATTGTTGTGATGCGGTACCCTGAGATCTGGCGACGTGAGAATTTGACACAGATACCGTCAACCTTTGTCAGCATAATAAACGATTGCATTATTGCTAACAAGGCAGTAGTCATTGTGAAGGGGCTTGATGAATGGCCTAATGAGTACCAGCGACAGTATGGGACTATTGACCTGTACTGGATTGTAAGAGATGGAGGATTGATGCTTCTTCTGTCTCAGCTCCTACTCACAAAGGAGAGCTTTGAGAGCTGTAAGATCCAAGTCTTCTGCATATCTGAAGAGGACACTGATGCAGAGGAGCTGAAGGCGGATGTCAAAAAGTTCTTGTATGATCTTAGGATGCAAGCTGAGGTAATCGTTGTGACTATGAAATCATGGGAATCACACATGGAGAGCAGCAGCACCGGTGCTCAGCAGGATGACTCCCATGAGGCTTACACAAGCGCACAGCAAAGGATCAGGACGTACCTTGATGAGATGAAGGAAACTGCACAAAGAGAAAGGCAGCCGCTAATGGAGAATGGGAGGCAAGTCGTTGTGAATGAGCAGAAGGTTGACAAGTTCCTATACACAATGTTGAAGTTGAACTCCACGATACTCAGGTACTCCAGAATGGCAGCCGTGGTGCTTGTGAGCCTGCCCCCACCACCACTAAATCATCCTTCGTATTTCTACATGGAGTACATGGATTTGCTTGTAGAGAATGTCCCACGCATGTTAATAGTTAGGGGATACACAAGAGATGTTGTCACATTTTTCACATAATTAGATATACACTTGGAGATTCTAGCGGCATTTGGTGGTTGTACTGTTGTAGCAGACTGGATACACAAGATTCAAGTGCAGATTCTACTACTGAAATCACAAGCCCTCACCTTGAGGGCTACCATCAGATGAGATGTTAGCTGTTCAGAGCTGTTGTTCGCTTACTGGGTTTGTGAACTACTGAACTGCAGTGTCTTCATTCTTTTCTGGATTTGAAAGATCCACATAGCGAGCTTTGGTTCTTACAAATTTTGTAGCTATATTCATACAAACACTCTCCATCTAGTAACATACTACTTACATGTTGGCTAAACGATAGAAATGCAAACCCTTCTCACTGAAACATTTGTATTGGGTATTTTCTTTGCATCATTTGTATACTTCTGTGAGACTGATGTACCAGTTGTTGAAATGGGCAAACCTGCGAAAGAGGTAGCACTGAACATATAGCTGGGCAAGTGAATTTTGCATGTGTTTCCTCGAGTGTTTAGAGTTTATGGTACTAAATTTCTGCCTATGCATTGGTCAATGAGCTGTATTACTTATTTTACCATGTTAATTTTTGATATATTGAACCATCTTTCTTCCTACTATTTTTTTACTGGGGTAATTTCCGATATATTGAACCATTTTTCTTTCTAATAAGTTTTGTTGAATCTGATGGTGTGCTTGTAATTTTCTGGCAATGAAATTAGCTATCATGATTCCCATATTCTTTTCCGCTGTAGGATTAGATAAACGGTGCTTCTGACGAACATCTAAGTAAAATTCGTTCTCTTTTATCAGTCGATTTTTTTTTGTTCCAGCCTCTGGTTTGAAGCTCATAAGAGCGCTGGTTGATAATTGTGGCCCATTAGAGGTTGCTGTCGTGGGATTTAGCTTAGGTATGATGCTGCTGCGTTCGCACAGGAAGCTAAGAGTCCGTTTGGTTGGACATGGTTGGACAGAGAGCTGTACAATTATTTCCTCTTCCTTCTGTCCTTTTTTTATTTTGCTTCTTTACTTTCGCTTGCTCTCGCAAGGCATGCATACGTGCATGGCAGTAATAACTGGGGCATCATTAGCACCGGCGGCCGTACGCGATTTATTAGATTAGTTTTAGTGTACAATTATTAAGATTGAGAATTTGATAATTATACTAGCTGAGTTTTAAGTATGAAACTCCTCTCCTATGATAAGGCTCATTTCTCTCTCCTATAATGACATTGCTAAGTCAAAAGAATTATTCATATAGTATATTATTTAATACTTATTAAATTTTTTATGAAACTCCAATTGGGACCGGACAGGACAGCAGGCGGCGTGCGCGCGCACCCCGAGCAGCGGCATGTGGGCGGGCGGGCCGCACGTGGAACCGGGCGAGGAGCAAGTGGCGCGTGGCTGGGCGAGGAGCAGGAACCGTACGCGCGGGGCTGCCCCTGGGCGTAGGCGCGACGGAGATGACAAAGCGGAGAAGATGAGCCGGAGCGGCAGGAAAATGGGTGCGTTCGTTTCCCTGCCTCTAAATTTTAGAGGGGTCACATCAAAAAGAATCTTGTCATTTAGAAGTATTAAATAAAGTCTAATTACAAAACTAATTGCAGAACCCCAGGTCTAATTCGCGAGACGAATCTAATGAGGTATATTAATCCATGATTAGTGGATGATTACTGTAGCATCACTGTGGCAAATTATGGATTATTTAGGCTCATTAAATTTGTCTCGCGAATTAACATCCATCTGTCAAAAAAAATTTATAAAAAGATTTTATTTAATACTTCTAAATGATAAGATTCTCTTTGATGTGATGGGTCTAAAATTTAGAGGGGAGGAAACGAACACCCCCAAAATAAAGAAAATACCAAATAACTAGTGGTAGGTGAATAATTTTGAGAAAAAACTACCTTTAAAAAAGCAAGGGGAAGAGCTGCGGTGAAAATTGAACTTAAAAAGGTAGCTTTCTTAATAGAACCTAAGATGGGAAAACTACCATTTGGTTAGGTTATAAATTTTTTAAGCAAAAGTAAGTTTGGAAGTCCAATTAAACATACCCCAAGGCTATTCATTGTGAAAGTTTTTTAAATATAATACAGACACTCACATACACACGCACAAACTTATCTCTATAAATACACGCACACAACCCTATCTCTATGAGCACCTCCAAGAAATTGTGCTAGCAGATTCTTAAGATTAACTAAGTCACTACAGATGATTAACTAAGTCACTACAGATGTCTCGCTGTGAACAAGCACGTCGCTTAGCATTGGATAACTTCTAGAACAAATCCATAAAAATGCCAGAACCCATGTTGAGTCAAGGGCTCGAACTCGAATAGATACCATAAGAAATCTTACTAGCTGCTTCCGGTAAAGTTTTATAGGGACTTCATTTGCACTTAAAAAAGTGTCACATCAGTAGATTAGATAACATAACATGATATTTATGATGAGAGATGGTATCTGTTTCATCATGGTTACCAATACCTTGAAAACTATTTGAAACTTCCACCAAACCTTCATCTCCGTATATTTCATCCACTCCATTAGTCACTTAAGGATAATATTTAAATGATATGCTAGTCTATGAAATCGTGAAATTAAATTTTCAATTCTGAGATCTAGTTTCATCATCAACTCAAATATTCCTAGATAGAACTATGAAAACTACACAATAAAACTTTACATTAAGAATAGCCTAAGTAAACTGGCTGTTAGTTTTTTTTTTGAGCGGGCTCGTTAGCTTGTCGGTGAGGATGGACTGGGTCTTTGTGGAGTTGGATCGGGCCGCAAGTTGGGCCTTTAATTACTAGATGATAGTGAAAAGGATCGTGCTGGGCTTGTTTGACGATCGACCAAGTAGTCAAGTATTAATATATTTATCTATTTAGTTTTTTATATTTTAATTATTCTTTGTTAATATTCTATGTTTAGTGTAATTTGTTTTCATTTGTTGTATTTTTTGTAGAGGTTGATAAATTGGTGTAGCTATGGTCCAAATGTATCCAGGTTAGCAAAATATATCTTGGCCCGTTAAGCTCTAGGGTAAATGGCCAGTTTGTGGCATGTGCATTGCATGTGAGGTTCATGGTGGCTAGTTTAAGGGTATGTTTGGTTGGATTGTGGTTGTGGAAAAGCTGTTGTTGGCTATGAGCTATGAAAAAAGACTATTGTAGGCTACGAGCTGTGAAAAAGCTGAAAACCGTTTAATTGATTTGGCTGTGACCGTGTGGGTTTGGTATGAAATACCTGTAATACCCTTGAAGTTCTGAGAAAGTTTATATGCAAAATGATCTTGAAACACTATCTTCTTAAGAGATTCACATGCAAATAACTATTTTAGAAAGACAAATTTAATTTGTTTAAATTTTGCATCCACCATTAACGTATGATCCCAACTTTTAAAAACTTTTGGTAAATTCTCTTAAATTTTGGGGGTTTTCTGTAAAACGTCTAGACACAAAAATACTACAGTTAATTACAAGTTTTGGTGAGGGCCTTTTTGCAAAAGCTTATGGCAATGTCAGTCGTACCAATCCTCAACCTGACGCTCACTGCTGGGGTAAAATTCGGCATCCATGTTGAATCTCAACTCATTACTTGCAATCAGAGCTCCGTTGATGTCTTGCGAATCCATTTAAGTACTCAAATTCGCAAATCCATGGAGGGACGAGCCAAATCGAGGCCGCCCGTAGGGAGCTCGCGCGGGGGAGTAGGCGCGGGAGCTCGTGTCGCCGTTGAAAGTACATGTAGACCTGTTTGGGTTTTGGTGGGTTAGTGACATATGCTTGTGGGACTAATGCTATTTATAAGAATGATGAGCAAGAAGTATAGGTGATATTTGAACAATTGAAGGTAGATGCCTACCAAAAAGGAAATAAAAGTAGAAAAGTGAAGCTTCATAAGGATTTAATTATTTCATCTTTTGAAATTGAGTATAGAAATACCGTACTATCAAGAGGGATATGAAATATACTCGCTTTGCGTAGAATAAGGTGTTCAAGATGATCTAACAATCCATGAGATACATCTTTGCACTTACACATCACATGAGATACCTTAGGAGTGCTAACTGCAGAATGTTCGGAATGTCCGGAAAATTTTCTGCGGAGTGTTGACATGTCTCCGGACATGTGCGGAATATCCGGAGGAGAGATATCCGGAGTCTTCGGAACTTAACTGCACAACAACTATTTTTGAGGGAAGGGGTATAAATGCCCCTCACACCCCTCTCATTTATCTTCTGCGACCTAACTCGCGTGCACTCTCTCCTGAGCATTCAAGAGCCCCTCTTTACTCCCCTCCTTGATTCCAAGTGAGATTTGGTGAGGGATTTGAAGGGAAATTGAAGGGAGAGCAAGTGAGAGTGCTAGTGAACTGATTTTCCATCTCTTGAGCACCTCGTTCTTCGTCAAGCTGGTTGATTTCGTGTTTGCTACTCTTGGAGCTTTAAGATCCTAGTCGGCTAGACGTCACCCGTTGAGCACCCAAGCTTGTGGTGTGCCTCGGGATGTATGTACAACCTCCACATTCTAGTAAATGACCTTAGCAACATTGGGGCTGCTAAGGGGCTATTTCATAGCTCAAGAAGTAAGTGTTCTTCTTGGGTGCCTCAACGGAGACGTAGGTTCCTTATGGGGAACTAAACTTCAGGAAACAAATCCTTATGTCTCTGTGCATTTACTTTGTATTTTGTTGAAGTTCCCGTGTCTTACTAGAATTCTAGGATTTGCTCTCGATCTACTTGTTGGAAAGGTTTTGACTGCAGGCAATTGGAGAAAAGAGATAGAAATAAACCTAGAAATCTTGGAAATTACTTTGATCTACTTTTGGTTAAGGTTTGATTGGTCGAGTTTGGTTTCAGTACATTTCTCTAGAGTTTTCGGACAATTCTTCGGAATCTTCAGAAGTTGCGGAGATTTCGAATAAATATCCGGAGACTCCGAAAGTTACTCATAGAATTGTTTTAAGTGTTGTGATTTTCTAGTTTTAACTATTCACTCGCTCTAGTCGACTTCTAGATCCTTTCACCGCCCCCTGCTGGGAGCTCACGTGGCCTCACGCCATTGCCCCTGCTGGGAGCTCGCGTGGCCGCCCCTGCTGGGAGCTCGCGCCGCCGCCTCTGTGCGGGAGAAGGAGAGGGAGGGGGGCAGGGGCTTAGTGTCAAAGCAGAGAGGCCGGGACGGGGCTGGGCTGGCGAGTCCCGGCGCCAGCAAGGAGTGGGGCGAGGAAGGAGATGACCAGGGCGCGGACGGAGAGGACTGGGCGACGCCGGAACAGAGCACTGCTTTCGTGCAGACGATAACAAAAAGGGAAAGAACGAAACCTTATCTTCATAACCGATGGCAGTGCGGGTAATTTTGTTGAAAGTCACACCCCTACAGCCGGTGAAAGCAGCTCTTCCCCTGCTGTGAAAAATGAACCACGTGAAAGCTACATTTAGCTGTGGCTTTTGGGCTTTTAGCTTTTTCAAAAAGCAAAAGTAGGTTGGAAGTCCAACCAAACACATCCTTACACTACAAATATGTATTTCAGGCAAGTACATGACTCATGAGTAGCAGTTTACTTTGTAATTTATAATATTCAATTTATTATTCAATTTCCTATAATATCAAAATAATTTAAAAAATCATATTCTATATTTTAAACACATGTAATGATATCCGTTATCAACCCGTAAAAATTTTAACTTAAACTCTACAATTGTGAGCGCTTGATATTTTAACTTAAACTCTATAATTGTGAGCTCAACCAAGCGCTATCCATACGCCTCCACGCCTCTATTTCCACACTTACTCCTTTGACAATGCCATCCTCGTGGAGCACGATTAGCGTTATAGAGAGTAGACCGAGAAAAATCTGCATGGTCATATTTTTATCCAATATCTCCACTTACCCCCTCAGGTGAATACCAGCCTATACCCTCCCCTTTGATAGCTCACCGTCTATTATGATCACATATATGATACATCGTGCCAGCAACATTTGAACCGTAGATGTACCAATTTGCCAAGTTGCTGCACTAAAGTGAGCAGTTTGCAAGTAGTTGGACCAATCTTGCTAAGTTGTCGCACCAAATTGAGCGGTTTATAAGTTGTTGGACCAATACATACACTCTTGCTAAGTTGGTGTATGGTGGGTGCAATTTACTCTTTTTTATACATGACGTAAAAACTTTAGCTCCGATCAATTTAATAGAGGAATGTGTATTGATTTGTAATTCAAGATATGAGCGGTGCATTGCAGAGTCAAGATCTTGCTATTCTTGTTTCATTTGCATTATTAATTAACATTCCATGTCACCTTTTGTAGTGTTGAAATGTATGTTTCTTTGTTTTTCACCTTCTATCCAGTTGGTTTATGGGCTGATTGTTATTGTGCTTTGTCCATTTATTTCAGTTTGACCCCATTTATACCTACAAGATTTTTATATAGAATTCTTTAGCTTCATATCAGTTGCACCTTAAGTTTCTCGTGGCGGCACGACACCTCTCTCGCCAGCCACCTCACAATTTGTGTCATCTGAAAATCCCATCAAATGGGCCTCTCATGTGTAGTGCATGATGCGGTGTTGCCGCTATGGCACTATACCTACGAGCACCGGCACACCTCTGCAGAGGCGGAACGGTGGTACTGGCCCCACCTTGTCAACGAAATTTCTTTATGACATTGTATATTAGCACAGTTATTGCTGGAATTTTAGTGGGCTTGGCCCATTAACAATTTTAGAAATTCTAGTAAATCTTAAAAGCCCATGTATGCAAGAGGATGTGGTGCAAGTTTAGTCGCACCTTGCAGCAAGTGGAGGAGAGGGATGGCGGTTGGCTTTTAAACGAGCCTTCTCGTTGCTGCGCCACCACCGTAGCCTTCTCCATCCCGAGTGCCTACGTGCACCGGTGAGCGGGAGAGCAGATCTCCGGAACCCTTCGCCTTTGGGATTTTGCACCAGCAGAAAGCGAATAAGGTTTTTGGGAAGCGCTTCGCGCGACTGCTCAAGGTCTTCACCATGGTGTGTCTTCCACCCAACTCCATCACCTTATGGGCCAACCGCCTTCGTCGTCTCCAACAGCGGCGGTCCGTCGTCGTCAGCCCTCCAGCCAAGACTCAGTACGTGTTTTGTGATCTGATCTATGTCTTAAGCATGTACCCTAAGATCCTAGCTATGCTATTTATGCTGTCTAGTATATTAGATCTATGCATGCTAGTTCATATGTTCATCATAATTTATTTTATACGGAATTTAATATTGCAATTGCTTATACTCTCAACAATAAAAAATCTGACTTTAGGCAATCTGTTGATTTTACAATGGCTGGTTTTGCTGATGCACTGAGGCCGGAAAAGTTTTCTAGCGTGCACTTTAAGTGATGGCAAGTCAAGGTTCATCTCTGATTGTAATGCATGCATGGGAAGCGAGGCGCAGGTGAACATTCTCCTGAGGAGAGGAAGAAGTTCACAGATGCCAACAATCTTTTCATGGGCTATGTTATAAGTGTTCTTGTTGATCGTCTGGTTGATGTGTACATGCACATAATAGATGCAAAAGAGTTGTGGGATGCATTGGTTGCAAAGTATGATGCGACCGATGCAGGCAATGAACTTTATACCATGGAGGACTTTCATGACTTCAGGATGGTAAACAACCGGTCTGTGGTAGAGCAGACTCATGAGATACGGATCCTTATGAAGGAACTTGAACTCCTAAAGTGTTCTTTACCAAACAAGTTTGTGGCTGGGTGTATGATTGCAAAGTTGCCCTCCTCATGAAGGAATTTCGCCACATCTCCGAAACACAGGAGATAGGAAATATCAGTTGAAAATCTGATAGCATCTCTTGATGTTGAGGAGATGTCTCGGGCTAAGGATGCTACTGAGAAAGGAGGTGAGGACCACTCCAGCGCCAACATGGTGCAGAAGAACTACCCACACAACAAGAACAAAGGGAAGGTTGTCAACAAACTTGTCAAGACTACTACATTTAAGAAGAAGAAGACTACTAAAGCTACAGGAGCTTGCTACACGTGCGGTGATGGAGGACACTTCGCGAGGGACTATCCAAACTGTGCAGATCGCAAGGAGAAGGTTAACAATGGATCTGGATCCAAGACTGTCAATACAATGACCATGAGCAACACTTGAGACGGGTACGTAATTTATCTACTATTTTTTTATATTTCAATATACTAGTTGGTGGCTTGATACGGGTGCTAATGTTCATTTGTGTGCTGACATCTCTATGTATTCTTCTTACCATGTTGCTCGGGGTTCTTTCGTCCTAATGGGGAATGGGTCACATATTTCTATTCATGGTGTTGGCACGATAGATCTGAAGTTTACTTCGTGAAAGATCGTGCAGCGGAAGAACATGCATCATATCCTTTCTATCAACAAGAATCTCATGAGTGGCTCCCTTCTGTGTAGAGATGGTTTTAAGGTAGTTTTAGAGTCCAACGAATTAGTAGTGTCTAAGCATGGACAATTTATTGGTAAAGGCTATGATAGTGGAGTTTTGTTCTGCTTTTCCCTTGCAGAATTTTGTAATAAGTTAGTGAACCATATTTGCGGTGGCGTTAATGATGATGCGAGTGTTTGACATTCTTATTTATGTCATGTTAATTTTGATTTAATGTCTCGGCTTTTCAACATGTTTTTAATTCCAAATTTCACTATTGCCAAAGGTTCTAAGTGCCATAGCTGTGTGCAATCGAAGCAACCTCGAAAACCTCACAAGTCGGCTGAGGAGAGAAACTTGGCACCTCTAGAACTCATACATTCTGATATCTGCGAGATGAATGGTGTGTTGACAAAAGGTGGAAAGAAATATTTCATGACGTTGATTGATGATGCGACTAGATTTTGCTATGTTTATTTGCTGCAAACTAAGGATGAAACGTTAGATTACTTTAAAATCTATAAAGCTGAAGTTGAAAATCAACTAGAGAGAAAGATCAAACGTCTAAGGTCTGATCGTGATGGTGAGTATTTCTCCAAACTTTTTGATGAATTCTGTGAGGAACATGGTGTTATTCATGAGTGGACGCCTCCCTATTCACCCGAATCAAACGGGGTTGCTGAGAGGAAAAATCGCACCCCGGCTGACTTGGTTAACGTCATGTTGGAAATTGCTGGTTTATCTAAGGCATGGTGGGGGAGGCTATGTTGACTTCACGTCATGTCCTGAATAGAGTTCCAAACAAGAATAAAGATCAAACACTATATGAGATGTGGATTGGGAGAAAACCATCGCTTTCTCATTTGCGCACTTGGGGTTGCTTGGCGAAAGTCAATGTACCTATTCCGAAGAAACGCAAGTTGGGACCTAAGACAGCGGATTGCGTCTTTCTGGGGTATGCTCAGCGGAGCATTGCTTATAGATTTTTAGTAGTTAAATCTGACGTACCTGATATGCATGTTGATACTATTATGAAATCTCGTGATGCAACATTTTTTTAAGAATATGTTTCCAATGAAAGATATACAAGCATTTCTAGATTTTCTTCTGAGATAACTCCTGAACCTACTACAGCTGTTGAGTTTTCTGAACAACCTGTCAAGAATGAGGAAATCCTTGAGAAGGATGACAGTGAAGCTTCTAGGAGGAGTAAGAGACAAAGGGTTGTAAAATCCTTTGGTGATGATTTCAAAGTGTAACTTGTGGATGACACTCCCACGTCTATTGCAGAGGCATACATATCTCCTAATGCTGATGATTGGAAGGAAGATGTTCATAACGAGATGGACTTGATTCTATCCTATGGTCCTAGGAATTAACTAAACAACCCTATAGTTGCAAACCAATTGGTTGTAAGTGGGTGTTCAAAAAAAACTTAGGCCTGATGGTACTATTGAGAAGTATAAGGCTCAGCTTGTGATCAAAGGTTATACACAAAAGGAAGGAGATGATTTCATTGACACTCACTCACCCGTTGCTAGATTGACCACTATTCGATCACTACTTTCCATGGTTGCCTCATATTGTCTTATCTTACATCAGATGGACGTTAAGATAGCTTTCCTAAACGGAGAGTTGGATGAGGAGATTTATATGGATCAGCCAGATGGGTTTGTAGCTGAAGGTCAAGAAAGCAAGGTGTGCAAGTTGTTAAAATCCTTGTATGGTCTTAAACAAGCACCTAAGCAATGGCATGAGAAGTTCGACAGAACCTTGACTTCTGCGGGCTTTGTCATTAACGACGCTGATAGATGTGTGTACTATCGCCATGTGGGATCAAGGAGTTATGTTATGCCTGTATGTGGATGACATACTGATTTTTGGCACAAATATTGAGGTGATTAATGATGTCAAGTCTTTCTTGTCAAAGGGTTTTGATATGAAAGATCTAGGAGAAGCTGATGTGATCCTCAACATTAAGCTTATTAAGAATGAGAATAGGATTACTTTGTCACAATCCCATTATGTGGAGAAGGTCTTAAGCTAGTTCGGTTACATGGGTAGCAAGCCATCTCCAAGACCATGTGATCCCAGTGTGATACTTTGCAAGAATAAGAAAATTGCTAAGGATCAATTGAGGTACTCTCAGATTATTGATTCACTCATGTACTTAGCTAGCACTACGATGCCCGATATATCTTTTGTTGTGAGCAAGTTGAGCAGGTTCATGTCAAACCCGGGTTCTGATCATTGACATGCACTTGATTGGGTTATGCGCTACTTGCTAGGCACTATGAACTATGGATTCACTATTCTGGACACCCCGCTGTGCTAGAGGGATGTAGTGATTTGAAATGGATTTCTGATGGAGATGAACTTTATGCCATGATTGGGTATGTGTTACCCTTGGAGGTGGTGCGATATCATGGAGGTCTTGCTAACAGACTATTTTGATGAGTTCAACCATGGAAGCAGAACTCACCGCTTTAGATACAGCCACTATTGAAGCGGAGTGTGTCACACCTGGGCACACGGGACTGTTCACATGGCATACTTTTCCTAGTATATGGGATGGGACATGGCCCATACCCTACATCTGTTGTAACTACTTGTAATGTAGTAGGATTACTCGTACAGTGGTGAAACTAGTTGGATATGGTAGGAAACTAATCGAGAAGTACTCGGGTAGGACTCCTGGGCTTGTACCTGACTAGGAATTCCATGCAAACCTGTCCCCCAAGACTATATAAGAGCGAACAGGGACCCCCTCGGGGGCAGTCATCATCAAAGGCAATACAAACCACACAGGACGTAGGGTGTTACGCTCTCGGCAGCCCGAACCTATCTAAATCTTGTGTTCCTTGCACCTTCGAGTTCCTGATCTCGGCGACACCCTACCTACAAACTCACCACCTCGGGGGTATCCCTCGGTGGGCGTGGCGGTAAAACACTGACAGCTGGCGCGCCAGGTAGGGGTGTTCATCGAGCATCTACTGGAGAACTCGATGGCATCTCTCAGCTTCACCAGCAACGTGCTCGACGAGGGCACAACTTTCATCTTTGGCTCCTGGATCAACGTCGCCAATGGTTTGGGTAGCTTTACAGCCACCTAATCGATTCTAGGAAGCCGGAGGCCTCTGCTGCAACTAGACGCAGCAGCCTCGACTCCTTCGTCATTGATCTCGACAAGTTGCTGCTCCCAGATCTACCCAGGCAGATAAAAAAGACATGGACGCGACTTCAAGTCATACTGCACCAGGACTACTTGGATCAGATTCAAACCAATCTGAGAAGGCTTCGTGATCCAAGTCCCTCCCCGACTTGGAGGCGGACTCGGATCGCCTCTTCAAGATTCGAGACGAGGGAGCCACCGCCCGTCGGGGGATCCCCATTCTCGACTATGACTCGGATTCCAACGAAGAGTCAGCCACCTCGTCGGCGTTCACCTTCGGCTTCTGGGTCTGCATCGCTGATGAGGTGGTGGCTTCAACTACTACCTCGCTGAAACCAGGAAGCCGATGACATCTTCTATAGCATCCTGCCGTGACATTGACGATCTCGTCGAGGATCTCGGCGGAATTTGATTTTCAGATCTAATCAGAAACCATGAGGACAAGCCTGGATCCAACCCGGCTCCTACTCGTGATCGACTCGAATTCAGCCTGTGCCACAACGACGACACACCATCGCCGCCCACCCTGACGATGCGGCTCGACTTCAGCTAGGACCGCAGCGCAGACGCGCTGCTGTCAACGGCTACGAGTACTTCAACAAATCTGCATCGCCAACAACTACTTCATCTATTCATCTTGACTAGAAACTAGTTGTTAACGAGCCTTGAACTACTTGGCGACTTTCTCTGCACGGTCAAAAACTGGTCGGGATCAACTCCGACTAGTTGGCTCCATCAAAAAATTATCGCGGCTCCCTTGACGACTGCTGCGGTTTTGTCGACAACCGTCCATGAGTGGGCATGTTTTGACTACTCTGGCTACTTGTTTCGGCAAGAAAACTAGTCGGGAGTGGGCTTCACACTGTCGACAACTAATCGGAATCGACTTCGACTAGTTGGCTTTATCAACAAACCGTCGCCGCGCCACTGACTACCGCTGTGGCTCGTCGACAATCATTCACGAATCAAGCTAAGTCACTTATACCTTTTCCGACTTGTTCTTCACATGCTCGGATACTTTTTGTGCAATGCGCATTCTCTTCACAGGCCATGTCATGCCTGTTCCCGATTGCCTGCACGGTCCGCCCTGCAACACGGGCGATTGGGTTACACTCTATAAGTGTGCTCCACGAGCGTTCTCTTTTTTCGCACAGCGTCAACTGCTTTAGTTTCCTCTCAATGGTTGCTACAATACCCAGGTTGCATACGCTTATTGTGGCATCTCGACTCTTCTGTACGCCTATGCAACTACGCGTGCACGCGGCCAAACTCCCTACGCAACAGTTTATGGTAATCAGGGATCACGTGCATAGCGTAACAGGCTACCTACCCGGTGTCATTATGCGACCTAGCACGAGTACAATGTGAATAATTTTACATCCATTTTACAATGCTGGGATTTGCTCCCAATGTGATATCATGTATATCAGTTACAACATACTTTTATGTTTACCTTGCAGGGGACCTGAACTGGATCGTGCTACTGGGCACATCGGATTCAACTCTGACTAGTTGGCTTCATCAACAATCGCCGCGACTACTTCTACTTTGCGAGAACGCGTGACTACACCTCGCAAGATTCGACTCTGACTAGTTGGGCTCATCAACAGCCGTCGACGACTACTTGACTTCACGAAGAATGCACGACGACACGCTGGCGACTACTTCGACTACTCATTTCGCCTACAAGCTAGTCGGAATCGACTGTGCTTGGCGACACGCTAGGGACTACTTCGACTACTCGTTTCGCCTACTAGACTAGTTGGAGACGTTTATGCCTAGCGACAAGCTGGCGATTACTTCAACTACTCGTCTCGACTGCAATCGTAGTCGGAACCGACTCTGACTAGATGGCTTTATCGA
This sequence comes from Panicum hallii, assembly GCF_002211085.1. Classification (NCBI taxonomy): domain Eukaryota; kingdom Viridiplantae; phylum Streptophyta; class Magnoliopsida; order Poales; family Poaceae; genus Panicum; species Panicum hallii. The sequence continues at coordinate 23,111,811 of NC_038044.1, forward strand.
CTGTCTATGCACCAGCAACTACTTTTTCAATGCCTGGATTTGGGGGCTAGCGCCACCATTCTGCTACGACTACTTTATGCTTATCATCTGGTTCCTAGCTCGGGGGCTTGATGCGACAAGGCACTCAGCGTGCCTCCAGGACAGCTCTCATGCTTACCTGTTGGACGTTGTACATTTACTCAACAATTCCCGATCCAAGAGGCTTTTTAAGATTTGTCTTGGGTAGATGTTCGTTAACCATTATTTCAGGGATTTTATTCCGAAATAAGGTGTTTGTTCAAACTATTACCTAGAGAACTTATTTAGTCATTAGCTCAGGGTACAAAGATTGATTTGAGAGGTAATTTTGGGTGTTTGTTGGACATGTTATTTTTTAACCATTATTTCAGGGAACTCATCCCCAAAAAAAGAGGTTTTCAAATTTACTACACCAATTTGCCCATGTTCAAATTTACTACTCTTTGGATCATTTATTCCAAAACTTGGGGATTTGGATTCAAGGCTCGGGGGCTGCGGGACACGTGTCATCAGTGACTTATTTTTCAAAATTACTGAAAGATAAGGATAGAAGACTCAAGATTAAATTGACCTTCGGCCTGATTCTACGAGTTAACCTACTGCTCGGGTGTTATCGCCATAATTTGGCTGGGCCAGAAGGTGGACCGCGAGCAAGATGGGTTCAAAGGATAATTGTAATGGGCTTGCGAATCGGCTCCTACGTGGGTGGTTTAAGGCCAGATTGGCCATGTTTCTAATTTAAGTTAGTTTAGATATAGATAGTCAGGAATCGTGTCGTAGTCAATCAGGATTGGTTAGGAGAGGCAAGTCGCCAGAGTACCCTAGACTACGAATGAAAAAGAAGACCAAGCATTCGCAAACAACTCTCGGCGCATCGCCACTCCTATTTTAGGTTTTTTTCTCGGGTAAGTGCCATGCAGCCCTGATCAGCATCGTTCCTACCTATTTATCTTTGTGTTTCTCATGTTGAAGCATTGTTGATGGCGAGTAACACTAATTACCTTAGCGCTTACAGGGATGCATCGGTTTTTATATTGTATTCATGCATTGTTTGTTACCTGTAAACATTTAGCTGTCTTCGTGCCCGATCTCGGGTGTAAGGGAAGCACCTTGCTCTGTTTTGATTAGTAGATCTAATCTATTATGGTTAGTCATTGTTCATTAAAGATTTGGCTTGTGATCTGCATGATTAGGCCATTCAAACGAGTTGAATGATCCGGCAATACGTTTGATACTTTATATTGATCTAAAGAGGAATGATTCCGGAAATCGGCTTTCTGCTGGTTTTTAGGCTTCTGTTTAAGTTGCTATTCTGTTATCTTTCATGTTTGTTAGGCTTAACTGCACGTAGGATGTTCCAATCACATGGTGAAAGCTTTAACCGTCGTAGATTGAATTAGCCTGTTGATTACAGAGCAAGTTTATATTATCATCAGATTTGTGTATTATGCTTAAACGAACAGATCCAATATGACATCGGGGAGTAATCGGCTCTTTGCAGCGATTGCGGGGATCACTCGAAGAGCCATTCACGGTTCGGACTAATGTTTGAACGTGTTTGTGTATGCAGGAGACTAATCGAAATCACATCTACACCTTCCTGATCAGATATAGGTCAGGTGGCACGCCTAGCAGATCAAGATGCCAGGTCGTGTGCCAGATCCTCGGCCGTTGACCGAGGGACCGGGGCTCACCAGCAGTCCCGGGAGCCTCCCAGCTCCTCGTGTTGCCTGTCGCTGCTCGCCTGTGGGTTTCGACCGACAACATCAGGGGCTACTCCATATGGAGTGCGAGTTTAATCGCACCCCATATAAAGAAGACTGGACAACTACTCGGTGCATGAGTACCTCACAGCCTCGATGCAGTCAAGGAAGTACTCAGAGGGCACCTTCAAGATGAAGTTTGGAAGAACTCGAAGACGTCTTCAGAATTACTCGGACGTTCGTAGTACTCGGCTACGAAGAGCTCGGGGGCTTGTCAGACCCGGGCACACGGGACTATCCACGTGGCATACTTCTCCTAGGATACGGGATGAGACATGGCTCACGCCCTACATGTGTTGTAACTACTAATAATGCAGTAGGATTACTCGTACAGTAGTGAAATTAGTCGGACACGATAGGAAACTACCCGAGAAGTACTCGGGTAGGACTCCTGGGATTGTACCCGACTAGGACTTCCATGCAAACCTATCCCCTAAGACTATATAAGGGCGGACAGGAACCCCCTCGGGGACAATCATCGTCAAAGGCAATACAAACCACACAGGATATAGGGTGTTACGCTCTCGGCGGCCCAAACCTATCTAAATCTTGTGTTCCTTGCACCTTCGAGTTCCTGATCTCGGCGACACCCTACCTACAAACTCACCACCTCGGGGGTATCCCTCGGTGGGCGTGGCGGTAAAACCCCGATAGAGTGAGATGGACTTGCCTGTGGTTGAAAAACCGGTGCCGGCTATCCTTATGAATTGTGACAATCAAACAGTGATAGTCAAGGTTAACAGTAATAAAGATAATACGAAGTCATCAAGACGTCAAGAGATGACTGAAGTCAGTCATGAAGTTGAGAAACTCCGGAGTGATAAGTGTAACTTATATCTCAACAAAGAAAAATCTGGCAGATCCCTTTACAAAAGGGCTTTCACGGAATGTGACTGAAAATGCATCGAGTGAGATAGGTATGAGACCCACATAGGTTGTTATAGTAGTAATCCAACCTTTGTGATCGGAGATCTCATGAATTAAGACCTGAGAAGAACAAGCTATTGGTTACCTGAGGAGAGTAACTTTTAACCCTCTCTAAGTGAAGATGCAGTACTCTCAAATGCTGTAAGGCACGCCTTAATATGTTTCTATTATGCTTTGATAAGCAAAGGTGCTATCCTACAGAGTATCCTTGAAAGAACACATCTATATGAGCCTGACTGTTAAACATCGCAGTCTGTAAAATTTGGGTAATCTCTAGCAAGCTCATGAAGAAACAAGAGAGTACGACGTATATACTCCACCGAGGGGTAGGCTACTGGCTGTCTTGTACTGGTTATGACTTTGAGTGAAACTTGTTTGCAGAAAACTAACAATTCAATGCATAGTCCATTGTCAAGTTGTGAATAAGCGTAGCTTGAAGCTCTAGGCGGAAATTCAACTTAACCGTCTCTGCTGAAATACTAGTATATCAAACAGTGGTAAGAACGGGCAAAATTCTAAACGGGTATTTGAGATCTGGTGGGGGATTGCTCGAATTTTAGTGGGCTTGGCCCATTAACAATTTTAGAAATTCTAGTAAATCTGAAAGATCCATGTATGCAAGAGAATATGGTGCAAGTTTAGCCCTGCCTTGCTAGTGGAGGAGAGGGATGGTGCTTGGTTTTCCTGTATATATGACTCAACGGCCTCCACAAAAAATACATCAAAACGAGATAGGGTTTTGCCTCTTCTTGCTGCTGCGCCGCCACTGTAGCCTTCTCTATCCCGAGCGTCGGCGTGCACTAGCGAATGAGAGAGCAGATCTCCGGAACCCTTCGCCTTTGGGATCCTGCACCGGGAGAGAGCGAATAAGGTTTTTTGGAAGCGATTCGCGCAACTGCTCAAGATCTTCACCACGGCGCGTCTTCCACCTAACTCTGTCACCTTGTGGGCCAACCGCCTTCGTCATCTCCAGCAGCGGCGGTTCGTCATTATCAGCCCTCCAGCCAAGACTCAGTACGTATTTTATGATCTGATCTACTTCTTAAGCATGTACCCTGAGATCCTTGCTATGCTATTTATATTGTCAGTATGTTAGAGCTATGCATGCTAGTTTATGTATTCATCATAATTTATTTCGTATGGAATTTAATACTACAATTACCTATATTCTCAACGGTTATACATTGGTAGATTAATTAAGTCACAATAATCGGACCTTCTTCCATATGCCTCACGTTCGGCCACTACCTACGAGAATCTCACCGGAGCTCGGGTGCATGGGCATCGCCAGCACCGACGTTCGGCCACTGCCTACGAAAATCTCACCGGAGCTCGGGTGCATGGCCGTCGCCAGCAACGACGTTTGCTGTTGTGGGCGTCCTATACATGCAAGCGCACTACCAATTATCTTAGGCTAAGACCATTTATCAACTAAGTGACCCCAGTTGATAGTACGTGTCATGGTTTTTACTAGATTAAAAAAGTTGATTGATTCACTTACAAAAGTTAGCCGATTTTATGTGTTGCCGCACCTCCCGTTTTTATTGAATTTTGAATCACACCTCACCTATTTTCTGCGTTCTAAACACTGCCATGTATCATGTTTCTAGTGGATAGAAAATTGAGTGACACAACAACCAAAAAAAACACTAGAGTGTTATGTACTTACATAAAACCAAGTAGGTTTGCAGAGCGGCCCCACACCATACATCTCGACCCTTCTCTTTTCCCTTTTCTTCCCCTTTGCTACAGTTGAGAAGGGCGATCGGGAGGTGATTCCGTCGGCTCCAGCTTGATTTGTCCGCTTCCCCCTCCTCTCCGATGGCCTCGTCGGCGCCGGAGAGGGAGGGGAAGCCGAATCGGCTGGAGATTGTATAGGTTAGATCTAGAGTTCGGATCTAGTCTAAATCTAAATAAAGTTTCCCCATGATGGTTCGGTCGCCGGGGGATCTGCTCTTGCTCATCACCGCAAGCGCCATCCGGAGGGATGGAAGGTTGGTGGTGAGGATTTTGTTCCTTCGGGGCGTATCCGGCGAGGTCTTCTTTGTCGCTCCCCCGTGAGGTTCGTCTACTCCTTTTGATTTGCAATCGAATGGGAGTTCTATTATTCCAGGTCGACTTCTTCTGTGAAGATGATGGCGGATTGAGTTACCGGCCATCTTGCCATCAAAGGAGCGGCAGCACCGATGATCGTCGAGTGGTCTCAATAGGTCATCGACGTGGTTCGATGGCCTTGGCTCTTGCAGCAGTTTCCAAGGTTTGGAGCTGCGTTCCGGCGGTGGCAGGAGGACCTTGGCCAGGAGTGTCTGCTTCTCTTCGTGTCGGCGTCTGTGGGTGAGGCGATGGGCAGTGATGCTTGCCAAAGATGGTGATGACAGGACTCCTGAGTGCGTGTTATGTAATTCCTGCTAAGCTCAGGGGTTTCCTTGTAAAATGGGTTTGCACTGTGCTTGACTCAGCAATATAATCCCATTTCAATCGCAAAAAAAAGATAAAACCAAGTCTGGTAAAACTTGTGGTAGCGTCATCCTCAATCCTTGCCGAAATTAGTTCGGGCAATTCGGTTATACAGCTTTGGTACCGAAAATATCCCGAAATATCCGACATGCTGACGAGGCGCAATAGTCAAAGTAGCCAGGCCCATCCCCGCTGGCTCCCACTCTTTCAGGCCTACAAACTTTCTAACCCACCTGAGTCATATGTCAGTCCGTGCCCCACCTGCTCCGCACTCCCGACTAGTCCGCAGCCACCGCACCCCTGCCAGCTCGCACCCCACAACCGCCCGCCCGCCTATCAGGAGCACCTGCGCCACTCCGGCGCCCGCCTGCTCTGCGGACTCCCGGCTTAGGCCCCCACCGCGGGAGAAGCCTTATTTGCCGAGTGAGTGTACCGTACGCTCAGCAAAACAACATAAGCACTCAGTAAATCCTTTGGCGAGTGTTGCATTCGGTAAAGAAAGGATCGGCAAAGGCCTCTTTGCCAAGTGTTTTTTGTCGGGCACTCAGCAAAGACTTTGCCGAGTGCCTAATCCTGCTCTCAGCCAAAAAAATGGACATGACGGCGGAAAAAACGGTGACGAACATTTGCCAAGTGCCTGAGAGAAGCACTCGGCAAAGTGTATGCTCTTTGCCGAGTGCTGGTGTAGTGACACTCGGCAAAGCGTATGCTCTTTGCCGAGTGCTGGTGGAGTGACACTCGGCAAAGGTATAAATTTTTTTTGGAAACGCCTGTTTTCTCTCCCTCCCCGGTTGGAAAGCCTTACACAATAGTTTTACAAGTTTATAATAGCTACACAGTGCATCAAGCAAGCTGATCGACCACAAGTTTTACAAGAGTTTAACGACGAAGTTAACAAGCAATGCAAAATAGTTTTACAAAAGTTCAATGGACAAATTCACAAAGTTCACAAACAGTTCTCGAAACCACTTATTACAACAAGTTCACAATAAGTTCACAACAAAGGATCATTTGACTAATTTCGAGAACCATCACCAAGTTGGCCAATTAGACTGATTTGGAGAAACATGAGGATCATTTGAGGCCGCCGATTGATTCTGCACAAAGTAGAAGAGATTACATGTGTGAGATAAGAAAAATGACGATTATACATGATTAAAACTTATCCATACTCACAGGAGTAGAAAACGGATCGGAAGGTGGAGGTCGAGGTCGAGGTGGAGAAAATAACGAAGCTGGCAGAGCAACACCTGTTGCGGCGCCAAGGCTCTCCATGTAAGCAAGAATCTCACTCATCCTCTGCTGCTCGGCCAGCCGCTCATCCTCTGCTGCCCGGCCTCACGCTCGGCCCTCATCCTCGCCTCAGTCCACACGTAGCCTCCTCTCTTCTTCTAGCTGGTCCTGCAAAATTTTCACCCCAATATTACAATAATGCAAAGAAAAGATCTATAATAATTAATAAACGATATATAAAGAAAGAATAACCTGGAGTGCCTGTATCCGGTACTGTGAAGTGTCCTGCCGAGGTCGTATGGATGGGCTCGCGCTGGTGCTCCTTGCTCTAATCTGAGATAGAGTATGAGTAGAGGACGAGTCGATTGCGCCGTCGGCAATCCAGTACAATCGCAACCCAAGGCTGCTAGGCAGAGGATACAACTAACCTATATATGTGCTGGGGAAGAATCCGTTTAGATTTTTCTAAATGATTATTCTAGAATAGTATTGATGATCTACAATTGGACACTAGAACTTTTTGTATTTTGTAGGTCTTAAATTGTTTCAAAATCTGATACTATATTACTCAAAAAAGCTATATTATTCCAAATTTATAATTGACTACGCTATCATAAAAAAAGTTATATGAATTCATGCCATATTTCAAGAAAGATTTATGTACATATTCTAATTATTCAGTGCGCACTCACCTGCTTTACAGTTCTCGAGGCCGGGGTGGCGGCGGCGGCCGGGGCGCGGCGAGGGCTGGGGCGGCGGGGGCCGGGCGGCGACCGGGGCCGGGGCACGGTGGCGAGGAGCTGAGCTGGGCGGCGAGGAGCTGGGCGAGGAAAGGAATGAAAGAGCTGATGAAGTGCATAAGTGTTCGGGTAGCCTGTGAAGGAATAAAAGACCCTTTGTCGAGTGCCAGATCACGGGCACTGGGCAAAGGAAAGTTTGCCGAGTGCCAGATCACGGGCACTGGGCAAAGGAAAGTTTGCCGAGTGCCAGATCACGGGCACTGTCACACCCGATTTATAAGAACATAAATCGAGCAATCATATATGCGCCAGGATCAAGTCACGCATATATATACAACAGATTATCAAGATATCACAACACATGTCACGAATTAAAGCGTATAATATTATAAAATGAATATCTTTATTACAACTGAATCAGGAATCAGTTCAAGGAATGCGGAAGCGTAAAATGAATACATGAAGAGCTAGGCGCCACAGGGACGTCGAATGGGAGACAAACGCCTAGAAGTCGTCGAAGCCGCTGACGTAGTCCTCCACGTTGCCGGGCACTGAGCAGCAGCCGAAGATATCCGAAATAGAACAGAAGAGTAGAGAGGCAAGTGTGAGTACAAACTAGTACTCAACAAGTATAACACAAACTATGAGGCTCTAGGCTAGCTGACTCAACTGCATTAGCTTTTAGTCTTGGCAAATTTTATTAAAACTAATTACTACAAGTGGATGAATTACCATAACCTAATTTCATAAGAATTTAATCAATATTAATTAAGAACTACTGAGAACCATCCAAACCGAAACCACCCGGGGAATCTCCCTAGTCAAAGGTTGATAACCCCACTAATCAAAAGGAGGATCTGGGCCGCTCATGACTGTGAGCACAGCTGATATATCAGTTTTACACTCTCGAGAGGTTGCACAACTTTACCCACAAGTCGTGAGCTATGCTAGTTGTTCATCACACTTCCTTAGGTGAGATGGCTAGCAAGCGCACTACGAGACCGTTACAAAGGATCACACTGGTAAGGTGTAACCGCTAAGGATTCTGGATCAGCAACGATGGGGCCCACCTCCGGGGGTACAAGACACACAGCACAGACCAAGCCGGAGGAGCAGGACCATTGAAGCTTATCACCCCTCTTGCCCACGCAGGTAAGTTACTCCCGAACCAAAATGACCTAATTAGTAAGTCAAGACCGTCCCATTCCAGTCTTGTGGTTGCGCGGTTGTCCCAGGTTGTCGCTCTATGAACCGGTCCTTATGGAGAGTGGCCAACCAAGCACTAAGCACCGTGCTGGCCCCCTAAACCAAGTTTCTATCAAAAGCATCTTTTAAGGTGCGCAAACCACTCAAGCACACAGCACAGAGGGTCGGCTCCAGAATTAAATTGCATAGGATCATTAACAAATTAATTAAAAAGGACCAAGTGTGTTATAGCGCAGCAACCTAGCACAACTAACCAAAATGCAACCCAAAGGATATATATATATATAGGATATAAAGTGGCTAGGAAATCCTTATAGGCATACAGTATTAATATGCAATATGAAATTGTATTAAAAGGTGATAGGATGTTCATGTTATACTTGCCTTCCTCGTACTCTCCCGGCTGCTGCTCGAACTGCTCGGAAGACGGCTGCTCCTGGTACTGCTCCGGTGGCTCGACGTCTATTCACGATCGTAACAGCAATACATGGGCCACACATGCACACACATGCAAACAATAGAAAAATATAAGAAACAGTACACCAATACAATAGAACAGCACATAAAACTGGCCTAGAACTATTCTACGCGTTACAACGATCGCGTGGATATAAAGAACACCTAAAACGGAGCTAAAACGCGAAAACTACGCTTAAAACAAGATCCAGGAACCTATTTGCGAGAAAAACAGAACTTCCAGGGGGGTTCTGCGCAAAAACCGAGGGCCTAAACGTAAATAAACCCTAGACACAGGAGCTAGACTGCAAAAACTACAGGGCTAGGGCTGATAAACTATTTTCCAGGAAGCTCAGGGGGTCAAACAGGAAGAAAAGGACCTGTTTGCAATTATTTTTGAACCACGGGGTGGATTGCTGGTGGATTGCGGGTTGATTCTTCAAAAAGACAGGGCCTCTTTAGCAAAAAGACAAGGCCGAAAGGGTACGTTCTAATCTGAGCCGTTGGATCTAATTTATACGGCCCAGATTAGAAACTATAACGTGAAGGGGTACGCGCGATCGTCGGCCTTCGGATCAAGATCGGACGGTTGAGGTGAGATCTGCGGCTGAAGCTCACGCGGTCCACCGGATTCAAAACGAGCGGGTGAGATCTAATGGCGATCTGGTCGGCTCCGGTGGCGGCGGGACGATGGGCGCGGCGGAAGCCGACGGAAGCTCGCCGGAGTCCACGCGATTAGACTCTTCCGGCCTCGATTCGGGGTACTGCTGGCACGGGGAGAGAGAGAGAAGCACGGGGAACTCGATTGGGGGAAAAGGAGGCAGCTAAATCGGCCGTAGCGGCCGAGCGGCGGCGAGCAGAGGCTCGGGAGCTCCGGCGGCGGCGGGCGGCTGCGGAGGGACGGGACCGAGGGAGAAGATGGGCGAGAGAGTTTCCTTACCACACCGGGGTAAGCCCACGGTGCTTGGGCGACGGCAGAGGGCGGCGAGGAGACGGTGCGGCGGCGACCCGAGGCTTGCGGCGATGGCGAGCGCGGCGGCTAGGGTTTGGTGCGGGCGAGCACGGCGGCGACCTGGGGGAAACCCTAGGGAGGCGGCGGGGCTTCGTAGGGCGGCCACGCGGCGTCCTGGCGAGCGGGCCCGAGGAAAAGCTCGCCGGGGATATCGAGAGGGAGTTGGGCGCCGGAGAAGAAGAGGAAGAGAAGAGGGAGGCGCTGACGCGCGGGCCCGAGCTGGCAGCGAGAGGAAGGAGGGACAGCGGCTGAGGGGGAGCTGGTTCGGGCTGGGCCGCGGGAGAAAAGAGAGAGAGAGAGAGAGAGAGAGAGAGAGGCGCTGGGCTGGGGAAAAGGTGGGTCGGGGCGCGGCCCACGCGGGGGAAGAGAGGAAAGAGGGGAGAGAGCTGGGCCTTGGGTGGCCCATGCGGGAGTGAGGAGGGGAAAGGGGGCCCGAGAGAGAGGGAGAGAGGGGAGAGGGGAGTGGGCCGGGGAAAGAAAGAAGAAGGGAGAGAGATAACTGGGCCTATGGGGTTTGGGTTACTTCCTTCCCTTTTCTTTTCTACTCAAACATCCAAACAAACCATTTGAATTCAAAATACAATTTGAATTCAAACCTATAAACTCAACACAAATAAAACAATGCTGCAGCATGAATGCACAAACAATTTAATCCTATGATAAATTTTATTTCCTTGTGTTATAAATTGCTTTAAATGCCACAAAAATTAAGGAAAAGCCTGGAAAATTTATTTAAGCCCAAATAAATTCATTAAAATTTAGGGAAATTACATTAGGGTGTTACAGGCACTCGGCAAAGTTTCCTATTTTTTTATTTTTCAACGCATCATCGTGAACTGTTGAAATGTGGCAACCTTTGCCGAGTCTTCACAAACTGGACACTCGGCAAAGACAATATTTGCCGAGCGCTATTCTTTGACACTCGGCAAAACATATTTATTTTTTTCCTTTTTCCACCCAAACTTTTTCTGTTGTGATTCTAGATTACCTTGAACTACATATGCAAGTTTGGCACATTACTCGAATTGTTTGCTATATTTAGTCAATTTATTTTATTTGATTGAATTTGTTGGAATAATTCAAATTTGAATTGCAAGTCATTCAAAGAGTGGAAAAAATAAATTGAAAAATGATATTCATATTATTGAGCCTACTTATCCAAAAATTTTAAACATCTCATGTTCATGAAGCATGACCACAAACTTAGGGTCCGGTTGTTTTTAAATTGTATAAAAAGTAAATTTGGTCAGAAAATCATAAAACTTGCCCAGATGTCATGATATCATATGTGGAGGCTGTGATAAAAATTTGATAAAGTTTCATAAAAGTTGTAACATACGATGCTTACAAACCGAAGAATGTCCAAATAAGTTTCATGATTTCATGTGAAGGTCAACTAGGTGTTAAACATCGTAGCTGACAAACTTTCACGAAAGTTAGCCAAAATTTTATCATAGCCTCTACATATGATATCATAACATCTGGGCAAGTTTCATGATTTTCTGACCAAATTTGCATTTTATATAATTTAAAAATAACCGGACCCCAAGTTTGTGGTCATGCTTCGTGAACATGGTATGTTTGAAATTCTTGTCTGTTCATGGATAAGGTGTCGAAGTAGGCTCAATAATATGAATATCATTTTTCGATTCATTTTTTTCTACTCTTTGAATGACTTGCAATTCAAATTTGAATTATTCCAAGAAATTCAATCAAATGAAATAAATTGACTAAATATAGCAAACAATTTGAGTAATGTACCAAATTTGCGTATGTAGTTCAAGGTAATCTAGAATCACAACAGAAAAAGTTTGGGTAGAAAAAGAAAAAAATAAATATGTTTTGCCGAGTGTCTAGAAAAAGCGCTCGGCAAATCACACATTTGCCGAGTGTCCGCGATACCGACACTCGACAAAGCTAACGGCCATTTGCTGTCGTTCGCAGCTGACAGAGCTTTGCCGAGTGTCTGTCTTTGCCGAGTGTAGGGCACTAGGCAAAATAGATTTTGCCGAGTGTTATTGTTTGCCGAGCGCTTGACACTCGGCAAATCTATTGTTCGCCGAGCGTTTCTTTTTGCCGAGTGCAGCACTCGGCAAAGGTCTTATTCGTCGAGTGCAGCACTCGGCAAAGGTCTTATTCGCCGAGTGCCCGACGAAATGATCTCGGCAAAAACTTTTGCACTCGGCAAAGGTGCCATCTCCGGTAGTGCCCTTTGGGAGGGCTTCGGCTCTGGCTCTTCAGCAGCTTCTGCTGGAGCCCTACCAAACGGGGGAAGGAGGTGAAGCAGCTCCACCGAAATATGTGAGAGCCGTTTTTGTGGCTTTGCCTACGGGATGGTAGAGCAGACGGAGCCAGAAAAACTAGCATGGAGCCAGAGCCCTCCTAGAGACCCTTAGTCCGTGGATGCGCCCCCCGGCAGTCCGCAGCCACCCGCAGCCCCAGCCCCCTGCCGCCATGCCGCGTCGCCCAATCGGCAAGCCGCAGCAGCCCGCGGCCCCCGGTTACCCGAATTATCCGACCCGAAACTCCTGAATTACCCAAACGCCCGGACCTTCTACACAGGAAAGAGACAGGCCCTTTTTTATAATTAAGAGACGGGCCTTGAACTTGGCCCAAACGAAGCCCATCATCTATCGGATTGGACAGGCTTTTAGGTGTCTTCCCATCGAACATCTCGAATTCTCGATCGAAACCGAGAAAAATCGGTAGGGGTCGGGACAGCAGTAGTGGCGCTGCCGCCGCCACCGCGGGGGAGGTAGCATCTAGCCACTCCGCTGCCGCCGTCTCCGGTAAGTCCCCCTCCCTCGTTTTCGCACGAATGCCGGGCCAAAACCCTCGCCCGATTGCTTGGTGCTTTTCTCGCGTCCTGAATCGACGGTGTGAAAGTATGTTGCACCAGGTCTGGAATGGCTTCGGTGGTGGAGAGGCGGAGGGAGGACCACTCCCGGAGATCGCGCTCCCCGGCCAGGGACAGGGAGCGTAGGGGCACGCCGCCATGCAGGCAGAGCCCGCCTAAGCGGAGGCCAGCGCGTCGTACAGGGACAGGGAGAGGTCGCCTCCGAGGGAGAAGGCGAAGGAGCGTACCAGGTCGCCGCGGTCTCCTGCTAAGGCCAGCCTGACGCAGAGGAAGAGGTCGCCTCCGAGGGAGAAGGCGAAGGACCAGCGGGTCAGGTCACCGAAACACGGGAGGGAGCAGTCACGATCACCTTCGCCTGCCAGGAGGCGCGGCTCTAGGTCTCCATCACCACGCACCAAGAGGCTGAGGAGAGCCCATGGCGAGCGGGAGGCTGCGCAGGTGACTGACAATGATCGCCGCAAGTCCACCTGGAGGCACTGGGAGCCTGATGAGGCGAGGGATGCTTCGAGTGACAGGAAGGTTGAGCGGGAGATGGCGCAGGTAACCAATGGTGACCGCCGCAAGTCCTTTCACAGGGAAGACAGGGACTCAGGAGGCAAGCACCGTGAGCATGATGAAGGGAGGGATGCATCTAGAGATAGAAAGGCAGAGCGGGAGGATGCCAGAGATAAGAAATCTGATCGAGATGATTCAAAGGATCATTCAAGGCATAGAAGGGCTGGAAAGGATGATAAGTCTGGTGCTTCAAAGGAGACATTGTCGAGCCCGGATGATGATAGGCATGATTCAAGAGGTGGAAGGTCTGATCGCGATGACTGGAAAGCTGCTTCTTCAAGGGAGCAAAGGGTGGACCGTACTGAGAAAAAGGATTCATCAAGGGAGAAACTGACGGGTCGGGAGGAGAGCAATGGAGGATCGGAAGGTCATCTAGGCGTGGTCGATCTGTGTCTCCAGATGAGCACAGGCATAGGGGCAGGCATGAGTCCCATCCATCACCGAGGGTCTCCAGAAGTGCAGCACGTACTGAGGTCTCTGATGATATCCGATCCTTCACTTTGTATCTCTCCATTTCTCCATATGTACTTGGCTTGGTGTTCTCTTATTGCATGACTGTTTTCCGTTACTACTGGCAAATTTATAGTCTCCCAAATAAGTACGAAGTCAGAAAATTATTTCCAATGCCATCAATTTTGGACTATTAATTGTAGATTGTGAAATTAGTAGTCCTCACACTCTCACTGCTGATGCAGTATGTTAGTTATATCAATCTGACTGTCGTTATGTTTTATTTCAGGATATCAATTCTAGAGGAGGTGAAGCATCCAGGTCAGTGCTCAACAGTCAACACTAACCTCTCTCATGTTCCATTAGCACCATAACTCTTGACATTTTAATCTGTAATAGAAGCATCGTGTGCTGCTGATTTTAATTTTAGTCTGTAGATGAACAAATGTTTAGCGAAAACAGCTATTGATCTGCAATTTCAATGCTCGACATTGAGGAGCCAATTTTTTTTCTCTAGTCAGTTATCTTTCCACTTTACGGAAAACAGGCAATGCCAAACACAGTCATAATGAAGGCAACACTTTGCAGTTTCTATAGCTGTTTATTTAGCATTGACAGATCGTTATCTTTTGTTCACCCTCTCATTATTAATGTGGGATTGATGGATTTAGCCTTTTTTCTATCCTGCTATTAGATAATGTTGTACTGTCGGCTTTCAATCCTGCTGTTTACTATTACTATAAGAAAGGTTCTCACTTTTATATATGCTTCACATTTAGTAATGGTGAAGTCTTCCTGTTTTGGTCAGGAGCGGAGATCCTGATGCTTTGGCAATAATGAATGCTGCCACAGAAGCTCTTGAAGCAAAAGAAAAAGTGGTGCATGATCCATGACGAATATAGTAGATGATGATGAAAGCAATTTATCTATCTGAAGAATATTGCAGCATTTCCATTTATGCGATGTTTGCTGTTTTCTTAAATATTAGATAGTTGCCATTTTCTGCGTACTGTTATTTGAAACCTCCCACACCCTTGTTTTGCAGCAAAAGCCATCCTTTGAGTTATCTGGAAAGCTTGCTGAGGAGACCAACAGAGTTGCAGGTGCTTGGCTCTTGTATCTTATGATAATTTATTTATGTGAGCATAGGTGTGCAATCGTTTGTAGTGGTGAAACCATTAATTGGATGCAGCAAATTGTGTGTGCCTGTAGTGCTGTGAGCATACTGCATTGTCCTTGGTGATGACACTTTGTTCCTACTTCAGGTGTAAATCTATTATATTCAGAACCCCCAGAGGCTCGCAAGTCAGAGATTAGATGGAGCCCCTATGTATTTAAGGGTGGAGAACCGCTGAATGGTAGTTGTTCTCTCGACTTGTTTACTCCATGTATGAATACCATTTTTGTTTCATGTCATGGTTTCTGTTAGTTAACTAGTTTTTTTTTCCCAAAATAGGTAGAAGGAGCATACTAACATTTAGGCATTTAACATCATATGGTGTCATATACTTATTTTCCTCGGATGAACCCAGCAGCTGCACTAGCAAAAATTATCTCCTTTGTTCTAATCGTTAACCATGGGCACATTCCCATTAAATCCAAGGACCACATTCATCTACATCTCATGTCTACTGTATCACTTAAGCATGACAATTATCCACTTGCGGACCTTTATAATAATGTTTAATTTCTCTCCCGAGTTTAAGCAAAGGACAAGTTGTTTTTGGTTGCAATTGGAATGACCATGGCAACAGAGAGGTGTAAGTGTAACAGAGAACAAACTTTTGCGTACTATCAATCAGGGATGGGGGCAGTAGGGTGGGTAGGGGGAGCCCTGGTCCCCCCTAATGCTCCGGTAAATCCACCAATTAGAATTAAAATTTTGCACGTAAACAACATAAACACCACTATCTTAAAGAAACTCAACAATTAGGGGAGACTTCCCCAGGTTTTGTTCTAAGGTCTCGTGCTTCGAACCTGGGTCGGAACATTAGTTTCAACAACTCCTGGAGTTCAACGCTCTAACTGGTCCACCGCAAGAAGCTTGTCTAAATACACCTAGCATCACTTATTACTAGCAATTTTAGAAAGTTTTTGACACTTGTCAGTTCATTTAAATAGGGCACATGCAAACCTGTGGACTTTTGGAGTATGACATTATAACAACATAAGGTTAAACTAATACAGTTATTTTTCTCTTCCTGAGAATTAGAAGGGCTCTTTGAAGTACCGTGTGCTGTATCCGTCAAATGCAACTTATTTCATGAATGAATAAAGATTTGCAGTGTCGGCTGAGCATCGGTTCACAACAGATATCTCATTAGATTTCGTTTGAATCGGAGTGAATGAACTTAATTTAGTTTTAGTTACTGTTGACCATATCATTGCTAATGTGGGTCAAATGACCAACATACCTAAAGGTTGCCAGCAAAGTGGATTTGAGCTCCGGTATGCACTCAACCAGCGGTCCGAAGGCGCATTTGTATCTGACCTCTTTTATTCAGTTTCCTGCATCACTTAGGGCCATTTCTTCCCCCTTTTGTGTTGTAGGGTTCTAGGCTTCTTTACCTAAAGCTTAAAATCATTTAAATGCAAAACCAAAACCAAAACCATATGCAATCAGTTGGCTTTTTCCAATTTTGTGGAACCCTGCAAAATCATACTTATTAGAACTTACAATTCATGTGTGGAATGCTGAAGAACTGACATGCTCCTCTTTGTGATCCTATGCTTCTGTTTTGCACTTGAATGTTTCTTATGGTTATCCTATTGTTTTCATAGTGTTTTTATTACTCAATCTCTATAATGCCTTCTGTGGTTGCAATGTATTAGCAATGCTTTATCATACTGCCTTGTTTGGCAGGCCTTATCTGATGGATCTTGATAGTACAAATGGGACTTTCATTAATGTAAGTGTTCTAGTAATTTGTGTCAATCTAGTCAGACTGCGGTCATGTTCTGAATGTGCTTTATTTATGCAGGAAAATCGCATCGAACCTTGTCGCTATTATGAACTATTTGGAAAAGATACAATCAAGTTTGGCAATAGTAGGCATGATCATAACCACTGAAGAAGCACGATATCTGTTTTCTGGTTAATATGTGCATAGATGTCTTTGCTCTCTTCATTTGTCCTCGTTGCATCAATTCAAGAAAGTGGCATATATCTAGATTCTTCAGTATCATGTGTAGTAACTTGGTTTCCTATGTGAATTGCTCAGTTTAAACCTTTTTCAAATTTAGGTGTGAAATATATTCATTCTTCTTTTGGCAGCTTTTCCTTGTTCCCACCTATATTAATATATTGTATATTTTTAATTCTGTCATTTCTCAGGAAAGTACTTCTTTTTGATAGAAATGTAATTTGTTTCACCTTTTGGTTCACAAATTAAGTAGTAAGAGAAAATGACCATGGCCCCCTCATTTGCCCCATACTTAAGTTTTTTCTCTCTTTTAAGTATGTTGGGGAGGGGCAGGAGCTCAAGAGAAATGTGGAGGCTCATTTGTTTATGAGAACTGCATTAATATAGTTAGGGCACAATATGAAATTGGTGCAACAATCTCTTTCGAGAATTCTTGAGGCTAAACCAACTTATATATGTTGTTGGAGTATATACAATGTAAGAACTTTCCTGCAGCATGATACCCGTTATGCTCATGGTGCTCCCTATTAATCCTCATGGTGCTCCCTATTAATCGGCTTCAGTTTGCAAATTCAACTTTCCAAGTCGTTCTAAGGAACATATGTTCTACTATGGGAAAACATTTTTTTATTGATCTGTGCGCACAAGTTTGACCTCTTAATATCTTCCGAAAAAAGTTACTACTTATTGCTGCCTGATGTTTTCTCCATACCAGATGCAATGGTTCTATTTCCACACATTTCCAGAATCATCACGTTAAAATAATCGGTTGGTCTCTTTTCCCCTGCAGCCGGAAGTACGTTTTACTCCATGAAAATTCAACAGAATGAGGATCGAAATGTCCGAATACATTTATTGTAGGAGAAAATTCAGCAGAAGCATGTGCTGATACTTGTTTTTTGTTTAAACAAAAAGATGGACTGGGGAATGGTCAGCTGGTATTGCTTTTGGCCTGCGATTTCTTCACAGGTGTGTAGGGCTATCTTCATGAAAAGAGCAACCTGCAGCAGGTAGCCTTCATCTTGTATTCAACCATGTTTTGTACTGCTGGCATTCATATCACTTGGCATCGGAGGCAGCTGTTTATGATCTGTACTACAGTGATGGTGATCATGGATTCAGTAATTTTAATTGCGCGTGTCTCAGATCTGCTTGCCTTTCCCTATCCGGCGTGCTGCTAGTTCTGTATTACGCATTGTGCCTGTTGCTCGAGTATGGTGGGAAGGATCTTAGATGAACTGCCACTTTCACATTGTCTTCTGTGATTCCGAAAATTAACAATTTATTTTGGATCCTTCGTACTCCCTCCGTTCCAAATCAGAGGTTCTGGCTTTTCTAGATATATAGTATTTTTATAGTATTTTCTACTTCTTCCGTTTCAAATTATAATTTATTTTGATTTTATTAGATATATAATTTTGCTATATATTTAGATATAATATACATCTAGATGTATAGCAAAATATATATTTAAAAAAGTCAAAATGAATAACGAATTGTACGGAGGTAGTATGTACCTAGGTATAATTTAAATCTAGATGCATACCAAATGATATAGCAAATGATATATATTTAGAAAAGTTAAAATAATTTATAATGTAGAGGAGCAAGTGATTAGCTATGCATCGAGCTCAGGTCACGTCCACGGTACATTCCATCGTTTTAGAAGCAATTCCCTCTCGACATCTCGAGCCCCCAATGTTCTCTACAGCTCCGAATTTCCTTTGTCATCGACTTGATCGCTCTGCTGGTTTGGTTAGGTTCTCATTCGAGTAGGTGGGTTAATCGGATGAAAAAACGACGGCCTGGGTCGGGAGCACGGGCCCGGAGCAGCAATACGGAAAGGAAAAAAAATTATCTCCCTAAATTTTAGAATGAACTCGCGTTTTCTTACTAAACAATGAAATCGTCCGTCTAGACTACTTAAACTTACGATACTGGATGTATAATCTCCCTAATATAGCTTGGAATTTAGTTACTCAAGCATACGTGATCCAATGAGTATGAAGTTTTTACTACAGCTCAAGAATATAATGGTTAGCCTATCATAAAATTTTATCATAATTGGACTACGAAAACTGTAGTTATGAATTAATTACAGAAAAGTATATATCTAAAAGTAAAAGAAAGTTTACTAAATTATATTATATCATATATTTACTGCATAGATCTACTTATGTGGTTACTATAATTTTTCAAATATTTAGCCAAATTAAATATAAAAGAAAAAGAAAAAACTACTGAGATAAACCATCCAGGAAGGTCGTGTATCCGGTGTCGCGAATCCAACAATAAGAATATGGTTTTATTGTGTAGCGAGGAAATGCAGATTCATCATAAAGTTAAAGTTGAGGGAGATAAAAGGATTTTTTCCATACGGAAATGGAGTAGCCGGTAGAGTGCGCAGAAGGCCACTTTGGTGGGCTACTAATGGGCTGAAGCCCACGTCTGAAAATGGGCGTTCGAAAATGCCCCCTCCTCTATATAAACCGAGCCCTTGAAGCATCGTCACCCCTGAAACCCTAGCTTTCCTCACGCTGCGCCGCCGACGGTAAGACCCAAGAGAACCCTTCCTCCTCTTCCTCCTGCGCGCGCTCCCAATCATTTTGCTTCGCTCCCTTCCTCTGTTTCATTTCCCCTTATCCTAATGCGATTGTTCGTATTTGGATTTCTTTGCGGAACCGCAGGTGATTAGGAGCAGGAGCCTGAAGAGGGATCTGCGATGGCCAAGTCAAAGAACCACACGGCGCACAACCAGTCGTACAAGGCGCACAAGAACGGCATCAAGAAGCCCAAGCGCCACCGCCAGACCTCCACCAAGGGGGTACGTGCTTCGCTTTCCAGGCTTGCCTCTGCATCATGCTAGATCTGAATTCTTAAGAAAGCATGCTCTGTAAATCTTGCATTTTTTACAGCCTTTCGCTAGAACACGATGTTATTCATTATGTGGCCTTGTGGTCTAATTCAAACGTAACAGGTTCAGTATCATGGTTTGATGCTATAAATACCAGATGCTGGCAACTTACTGTAGTTTTCTACCAGTCCGAAATCATCTTGCTTATTGCACATTTGTGAAAGCAATTGTAGTGTAACTGTTCTAAAATTTCACATTATGCTGTATAAGTATTTAATGTGCATCAGTAGAAGTTATGATTTGTATTACGCTGAACTTGGTATGCTGTCTATTTCTGTTTTATTAGTGGTTCACTGCTGGCTCTAGGATTAGGTATTTTTGTTGTATGTTGCTCCAGTTTTAGACCTGTTTGATTACATTGGTACCACTGTAGATTTTCCCTTGTAACTTTGTAGCTACATTTCCTGATGTTTTACAGTGTTTGTTGCTGCCTCAATGGTCTTTGATTTGTGTTTTGTACATCAAATCACTTGATATGTTGAAGATTTTGAGGTGATGAGACTTGTCACCGATGGGCTAAGGTGTAACTTGGCCCTTGTGGTGACCTATGCCTTGATGGCATGGGTTATGTACTTCTGCATTGGTGGCTTGATCCAAAAAAGATGTTTGTGGTAGTGCTAGTTATTATGATGTACAGATTGTTTCTTGCTGTATATTCTGATGTCTGTATAGTGCTCATGAAATTTTTCGTAAAACCTTGTGCATATTTGTTTAAGTATGCTCTTCTGAATTTTGTTTTATTCTGTGTTTGTCTATTAACTGTCTCGTTTTGTGCTCTTTTAGATGGACCCAAAGTTCCTGAGGAACCTGAGGTACTCAAGGAAGAACAACAAGAAGAGCGGTGAGGCTGAGGCAGAGGAGTAAACTGCTGGAATTTCAGATGATGAATTCCTGTCTTGTGTCGCTAGGGTCTGGAGTCTTGAACTTAATGCTCTGTTCTGTATGACCAAAGGTCCTCAGTTGGTACCAAAGTTTTTGTTGTCTTGCTGCCTGGCTGGATTTGAATTAAAACCGTTATTTGCAGCCTTTTGAGAATTGGGAACCCCGAGTATGTCGTTCTAGTTTCTGTGATGTCTATTATCACCAGTTTTGCCTGCTGTAACTTACGCCGCGTCATGTGTGGGTGGTTTGCTCAGACATTCTGTCTATCAAGTATTTGGGCACGGCCTTGCATTTGCGATGTGGGCTGAACGTTGCTTGCCTCAGGTTCTTGTCTGAGCCCGTCTTAGCAGAAAGGGATGCTAACCAAATACAGGCGCACATCGTTTGCCTTGCCACCGAAAAGAGAACTACTTGCGCTGCGCTGCGGAGTTTGTATCCCTGCAAGCAGAACAAAACTGTCTTGTGCAGTAGGAGAAGCGAAAGGTGCGAGAGACATTTGTGGACTAAGGTGTATTGCGCTGGTACCAGTGTTGCTGATGCAGGTTCTTATCATTCAGACTTATGGATCATGCACCTGCTATTTTTCCACTATTTCAGAGTGTTACTTCGATTCCAAATATAGAGAGCATCCCAAATGTGCTTTCTATTATTGTCGGTATCGAGAGCATTCTTAATATACACAAAAGACACTAGAAATACATTACCACTGTTCCATATAATATACATTTTCCTAGGAAATTAAGAGTGCAAAAACTAGTATGGTGCTTACAAAAAAAAAATCATAAATGGATTCCATGGCACCTTAGAATCAAGCAAAAAGGAAACCTTGATTCCTTCACTATATTGCCGTTTCAGTGATCTTCAGCTAAATCAACTGAAAGGAGACTCTCGACTACTGACTCCATCGTTGCCCTTTTCTTCCTCTCTTCCTCCAAGCACGAGACAGCCAACTTGATCAAAGCTTTCGCTTGCGAGTAGTCGAATTCACCTCCCAGTCTGACATCTACAAACTCTGCTATCCAAAAGGGTTCCTCCCTGTCCAATCTGTAATAAAGCATCTTTATGAACTTCTTCAGCATGACATGCACCTTGTCATCCTCACCTTTGACCAAATCGAAAATCCGTGTTCCTGTCACTAGTTCAAGAAGCACAACTCCATAGCTGTACACGTCGACCTTCGCGGTTATCGGCAAACCAGATATCCACTCTGGAGCAATGTAACCTATGGTTCCTCGTGCTCGAGATACGTTTTCATTATCCCCAGACCTGTTGAGCAGCTTCGCCAACCCGAAGTCGGTGATCTTAGGTTCCAGATCTTGGTCCAGTAAAATGTTCTCAGGCTTCAGGTTGCAGTGAATGATCCACTCTAGGCACTCATGGTGAAGATAGGCCAGCCCCTTGGCGACACCTAAGGCAATGTTGAATCTCTGCTTCCAGTCTAAAGAGATTTTGCTTTTGAACAATACGTCGGCCAATGATCCTTTCTCAGCATACTCGAGGACCAGCATCCTATGAGATCTTTCTGAGCAATATCCATATATTCTTACTAGGTTCATATGGTTAATCCTTGCAATGACATGCAGCTCATCATGGAATTCTTCTCTGCTGTGCCTAATACTTCCCAGCTTTTTTACGACAACCATTCGGTCGTCATCCAGTGTTCCCTTATAGGCGACCCCTCTACCTCCCCATCCAAGCTCATGAGTAAACTTTTCTGTTGCCTTAGCCAGCTCCCTGTAACTAAACATTCGGAAATGGTTTGCCATCATCTTGTAGCCTTCCTCAGCTGCCCATACTTGTGATGACCTCAATTCCTTCCTCAATACAAAGAACCATGCAAATGCGAAGAAGAACACTTCGATGATGAAGAAAGCACCGATAAACCCGTAGAAGTAGAACCATTTTGATTGATCCTCACTAGTCTTATGCCAGTAGCTGGGATTTTGTTCCATGTTTAGTGTGCTTACAGGGCCGCATTTAAGATGATACGGTAAGGGATCGAGCACATTGGACTGCGGAATGGGGAATTTTGATGTGTCCGGACTTGAAGGGAGTTTGATGTACATTGTCCGCACAGTAGGATTTGGAAAGGACCTTCCATTGAATAGAAGAGACTTGGGATAGCATGTTCCATTTCCTTCCTGGTACTGAAACCCCTTACAGGAGCAGTCGCTTAAGCATGCTTTCCGACAGGCTTCCCATGGAACCTTTTCGATTCTCTGCTGATCAGATCCCCAAAAATCAGTGTTCCGAAGTTCCAAAAAGGTCACATTCTGCTCCCCATCACATGTTATGTCTACAATGGGCAGGCAACCTTCTGTCCAGTTACGTGGGTTCTTCATCCGATAGCCGGGCGTGCAAGAACATGTCGGTTTAGGCGAATAGTGGCAGATTCCATACGGACCACACACACCATGAGTCTTGCACGGTTGAGACTCAGCAATCCATGAAACTGACCATGTTTTGTCTGAATTGTTCAAGCTGTAGAGCCTAAGATTCCCATCATAATCCAACTTGAGCCTTCTCTTAATCCCAGTGCCTCTGTCAGAAGCAGCAAGCACATGGCTGTTTGCAAAGTCACTCGAAAAAATCTCCCCAGAATCACCAAGGCTCGCTATCCTAGTACTGTTGTAGAAGTTCCTACCATTCTCGTAGTACTGGAAATCAGGATCTGGCCAGTACACACTTGTAACATTGGCATCATCGTATATGAGCGACAGCATCGACTGATCGCTGAACCGGAAGGTGTAGTGGCCAGGAACATGAAGCTGGGTGGTAGAAACTAACTTGGACGCCTCCTTGACGCACTGCGTGGGGAGGAACGTGTCGGTCGGCGAGCCGAAGCTCTGCCATACGATGTCGCCGCTGGAGTTCTTGAGGACAAGGTTCCCGGTGTCCAGCAGCTGGGCGTACTGGACGTCCGGGACGAACTTGCCGTCGGTCTGCCACACCACCGTGCCGTCGTAGTCGGTGAGCACCATGGCGCCGTCCTTGCGCAGGGTGACGGCGGCGCCCCACGCGTGCACCGGGCTGCCGCGGTTGGCGCTCCAGACCACGGCCTCGTCGGCGGCGTCCGTGTACCATACCGAGAAGGTGAAGGCGCCGTCGTAGACGCGATAGAAGCCGCAGGAGAATGTGCCGTCCGGTGACCGGAGGATGTGGGTGTCGTGCTCCTCGACGGCGAGCGAGGATTTCCGGGGTAGGGTGTCGCGAGGCGCCGCGGCGGCGGCGGCGGCGCTCAAGGGTGGAGCGAGCGGCGAGGAGAGGAGGAGGGCGAGAGCTGCGAGGAGCCGAGCAGCCATGGCTGCAGGGATGGTGTGAGCTCAGCTTCGTCAGATCTGGGATGAGCATTGCTGGACTAAGCTAGGTACAGCTCCAGTTGCTCCATATTGAATTGTACATGGTTGCTGTTCTTGCCTCTTGGTCAAAAACAAACAGGGCTGGAGCAACGGCGTGTTGGAATGTTTCTCTTTGTAGCTTGTGACTTTGTAAAACTTATCCAGCAGAAGAGATGAACTCGCAGTTGGACTTTGCCCGCGACGAGCTAGAGATGATGGACTGGCGAAACAACCGGTTCGGCGAGGCAAAGTCGCTCTCTCATCTCAAGGATGATCACGATGCGTCGCGGTGACTTTTTTTCATCCGATCGATCGAGTTGTCGGAACCCTCAAGTAAGCACGAGGATCGGGTCAGGAAAGTCGCTGTCGCACAGGAGCATTGACATTTTTCTGACGATGACAGGTGTGTTCCGCGTTTCAGACATGTCAAACGACGTGAATTTTATTATTAGACTGCTCCGAATGACAGCTGACGTCATGTAAAAATGACAGGAGGGAGTACTCCCTCTGTCTAGAAAACGTGAGATATTTTAATTTTGTTCCGAGTCAATTTTATCTAAGTTTATTCAAATTTAAAGAAAAGTATGTTAACATCTACGACACCAAATAGATAATACTAAAGACGTATTCCATGTTCGATTTAATAAAACTAGCTTGCTGTTTGTAGATGCTGGTGTAATTTTTCAACAAATTTAGTTAAATTTAGAGAGTTTTAACTTGAGGCAAAATAATTTTTTTTTTTGTATTTTGGAGTGGAGGTGTTAGTATTGAAGTGATGTGATGCGTGTTTGTGGAAGTATGTTATTAATATTGTTGCCTATATGTATTGTGACCTGGCGAGGAAATTTTGTCAAGAATTGCTGCACCTGGAATTTTATATCTGGGGTCAGAGGTGCGCCTTGAATTGATATGCAATGCAAGACACTTAGGGCTGTGTTTGGTAGCACTTCCTGGTACCTAAAACCGGTACTATAGCGCTACTATGCGTCTATGCCTCGATGTAGGGAGGAGCTGGTGTTTATAGGTTTCGTCGGCATTGAGAAGCTAGAGAACCCTATAAATTCTGTTTGTTTGAGCTTTTAAGCACTTTTAGAGTATTAGCTTTCGAAAGTCCCAAAAGCCAAATGCCCTCAAAAGCCAGAGTCAGAAGTCAGAAGCACATTGTCATGAGCTTTTCAGCTTCTAGCTTTTGGGGGTATCTGTATTTTAGACATCCCAAAATAAAGCTAGTAGTCCAAAACTAAGCGTCCAGAAACTCAAACAAACAGGGCTTTAGCCATGACAAAGAGGATCTGCTTGCCAAATTTAACGTAGCTGGGTTGGTTAGATTCTTTACGGTGAAACTTATTCATTGCAAGATTTGACCATGTAGCCTCCTCTTATAGGTACTTATCATACGGGTAGCGTGTATGCATGTGTTTATATAAGGATGAGCGTGTGTCGTATTGTATTTTTGGAAAAAAAAATGCAGTACACAAAGTAAAAGAACACAGATACTAAATATGGTGCCTTATGTGACGCACCTGATCGATCACGATGCTTCACGAGTTCACGGTGACTTTTATCCTCAAGGAAACACGAGGATCAGGTCGGGTCGGGTCAGTCGCTGTCGTTACAGGGGCAAGAATTATTATTCTAGCCTTCTAATCGTATACTGGGCCATATGGTAACGTGTGGATGAACGAGATAAGACAACAATTGCGCTAAGCTTGAAAGGAACGTACGTACTATTTAGGCCATTCTCGATGCAATCGTTCGCAGTTTTCATTATTGCCATATCATTTAAAAAATATTTGAGTTGATAAATAAAACTAGATCGTACAATATAAAATTTTAATTTGTGATTTTAATATTTTATAGACTAGCATACCATTTAAATATTGCACTTCAAGTGATCATCAATAGGGATGTATGAAGTGTGTGGATAGAAAACTAAACTCTCTCAATAAGATTTTCAAACAGTTTCCAAGACATTGATATTCATGTACCATGAGTTTCATCATGACAAAACTGCTACCATCATCTCTCTCATCGTAAATATTATGACATGTCATCTAATATCTAATTTGTTGATATGCATGGTATATTTTTTTATATACTATAAATATTGAAAACAATTGAGAACGTTTCTTACCTTGTCGGGTCCGTCATACCTCTGATGTTGGATCTACCTCTTAGGATCAAAAGAGGTGGAAGGAACTGCCCAGAACAAATCTTTTTCTACCGATCGGTACCCTTTCCCGCCCGGCCGCCCTCTCTCGCACTCTCCCCGTCCGCGCGCATGGAAGAGCACTGCCGTCCGCTCACCTCCTCGCGGGCTGCATCTCCTCGCCGTGCGCTGCATCCCCTCCGCCTCCGCGCGCCCAGCTCTGGTGTAGGCAGCGGCGACGCTGTCCTCGAGCATGGACACCCAATCCGTTTGACTCCGCCGGCGGCCACGGGCCCGACGCGCTTCCGAGCCTCGTCGGGCTGCCCCCTCCCGTACCTCCGGCTCTTCCTGCTGCCCATTTGTGCCTCCTTGCATCGATGCAGGTGCTGTGATCTGCGGCATCGAATCGATCTGTAGTTGGTGCCGCAAAAGGGGAGCAATATTCAGAGAATCAAGATTGGATCAAAGCAGTAGAACCGGCTAGAGAGGAGAGATGGAGTGGAGCGACGGCTCTGCCACATCTCTCCCAACGATGGCGAGAGGGAGCAGCAAAATGCCTGCGCTTGCTTTTGCCATTCTGAATGGTGATGTAATTTTGTTCTGTACTATCTTTTTTTTATTTGGTTTTACCTATCCAAAAAGACTATGGATTTGTTTCAATTAGACGGCTCAACATTAAAATTGATTTGGTTGCTAGCGCTTTGAAACTTTGTATCCTTGAAATAGCCTATTTTCCCTACTAATCATTTACCAAAATCTTCATGCTTGATGCTCAAGCAGTGGCGCGGTGGTTCAGTGGTCATGTGCATGCCACCCGTTTGACAAAATGTCACGTGTGGTGGATGCGCCTGCCACTGCACCCATTCGTCGCCGGCGCCCTCGCGAACTACGGCATTGTGCCGTCGCAGCTGGCGCGTTCTCATCACCTTCGCCGTGCTCTGCCACTTCCGCAGCGCTCCTCGGCGGCGGCAGTGGCCAGACGGGACCGTGCTCTCCTGGCCTGCGGCGGAGCTGTTCCGCTCCACACTGCTCACGTAGGAGTCTCTTGCCAGCCTCCACGCCAGTTACGGCGTCCTTCCGCGGTGGGGATGGGCTTGCCGCTGCACCCGTTTGTCGCTGGCGCCCTTGCGCACTACGGCATCGGGCCGTCGCAGATGGTGCCCAACGCTCTCTTAAATTGTTCAACTTTTAGCTTGGTTCTTATTGGTAGTGCTCCAATAAAAAATCTGATCTTGCCTTTTCCCCTCTTCATGCCTGATTTCCTCTCATTTTCTTAAAAGTCCCCAATTCCCTTTGCTGGTGACAGAAGTAGGATCCTCCAGGCGTGGGTAAGACTTTAAGAGCTTGTGCTGGTGTTGGATCCTCCAGGTTTAGGTGTGTATTGAGGACTGGTAGTGCAGCTGAAACATGAATCTTACTTTTGCCTATGGTTACATGCCAGACGAAGAAGTGTTTTAAATTGAATTCCCTAAATGCCGGATCTTTATTTTGCATTTCGAGTAGATTTTAATAGCATAAATACTCTCAGGGTTCTTACTTCTTTTTATATCTGTTAGTTTTCCCATTGTTTCTTTCATTATGAAAAATTGTGGCAGGAGCTTCTATCCTACTGCTGTAATTTACTGAATCTAAAATTTATGTTGATAAGGTTGTTAGAAAATATGTTCTCATTGCATGCACATATTTACTATAAATAAAATTAATATCTACTAGAAATTTTATAATATAAAATTTTTATTTACTATACTTTTAAACACGTGCGTGACGCACGTGCGCTTTACTAGTAAATGCAAATGAACCTCGTGAAACTTGCACTGCAAAGGGCGTCGTTACTACTCCAGCGAGCACGATTACATATACTAATCTGGTGGGACTGCACTTGACTTTCACATGGGATTGTTATTCATCGCTGCAACTTATATGATAGAGTTAGGTACTATGGTTCAAGGAAACCTATGAACATAATGTGCTGCAGAAATTGAAGTGATTGGATGTCATGATACGGTGACAGACGTGCCTTGAGTTCTCCAGCAAGAGATCCCCGTCCCCTAGGGATGCAAGTTATATATATTTTAGATTATTAGATCGATTTAAAAGTTGATAAAATAAATTAGAATGGCATTCTACGTGAATAAAATGAATTAGATTGGCATGCCATAATTAATTAATTAATTAGTTGATTTAAAAAATATTATTAAGTATCCACTTACAGGTTACCATCCACCGATATAGATAGCTCTCGTCCATACAGAAAAATGCAAGATGCATGCGGTGAAGTGTGAGATGAGGCCAAGGCCAGTCCTCCTGTCACGGTCCGAACTCCCATATAGGTTTAGTCATCTATTATACCATCTGGCATACATACGTCCGAACTATAGATAGGTTATATATATATATATAATCTATTCTACACGCGCTTGCAGCTAATTCTACATGCGTATCTTATGATTTAGGGCGTATCTGACTCAACCAAAGGTATATACGTGGTGTATGCGATCATACTAGACCATCTGTGATGGTATATGCGTTGGGTATGTGACCATATATAGAGTATGTGGACATACTTAATTTTATATACTAGTACTATGGTATAATAATATATATTTAAAAAATAGGAATGCTTTTAAATTTTTTTGTATATATCCCTTTAAAGTATCTTAGAATAGTATATGAACATACTCAAAATGATAAATGAGTATGTGAACATACGCATGATGGTATACTGTTGGTGAGAGTAGCTACATGCGAGTGTAGATAAAACTCGTCATATATATATATATATATATATATATATATATATATATATATATATATATTAAAGACCGAGGTACGATACTGAATGTAGCATGTGCGGCCACTCGGCAAGAAGACGGAGAGCGCTACCATTGCATTTGCAATCAATTAATCAAGGGAGCATCACACGAAAGAGCAAAGCAAAGTGTGTGATTGCATCATGTGATATATAGGCACCTACAGACAGCTTAGAATACTTGCAAAGATGACCATGTCCCTCCTTTATTTAAATCAAGGCTTTAACGGGGTTTTGGGTTGGGGGGGGGGGGTGGAAGACGCAAAAAGTTTACAGCTAATGTAGAATGTGTTATGTGTTAACTCCACTCCCTCAGTTGATTCAAAATACATGTCATTTAGGATTCGTGATAACTCACATATATATGTGAGCATGTGTAATTTATCAAACCATTTTTATTTTTTTAAATAAAACTTTCTGGAACTTTATTTTCATATTATGAACCTTTTGATCACAGCTTGATAAGAAGGTACTGTCGTATTACATACCATGGCGCAATAGACTTGTAACATCAACCATGCGTGGCATTGATTGGACGTGATATTGTCGTGCCACATGCATTGGTACGATAGGACTTGTCGCGCTAAGCAGACCGACACAACAACATTGTGTTATCAAGCACTGACACTTCTTCATCTCCGAACAAGAGGTTGCTGGTACCTAATCCTCCACAAATTCAATGGGGTTTGTTAGTGGAATTGATCCTGCTGAGTTATACAAGGTAAAGCCTTGTGTTACTCATGTTTCCAGTGTTGATTGGCTACCTTTTTAAACCTAGGGTTCAGTGGCGGAGCGTGAAGTCAAATGGGGGGGGGGATTTGCCAAATTGAACCAACATGCAATTAGGGAAGATAAAGAAGCCAAATATCTCAAATTCCTTGAAAAACACAGCTCATCTGAATTAGCTATGCAATTTTCTGTGGCCAGAGGAGGCCGGAGCCCAGTATAGCCCTAACAAGGGTGCCTGCTAGGGTTAAGGATAAAATTTGAATTTTGGGCAACCGATTATTGAAATATTAGAACTTGTTTGGTTTGAAGGGATCGAAGAGGATTGAAAGAGGTTGGTAGGGATTAAATCCTCCACAAGTCAAAATCCTCCTCAATTCTCATGCGAAGGAGATTAATAACTGCATAAGGCCTTAGTCGGATAAATTTTATGGAACCTCGTCTTTTGATGCTAATGCATAGTAATGTCCATCTGTACATCAATATATTAATGCTATGAAGATGTTGGTCATGTACCATGTTCATGAGATTTTAGTCATTGTTATTATGTTCATTGAGCGAAAATAAAGTTCCGGAAAGGTTATATTAAAAAGTTCCTTAAAAAGGATTAATAAAATCGTTCATCCGCCGCATATTGCATATATGTTTCCTGATGGGCTGGATCCCCAAGCAGGCCCACGCCAAGGCACGCACGCTAACGGGCAGCTGGGCCAAACGCTCACGGGCTACCACCAGCTGAAACCACAATTCTGCTCTGCTGCAGCTCCAGCTCTATTGAACTTGACCTCCGCCGCCGCCGCCGCTGTGCGGCAGCCAACCGGCGGCGTTTGAGCACCGCGCCGTTGCTTCAGTGGACTGCTGCTTCTCGCTCCGCGTGTCGTCTGCGCTTGCAATGCCAGCGACGGCGCCTCCGTCCCCGCCCACCCGCTTACATGCTCCACGCCGCGCGCAGGCGGACGCCGCCGCTCCCTGCCGCGCTCGCCGCCGCCTTCTTCGCCTCCAAGACCCACCCTCCGCCGCCTCCGCCGCTTCCAACGCCGCGGATCGTCGATGCCACCGTCTCCCGCTGCCCCTCAGACGCCCTCGCGCTCTCCTTCTTCCTCTGGTGCGCCCGCCGCCCCGGCTACTTCCACCCGCCCTCCTCCTTCGACCGCCTCCTCCCCGCCGCCGCCCGCCTCGCCTCCCGGCTCGGCACCGCTTCTGCCCTGCTCCGCGAGCTCCAGGGCCTCGGCTGCCTCATCAAGCCCCAGACGTTCCTCCTCCTGCTCAGGCTCTACTGGCGCGGGGGACTCTACCCGCTCGTGCTCGAGCTGTTCGAGCAAATGCCGCTCTGGAGATTCCAACCCAACACCTTGGCGCGCAACGTCATCCTCGACGTCCTGCTCCGGACAGGCCATTTAGCCGAGGCGGAGTGCTGTTTCCGGGACAACCTTTCGCCCAATTACCTCACCTTTGCCATCGTGCTCACTCATCTCTGCAGAGCCGGAGACTGGTCAAGGGCGCGGTGTTATTTCGCAGAGATGCTGCGGCAGGGGTTTCTCCCAGGCTCTGCTTCTCTCGCAGCAATTTTTGCTTGCTGCTCTAAGGTTGGAACCATGTCTGAGCTTTGGCAGCTACTGTCTTTCGTGCATGTCTCCGGTTGCCAGCTCACCTCGGCCATTTGGACATGCTTGATTGCTCGTTTGTGTCGCGAGGGCAGACTAGATGATGCTTATATGATGCTGGCAAAGATGGTTGGTTCTGGTTCTACTCCCACGGTGATCACTTACACGCCCCTCCTCAAAGGTTTCTTGCATGCTGGGATGCACGATCTGGCCAGCGAGCTTCTCGGATCCATGGTGTCTGCTGGCTGCAGCCCAGACATTGTTCTCTACAACGTTCTGATGGACTGCATGGCCAAGGCAAGGAGATATGATGACGCCCTGGGCATTTACATGCAAATCCATGGTAGCCAGATAAAGCCAGATGCTTACACTTTATCTACTTTAGTTCGGGTCTTACAATTTTCATCTTATGAAAGGCTTCTTCCCAGGATTCCTAGCTTGATTCTGCGCTCAGGTACCTCTTATGATCTTGTGGCCTTCAATTCAGTGCTGAGTGCTTTATGCAAGTCAGGTTTTCCAACAGAAGCCATCCAGTTCTACTTTGATATGATCGAACAGAACATCAGTCCAGACAGCTACACTTACGTCGGTTTATTGCATAGCCTTTGCCAATTGGAAATGGTAAACCATGCAATCAATTTCTACCGCAGTACTGCTATGAGGGATCCTGAATCAAATTCATATGTTCATGCTACCATCCTCTGTATCCTTGTTAGACAAGGCCGGAACCTTATGGCGTTAAGAATTTTGAGGGAGGCTGTACGTGAAAATTGTGCTCTTGATGCTGTGTGCTACACTATTGTTTTACATGGTCTTTTCCAAGCTCGTCTGGTGGAAGAGGCTCACAGGCTGTTTGACCAGATGAAACAATTAGGAATGGCATCCAACACTTGTACATACAACGTAATGCTTCGTGGACTTTGTAGGACCAGGGATATTCATGCTGTCAAACAGTTGCTAACAGAAATGGAACGTGCTGATGTTGAGATGGACAGCATATCATTCAACACAATAGTCGTGTTCTTAGTAAAGTCACGGCTTATTGACTCAGCTGCTGCAATGATCAGAGAGATGCTTAATCTAGGCA
Organism: Panicum hallii; assembly: GCF_002211085.1. Taxonomy (NCBI): domain Eukaryota; kingdom Viridiplantae; phylum Streptophyta; class Magnoliopsida; order Poales; family Poaceae; genus Panicum; species Panicum hallii. The sequence goes on from NC_038044.1 coordinate 23,144,137, forward strand.
TGAAACCTAGTACCAAAGCTTCCTCATTACTTTCTCAGTCCATTGGCTATAAATTCGTCCTGGAGGATAATGCCACAGCCACTGTTGAAAGTGATGGTTCTGATTCATCCAGTGATCTCCTTGTATGCTCAGCTTCGTAGGCAAAATTATTTCAGCTGAACAAGCATACTGTTACATAGGTGCATAATTACTTGCTACACAGTATATAAGGATGAGTGTTCAATGACTTTCTGCCTTCCACAGGTGCTATACCATTTTCCTTGTGACATTCAACAGTACCTATTATAATTCTTGAATACTTAGATATAAACTTTTTGAATGTCCTGCTATTATTTTTGCTTTGGTCCTTTTGTTTCTTAATCTTAGTGCTAACTATTTTAGTTAATGATTAGGCATAGAATGTGCTTAGCTTGTAATGGTAGATGTACAATGAAATCTTTGGTAGAGAGAGTGAACATGGGTGTATCCGATAATGGAAAAAAGCTACACTTGACATCACACTACAAGTAGCATCAGCAACCTGTAGTATCATAACAAAGACCGATTCACTCTGGTCATAAATCTAAATTTTTCTGCACATCGCCAAATGCCAAGTCAAAACATTAAGGAAACCAGACCATTAAAATAGCCAATTTTGTTATGTGATCTCAGTCTGTTGTACTTACCAAGTCAAAATCAAAGAAAACATACGATAAATGCTGTTTTTGCTATCAATTCTTGCTTTACTGTAATAAGTACTCCATCTTCCTCAGTCGTCGTGATCATTTTTCAATTAACAGTGACAAAGTTAAGGAGCCATTGTTATTTTATTGCAGTGCTTAGGAAGAAGATGCCTTCTTACGTATAATCATGCTCTCAATATTTATAATCTTACTTAGAAACTGTCCATTGATTAATTGCTGGGGAAGGGAATTCCACTGGCTGCTTAGGTCAAGTGGCTGCTCGTCTGACCGTGTGGTGGATCATCGCATGCTACTGCTGCAGCTAATTCTTGTTCTTTTTGCAGTAGTATCTGCCAGAATCCTCAATTGTGGTATTCTTTTTGGAGGAAAATCTACTAGGGTGAAGTGCTTGTGGCAATCTATACAACTTTCTGGTGCATGTATGTATGTCTACTTTTGGTAACTCTAGAAGTGCAGGTTAATTGAGTATCTCATTAAATTTGCTGAACAACCCCTTTTTACAGGTTGGTTGGTTTTAGCAGATATGATTCTGTAAGTAGAGATGCGTGTTCTCTTCTCTTTCCCAAGGTACTTAATATTTGAATAAATCTAAATGTTCTTGATATGCTCTGGTTTTACTCTGGTACAGGTTAGTCGCCCTTTATACTGCAGGGAAACAGAGCTATCTGCACAGTTCTATTTGGTGCAGGAAATATTGGATCTCTTTGAGGACTTGCAGTTTAAGTTAGGGGGATTATACTAAAAAGATTTTGCAATACGTACAGTACAGGTATGCTTTAGATATTCTGCAGTTTTCGGCGCAGCACTTTTATGAAATCGATTTTGCTTATGTTTTCTTAAGAAAGAAGTTCTTTTCGCATTTTAGCTTTGAATTGACCCCAGAGAATAAGGTCAGCATTGTATGTAACTCTGTTAATGAATTCGGCTTATGTGAAATCAATCAGATTTAGAATGGTAGGGAGTCATAATATGTAGGTCCGATGGATATTGAGTCATTTTATTCTTATTCTAAGTACAAATATAAATATAAAACTACTTTATTTTAGCTCATAAATAAAGTCCATCATGAATCTGGGAGTTGGATCCGTCTTTTGGATGAAGGAAAATGCCCTGCACATGCCTTCTTGTGATTGGGGCAGGCAAAATTCAAAGTTGGATATAAATTTTAAACTCTTAAGCACCTTTTTCCAATATATTTAAACCAACTTATTAAATTTTAACATTTTCTAATGTATCACGTTAATATTTTATTTGTATTGTTTCAAATATTTTTGAAAAATGTTAAAGAAATATATTCAACATTTTGAGTTTGTTATATTGAATCTTATCTTCCATAATATTTGAATGCTCTTATAATTTTTTATATTTTAAACATATAATTTCAACATTTGAACTCAATCATGTTCCAAAATTATTGAATTATATTTTAAAACATGTTAAATCTATTCATCTAAAATGTTGATCATATGTAAAAGCACAAATTTAGAAGAATAACAAGCCAGCAATTGTGAATGAAGCTAAACAATAAAAAAAGAAAATACAATTGAGCCCACATAGCGCACCATGGCCCTATTTTTATGGGCCTCTATGGAGGTGGCACTCTGAAGCTATGGGTGGAACGACATTAGGGAGGGGGCATGGGCGCATGCCCCCCCCCCCCCCTCTCTTGTCGAGCATGCTATCGTAGCCCTCAAGATTCAAACGCATGCCGCCTGGTGATCGCCGACGGCATCGTGCCGCCTGCTGTTCTCTTTTGTTTTCTTGGTAAGTAGTTGGTGCCATCCAGGACGCTAGAGATAAAGATGTTGCATATCACACTATGTGAGAAACCAACAAAGGAAACATCATGTTTGGAGACACTGATTCAAATGCATGTACAATGACATATTCGAGACTCGTTTTAATCAGTAATTGGCTAAGATTGTAAGAGACGGATGGAAAATTGCCAGATGCTTTTGATTCACTCATAGGACTCGTAATTTCTCATGTCACTGATCTCTCTCTCTCTCTCTCTCTCTCTCTCTCTCACACACACACACACACACACACACACACACACACACACACACACAAACGGTGCCTGCTCTGTTCTAGATCCAAAGCATGAGCAGCAGGCCCCTCATGTGCTCAAATTGAGTACACATCACTCATCAGTCTTCATGTTCAGGAAACTCGTGTCCTACTCTTTACAGTAGAATAGCGGCATAAGGCCGGATGCAGGTTCCCCACTTTACCCAACTATTTTTTCCCCTGCTGGTGAGTGAACCTGGTGCCTGGACCCTGTCAACCCGATCACAACTCCTTGTAGTAGTAGTGTCTTTGACCCTCATTTTGGTTATTATTTCTAATCCTGCTATTAAATAGCAGTCCTACAGAAGAGAAGTACAGTGTGTTTGCTGCATATTTGGTTTGTCTTTTCAGTGGGAAAAAAGATGATGGAGCGAACCTAATGATGCGTGCATTGATGGGGTATGGAGGTATTGTGTAGCATATATTTGATGCATATATGAATCTAAATCCTTTTCGAACTAAAAAAATTGAACCTTTAACTGATTTCATTCATAAGATAATTTTACATCGAATGCTTAAATACCTGCATAAGACAATGGCAAATACACATTGTTATGTGAACTACAATGTAGAGTTCTGCTATAGGTGACATCTTTTTAGGAGTTGAGAAATATATACTACCTCCTGATTTTTTTTTTCTTGTCGGTACGACAAGATGCTTAGTGTGAATTTGAACTAAGTTTCTTGTCCTAATGACAAGGATCTGGAGTATTTTGAAACATTAGGTCTGATCATTCTAATTTTAATGTGAGTTTTTAAAAGATCAGTAAGCATCTTATGATCTAAAAATTTAAGGATTCATGGCATAGAACAGCTATAATTACTGTGGCAGCATTGAAAGTGCAAAAGAAAATGATAGGAGTAAACATTTCTATTAAACAAATCACAGCTCCTTCAGGACTAGTTGCACTCAGTTTTTTGTCGATGTGCAGGGTGTTAGAGCACGGCTAGTCGACAAGGACCTGGCTCCGAAGGTAATTAATTTTTTTATCTACTTAATAGCTTCCTTCTGCTCTACATTGTCACAAAATTTTGCTCTTGCAGTGGGATCCTCTTGCCCTGGAGTATGTTTCAAAGGACATAGTCAACGCTTACTTTGCACCCCTTGGCGAGTTTGATTCCGAGTTGAAACTACCAACTGAATCACGAGAGGCATTCATATGACTGCTGATCATTCCAAGGATCAGCAATTCATTAAACTGTTCGATATTTTGGTGACTTGCAGATGAGTGGTTCTGTTTTACTGTATGTCGCTATTCTGCCTTTTGCCATTTTTTGATGTTTGGCTCGAGGCCCCATCATGCACAGAAACGTGATTCAACTGTAGTTTCAAAGGTCAAGGAGCTTATTGATCTAACATGAGTGGCCATTGGGGTGTTGAGCGGATTCAGCATGTTTTGTTAAGAAGATGCCGTTTCTAATCTTTCGGATTCCAGTTTGGGAGAACGAGGATGATTCCATAGCATGGCCTCCTCATTCAAATGTAAGGTTTTCGGAGCAGTCAGGCTACAAGTTGTATATTATTGAAATGGAACAAGAGCTAGGTCATTATCTGCGAGAATGCTGTTATAATATTTTCGAATCACATTACAGTATTGTCAAATCTGAAGTTACATGGCTGTGATGCTTTAGGCGTTCCTTGCGCTCTTTCTCTGATTCTGCTACGGTGCCCAAACAGACCGGAAGTGAGTTGGAAGATGTCCGATCAAGACCCTAGAAAAGAAAAGGGGGAAAAAAGAGGAGGCGCCAAGAGAAGAAACTAGAATTGCTCATCTAAAATAACACACATAACCTCCCTGCTGCCATTTTATTGTTCATAAAAACACAGATTACAAGTTACACCACCCGTAGAGTCACGACGGAACCAAGAGTAAATAGTTGGTGATTAGTGGTCCATTAAACCACAACATGAAGTTTAAATCTCCGACAGGAAACTCTAACAGTTACACCAACACTAAACTCCACAACCTGGTTACCGGACCCTCATCATGCCTCATGCATGCTCCCACAGAGATTGACATCACACAACATGACATGAAACTGAACAAACACATCACACAACATGACATGAAACTGAACAAACACATGGACGATGGCAACGGCAATGGCGTCGGAATTACCGACGGCAATTGAGAAGAACACGGAAACCTCTAGAAGTCGACGCCGGAGTAGCCGCCGTCGCCACCGGCCCCGCCCATATGAAACACCCCCTTGAAGTAGCGGGCCTTGCCTTGCCCCTCGCTCCACCCTGTCCGCCATCCCCGCCTTTCTTGCCAGGCGCTCCATCGCCTCCATCACCGCCCCTCCCTCCAGGTGCACCAACGCCACTCTTGCCTCCCTTCCCTCCTTTCCTGCCCTCCTCACCAACACCGTCACACCCCCATCCACCCTAGCCGCCTGATCTGCCCCCTTCGCCACCTGGTGCATCGGGGCCTCCCTCCTTCACAGCCTTCTTGGGCGGCATCTCGACGCGGGAGTGATTGGGGAGTGGGGAGTGGAGTTTCTCCAAAGGATGTGGTGAGTGATGAGCGTAGAGGTGGGGTAGAGGTGGGGGAGAAGACGGGGGCAAGGGGGAGAAGAGTGAGGAAGAGGCTGACAAGCAGGCCCTTATGTTTTTATTTTTCTACCTATCCTTCACAAATATAGCCTCCAATTTAAATAATTTGTACTCTCGGTCAGGGGCGGATAGGGGGCTAGGAGGACTCAAGCCCCCCCTACCTCCCCAAGATTGATGGATACCCCCCTAAGCTCCCCTCTCTATTTTTGGAAGAAAGAATAAAGAAGGGGAAGAAGAAGAAAAGAAGGGGAGGAAGGAGAAGAGAAGCGAGATGAGGCCCCTCTTCGTATGTTGGCTGGATTCGCCACTGACGCCATCCTTGCCTCCGTTCCCTCATTTCCCGTCCTCCACTTCCCCAACGCCATCACACCCCCACCCACCAGGCCGCCTCTACCCCCTTCACCACCTAGTGCGTCGGGGCCTCTCTTTGCAGCCTGCTTGGGCGGCATCTCGGCCCGAGCTGACTGTGGTCGAAGAACGGGAGTGACCGGGGAGTGGGGAGTGGAAATTCTCCAAAGGATGTGGTGAGTGATGAGCGTAGAGGTGGAGGGAGGGGGAGAAGACGGGGCCATAATTTATAAACGAGCGGGAGAGGAGTGAGGAAGAGGCTAACAAGCAGACCCTTATATGGCCTTCCGTTCACAAATATGGCCTCAATTTAAATAATTTATACTCACAGTATAGAAAAGAAGTCGTTGTTGACATCATTTTAATGCCGGCTGGGATGAATTAGACCTCTTATTAAGGTCTAATTTGATGACAATAGTATGAATTCTATTGTCTAATTAAACCTGCAATTCATCCTCGCTCCTTTTGAACTATCAAAAAGAATTAATAAGAGGTCCGTTAAATAGGCTTGGGAGTTGTTCCTAGTCAGTAAATTTTTGTAGTTGGTGTGGTTGAAGTGCTTGGCCCAGTGCATTGGGTGTTCGGTTCAATTTTTCACTAGTAGTGCCTTGTTTTTGGTTCGTTCTTTTTTACTGGCTGTGCCAATGACGCTTGTGAGTGCTTGATAGAGACAAGTGCTCCAAATGCACCATCTGCTGCCCTGCCTTTGGCGGGAGCTGCTATTCTGTTGGTTGATGAAAATTGTGTTGGTATATCCGCTGTTCTGTGATTTCAATTAGTGCGCCATGTGCCAAGTGCGTTCGCTACTCTGCATCCCGGACCTCCCTTCGCTGCCTGCTTGAGCTTGACCATGCAAGTCATGCTGTTCCCTTGCCCCCGCGCGGATTGTCTGAGGCGCACGGAGCCCCTAGTCCAGGTTGCCTTGACCAGCTAGTACTAATCTCCACCGTCAACTCTTTTTGTTACGCTGGCACCGTGGTCCCAACACGTAGAGCCCCATCAGTCAGTGGAGGAGTGGCAAACAACGGCCGCTACTTGTTCTCGTAGTGGCCACCGCCTGGTGGGTTTTCGAAACGCAAAAGCATCGGTGGCAGCAAACGGCAACGCCTCATCACTGCTGATATCTATCGATCGATGGGCCAGGACTCGGTCATGTACACTGGTCCTGTTTCCCGCTTTCCGTTTTAAGCTCCTGCTTAATTATTGCGCTCGCAAGATCCGCACAGTAGACTCGATCAGTCCGATGCATCTGTGTACTACTCCATGAATGATGGCATCGTGCATAGATACTATATGATGGAGGGCTCACTGTGCGACATGGTGCATGTGCTAGCTGCTTCATCGATCCATCAATAGCGACACTATGTGTTGCATGTGCATGTGCATACACTGCTCAACAATGTTGTGTGTAAAGCAATGCAATCCTTTTTTACTTTTTACTGTACTAGCGAGCCGGAATCGAAGTGCATGCGACAAAAGTGTTGGCTCGATCAGTGGCATGGTGCTGGACCAATGGAGGTTAGTGGAGGTGCAGATATCCGTTAACCAGGAGTTCCGTAGGCATCTATGCACGAACACGGCTTGGGATCCAGCCTCTGCTGGGACCTGTGATATTGACCTTCTATTACTGCAGCGAATTGCAGCGAATTTTGAGGTCATGCATGTGAGTCTGTCACGGTGGTTGGTCAGGTAATGATATGCACAATTACTGCAGATTAAGCACTGTGCTAGACCACGAAGCAGTAGTGGTAGGTAATATTCAAATGAAAAGCATTGTATTGCGATGAAGTGAAGATCACATGTAGAGGTTCTTTGATCGCCGGATACCGCATGGAACTATAAATACAAATCGCGGGCAGACCTGAGGTCTGGTTGCGAAACGCACCATGGTAGTGATGACCCGGCAGGGTTTCGAACCCTTGTCCCGCACCCGCCTCCAATGAAGGCAGCGGCAAATGCCGTATTTGTTGGACCTGACGAACGCCGGAACGCCGGAGAACGGCCAAACGCCACACGGACGAACTCAACGCAACGCGAACCGGACACGAACACAAGTGGATTTTGTGCTGCAATGAAGCTGCAGCGTTTTCGGATATTTCTTCTCTCATTTATAGAAGGGAACCATGCTGGGAAATGAAGAACTAACACAACGCCCGAGATTGGCTCGCGTCGTGCGGTACTTCACGTTCATCCCCACGCTCGCATGATGCTCCTTTCCCGCAAGCCCTGGCATGCGCGAGCTATCCTCGCCACGGCGTGCACGGCGTCCACAAACCGGAGCTTGCGCGCGCATGCAGGAAACAGAAACGTGACCACTAATGCATGCAGCTAATCTACGTGTCAAGGCTTAAGTTAGCTAACAAATCTCCCCCTAAGCCTTGCACTCTACCAGGCCGAGCTTGGACCGCAGAAGCAAGAATTGATCCCGCCCAAGAGCCTTCGTTAAGATGTCCGCCAGCTGAAGCTTGGTGTTGATTGGCTCGATGTTCACCCTGCCCTCCTTGACGCATCCTCTGATGAAGTGATACTTGACGTTGATGTGTTTGCTGCGGTCGTGGAAGACAGAGTTCTTACTCAGCCGGATCGCGGACTGGTTGTCGATCTTGAGTGTGATGGCGCCCGGCTTCTCTCCCTTGAGCTCCGCAAGAAGACGAGCTAGCCAGACGCCCTGGCACGATGCCGTCGCGGCGGCGATGTACTCTGCCTCGCAGCTGGATAGCGCCACCGCCTTCTGCTTCTGAGACTGCCACGTGATTGCATTGTTGCCGTAGAAGTACAGGACTCCCGAAGTGCTCTTCCGGCCATCGATGTCCACGCGATGATCGCTGTCGTTGTAGCCGAGTAGTGCGACGATCCTTTCTTTCCTCCGGTAGTGGCAGCCCAAGTGAACTGTCCCTGCGATATAGCGCAGTATGCGCTTGACGGCCACCAGATGCTCTGTCGTAGGCTTCTCCATGATCCGCGACACGTAGCCCACGGCGAAGGCTATGTCCGGCCTTGTGTTCACCAAGTATCGAAGTGCGCCCACGATCCGCCTGTACTCGGTGGGATCAACAGCTGGGTGAGTGCTGAACTTACTGAGTTTGAGATGCGACTCCATAGGCGTGAGCCAGGTGTTGCAGTTTGCCAGTCCCGCAGCCTCCACGATCTTCTTTGCGTAGGCGCCCTGGCTGATGGTGATGCCTTCCTCGTTCTGCTACACCTCCAGCCCCAGATAGTAGCTGAGCAACCCGAGGTCACTCATCTGGAACGTGGACTTCATCTGCTCCTTGAATTGACTGAGCTCGGCGGCGTTTTCCCCGGTATTCCTAAAAAACTATAAACACACAACCAATTTATTTCCCCCTTTTTCTCATTTGATCCTACACACTGAATTCAACCTGAAAAACTCTACTTTCTTCTGAACTTGATTAGGATGAGCTTGATGGGCCCTACACATTGCAGAGCTGAATTTTTCTCAAATCATGATACGTTTTGTTACGTAGATCCACACTACTCAAAGGACACCAAGGAAAATAAAAGCTCGAGACCCCCTTGCCGTCCGGGTCCGCTGGCCGGATCGGATGCACGGACGCGTGACGCGTCATGCTCTGCTGGGAGCGAGTGCCAAAGGCCACGCATATGCTGTAGTAGCTCTCGTTGGGCAAAGTCCTATGTATTGAGAAAATATATGGTTAGTATTGAGAAGGAATAACAAATATATATGTCAACAATTTTCTCCAAATATCATTGATGCGTTGGAGAAGGATGATGCGCTGACGATGAGTATGGCCTATACAAGGCTAGCCCTTTTTATGGCCCCGACATTTGCAGTGCCCCAAAGTTACTTACCAAAACACTTACGGTATGTTTGATCCCAGCTTCTAAAGCAAAGTGATTAAACTTTAGTCTATACTTTAGACATATTTTAGAGACTAAAGTTCCAAACAAAGTGATTAAAACAATTTAGTCTCATTAGCCCCCAAAGGGTAGCTCAAAGGAGCTAAAAGTTGGGGTTAACAGGGCCTAGCCCTCATTTATTATTTCCTCCTCATCATTTTAGCCACTTTTAGTCGCTTGATCCAAATAGGGATGATTAAAATTTAGTCACTACTTTTAGTCATTTTAGTCACTTGATCCAAACATACCCTTAGACTCACTTAGCTATGGTGCTGTTTGGTTCCGATTAAAATCGGATTCTCGGTGGAGAACCGCGAGAATCCCGCCAAACGCTTCCAACGAAAGCTTGATTTTTTCCACCGTCACTTCTCCGACAATCCAAAATACAAGTAGCGCTCGATTTTTCTGGTCCGCGTCCTTCCCCTCGCTTCGCAGGAAAGCCGCCGCCCCCGCTCCCCGCTCCCCGCTGCCGCCCCCGCCGCCCCCGCTCCCCGCTAGCGCCCCCGCGCGTCGCTGCGGCCCCGCCCCGCTCGTTGCCGCCGGCCCCGCGCCCCCACGCGCCGCCGCCGGCCCCGCGCCCCGCTGCCGCCCCGCGCGTCGCTGCGGCCCCGCCCCCGCTTGCTGCCGCTGGCCCCGCGCCCCCACGCGCCCCCACGCGCCGCCGCCGGCCCCGCGCCCCGCTGCCGCCCCCGCGCCCCGCTGCCGCGCCCCGCGCCCGGGTCCCCGCGCCGCCGCCCCAGTGCGCCGCCTCCCCCTTGCGCCGCCGCCGCCCCCGCTCCCCGTTGCCGCCCCCGCGCGTGACAGCTCGTAACAGCTCTTGTTGTTACTGCTAAGTCAAATTGGTAAGTGAGAATAGCTGCCAGTTAGTGATTTTTATTACGTATCACCAGCTAGTCATGAAGAAAATAAAGTTGTGTGATGGCACCTGTCCAATAATCATTTTTTTGGCACTCTTGTTGAAATGAATTAGTACATGTGGCTCGGGTTATTATTAAGACTGTTGTTTGTCTCCCAGCATCAACATCTTATACCAGTCATTCTTTGGGACTCGTCTCCCTGCAGCGATAGGTGGATCCTACACTGCCATCGTGCCGACCATTTCCCCAACCCCGAAGTAGCAGCACAGTCAAAACAGGTGCGCTCGGCTACCTTTTCTCTGATGATGATGAATCGATAAATGGACTGCTGAGCTAGTGAATCAGTTTTGATCGAAACAGGGCAAGAAAAAGACTGGTGTGTGTTGGCAATGGTTTGCTAGGCATTTTCTGTCTTGTGCTAATGTGGATAAAAATTTATTTAGACTGTGCATCAGGATTGAAGCAGAAAAATATAGATACACACTGGTAGTGATTAGCTATCAAGTTATAGTGTGCGTATTAGTTAGCTATCTAATAAAGTCATCAGATTGATTGGTTATCTAGTATAGTTTTCTTATCCTTCTTGTGTGCAATAGAAAATATGAACAAGCTAAGTTCCTGTCATGGAAAGTCTGCATTTAATTTCGTATGCAATTCAGTGAAGGAATTGAATGCAGATTTTGACATGATGCAGGGACCTCACTGGAGATTGAATATCAAAGTGACTAAATTGGAGTGGCTGTACTCTGATTTATTGCAGACCTTAATATAATGTGTTTGTAGTGTTTAGTAAAAGATGACCTGATTGCATATTCTACCACAGTATGCATCTTTGGATACTCTTTTGTTCGATGATCTTTTGTTTATGTTTTTTAAAGTTTACTTGATTTATGGTCTGTTGCGTGGCTACTGAAGTATGCTTTTGCCCTCAGCTCTTGGACTGTGCTCTTGGGCACAATGAGTCTGCACTTTTTAGGCGAGCTCAGTTGAAAGCTCTGGTTTCAATCCATAGCAAAGAGGTAACATTATCGTATCACTCTGCTTCTTGAGAAGTTTTCATGCTCAACCAGGGGTATATGACAGTGTAGCCTCTACCATAACAGTGTTGCCTCCTTGGATGTGTCTAAACTTTGGGCTCATTTTGATTCCATTCTCTGATTTTTAATATGGATTGCTAGTTTATGTTCCCTTTGTTGATTGCATGCATCTGCGTACTTTGTTTTTGGGGTTAGTTGATGCTTGGTCATGTAATGTGAACTTTTATTGTTGTGTAGCTTGATGACCTCATATTATCTGTACTATGTAAACTGAAGTTGTACTACTGATATGTGATAATGTTAGTCCTATATTTTGAGTAGATGGAAAAAGGAGTGAAGGTTGCGGCGAAATGGGATTCATTTGCTGCCAAAACTTTTAATGATATTTGTGTGGAAGAAGTTCTCGCTCACAATAGGCCCCAAAATTGTTTGAACAGCACTGGGTATGCGAATCTTGTACGTAAGTTTTTTGAACGTACCAGGGAACCTTACAATGAGGGGCAAATGAAGAATAGGTGGGATGCACTTAAAAAAAGGTATACCCAATGGAAGATATTGAACAACAGAGCTACCGGCTTGGGTAGGGATTCTATGACAGGGTGTATCGTGGCTGATGACAACTGGTGGAAAGAACAGAATGATGTAAGTATACATTGCAGATTTTTCAGTTTTTGATATACAAAAGTTACATGTTTCAATTTACAACGTTATTACCTTTCCTTTTCAGGCTATGGTCGGTTGTATATCCTTTAAGGATGCACCACTTGAGCATGAGGACCAAATGCAGATTATGTTTGAAGCTATTAGTGTTACAAACGAGACATCGTTTGTTCCTTCAAATGGAGAAGGTGGTGGCCAAGAAGATGGTGGTGGTCAGAATAGCTGTGAGTTAGGGAGGGAAGGGTAGGTCCCTACTCCCCCAAATGGCACTCCAACTTTAGGCAAGAGAACAGCTCCATTATCCCCCAAGGGAAAGAAGAAGAAGACCTTTAGAGATCAGTGTATGAAACGTTTAGTGGAAGCATATGAGAAGAAAGCTGAAAGTAGCAATAATTCAGCCACCTCAAATGTGGTTGACAGTGTAAGGGAGGAAATTGATAACATGTTGGATCAAGTGATTAAGGATGGGGCTGAAGAAGGCAGTGATGAACATTACTACGCCACACAACTCTTATAAAGAAAGAGTACCGTGATGTGTTCATTACTTTAAAGACATCGAATGGGAGGTTAAATTGGCTAAGGAGGGCATGGGAGGATAATAAGAAGCACTAGTGTGTTTGTTTGAGACAATTAATTTCTATTTGTTGTTTGCTTGAGACATTTTATTTCTACTTGTTGTTTGCTTCAGACATAATAGCATGCCTGTGTTGCATGTTTGAGAGATTGTTGTTTGAGACATAATAACTTGTTGTTTGAGACAATTAATTTCTATTTGTTGTTTGCTTCAGACATATTGTATGTGTACTGTATGATTCTTGTATCTATTTTTTTTAATAGATGAGTGACTCAGATGATGATTTTCTGGTAGCGTATTTGGCTTTGGAGTGCATGGGATCTGGATCAACTGGTAGAAGCGCACCAATTCCTGATAATATTCCAGTTATGACTGGGATCCAATGGGTTGAGCTAACTCTAGCGAATGCAGTTGACTGCTATGATATGTTCAGAATGTCAAGGTCAGTTTTTCTACATCTCCTTGACACATTGGTACAGAATTATGGGTTGAAATCAAGTCGAAAAATGTGTACGAAGGAAGCAGTAGCCATATTTTTGTGGATGTGTGGTGGTTCTCAATCATTTAGGCAAGCTAGGAATAGGTTCAAACACTCATTGGAAACAATTAGTAGAAAGGTTGATAAAGTTCTAGATGCTATTATGGGACTGGCTTTACACAATATTAGGCCACAGGATCCACAGTTCGGAACAATTCACCCTAAGTTGCAAGAAGCAAGGTTTTGGCCTCATTTCAAAGATTGTATTGGTGCCATCGATGGCACGCATATACAAGTCACTGTTCCGGCATCTGAACAACCAAAATATATTGGTAGGCATGGGTATACTTCACAAAATGTCATGGCTGTTTGTGACTTTGATATGAGATTTACATTTATTGTCACTGGCTGGCCTGGGTCCGTACATGACACTCGCGTATTTTTGGATACTCTACTCACGTACCAGAACCAATTCCCAAAGCCTCCCAATGGAAAGTATTATCTTGTAGACTCCGGATATCCTTATAGAAAAGGGTATCTTGCACCTTATAGGGGACAAAGGTATCATGTTTCGGAATGGCAACATCACCAACCAGTGGGAAAAAAAGAAATGTTCAATCAAGCACATTCATCACTTAGAAATGTGATTGAACGTTCATTTGGAGTGTTGAAGATGAAGTGGTGTATCTTGTTGCACTTGCCTAGCTATCCTATTACCAAACAAGCAAAAATTATAGTCGCATGTATGGCTCTTCACAATTTTGTTAGAGAAAATACCAATGAAGATCCAGATTTTAACTCCGATGTGCAAGATAATGCTACCGGTGGCAGCCAACCTACCATGATCGATGCTAGTGCTTCAGGAGTTGACATTGATATGGGTGCCTTTCATGACGCTATTGCTGCCTCTATGATGTCTTGAATATCATTGTAAAATTGTATTATTTATTAATCTATAATCATCATGACTATTATTTATTAGTTTATTTTATCATTATTGTGTGTTTTATGATTATAATTATACTATAACAAAGTTCTGGTACTAATAATATACTTAGATTTGAAAATGGTAGAGAAATCCGATCAAAATGAGCTATTACAGGACTCAGGGGCAAATAGGTCATTTTACAGTCAGAATAGACAATCCAGTAGAAATAATCAGGATTGCCAAACACCCCAGATTTTTCAGACAGCGGATTCTTCAGACAGCAGATTATCAGAAAATCTTGATTCTCAGATAAGCGATTCTCAGGTAAGCGAAACCAAACAGGGCCTATGTTTGAATGAATATGGTGTTTGGCAGTGACGTGGACACTTAATCAGTTAATCAGCGGGAGATTTACAAATGTCGTGGATGCGTTCGAGCAGGTATGGCTTGTTAGCAACGCTTTTTTATTTTTGGGCGGGCAGCAACGTTTTGAGCCGCTTGAGAGCATCCCTGTCACAAAGTTGCAGGTCGTTTACCTAGTACTCCTAGTTTTCTAGTCCTATTTTTTAGGGTTATCAATCAAGAGCCACTGCCTCGATGTCACAACCTTTGAGCCTGGTCAAAATATATCCCTCTCCTACAAAGCGAGCGGAGGTATTGTAGCAACGCTTTAGTCTATACTTTAGACATATTTTTGGAACTTTGATTAAAACATTTTAGTCCTATTAGCCCCCAAAGAGTAGCTCAAAGGAGCTAAAAGTAGAGGTTAACAGGGCCTGCCCCTCATTTATTACTTCCTCCTCATCATTTTAGCCACTTTTAGTCACTTGATCCAAACAGCGGTGATTGAAATTTAGTCACTACTTTTAGTCACTTTGCTTCTAGTCACTTGATCCAAACATACCCTTATGGTGTTTACAGCGGGAGATTTACAAATGTCGTGGATGCGTTCGAGCAGATATGGCTTGTTAGCAAAGCTTTTTTTTTGGGCTAGTCAAATGGTGCTTTTTTTGCCTCTAGCTAGATCTAGATCTCCATGGTGTAGATTTATTATTTGAGGCTCCATTTGACTCAAGTTTTTGGATGAAGTTATATTATTTTAGTAGGAGAACAAGATTATGTATTCATTTTGGCTCAATCTCTATGTTTTAGCCTTATTTCCATGTAAACAAATTCCTAGATCCAAGGAGGAGAGAGAAGAAGATTTATTTTTTCTATATTTACACACATGCATGATAGTTTTTTAATAAAATTTAGTTGCTCAATAATAGGTTGGGTTTTGATTTTTTTATTTTTACATGTTAAATTGACTTTTTTCCAATATCTATGCATATATAAAAGTATATATTCATAGCCATTTGGGGATCTATTTGCCTCAAATTTTTGGATGAAATTATATTATTTTAGTAGGAGAACTATATTATATAATCATTTTGACCTAATATTTATGTAAATATTTTCTAGATCAACGGAGGAGATTTTTCTAAATTATTGAAGAGCTTGTTTCTAAATTATTGAAGAGCTTGTTTTAATCCATTAAAATTATTTGTTGATGTTCAGATATGGATAGAACATGGATGTACAAAGTATGAAGGATGGATGCCTATTTCCATAGAGAACTTAATAAATTCATTCGAGCTGTAGAAAACCACGCAAGAAATAAGAAGACACTGAGGGTACCTTGCCCATGCAAAATATACAAGAATATGAGAGTATCCACCAACACAGCTACAATCAGATCGCATGTGTTGGTGCATGGTTTTGTTGAGGATTACATGATCTGAACGTATTATGGCGAGAAAGCAGTACCCCCCTTCGACGGAGAATACACTCAATGACATGATAGAAGATATCGAGTTTGATAGAATTTTTGATGCTTATGATGAATTTTGTGTGGATGTCGGCGATGATGATGGTGATGGTGTCGGCGAGGGGCCCATCGATGGTGGTAGTGATGATGGTAGTGACGATGAACTTGATGACGGTGATTTCCTTAGCCAGTTGTTACGCCACACCAAAGTAGAGCTATTGGTAGGTACTGCAAAGGGGTTAGCAAACTTTGAGACGGTGAAAAAATCAAAGGAGGAAGATATATACAAGCGATCAAAGGGATGTTCGAAATACTGGACCATGCTCCATTTCATACTTGAGCTGTTGACTTTAAAAGCTAAGTACAGCTGATCAGACAGTAGTTCAGTGATCTCCTGCGTTTGTTGTCTTGCTTGCTTCCAAAGCCAAATAAAGTGCCCGCTAACACCTATTGAGCAAAAAAGCTTGTCAGTCCGTTCATGATAGGTGTGGAAAGAATTCATGCATATCCAAATCATTGTATTCTGCATCATGGGGATGCTTTCAAAGACTTAGACAAATGCCCCATTTGTAAGTCAAGTCAATACAAAAACAATGCCGGTTATTGTGGTGGCGACATTGAAGGTCCAGGTGATGGGAATAAAAGGAAGAAGAAGGGTGGAAGGAATAGTGTCGCCTCTGTTGAACCAGCAGATACTACTTCAGGCATTTCTGAGAAGCAGAGCAGAATTCCTGCCATGGTTATGTGGTACCTCCTAGTTGCCGACCGTCTGAGGCGTTTCTTCTCTAACCCAAAGGATGCCAAACTGATGTGGTGGTGGGATTCGGATAAGCGCAAGAAGGGTGACAGAAAGCTCCAACATCCAGCTGATGCTTGCCAATGGAAGTAGTTCGATGAGCAGTATTATCTGGAATTTGGAAAGGACCTGAGGAATTTTCGGTTTGCATTGAGTACGGATGGAATGAATCCGTTCGGTGATAGAGCTAGCACTCATAGCACATGGCTAGTGATCTTGACGATGTACAACCTGCTACATGGTTGCACCAGAAGAGAAAGTATCTTTTGTTATCGATACTTATACAAGGCCCCAAGCATCCAAGCATCGATATTGACGTTTTTCTTGAGCCTCTAATGCAAGAGATGGAAACTCTATCGAAGGAGGGTATCAATATCGTTGATGGTTCTATACGGCAGCCCTTTAATCTAAGTGCCATTATCTTCATCACCATCCATGATTACCAGGCTTTGTGTGTCCTTTCGGGACTGGTCAAAGGTAGGATGGGATGCACGGTCTGCGTGGACGACACCGTATCGTCTTTTCTAAAAGGTTCTAGAAAGATAGTTTTCCTTGGGTACATGCACTTCTTGGTGGAAGGACATCGTGCACCGCACTGACACGGACTTCAAACAGGATGTTGGGTCAATGCACTTCCAGATTTACCGGATTGTTCTAAAAAATTTGAGTACGGTAAACGATTTCTTCAAGAGTGGGCTATCACAGATGTTCCAAGTGAAATGCAGAGGATGCATAATTGGTACATGAGGGCATGTAGACTTGGGCTCCATACCCTATGCACTCCGTATCATCCGTAAGTATTCGGACTTCAAGGTAATGGCATCATGGATGTCATGTTTGATTTTAAAGACATCCACAACATTTTCCGTCTCGGTGAACTAGACATTGAAATGGTTAGACTTTGGCGCATGTAAGTGCCTCATCAATACTAGTATCTTGTATGCCCAAGTGAAATGCAGAGGATGCATAATTGGTACATGAGGGCATGTAGACTTGGGCTCCATACCCTATGCACTCTGTATCATCCGCAGGTATTCGGACTTCAAGGTAATGGCATCATGGATGTCATGTTCGATTTTAAAGACATCCACAACATTTTCCGTCTCGGTGAACTAGACATCGAAATGGTTAGACTTTGGCGCATGTAAGTGCCTCATCAATACTAATATCTTGTATGTTATAGCCTACTATATATGCATATCTAATTAATTGACATACATTCAATTCTATAGGATGCAAATAAATGATGCCATTATTTTACATCGGAAGACGAGGTATCTTGATCCTACAACTATTTGCAAGACCAGGCACACCAGCCCAAGTAAGGGGAAGGATGACAATGATATGCTAGCTGGGTGTGAAACGCCCGAGGAGAAAAATGAGAAATGAATATCATATCACAAAGATGCCATGAAGAGGGTTGCGGTCTACATAGGGGTAATGATGGGAAAATGGCAAGACGAGACCGATACCATATATGCGCCATACCACGTTGGGTAAGTCTAATCTCAATCTTTTGTTACAATATACACTTGCTCCGATCCATGGCTAAAAATCGTATATAATATTTTTGCAGAGGTCACTAGATTGCTTTTGTGATACAGCCAAAGCAAGGAAGAGTGCTCGTATTGGACTCCTTAAATTGGCCAAATAAGAGATACTCGGAATTCTTATTCATCCTCAAAATGTTAGCGAATTTCTTATCTTCTATACGTACATTGTGCTAATTTTTTTACAAAAGTAAATATTTATAAACTAACTTCTCATTTCTTTCTTTTTAAAACAGGGCTTATGGGCACTACATTAGAAAAGGAGGTGCTCATCCCGTCGATAAACAGACAGACGTGACTCTACGTGACTCTACGCATAAACTTTCTGTGCCACAAGCAACCTGCAAATTCTAGGTACTGCGGTATTACATGTGCGAGCATATACGGGTGCAAGGAAGATAAACAACTGATCCTGAACATATAAAGACTACTCTTTATTAGGAATAGATGTATATGTGTAAGGGACTCTATCTGACATTGCTTAATCTTTTCGTGGATTCATTAATTGCATATTCATCCAAGAAGGAATATGGGGCCACTCCATGAGAAGCAACTCCTAGAAGTAGTAGCCGGTTTATGCCGTTTTATTATGCATGAATGATCTATCCAATGGGCATATTTTTTTAGTAAAGACCATGAATTAGCAATGGACTCTAAATACATTAGTCTTCGTGAGTGGCGAACCCGCAGCATATTGCCGCCACAAGTAGCGTTGGAAACTACAAAAAAATATGTATTCAAAAAATACTTTTAATGATGTACTATAATGATGCAGTGTAATTATATATATATATGCTTTATTACTTTACCTTTTAAATTTGTATGTGCAATTATTTATATTCATGAAACACATTCCATGTCGATCACTGTGACATTCAATCGCGCACTAGCTTGATAGGTCAAAATTGGGGGAGGTAAAATTTTAAAAGGTAGTGCAAAACAAATTTGGAAAATTTAAATTCAAATCAGTAAAATTTTAGGTGGGAAACCGATTTCCATGTGCGGGTTAGGGCATGATCCGCCTCTGGAAATCGATTTTCACATTTAGATCGGTTAATGGCAACGCACAGTGGCGGAGGACGCGGCAAAATCAAGGTATGGCTCAACTTATGGCTGCGTGCTACGGTAGAAATTTGACACCGCAATATATAGCAAATGATATCATGAAAGTCGAAACATGTACAACAAAAATAGAAAATACCTTATCATTAGTCATCATGATCACCATACATTGAGACTTGAGAGCCAAATGTCATATATAGATTAAAACCTGAGAAAAAATAAAAAACTTAATAATGACATATTTGAGTAAAGAATGTTAAAGAAGTGAAATAAGAATGTACCTCTAGTTACGTCTAGGTCTAGAAGACCTAGGCAATTGCATTTGTCTAGTTTTCTTATTTTGAAATGCCTTTTTAATTTGTTGAAAATCAAGTCCTTTGAATATTTCTCTTTCTATGTAGCACACCATCAAGTCATTCAACCATCCATCAGCCATCTTGTTGCGCAATTCAGTCTTAATAATTTTCATAGCCGAGAAGGCCCTTTCAACCGTTGCGGTTGCCACTGGTAACAACAATGCCAACTCAATGAGACGATAGACCAATGGAAACACAATATGTCTCTCAAGTTGAACCATTGTTTTTGATAGACTCGCAAGATCATAACAAGCCTTGAATTCTTCAACTCTTCGCACATGAATAATGAAAGTTCTTAGTTGATCTTTTATAATCTTGTGGTCATCAAAAGAGAAATCCTCATGATAGATATCTGCAATCCGAGCAAGCTTCTCCATATCAAACTTAGAGAATGAATTTTTTGGATCAAGGCAAGCAAAACACACAAGCAACTCTGAAGATAGCTCATTAAAGCGATGATCAAACTCTGTGGTGATAGAATCTATAGCAGCATAGAAGGTATCCACACGATAAAAATGTTCTTGAGTGATATTATTTCTCCCACCTTTCCTTGATCGGCCAAACCGTGGCACAGCATCACACATATTTGGTATTAGGATATCATTTGCAAGGCAAAATGCTTTGGTTTCTTCCAACAATGGCTCCCAACCCTCATTTCTCAAATTAATCAAACATGTTCTCACATCCACAACCAACGACATAGCTTGGACAACATTTTGATCCTTCCTCTGCAAGAGAAAAGAGAGCTCATTTGTGATACGGAGGATTTGCAACATCATCTTCATCATAAACACAAAGCTGAAACACTCCATTTTTCCGACAAAGCCACCTGCACCAGATGGATTGCGCTCATCTTGATGCACAATTTCTAAGACTTCTATTACTGAATCCCACATTGATTCAATACGAAGCAAAGTCTTATAATGAGATCCCCATCTTGTATCTCCGGGTCTTGACAATGTTGTTGCTTGTTGTTGGCCTCTCCCTGATGAAATTTCTCCACTCTCCAACTTAGATAAGAGATTCAAGCGATGCTTATGCAACAATAAATCCTTCCTTTTGCAAGAAGCACTAGTGCTATTCACAATCAATGTTACGTACTCAAAGAAATCCTCAAGGGATGAGCAACATTTTGAGACAACAACAACTACCAATTGCAATTGATGAGCAAAGCAATGGATATAGAAAGCATATGGGTTCTCATCTCGAATTAATTTTTGAAGACCATTAAATTCACCTCTCATATTAGAAGCACCATCATACCCCTGCCCTCGAAGTTTTGCAACAACTAATCCATGATCACTTAACATCTCAACTAATGCTTTCTTCAAAGACTCTGATGTTGTGTCCTTCACATGCTTGATACCCAAAAATCTTTCTATTACTTCTCCTTTTTGGTTGACAAATCTCACAACTATAGCCATTTGTTCTTTGACTGATATATCACGGGATTCATCAACAAGAACGGAGAATAGACAATTCCCCATTTCTTCTTTTATTGCCTGTGTGACTGCTTCAGTACAACAGTTTGCAAGTTTTTTTTGAATCGTTCCGGAAGTCATTTTGGCATTTTTCGGACACAACTCATCAAAAGCTTTTCTAACCTCCTCATTTCTTTGTTTGTACCAATCAAGAAATTCTAAAAAAATTGCCCTTATTGAAGGAAGTGCTAGTCTCATCATGCCCCCGAAATGGTTCACCTTGCAATGCAAGATAACTTACAATACCTAAGGAAGTTTCCAACCGGGTCTCATATTTGACCAATGCATCTTGACTGTAACTTGACATTCTATGACTTACACTTGACCTTTGGTTACGAAAATCATGGAATGCTGTTGTTGCAATATTATGTATGCTATTAGGCCCACCAACATATTTTGGAAATGCCGTGTCCACTGTGAGAAGCCAACTTTTGTAAATGCATCGTGACAAAACTTCTCCTCCATCCGATCATGTTTGAAAAGATAACAATAAAAGCAATAAGCCTTATTCTTCTCCAAACTATATTCCAACCAACTATAATTTCTAAACCAATGTTTTTGAAAACTCCTCTTATCATGTGACTGTGGAAATATATGACCAATTGGTTGAGTCGAACCTTTAGCTATGAAAGCTCTTCTAACTTCATCTCTAATATTAGGTGCAAAACGATAAATCGGAATACGAAGTCCCGGATCAGAAATAATGTGATCCGGGTTGAATTCAGTTATACCTTCCACTTCTTCACCATTAATTTCTTCATCATTGCCTTGATCATGTGCATTTTCTTCGACATTATCCTCTTCAACATCAACATGTACATCCTCTTCAACTTGTGCAAGTCGAGGAGCAATGTTTTCTTCCACTTCTTCAGATTCGTGATAAACACCACTACCATGAGTGCTTGGTCCACTAGCATGGGTGCTTGGTCCACCTTGACTACTGGAAGTAAAATAGCTGTAAATCCCTGTAATCAAACAACAATATGTATTAGACATTACAGCAAATCCGAAATCAAACTCATGGAATCAACAATTGCTGTCAAATGGCAAATATACCTCTGTTTCTTTGCCCAATTCCCCTCCCCTGCCCCTCCCCCTCCCCCTCCCCTGGTTCTGGTTGTTTCCGGACATGGGAACGGCCAAATGGGGGATTGCTGTCAGTCTGTCACTGCTGGATTCAAGAACAAAAGCTAGATAGGAAATGCATATCAGAGCATATGTAAGTTTTCCTCTGGAAACCAAAATCATTTCTGAAATGAGAAATGACCTGCCACGGGCGGCGGCGGCCTGGCGCCCTGGCGCGGTGGCGGCGGGCGTGCGGGCGCACGCGCGGCGGCGGCCTGGCGGCTGGCGGCGTGCGGCGTGCGGGCCTGGCGCGTGGCCGCGTGGGCGCGTCAGCGCGTGGCGGCGTGCGGCCTGCGGGCCTGCGGGCCTGGCGCCTGGCGGTGGCGGGTGGCGGCCTGGCGCCCTGGCGCGTGGGCGCGTCCGCGTGTGGCGCAGGGGCGGCGGCGGCCTGGCGCGTGGCCGCGTGGCGGCGTGGGCCGTGGCCCGTGGGCGCGTGGCGCAGCCGCGCAGGGGCGGCGGCGGACGGGCGCACGGCCGCACGGGCGACGGCGGCTTGGGCGGCTGGGCGCATGGTGCGGTGGCGGCGTGGCGGACTGCGGGCGGATGGCGGCGTGCGGGCCTGCGGGGTGCGGCCGTGCGGGCGTCAACGGGGGCGGCGTGCGACTGTGCGAGCAGCGGAGCAGGTAAGACCTAATTGCTACTCTTCTTGGGCTGGGCCAAGGTATTGCCCAGGCAATACCGGGCCACATTGGGCCCTCCGCCCATGGCAACACACGTGCACATGCTGTGAAGAAGCTCAAAGATAAATGTATGATGTGGCCTTGTTGGCACATTAGCAGTGATAAACGTAATCGATACATATCGGCTTTAAGAAATAAAAAGCTAGCTCAGCAACTCTCAATAGTTTCATGCAGTGTGTTGCACACTACTAATAATTGTAGCGGCACTATAGTGTGTAGCAACTCTCATAGTATCATGGATACTTTCCATAAAATGCCAACGTGGAATAATGAAAGAACAGAAAATATAAGATGTTTTAGGAGACTAGGCTCACATAAAAGGAAATATAATAAGGTAGACATATTTTTAGTGTATCCAAACATCCCTGGACTTTTGGAAGATTGTTTGCCATAAACATATAATACCACCAACAGTTCTACTACAACGACTGACATAAGATAAAACTAATCACATCGAACCAAATTAAAGGATGACTGTAACTAAGACTCAATTTCATCAGCTGCCAGCCCGGAACACGGAGCTTGTTCACAACGGACGACCGGGCGGCCCACCGTCCCCGCCCCTGCATGGGGCCTCCGGGGCCGCCGTGCCTGCTGGCCCGCCGAGCCCGCACCATCCGCCCGGACCGGAGCGGCCTCCAGGACCACCATGCACTACTTAAAAAAATTGGTAGGGACGTTTTGTATTTTTACGGCTCAAAAATAACCCACTGTAGCCATTCATTCACTCCTGAAAATACATTTTTAAAGACGGGTGATGGTGTTACCCTCCTCTAAAAATGACTACCTTTTTAGAGGCGGTAACGCCATCATTCGTCCTGGAAATGGCCACCAAATGGTCCCGAGGCTCTACAAATAGCTCTACATAAAAATAAATTCAAAATTTTTTCATATAATCTCGGATGAAATTAAACTTTTTAGTTGATAACTTTTTCATTTAAGATCATTTAATAGTCTAAAAATTATTATAAATTATTTAATAGCTATGATTATATAATATCTCATGCAACTGAGTTTCAATAATTAACTTTTGTATATACTAAAATATACATAGCATATTTTTTATATCTACAAGTTTCGCTCTTTTTTATCTAAGTTCACGGAAACCGACTCGGCCTCTGGTGCCGCCAAAGCCGCCGGTGCCGCTGGTGCCGCCGGTGCCGCCGTGCTCGCCGTGGGGGCTGATCGCGGGCCAGCAGAGCCCGCCAGGCTCACGGCCGCACTCTCCCGGTTCGCCAGGCTCGCCCGGTTGGCCAAGCTCGCTCGGTTGTCCTCCGCTGCCACCGCGTCCTCCCCTACCCCTGCCGCCGCGTCCTCGCCTTCCTCCCCCACCGCGTCCTCCCCTACCCCGCCGCGGCCTCCCGTGCCGAGGGGCCCTGTCGATTGGCCGATGTTGTCTGGCATTTTGGTGGGTGGGGGCTAGTGGCGGCGCAGAGGTGAATAGAAGGGAAAACCTAGGCCGCCACCGACAAGACCGGGAGTATATATAGAGCAATCTAGTCCGCCGGCACAAGAATCGAATCGGGCCATTATTCCCTGGACTTGTTCCAGTCCGCGCCACGAGCCCACCTCTCCCCACCCACCCTGTGTTAGCCAACGCAAAATACCTCAGCCCAGTATGAACACACGGCCCATCAATTTTCAAGCCCAATTTACGGTAGATCGTCTCCTTTCCTCTTGACAAGGTTGCTCCTCCAGTCTTCCACAGAATACGTTGCCTCGCTCTCCTTCCCCGTGAAGTGTCAAGTGAAAAACGCAGGCGTCATCATCCATGTGCCAACGACCGCCGCCCCAACGCCCATACACATAGGGCTGGGTGAGGTTATATATCACCGAAGGCGATAATTATACAAACCATCACCCGAAGATAAAATTAGCACGGTACTATGCAATGGGCTGTCAGCCCAATAATATTAGCCTGTATATACTGTTTGCGTGTGCAAATTGACAGCTATAAAGGATGGAGATTCTGCGTGTGCATGCATGCAAAAGGAAACAACTTTTTTCAATTCTGAACAAAAAAGAAAAGGAAGAAAGAAATTTATGGGGACTGTACTATAGGTCCGGGGATAAAGTAGTGACTTCGGATATTAATGAACTTTATAAGAGAGTCACCCACATGCACGCAAATTTAAAATTAAATATATATATATATATTAAACCGAGCATCCAAATTAATTTTGGATTGCACCGTTATCTTTCTTATGACGAGATCTTCAAAACGAGACCACCCTTGCCTATGTTTACAGGATATTTTCTAAAAATATTTTTAATACTAAATAATTAATTTCGTTTACTAGGAATAATATTTTAACAACATGAACAAATGATTATTTTCTACGAACAAAAAAGTTAAACACGACGCATAAAAATAATATACTACAAAGAAAACATTAAACATCATGAATATTTGATTGTATAGGATAAATAATGAAAAATGAATACCTCGAATAAATGAGTCAACATCACCGAACAATTTAATGTACAAAGCGAACAAATAATTTAATATTATGAATAAATTAGTAATAATTTTACATGAAGAACACATGCATATACATACAAAATTATTCTTATAAGCATATATACAAGCACTAAACAAATTAGTATATGAAGGAAAAAATCATTTCACACACCAACTAATGAGTCTACAATACAAATAAGTTAATATACATTGAGCATGACTTGCTCCTAAATGTGATCAAATAGTTTTATATAGTAATAAGTAAGTATAGATTTGTTAACATTTGATTATATAAGAAATAAAAATGGTTGATATGAATTATGTAAAAGATAAATTACAAATTCAAATAAAATTATGTAGCTAATGTTCATAAAAAAGAAAAGAAAGAGAATAAATAAATAATCAGATACAAATTCAGAAAAGAAAATAAAGTAAGCATAAAAATTAAATGAATAGAAAAGAGAAAGATCACATATTAATTATTTTTAAAATTAAGAAGTAGAATTAAAAATGTATTCTTACTTGCGCATATATTATATACATATGCAAATAAGTAGATATAAAAAAAAGAGGAGAAGAAGAAAAAAAGAAACGAAAAGAAAGGAAAAACATGAATAACTAAAAATTAAAATAAATGATAAAAATAATAAATAATAAGGAAATAGAAACATAATAGAAAAATAAAAGAAAAGGAAAAAGAAAAAAAACTAATACATGGGCCGCATCCTCCTGGTAACGTATATAATGGGCTAGATGCAACCTCACTCACGTGTCTCCTCTTCTTCCCTTGGGCTGAAAGTAGTTAACAGGCTAAATCTTTCTTAGGTGGGCTGGAAGTAGCTAACGGGCCAAATTTGCCCATTTACCTCGGTTCAGGTGATGCCCAAGCGATTTGTCGCTTGGGTGATACATAGCCATGGCGCGTAGAGCCCCCGCCATGCTGCCTGAGCTATACCGCCAGACACCATGCCACCTCGCTTTGGCCCCGCGCGATGACACGAAGTTCCCTACCTCTCCACGGCAAGCACGCACCCGCCCAGAAAATGGCCAAAACAACCGCAAGCGGCAAGAGCATGCCCAGCCTCAAACGTTTGTTTGGCCGACAAGCCCGGCTTTGGGCTGGTGCGATAGGAGCGACGGCCTAGAGCCCAGCCTAGAAAGGGACCCAAAAATCTATGTACACTATTTAGCTATCTTTAGAAATTCGGCCCTCTATAACCTGTCCAGCCGAAACAACATGCATAGGCCCAAGAAGATGTAGCATTCAGAGCACTGTGAATTCCGGATGGTTGTAGTAGGTAGCACCTTGTGCTGCGAGTAGTAGTTGTGTGTAGGATGTGGTCTTATGTCGCTGATTTGATATCACGAGTAGTAGCCTTGTGAAAGGATCGTGGCCCAAGAAGGGGATGAATACTGTCTTTTTCAAAATCTACCAAGTCCTGGTCCTATTGCTAGTGTTACCCAAACCTAAAATTCAAAACCTATCAGCTAGAGCACACTAACAAGAGCATCCCAGGTAGGTAAACACACTGACATAATCATTTTGCCTAGAGAGGATCACACTATCAAGAATAAGACCTAGGTAGGAGATCACATTAGCATGCAAAGGTCCTAGTGAACAAACAAGCAAACAAAGACTAGAACAAGTAAGAGAAAAGTAAATGCTTGAATGTAAAGAGAGGGACACTAGACAACCAGATTTTTCCCCACGGTATCGAGGAGTTGACGCTCACCCTAATCCATGTTAGAACACCCACTAAGGGTTGAGCTCACTTGCATCACCAAGAAGCAACTGTTTACTAAGAATGCTCCTTTTCTATCTCCGGAGCGGCGAGCCTCAAACCGCGTACAATCTTCTCTTCTTGGGGCTTCCACAAACTCCAAGAGCTCACCAAGAGCCTCCGAGTCACTAAGACCGTCTAGGTGCCATCAAACACCAAGAGTAACAAACGCTAAGACTTCACTTGACCTATACTAAGCTGGCCCTAAGCTCAAGCACATTTGCTACTCTAAAATGGATGATTTCTTTGTGTTTTGGAACAACTCTCAACTCCAGATCTTCTTCTCATAGCTTCAAGTCCTTCTCTTCTACTCTGAAGTGGCCTCAGGTATTCAGGGTGTGAAAGGCTACTCAAGTGACCCGGGGGCAGTGGTTATATAGGCTAGAGAGCCACCCATAGCCGTTGCCAACAACTTTCCAAAAAAAGCATAAAGCGTTGGTTAAATCAGTCCAATGCATCGGTTCAACCAGTCACACTGAGCTATGAATTGTAGCCGTTAGAGCCTAACTGCCTCTGGTGCTGATATCATTGCACCGACGGTTTATAATGACATGTGTCGGTTGAACCGGTGCTAAAAGAATTCTCTAAGACAGAACCTGGCAACTCCAAATTCTGTACTTATCAATAAACTACCAATGCACCGACGGCCTTTATGGTACCATCGGTTTGATCGGGGTTGAAGCCTGTTTTGACTTGAACCTTCTGGCGCTTTTGTGTAGATAGTAATTGCAATTTACCATTGCACCGATGCCTTCAATGGTAGCGTCGGTTTAACCAGTCATGTAGACTTTTCTTCATTTGATAGTCATCTCAACTTGCCAATGCACTGATTAGTTCTAAATTAGGTGTGTCGGTTTAAGCGGTTTCCTATTTTCTGCATCAACTTGATTGACTGACTTGGAGTTGTGTTTTTGTTCGAGTTTTTCTTCTTCCAAGTGTTGCTTTGACTTTTTTGAGCTATCTAGGACTAAGCTTGAGCAAGTGTGCATGACTTCAAGGCCAAACTATGGTAGGTCAAGCTACTAACACAAGAACCCCTCTTAATAGTACGGTCAAAGACTAAAAACTATAAAACCTGAACTAAATCAAGTGTCCTTCATCTCCTTATGACACTTGATAATAGAAAGGTCCTTAATCTTCATGTCCAAGTCCTTGACACGCATTTCCATGCAAATTGAGGGGTCTCCTTTCATATTTCATATGTGATATAACCAAGAATTGATATTTCCTTCAAAACAGATGCTAGTCACATACGGTTGTCATTAATCACCGAAACAACAGGCGCTTCAATCTCCCCCTTTTTGGTGATTGATGACAACACAAAGTAGAGATAGAATAATATGAATATTAAAGTGCTCAACAACAACATATGCAAGATAAAGAGAAAAACAACGAACTAAACAAGCATGCATTACTGAAAGGAAAGCACATGTAATGACATGTCAACACAAGAGCATATGCAAGATCCAAATGACATGTCCATACACCAAAAGCCATGAAAGGTCCAAATCACGCCATAAACCACCCTACTCCCCCTATCTCTACTCCCCCTATCTATCTCCCCCTTTGGCAACAAAGCACCAAAAAGGAAGGCGAGAGCTAAAAGAACTAGTCCTAGGCTAGAGAATACGGAGTGGGAGCGGCAGACGGCATGGTGACGTACTGGTCGGTGTCGCCGTCATCATCGTCTGTGTCGCCGTCATCATCGTCTGAGGAGTTGGTGGTAGAAGCAGTCTCAAATGGAGTAGTCGATGGAGCAGTTGTAGTGGTAGGAGCTGAAGAAGCCACTGGCTCCGTAGCGACACTCGTGGACTCCATCATGGGTGCAAGTGTAGCTGCGAGAGAAGTGACGATGGCGGAGTCCGTCGAACTGGGATGTACGACCTTAGGGTGGATCGGTTGAGTTGTTTGAGGCGGAGGAGACTCGAAGGTAAGAATCGTGACCGGCAAAGATAGAAGAACTGAAGCAGGCAGACATGACTGAGCTATACTCGGCTGAAGCTGCTAAAAGAACTGCTGCTGCTGAAGGTACTGTGCACGTTGCTGCTCGGTCATCGGACTCTGCTAAGGCACCGGAGTTGAGAACACCCCTGTCTGAAGAAGTGATGACCTCAGGAGCAACGCTAGAGATGTCCGCACGTAATAGCCAATAGGAGGAGGAGGGCCAGCTGGGTCAAACTAGAGCTACTGAGTAGTGGGAATCTGAGGCTCTGGGAGTCCAATGTGACAGTAAATGGCTCCAAAATAGCTAGAGAAGAACGTGTACATCTGCTGCTGCATCTGCTGCTATTGAAGGAGCTGCTACCTTATGGCCTCCTACTGCTGCCTCATCTCCTGGAACATAATCATCTGGGCCTCCTGCATACGTGCCTGCTCTGCCTGAAGTCTGTCCTGCCTCTCATCTGAATGACACTGCTGCTCTGTGAGAGTCTGAAGAATCATAGCAAGCATGCCCGGGATGGTGACCTATGCTGTCGTGACGGGAGGACATGTTGGAGGTGGACTAAGGTTGTGACGCTCTGTCTCTACCTCTGCTCCGACGGCCCAGCCTCGTGGTCATGAGCAGCTTGCTGGATGGAAATGGTGGAAAATGAAGTCCTCATCATCCTCTGAGGCATCTGAGTCTGTGGCAAGGTAAGCTGGAAGACAAGCCTCTGCTGCTGCAAGTGCCTTGGTCTCCACCGCCATAGGATCTGCTCCTGCCTTAATCTCTGCCCTCTGCTGAAGAATCTGCTCTACTCTGTGCTGGCCTCTTGGGCCTCGACGACCGTCACCAGGGCTGGTAGGAATTTACGTCTTGAAACATGACCTCGAATGCTCAAGCTCATGCATGTGGTTGTTATCATTTGCCTGAGCACAAAGCCAGCTGATCTAGTGAGCGAACGGCTGCTATCGCTCACTGTCATCCCATCCATGATAGCATTGTCGATCTCACAAATGAATAGATCAACTACATCAATGTCCTTCCCTGTCAAGATGTGGATCAGGAGCCACCACTGCAAAGTTGTGATGCACTCATTGTTCCCCTGCCTGAATAGCACGCTCCTCCTCAAAGCCAAGTGAATGGTGTAAGCAACTGGAGTGTGTCTGTCTGGAGTCCTCGGGGTGCCAGGCAAGAAAGGCTCGGTGAAAGATGGCCTCATGAGCACGGTGAGGATCCTCAGGATCCTCCTAAGCTTGAGTGTGCAGGTACATCAGATCATTTGCAAACTGAACTCCCAAGCGATGAGCCAAGATGTCGCAGGTCATCCTCTAACGGCCACCAGCAAACATGAATTGATTGTAGCGCCTCTCAAACTTGACAAACATAGTGGTGTAGAAGATCCTAACCCACTCTTTGACATACTGAGATCTCTCACTCAGCAAAGCAACAAGCCCTGGGTACTGCTCAAAGTAAGAGAGTATAGGAACTCCTCCAGCTGACGCATGGAGAGCACCCTAGATTAGAACTCTGTGCTCGTTGAACCTGACACCTGTCCAGACGCAATAGTAGTAGAAGCTCTCCTGCAATAGTGTCCAGAAGCGAGGATCCATCCTCAGCTCCCTGTCTGCTGGCCACCAAGCATCTGGCCTGATTGCGCGAAATCTACGGACCTTCGGCCCTCGTAGCCCACTCAAGTCCCTCAGTATCACTGGAGGGACTACTGCATGAGTACCACGCTCTCTAGCTAGGTCATCTGACTTAGAACTACTGTCAAGCTGCTGTTGCTGCGGCTGAGTATGAGCTCCTGGCCTCTGAGTGCCTCCACGTCGGGTCCATGGACCAGAACGAGCAGGTGCTGGTGGGGAAGTTGCTGCTACTACTGAAGCACACGTACGCCCTGAGCGGTGTAGCGGAGGAGTGCCCTGAGTAGCAACTGTCGTTGACTCTACCCTACTGCAGCTGACCCTATGCCTGTCTCCCCATGAGTCTGTGCCTGTGTCTCTCGGATACAAATCGAGCACTGCGGCTACCAATGAGCATCTGGCACTGCCAAAGCCTTATCCCACTCGCGTTCCTCGCAAGTCCTCTTTCTCTTTGGCTTCTCAACTTCCTTGCCCTTTCCGTTCTTATCACTTGCCATCTTCCAAAAGAATATGGTGGAAGATAATAGATAGATTAGGGCTATTTTAACAGTATAAGAATCATACACTAGAGACAAGAAGATCCTAAGCAAAGCTTGGATTTCGATTGAGCCTAATTCAAGTCATCTAGTGGATGCTGCCAAGTAACACACTGTTTCTAATTGAAGGAGTTGTGCAAGTGTGTGAGGTGTGTGTGTATTTGCTCAAAGTGTGATAGAACAGTAAAGCTAGGCACAAACAGCTCATGACTCTCAAGTGAAAGCAAGAAAAGTGTATGACAAAAGAGCATGTGCTAGCAAGTGAGAGATCAAGTTATACTGCAATGGTGTAAGATGGAATTCACAGAAGATAGGTGCTCACCACTTTAGAACAGAAAGGAAACCGAAAAAATTTCCTTGTGGGCAATATGTCGAACACTTGACGTGCACACTATGCATGGGTGGAAGAGGAGGGGCTTGGCCCGGCTTGGTTGCAGTGGTGGCGGCACTCAGCCTAGCTTGGTTGCAGCGATGGCAGCGCTCAGCCTAGGCATAATTAACCGAGAACCAAAAACCGAACCAAAAAACCCAAAAACCGAACCGGAAGACCAAAAACCAAAAAGTCCGATTACTGTTTGGGTTCCTGGTTTTAAGTAACCAAAATAATATCAGTTTATTCGGTTTTGGGCCTCTAGCACCTGAAATACCCGATATATAGGCCCAATAACATAAAAAATACCAGCTCGGCCCAATAACCTCAACTCTAGTAGGTATATAAGCTTACCCAGTTACCCCTCCACCCGACCGGCCCCACCCTCTCGCTCTCACTCTCCTGGGCTCCTGGCCGCCCCCTGCACGCCTCGGCTGCTCCGCATCTCGATTCGGCGCTGCCCCGCCCCCCCGGCCCCGCCGACCAGTGCTGCTTGCCAGTGCCGAGGCGGCGGCCCTCTCCAGGCCGCCACGCACCACCGACCCAGGCGCCCAGCCACCTAGGTACGGTGTGCGGAACCGGGAGGGGATGCGTGGGCATGAACTCCATGGTGGGCGAGGATATGATCGTGGCACTTCAGGACATGTTCCAGACATAAGCCAAGACTGAAAGGTTCAATGTGTCCAAGGCCTTTGTTGAGAGCAAGCTAGCAGAGGGCGCAGCAGTAGGGCCGCATGTGATGAAGATGGTTGGTTTAACGCAGAGGTTGGAGAAGCTGGGCTTCCCACTCGGCCAAGAGTTGGCCACTGATTTCATTCTTGCATCTTTACCGCCGAGCTATGGGAACTTCATCTCGAAGTACCACATGCACGGGGCTGAAAAGGGCTTGAATGAGCTATGCGGCATGCTAAAGATAGCAGAGTGACATCAAGAAGAGCACGGGTGGTGGCCATGTGATGGCGGTCCAGAACAAGCCTAACTTCAAGAAGAAGGGTACTTCTTGGAAGAAGAAGGGCAAGGCTAAGGTTGAGAACCCCACGCTGAACCCAGATCCTAAGGCTAAAACTAAACCAGCTGCTGACACTGAGTGCTTTCACTGTCATGAAAAGTGTCACTGGAAGAGGAATTGCAAGGTTTACTTGGCTTCTTTAAAAAACTGTGGAAGTAAGAGTACTTCCAAATCAGGTACCCTTACTGTTTATGTTATGGATGTTTTGATTGCTGATTCTTTTATCAATTCTTGGGTATTTGATACTAGATCGGTTGCTCACATTTGCAATTCGATGCAGGGGCTGACAAGAAGTAGAAGCATGGCAAGAAGAGAAGTTGATTTCTGTGTGGGCAATAATGCAAAAGTTGCTGCGTTGAGCGTCGGAATGATGCAACTCCCCCTCCCATCAGGATTTATTATGGAGTTGAATAATTGTTATTTTTTTTCCTAGTTTGAGTCGAAACATTATATCTCCTTCATGTTTGATGATGGATGGTTATTCGTTTGAGAGTGAAAATAATGGTTGTGTGATCTCTAAGAATGATATGTTTGTGGGTTCTGCGCCTATTAAGAATGGGTTGTTTGTTTTAAATCTTGATGATTCACCTATCTGTAATGTAAGTGCTAAAAGGCTTCGGCCTAATGATTTGAGTCCCACTTATATGTGGCATTGTTGTTTGGGTCATATAAGTGAGAAGTGCATGAAGAAGCTCCATTCGGATGGGCTTCTAACTTCGTTTGATTTTGAATTATACGAGACATACGGAGCTTGTTTGCTAGGCAAGATGACCAAGACACCATTCATAGGTTTTCCCGAGAGAGCATCGGACTTGCTGGAACTCATACATACTGATGTGTGCGGACCAATGAGCACGACGGCTAGAGGAGGATTCCAATACTTTATAACTTTCACTGATGATTTGAGTAGATATGGCTATGTCCATTTGATGAAGCATAAGTCTGAAACCTTTGAAAAGTTCAAGGAATTTCGGAATGAGGTTGAAAATCAACATGACAGGAAAATTAAGGCCTTGCGATCTGATCGAGGAGGCGAATATTTGAGTCATGAGTTTAGCAATCATCTGAAGAGTTGCGGAATTGTTCCACAACTCATGCCACCTGGAACATCTCAGAGAAATGGTGTGTCCGAGCGACGTAATCGAACTTTGTTGGACATGGTTCAGTCGATGATGAGCCAGTCGGACCTACCGTTATCGTTTTGGGGTTACGCTCTAGAAACAGTAGCTTTCACACTAAACAGGGTACCGTCTAGTTAAGACACCATATGAGATATGGACTAGGAAGACTCCCAGCTTGTCTATTCTGAAAATTTGGGGATGTGAAGTTTTTATCAAGCGACTTCAGTCGGACAAGTTAACTCCCAAATCGGACAAGTGCATATTCGTGGGATATCCAAAGGAAACTTTAGGGTATTACTTCTACAACCGATCAGAGGGAAAAGTGTTTGTGGCTCGGAACGGTGTTTTCTTAGAGAAAGAGTTTCTCAAGATGAGCCAATCGGGCAAGATTCAACAAGTGATGCTAATGTAGCAGAACAAGTTGAGACACCCGTGGCATGAGAAGCACCACCACATCCATGATGGTCGGCAAGACTTCACACGGCGCGCCAGGTATTATTGTTGGACAGTGATGAGCCTGCGACATATGCAGAAGTGATGATGGATCCAGTTCCGAGAAATGGTAGAGTGCCATGAGATTCGAGATAGCCTCCATGGGAGACAATTAAGTTTGGAACTTGGTCGACCTGCCTGATGGTGTTAAAGCCATAAAGTGCAAATGGATCTATAAGAAGAAGAAAGATATGGATGGAAATGTTCACATCTATATGGCTCGACTTGTCGTAAAAGGGTTTAGACAAGTTTAAGGAGTTGACTATGATGAGATATTCTCTCCTGTAGCGATGCTTAAATCTATTCGGATCATTCTAGCAATAGCCGCGTATTTCGATTATGAGATATGGCAGATGGATGTCAAAACAACTTTCCTGAATGGAAACCTGGATGAGGACGTGTATATGATACAGCCTGAAGGTTTTGTCGATCCGACCAATGCTGGAAAGTTATGCAAACTTCAGAAATCTATTTATGGGTTGAAGCAAGCATCTCGGAGTTGGAATATTCATTTTGATGATGTAGTCAAAGGGTTTGGTATTCTTCAGACGAAGAAGAAGCTTGTGTTTATAAGAAGGAAAGTGGGAGCTCTGTTGCATTTCTAATCCTGTATGTAGATGACATATTGCTGATTGGGAATGATATTCCTATGCTGGAATCCGTAAAGACTTCACTGAAAAATAGTTTTTCTATGAAGGACTTAGGCGAAGCCGCATACATTCTGGGCATAAGAATCTATAGAGATAGATCGAGAAGGCTTATTGGATTAAGCTAAGATACTTACATTGACAAGGTGTTGAAATGTTTCAGCATGGAACAATCAAAGAAAGGGTTCTTGCCTATATCACACGATATACATCTCAGCAAAACTCAGTGTCCTTCAATGACTGATGAGCTGGATTGCATGAGCAAGGTTCCATACGCTTCGGCAATTGGATCTATCATGTACGTGATGATAAGTACACGCCCAGATGTCTCATATGCTCTAAGTGCCACGAGCAGGTACCAGTCTGATCCAGGTGAGAGTCACTGGACAAAAGTGAAAAACATTCTTAAGTACTTCAGAAGGACTAAAGATGTGTTCCTAGTCTATGGAGGTGAGGAGGAGCTCATTGTAACGGGTTGCATTGATGCTAGCTTCCAAACAGACAAAGATGATTCAAAGTCACAATTAGGATTTGTGTTCACATTGAATGGTGGTGTTGTAAGTTGGAAAAGTTCAACGCAGGATACCGTGGCTGATTCTACAATGGAAGGCAAGTACATTGCATCTTCGGAAGCTGCAAAGGAAGGTGTTTGGATGAGGAAGTTCCTCATTGAGCTTGGTGTGTTTCCGAATGCGTCCAGCCCATTGAACCTCTACTGTGACAACAATGGGGCAATAGCGCAGGCTAAGGCGCCGAGGAATCACCAGAAGAACAAACATGTACTGCAGAAGTTTCACCTCATACGAGAGTTCATCAGATGGGGTGAGATCAAGATATGCAAGATACACACAGATTTGAATGTTGCTGATCCTTTGGCAAAGCCTCTTCCACAGCCTAAGCATGAAGCGCGCACAAGAGCTATGGATATTAGATATCTTCTAGATTAGACTCTAGTCAAGTGGGAGACTGTTAGAAATATGCCCTAGAGGTAATCATAGAGATGATCATATTTTGTTGTATCCATGATTTATTAGGTGTTCGTTGAATATTCATGAAAGGTAACTTGTATTGATTGACAATTATGTGAATTGTTTGTGAGACTCCTTACTTGTATGGTTATTCTAAAGTTGTTCCTAGTCGGAGTTCATGTATGGACACACATGAATAATAGAGTAGCACATGTATTAGTTGCCGACTGTGTTTCACAAGTCATAAACATGGAGATTTATGACTAATAATGTAAGCGCATGTATGACGTGAGGCTGGACTGACCCAACTCGAGAAATAGTGATTTCTCATTACACAATGTGTATGCTGTATCCTGAGACCTGAGATTGTCGCATTTACTCAAGATGTGAACCGACCTACTTAGGAGCCATCAAATGCTACTCTGTAACTGGGTAGTCATAAAGGTGGTTTTCGGGTTTATCAAGAAGCATGCTATGAGACATGGTCAATCAAGATGGGATTTGCCCCTCTCTACTTGAGAGAGATATGTCTGGGCCCCTCAAGTGATCATATCAAGAAATGCATGGCCGTGCTAGGGTTAAGTGTTAACCAAGGATTCTGGATCACGGCATCCAAAAAGAGAGGTCAGCTTGGAGCTAGACCAAATATCGTGAGGCAAAGGGAATAGCATGTATATGAGATTGTGACGGCTCGTCTGATATGATCTTTGCGTGCGCATAGGAGTTGACACGTCTTGCTAGAGGCCGCTGTCAACTATTGGTCGAGTAGGAGTACTCGGACCATGTCTGTTCGCGCGTGAGCCCATAGGGTCACACACTTAAGGGTCTGGAAGCCTAATGAGGATATGATCCAAATTAGACTGGGCTTAGGTGCACTAATGGGCCTCGGTCAGGAAGCCCATTAGTGGGCGCCTATAAAAGAAGGGGTGGGGGGCGCATGGAGGGGCTAACCCTAATTCCACACTTGCTGGCAGCCCCCTGTTCCCACGCCCGCGCCATACAGTTGCCCTCGCGGACCTAGCAGTCCGGAGTGCGACGCTTCTTCCCCGTATGTGTGGATACATTGGAGGTGCTGCATCTGCTGCACGAGGATGAGCCGCATGTGAGAAGGTCTTGCAACTGCACTGCCGGCGACTGACTGCACTACCCCGATGTGCTACAGAAGTTCCGCACTCGCGCGTCTAGTGGTAATTCCGTGATCTATAACAGCAGTTTTCCTGGTTTAGGCAGTGGAATTTTTATTTATCGCTAGCATAGCCCACCTCATATCCCTTCAGCCTAAGTTATGGCAACACGGCATCCTCCTGCCTCTGTTGGGGCGAGCAGGTGACGGCGGGACGGCGCCCTCCGGCCGGGTGAGCAACGATGGCAGGCGAAGTGTTCAAAGCTCGGTCCTTTTGGTAGGAACTGGAACCAAACCGAAAAAATTGAAGCTAAAGTGCTTGGTTCTTAGATTTTCTAGGAATCGAATGGTTCTCATTTCTTGAGAACCAAATTTTGCTAAAAACCGAAGAACTGATCGGTTCGATTAAACCGAATGCCCAAGCCGAGGCGGTGCGCGTGAGGTGGTGTGGACGGCGTTGCTGTGTGTGGTGCTAGAGTGGTGGCAAGTGGAGCACGGGCGGCGCGGCGACGGCAAGGTGGTGTAGGTGGCGTGGAGAGGCAGCGCGGGTGTGTGGAGCAGTGGCGTGGCATGGTGGAGCTACCACGTGCTATGGTGGAGTGGCGGTGGAGCAGCAGTGACGGCGCACAGGTCCGGCGGTGCGTGCAGGCGAGAGGGCGCAGCGGTGTACGGGCGACGGTGCTCGGCAAGAGGACTAGGCGGTTTGAATTGGGGGCGAAAGAGGCAAAGTGAAACTGATGCGCGGGGCCCAAAGGAGGATAAGGAGGAACTGACAGCATGGGTCCATGAACCAGAGAGGCGACGGTTGAACCAACGCTCAAGAAGCACAACATCGGTGTAACTGCCGGTGAAAGATTGACTAGATTTGAATGATTTTGAATTGGGTCAATGAAAGGTACACCGTTTGAACCGATGGACCATCGGTGTAACTATTGGTGGAAAGGGAACAGTGCCAAAAATGACGACTAGATGAACCGACGGCCCATATTTTGTACTGACCTGTTGAATGCTTAGAATGGAGGTTTTTAGGGAAGAATCCCAATAGCACTTGTTGAAACGACGAGGCGTTGATGTAAGTGTTGGTGAATAAATAGTGGCTATGATCACTGTTCTAAAAATCCTTCAAGCGCCGGTTGAACCGACACTTGCACCAATACTACGTCGGTCTAACCGATGGTACTGAAATTGCTGCGCTGAACTACAAACTCTACTTCTGATCCAAATTTCAAAGAACCAAAGGCATAAACACCCAATTTGGACCATTTTCGAGAGACAACCTCACCCCTCAAACACTCATACATATAGTTGCTCAAAGGCTTTTATATAACATAGGGAAATTAAAACCAAGTGAGGATAAACATAAGATCCAAGGTATGTATGAGCCATACGGCCTATGAACTTAGAGATTGAAACTTTAAGTTCGCTAGGACATGACTCAATGGGCATGAAAGCGCAACATTGATCTTATTACTCTTGTTGAGTTGATATATCATGTTGAGCATGAATATCATTCTCTAAGGGTGATTTACTCCTTTGTGATGCTACTAACGTGATGCAATGCTATGCAAGACAAGAAAGTAGACACGAATGCACGCTATATGACAAGCAAAATGCATTGCATAAAATTAAATTTTCTTGTCAAGTTTGAACCCTTGTCAAGCTTACTCATGATGAACCAAACTACATGCCATGAGCAAAACAAGGGACCATCAGCTCATGCAAGACCCATGTTCATCACAATCTTGACAAGGTTAGACAAGCCCCTAACACATGTACATATGAAATGCAACTACATGACAAGTGAAGCGTCCCCCCATCAGGGAAGACTAAAATGTGTTGCTTTATCAGTCCCAGGAGGCTGATAACACTTTTATTACATCAGATGGTACATCACCGTACAACTCTACGCGGTAATGGGCAGTGAAGCGCCACTATCGCGAGGATTACAACTAAACCCACACTACTATACTAGCTACGAAAAGACGATCATCAGAGTCTTGCGCCATGCGGAGTTCAGCGGTGGCCTTAACCACAGGCAAGACTGGGTGCAGGACGAAACCCTACTCGACGTCTTCGGGAGTGTATTCGGGATCTTCTGCTGTAAGAAGTAAGAATGGGGTGAGTACGAACGTACTCAGCAAGTCCAATCACACCCAAGAGGGGGGTTATAACAGAGAACAATGCACAGGACAGTCCAAGGAAAAGGTCAGGGTTCATTTTCAGAAACTCGGTTATATGCAAAGGTTCGTTTAAAACAATTTTCCAAAACAATCTTTTAAGTATCGAGGAGCACACGGTATTGATCCACACAGGATCCATGTTTTAAGCTGCCACCGGACTCCCCGTCCGCCGTAGCACACGGCACAACTGCCGGATACTTTCCAAACAACCCACACCAACCCAACCATTCCCGGAGAGAAACACTAGTTATGTGACCACACCATAACTTGCCCAATACCGTGGGCACGGCTATTCGAATAGATTTTAACTCTGCAGAGGTGTGCAACTTTACCCACAGGTGGGGTACCACAGCACGATCACCTTAGTGTCGGTGCGGATCCCAACAAAGCCATTACCCACCTTAGCTAGACCTGACTAGCCACCACGGGATCCATCAAGGGGTCATTCGACCTATCTCCGAGGTTTAACCAGGGCATAAGTCACACAGAGCTTATCCCTTTTCCTTGATCACCCATTGCTCTCAGCTCTCCTGATGGCTACCAGACTAACTAGCGGGATTTATGCTGAGCCGTTGCCCATACAACGGTCAAGTGGTTTGCACGACAGGAAGCTAGGTGAGATGACATATCAACTCGGTCCTTAGGGGTGACAGGATGGATATCTCCCTTCCTTGCCCTACCACACAGGTACGAGCACACCAACGGCAACTCACACAGAAATGCCATCCATCCCGTCTGACTCGTCTTTCAAAACCACATTTTTATCCCTTCCCACACACACGCATTTTCTTTATGAAATCAGGTGGTCAAGGCATGGTTATCACATCAAGGGTGGCTATCCTACCATGTTTTCAGCACGCAAAACCATGCAATTTTATAAAACAGGCCACTGGGTTGTGTTTATAAAAACAAGGATAGAAACATGCATCAAAGGGCGGGATTGAACTTGCCATCATCAAACCCTTGCGGGAGGTCCTGATCGAAGCACTGTCCCTCGGGTTCGGGGTCGCAGAACTAATCCTCGTTCGCTTGGTCACAGTCGGGACCTTCCTCGTTCACTCCGGGTCCTACGGCGCAAGCAAGCAAGCATACAATCAATCGAAAGAACTAAAAGCTTTTATCGTTGAGCTTGTATCGGAAATAATTTAGTTACGGAGATAGGGTTAATATTTTTGGGCGGTTTCGTAATGGCATGGTTGGAACTATACTAGAAAGGGCGTGGTAAAGTTTTAGGTCCATCGGAGGTCGTTTGGCGCATAAAATGATGAGGTGAAGGGGGTTTCAGGGGCTAAACAGGGGTCCAGGGGCTTATTCATAACTATCCGGAAAGAGTAAGGACCTTTTTGCGAATCCTAGAAATATTCAGGGCATGCTAAAGGGTGTCGAGTGTATCTAGGTTTATGTAATGAAGGGTTCGGTTTGAAATAATAAAAAGAGCGAGGCTTTCTTTGCGAAAAGGAGTGAATAGGGGTGTTTATGGGAATTAGAAAGAGAAGGGGGGGGGGGGTCTTCTTGGAAAAACAGAGAAAAGGGGGGGGGGGGGCTTTTGGGCATCAGCCCTTTTCTTCCTCCTCTCCCCACGGGAAACAGAGGAGGGGCAGGGCGCCGGCGGCGGCGGCCAATACGGCCGGCTGGGGCCCAGAGGCGGCTCGGGGCAGGGGGAAAAGGGGAAGGGAGGCGAGGGGGTCGTATTCCCCTACCCACCTCGGCTTGGGTCGCAGCGAGGAGGCGGGACTGCGGTGGGGGGCGGCGGCCGGAGGTGGCGTGCGTGGCGGCGGTGGTACGAGCTTGGGGAGAAGGCCGTGTGGTGGTGGATGCGGGTGCCGAGCTCGGGGGCGGGGTGGGGGCCCTTTTATAGGCGACCAAAGGCGGTGGGGAGGGGGTCGCGACGGTGGCCGGCGCGGGGCGCCATTAATGGCGTTTCGGCCCTTTGTGTGCGTCGTGTGGTAGCGTGGCGGCGAGGGCGCCGAGCGTGGCACGTGGGGGAGGGCCGGGCGTTGTGCGGCACAGGGCGGGGAAGCGACGGCGCGCGCGGCGGGGCAGGACGCGGCAGCGGCGGGCGGCGCGGCGTTGCGGGACCGAGCGCGCGTGCGCGCGCGGCGCGGCGGGGCGCGGGCCAGGGCGGGGCGCGACCGGCGGCCGGCACGGCCGGGGCGGGGCCGGTGCACGGCAGTGCTCGGGCGCGCGGCAAGGGAAGGGGGAGGAAGGAGAGAGAGGGTAGGGTGGAGAAGAAAGAAAGAAAGAAAGGAAGGAGAAAGGGAGAAAAGAAAAGGGAGGGGAAAAAGGAAAATAAAATAGAAAAGAGAATGAGGAGAAAAGAAGAAATGGTAGAGGGAGAAAAAGAAAGGGAGAAAGAAAGGCGACACG
Organism: Panicum hallii; assembly: GCF_002211085.1. NCBI lineage: Eukaryota > Viridiplantae > Streptophyta > Magnoliopsida > Poales > Poaceae > Panicum > Panicum hallii. The sequence goes on from NC_038044.1 coordinate 23,185,690, forward strand.
CGCGGACGCACGCCGGCGATATTCGCGGCGGCGACCGCAGCTGCGGGCGCGACTTTGCATTCTGCGCGAGGAGAAAAAGAATCGCGTCGGCGCTGATAGCGGAAAAGCGGTCGCGCATGGTCGTCGGTCCGTCGGGCGGTGCGGGATGGGACGGCGGTCAAGTTCGTGTCGGTTGTCAGGACGGCGGGGAAAACGGAGGGGGTTAGGGCTAGGGTTTGGATGGGCCTTGACGACGATTTAGGTTTTTGATCGAAAGACTTTAGCGCGTAGTTTAATTTGAGAAATTTCCAGGGCGTCACAAACCTACCCCACTTAAATGAATCACGTCCTCGAGATTCGGCTGGCTGCTAAATAGATGGGGAAACTCCCTCTTTAGCGCTTCTTCGCGTTCCCATGTCGCTTCTTCTACTCCATATCTGCTCCATTGAACCTTGCATATCCGTACTTCGGAGTTTCTTGTCCTCCTAATGACAGTGTCCAGGATTTTGACCGGTACTTCCTGGTATCGCAGATCCGGTTGCAGATCTATTGTTTCCACCGGCACGTGTTCTCCCTCGGGTACTCTTAAACACCTCCTTAATTGCGAGACATGAAACACTGGGTGTATATCCGACATCCCCTCTGGTAACTCCAGTCGGTATGCTACTGCTCTGACTCTCTTCAGAACTCGATACGGTCCAATGTATCGAGGGGCCAGTTTTCCTTGTATCTGAAACCTTCACGTTCCTCGAATGGGTGAGACTTTGAGATAAACAAAATCTCCCGGGTTGAAACTTATCTCTCGCCTCTTCTTGTCTGCGTAGCTCTTTTGTCGGGACTGAGCTGCTTTCAATTTCTCGCGGATTTCCGCTACTTTTTCTTCTGCTTCTTTTATGAGTGCGGGTCCTACTAAGGCACGTTCTCCAACTTCTGACCACATCAGGGGAGTTTTGCACTTTCTTCCATAGAGGGCTTCGAATGGCGACATGCCCAAGCTGGCTTGGTAGCTATTGTTGTACGAAAATTCTGCGTAAGGTAGGCTCTGCTCCCAATCATTTCCATAGGTCAGGACGCATGCTCTCAGCATATCTTCCATGACCTGGTTTACCCTTTCGGTTTGACCATCCGTCTGTTGGTGGTATGCGGAGCTGAAATCCAACTTAGTGCCCATGGCTTTATGCAGGCTTTTCCAAAACCTAGAGGTGAATTGGGTTTCTCTATCTGAGACAATTCTGCTAGGCACTCCATGTAACTTTACTATGTTTTCCACATAAAGCTTTGCCAGTTTTTCTCCACCGTAATTAGTTCGTACGGGTATGAAATGAGCCGATTTGGTGAGTCGGTCCACTATTACCCATATGGAATCGTGTCCCTTCTGCGTTCTAGGTACACCCATTACAAAGTCCATTCCTATCTCATCCCATTTCCAAACCGGAATGGGTAAGGGTTGCAATAATCCGGCTGGTTTTTGATGTTCGGCCTTGATCCTTTGACAAGTATCACAATAAACTACAAACCGTGCAATATCCGCCATCATCACATTCCACCAATATTTTTGCCTTATGTCCATATACATTTTGGTGGATCCTGGGTGGATGGAGTAGGCCGAGTTATGGGTTTCGTCCATGATTACCCGCCGGAAGTCTCCATTCTGGGGTACACAAATCCTATTCTCGTACCATAGCGTCCCCTTATCGTCTACTCTAAAGCTCGGTGCTTTGTTTTCTCCAGTTTGTTTGCAGATCTTTATTAACTCCTGATTTGAGCCTTGAGCCTCTCTAATTCTATCCTCTAGTGTTGATTGGAGGTTCAGCACATGGTTGGAACCTTGAGGAACAATGTGCACATTTAATCGTGCCATTTCCTCGCGCAGATGGTCATCCTTGGGTCCATAGGATTTCCGACTTAAGGCATCGGCTACCACATTTGCTTTCCCGGGGTGATAATGAATTTCCAGGTTGTAGTCCTTGACCAACTCCAACCACCTTCTTTGCCTTAGGTTTAAATCCGGCTGGGTAAAAATATACTTCAGACTCTTGTGGTCGGTGTAAACCTCACACTTATTTCCAATCAGGTAATGTCTCCAAATCTTAAGGGCGTGCACTACGGCTGCCAATTCCAAATCATGGGTTGGATAATTCTGCTCATGAGTCCTGAGTTGGCGGGAAGCATATGCAACGACTTTCCCGTCTTGCATCAGCACACACCCTAATCCTTGCCGGGATGCATCACAATAAATGACAAAGTCCCGGTGAATGTCTGGTAGGGTCAGCACTGGGGCGGTTGTCAACCTTTGCTTCAATTCTTGAAAACTTCTTTCACAAGATTCTGTCCAGGCGAACTTCTTCTCCTTCTTAAGAAGTTCCGTCATGGGTCGGGCTATCTTAGAGAATCCCTCAATAAATCTCCGATAGTACCCGGCTAATCCAAGAAAACTTCTGATTTCACTAACATTAATCGGTCGCTGCCAGTTGGAAACTGCTTCGACCTTTTCTGGGTCCACTGCTACACCTGTCAGAATGTGACCAAGGAAAGCTACTCTCTCCAGCTAGAATTCACACTTGCTAAACTTGGCATATAGCCTGTGTGTCCTCAGCTTTTCCAATACTACCCGCAGATGTCGCTCATGTTCCTGAATACTCTTGGAGTAGATAAGTATGTCGTCAATAAAGACCATGACAAACTTATCCAGCTTGTCCATAAATACCTTGTTCATGAGGTTCATAAAATAGGCAGGGGCATTGGTTAGTCCGAAGGACATTACGGTGAACTCAAACTGCCCGTAGCGGGTGACAAAAGCTGTCTTAGGGATGTCACTTTCCTTAATCTTGAGCTGAAAATATCCTGACCTTAGATCGATCTTGGAAAAATACTTGGCTCCTTTTAGCTGATCGAAAAGGTCATCAATCCTGGGGAGGGGGTACTTATTCTTAATGGTGACCTCGTTCAGTGCTCGGTAATCTACACACAACCTCATACTCCCATCTTTCTTCTTGACAAATAGGACTGGGGCTCCCCATGGGGACGAGCTTGGTCTGATGAAGCCAATTCATTGTAGTTCTTCTAGTTGCTTCTTTAATTCTGTCAACTCAGAGGCTGCCATCCTATAGGGTCTCTTGGCTATGGGGGAGGTCCCGGGGATAAGGTCAATGACGAATTCTATATCCCTGTCCGGTGGCATACCGGGAAGTTCTTCAGGGAAAACGTCAGGGTATTCATTTACTACCGGGACTTCATCTAAGGACTTGGCTTCCATGCTAAACACCATTGGGCTAGACCCACTTTCCTGGGTATGGCAGGTTACTCGTACTCCCTCGGGGTTTGTTAAGTGTACCACTTTGTCAGCACAGCCTATGAGGCCCTTGTGTCGGCTTAACCAGTCCATTCCAAGGATCACGTCTATCCCCCTAGACTTAAGTACTACTAAATCTGCTAGAAATTCTACCCCACTTAAATTGATCCTTACCCGTGGACAACCTAGTTGGCATTTGATGTCGCCTCCAGGCGTCCGGGTTAATAGGGGCGTTTTCAGTAGTACTGTAGGTATTCGGTGTTGTTCCACAAAGTTTGAGAATATGAACGAGTGCGATGCTCCAGAGTCAAATAATACTGTTGCCAAAGCTGAGTTGACTAGGTACTCACTGAGTACTACGCCCTGAGCTCCTTGAGCTTCCTGCGCGTCGATGTGATTGACGCGAGCTCGTCCAAATGATTGCTGGGGCTGCTTCGTCTGCTGACTGTTGTCATTGTTGCGGATGGGTACTCGGTTGGCGCCGGTCAGGGCTGGTCTGGGTCCATTCACCGAGTTGGAGAAGGCTGATGCGGCCGGCTTATTCTTGGCATAAGGGCAATTGGCAATGAAATGCCCTGTCTCACGGCAGTTGAAACAGGCCCTAACATTGGTGTTGTCGGATGCGACTAGGCTGGCATTACTCTATGGGGCCTTCATGGTACTCTGGCTCCTAGGCTGTGTGTCAAGGGCCCGTGGTCCTGTCACTTGGGACTGAGTCCTATATTGCATTGGGGCCTGAGATCTTGGTGCAGTGTAGCTGAAGTTCCTCGGCTTTTGGAAACGGTCCTGTTGGCGGGCCTTACTTTCCAGGAACTTGCGTTTGTTGTCCTTTCTTTCTTCAGCCTTGGCCCTTTCCGTAAGGATGGCCTTGTTCATCAGAGTGTTGAAGTCAGGGTAGATCTGAGGGGTAAGCAGGGTCCGAAGTTCTGGGTTTAGCCCCTTCTTGAACATGTCTTGTTTCTTGTCATCGTCGTTCACTTCCTCCGGTGCATAACAGGCCAACTCAATGAATCGGTGGGTGTACTCTTCCACCGTCATGCTTCCCTGTTGCAGTGCGCGGAATTCATCCGCCTTGTGCTTCATGGTGGCCGAAGGGATGTGATAATGGCGGAATTCCTTCACGAATTCCTCCCAAGTGATGGTAGAGGCATCTTCGGCTGCGGCACAATAATTTTCCCACCAGGATAATGCTGTTCCGGTGAGTTGGTGGGCTGCCAAAAGGACTTTGTCTCGATCCTGGCATTCGAACGGTTCGAGTTTCCTCTGAATTACTCGTAACCAGTCGTCTGCATCCAAAGGGTTGCAGGATCCAGCAAAGGTGGGTGGCTTGGTCCTCAGAAAGGCTGTCAGCTTGTCGTTCATGTTCTGCCCTCGTGGTTGCCGGTTAACAAGGGCGTTGGCCAGTGTTTTCAGTATGAGGGTCTGGTTGTGGATTATTTGTGCCAGGTCTCCGAGGGGTGGGGGTGGTGGTAGTTGCTCTCCTCCTTGATTTTCTCCTCGGTTCTGGCTTACTTCTTGTTCTGCCTGAGGAGGATTTTGTCCAGCAGGCTGTGCTCCAGCACCAGCGGCTGCGGGGTTCCGGCTACGGGAGGCCCTCGTGACGCTCCGGGGAACCATCTGTTGATTGGGTAGAGTGGGGTTACGATTATGTGATGTTTAAGTTGTTTAATTCGTATATAAGGCAGAATCTACCTCCTGCCAGTAGTTATATAGCAAGCAGCACACAACAAACCAGCACACAACATTACAAACAACAAGCACAAACAACTTCATTAGTGCAAGGGGGAGGTACAGCTTGGGGTAAGGCTAGGTCTCGTACTACTCGTCCGGGATCAGGCACGACTTAAACAAAAGCGGCTGGGGACACATCACTAGGGTGGCGTCGGTTATTTTATTCGCGGGGCAGGCCTTCTTCTGGGACGGGAAGCGTAAGTGATCCTTGCTCGCCGTCCTCTAGATTTCCATTGGTCAAGGGTTGCGCTGCAGCATCTCCTTCGACGGCGGCAGCAAGACTTTCAGGGTTCTCGGGTGGGGCTTGTGTGTTTCCAAAGAGGGGTCCCCATCCTATGACGGGCGTCCCGAGTAAGACGTGGTCTTCTCCGATTGCCGGGACTGGTGTCCCACTTTGGGTCCACTCTAGCATACGCCGGTCTCGGGCCTGCCTGAGGCTCTCTTGGGCGACTGCTTCGCTGCTGACCGCGGCTGCGGCCCTTGCCTGGGCTTGGGCAGCCCGGATCTGCTGCAGTCTCACTGCGAGCTCTGCTTGCTCGGCTCGATGGACCTGCTCCCTCAGGAGGCTGGCTTGCTCATCGAAGAGTTGGTCCAGGGCGGCTAGATAAATAGCCACTTGGTACAGAGGGCCTTCCTCCTGGCGACGACGTTCCGGCTTCTCATGCGTGCTTCCCACACCCGGGTTCTGATGGCCGGATGGAAGAACCTTACTGGTGTGGCGGCGAGGTGTCCTTCAAAAATCCGGCATAGATAACGGAGTGCTTTTCTAACGGTCAAGGGGTAAGTGTCTTGGTGCCTAAACCCTGTGGCAGTCACTCGCCATGGTTGGGTGTCGGGGTAGCGGTTGCTCCTGGCGATTACCAGGATCACCCTGCAGCGGAGGGTACCATGGTGTCCGTACTCTCTGCTGTAGTACCTTGGGCGTTCCGTAACGCCCAGGCTTTCCAGGGCGTTGATCAAAAGGCTGGGAAAGCCAGGTGCAGCTTGGCAATCGCCCTGGGTCCATCCTTCCTCAGCCATCTGAAACAAGGACAGGGTAAACAATCTAGCATAGGTACAAAAGGGAGTAGATAACATTTATTATTGTAACATGGGGGTACAGTTTCCATGGGCACGTGATTATTAGGGTGGGGCTCTGGCATGAAGTGCTACTCCTATCATGGGGATTCTTCCTCGACTCTGATAGGGCGCTTCTTTATTGGGAGGCACATCACCTCATCTTCGGTCTGAGTGCCTTTATCCCAATGGGTCTCCTCGGGTTCCTCTTCTTCCTCTATCCATCCTCCTATTCCTCTGCGGTTTTCGTCCTCTTGCATCTGGGCTTGGAGAGCGGCTAAGGAATACTCGGCGCGTGCGGCTCTTATCCGTTGTTCTTCCAGTTCCTGGGTTGCCTTTTCTACCCCATGGATTAGCTGCTTCAGTTGTGCCGCCTGCTCGCGGTAGAGCGCATCCAGGCCGGTAAGGTAGATGGATAGGTGGGAGACCGTATCTTCTAGGTCCTCTTCTTCTCTTCCGAGTCCTCTTATCCGGGCAATCCAAGTGCGTCCTCTTCCTTCAGTAGGTGGGAAAAATCCCATAGGAGTCCGCTGAAGGTGGTGCTTGTAGATCACACGCAGAAGTCGCAGGGCTTTATGGGCGGCCTTTCGGTAGGTGTCAGGGAAGCGAAAGCTAGAGGTGGAGATGAACCAGGGGTCTACATCAGGGTAGCAAGTGCTTTTTCCCACAAAGACCATCATGTCGCACCGAAGGATGCTCTTGGAGGTGTATTCTCGATAAGCATACTCCGGTGGTTCCATGACTCCGATGCGTTCCAGGCTGAGTATTAGTAACTTAGGAAGGCCGGGCTCTGCGTGGCAGACTCCGTCAATCCATCCATTGTCAGCCATCTGGAACAGGGCAAAGACTAGTGGTGAGTGCTCGTGCAGGAAAGGAACTAAGTCGGAACAAGTCCTAGGGCCTGAAGAAGGGTCTTGTTCCTAGGGTCACGTCCTACGGCCAGCCTACGGCTCTGATACCACCTGAAGCGTCCCCCATCAGGGAAGACTAAAAAGTGTTGCTTTATCAGTCCCAGGAGGCTGATAACACTTTTATTACATCAGATGGTACATCACCGTACAACTCTGCGCGGTAATGGGCAGTGAAGCGCCACTATCGCGAGGATTACAACTAAACCCACACTACTATACTAGCTACGAAAAGAGGATCATCAGAGTCTTGCGCCATGCGGAGTTCAGCGGTGGCCTTAACCACAGGCAAGACTGGGTGCAGGACGAAACCCTACTCGACGTCTTCGGGAGTGTATTCGGTATCTTCTGCTGTAAGAAGTAAGAATGGGGTGAGTACGAACGTACTCAGCAAGTCCAATCACACCCAAGAGGGGGGTTATAATAGAGAACAATGCACAGGACAGTCCAAGGAAAAGGTCAGGGTTCATTTTTAGAAACTCGGTTATATGCAAAGGTTCGTTTAAAACAATTTTCCAAAACAAGCTTTTAAGTATCGAGGAGCACACGGTATTGATCCACACAGGATCCATGTTTTAAGCTGCCACCGGACTCCCCGTCCGCCGTAGCACACGGCACAATTGCTGGATACTTTCCAAACAACCCACACCAACCCAACCATTCCCGGAGAGAAACACTAGTTATGTGACCACACCATAACTTGCCCAATACCGTGGGCATGGCTATTCGAATAGATTTTAACTCTGCAGAGGTGTGCAACTTTACCCACAGGTGGGGTACCACAGCACGATCACCTTAGTGTCGGTGCGGATCCCAACAAAGCCATTACCCACCTTAGCTAGACCTGACTAGTCACCACGGGATCCATCAAGGGGTCATTCGACCTATCTCCGAGGTTTAACCAGGGCATAAGTCACACAGAGCTTATCCCTTTTCCTTGATCACCCGTTGCTCTCAGCTCTCCTGATGGCTACCAGACTAACTAGCGGGATTTATGCTGAGCCGTTGCCCATACAACGATCAAGTGGTTTGCACGACAGGAAGCTAGGTGAGATGACACATCAACTCGGTCCTTAGGGGTGACAGGATGGATATCTCCCTTCCTTGCCCTACCACACAGGTACGAGCACACCAACGGCAACTCACACAGAAATGCCATCCATCCCGTCTGACTCGTCTTTCAAAACCACATTTTTATCCCTTCCCACACACACGCATTTTCTTTATGAAATCAGGTGGTCAAGGCATGGTTATCACAACAAGGGTGGCTATCCTACCATGTTTTCAGCACGCAAAACCATGCAATTTTATAAAACAGGCCACTGGGTTGTGTTTATAAAAACTAGGATAGAAACATGCATCAAAGGGCGAGATTGAACTTGCCATCATCAAACCCTTGCGGGAGGTCCTGATCGAAGCACTGTCCCTCGGGTTCAGGGTCGCAGAACTGATCCTCGTTCGCTTGGTCACAGTCGGGACCTTCCTCGTTCACTTCGGGTCCTACGGCGCAAGCAAGCAAGCATACAATCAATCGAAAGAACTAAAAGCTTTTATCGTTGAGCTTGTATCGGAAATAATTTAGTTACGGAGATAGGGTTAATATTTTTGGGCGGTTTCGTAATGGCATGGTTGGAACTATACTAGAAAGGGCGTGGTAAAGTTTTAGGTCGATCGGAGGTCATTTGGCGCATAAAATGACGAGGTGAAGGGGGTTTCAGGGGCTAAACAGGGGTCCAGGGGCTTATTCATAACTATTCGGAAAGAGTAAGGACCTTTTTGCGAATCCTAGAAATATTCAGGGCATGCTAAAGGGTGTCGAGTGTATCTAGGTTTATGTAATGAAGGGTTCGGTTTGAAATAATAAAAAGAGCGAGGCTTTCTTTGCGAAAAGGAGTGAATAGGGGTGTTTATGGGAATTAGAAAGAGAAGGGGGGGTCTTCTTGGAAAAACAGAGAAAGGGGGGGAGGGCTTTTGGGCATCAGCCCTTTTCTTCCTCCTCTCCCCACGGGAAACAGAGGAGGGGTAGGGCGCCGGCGGCGGCGGCCAATACGGCCGGCTGGGGCCCAGAGGCGGCTCGGGGCAGGGGGAAAAGGGAAGGGAGGCGAGGGGGTCGTATTCCCCTACCCACCTCGGCTTGGGTCGCAGCGAGGAGGCGGGACCGCGGTGGGGCACGGCGGCCGGAGGTGGCGTGCGTGGCGGCGGTGGTACGAGCTTGGGGAGAAGGCCGTGTGGTGGTGGATGCGGGTGCCGAGCTCGGGGGCGGGGTGGGGGCCCTTTTATAGGTGACCAAAGGCGGTGGGGAGGGGGTCGCGACGGTGGCCGGCGCGGGGCGCCATTAATGGCGTTTCGGCCCTTTGTGTGCGTCGTGTGGTGGCGTGGCGGCGTGGGCGCCGAGCGTGGCACGTGGGGAGGGCCGGGCGTTGTGCGGCACAGGGCGGGGAAGCGACGGCGCGCGCGGCGGGGCAGGACGTGGCAGCGGCGGGCGGCGCGGCGTCGCGGGACCGAGCGCGCGCGGCGCGGCGGGGCGCGGGCCAGGGCGGGGCCGGTGCACGGCAGTGCTCGGGCGCGCGGCAAGGGAAGGGGGAGGAAGGAGAGAGAGGGTAGGGAGGAGAAGAAAGAAAGAAAGAAAGGAAGGAGAAAGGGAGAAAAGAAAAGGGAGGGGAAAAAGGAAAAGAAAATAGAAAAGAGAATGAGGAGAAAAGAAGAAATGGTAGAGGGAGAAAAAGAAAGGGAGAAAGAAAGGCGACACGCGCGGACGCACGCCGGCGATATTCGCTGCGGCGACCGCGGCTGCGGGCGCGACTTTGCATTCCGCGCGAGGAGAAAAAGAATCGCGTCGGCGCTGATAGCGGAAAAGCGGTCGCGCGTGGTCGTCGGTCCGTCGGGCGGTGCGGGATGGGACGGCGGTCAAGTTCGTGTCGGTTGTCAGGACGGCGGGGAAAACGGAGGGGGTTAGGGCTAGGGTTTGGATGGGCCTTGACGACGATTAGGTTTTTGATCGAAAGACTTTAGCGCGTAGTTTAATTTGAGAAATTTCCAGGGCGTCACAACAAGGCAATTACATGACGTTAGAAGCTTCTAAAACGTTAAGCTCACTTTGTAACCTACAAAAGGTGCTCTCATCTAGTGGTTTTGTGAAGATATCCGCCAATTGATCTTCAAAACGAACACCACAAAGTGATATATCATTCCTTGCCACATGATCTCTTAGAAAGTGATGGCGAATATCTATATGCTTCATGTGAGAGTGTTGAACCAGGTTGTTAGAAATTTTTACAGCACTCTAGTTATCACAAAGGAGTGGAATCCTATCTAGTTTCACACCATAGTTCAAGAGGCTTTGCTTCATATAGAGGATTTGAGCACAACAAGCCCCGGCGGCAATGTATTCCGCCTCCGCGGTTGATAAGGCCACGGAATTTTGTTTCTTTGAAGAACAAGAGACCAAGGAACGTCCTAGCAAGTGGCACCCACCCAAAGTACTCTTGCAATCCACAAGACATCCGGCAAAGTCCGAATCTGAGTATCCCAAAAGTGTAAAACTAGCACCTTTGGGGTACCACAAGCCTATGCTAGGTGTATGTTTGAGGTATCTAAGGATCCGCTTCACGGCAGTAAGGTGAGATTCCTTAGGGTTAGCTTGAAAACGAGCGCACATACAAACACTAAACATGATATCGAGCCTACATGCGGAACGGTAAAGAAGCGACCCAATCATATAACGATAAAGCTTTTGGTCAACCGATTTACCTCCCTCATCAAGGTCGAGATGTCCATTGGTTGGCATTAGAGTCTTGATCGGCTTGCAATCATCCATCTTGAATTTCTTGAGGATGTCCCTCGTGTATTTTTCTTGATGGATGAAAGTCCCTTCCTTCAATTGCTTGACTTGAAAACCGAGGAAGAAGTTGAGTACACCGATCATGGACATCTCGAATTCCTTAGCCATCATATCTCCAAACTCCTTGCACAAAGTGGGGTTAGTTGAATCAAGTATTATATCATCAACATAGATTTGACATACGAAGAGCTCGTCGTTAATGACTTTTGTGAATAGAGTTGTATGCACCCTCCCGATCTTGAAGCTCTTCTAAAGAAGGAAGTCATGAAAGGCGTTCATACCAAGCTCAAGGTGCTTGCTTGAGCCCGTAGAGCGCCTTGTTCAACCTATAGACATGATTAGGATATCTAGGGTCTTCAAACCCAGGGGGTTGTTCAACGAACACCAACTCATTAATGAAGCCATTTAAGAATGCACTCTTCACATCCATTTGAAATAGTTTCATGTTGTGATGTGAAGCGTAGACTAAAAGGATATAGATAGCTTCAAGTCTTGCGACAGGTGCGAATGTTTCACCAAAATCCAATCCTTCAACTTGTGCGAAGCCCTTGGCCACAAGTCTTTCCTTGTTGCGAACCACCGCACCATGTTCTTGTCTTGAGGATGTTCTTAAAGAACCCAAACTTTATTGCGGGTGAAGTTGTTGATTTTTTCTTGTATGGCCATCACCCAATCCGGGTCCTTAAGAGCTTAATCTACATGTGTGGATTCCAAGCAAGAAACAAATGAGAAATATTCACAAAAAAAGCATATTGACGTCTACGAGTTCTTACTCCACCGGAAGGATCTCCCATGGCTAGTTCAATAGGATGGTTCTGAGTTGTCCTTGTTTCCCTTTCTTGTGGTAGAGGTGATGAAGCTTGTGGTGCATCAACATCTTCGGTTTGAGCTTGGGCTTGTTCAAATGTGATGTGAGTGTCACGAAATGGAAGTTGATCTTCATCATCTTGTCCACCTTGGGCGATTTGAGGAGGATGTGAAGCACCATCTTCTTCATCAGATGACTCATAGTGTATATGAGAATGTGTTAGAGTCGGTTCTTCAACCATTGAGTCATCCTTGGAAGAGGCTTCAACTTGAATGGATGGAATGGGAAGCTCTTCATCCTCCTTCTTTGGTTTGACTTGTCCAATGGCCATCTTCTTCATGACATCTCGAAGTGGTTCATCACCTACATCATCACAAGTGAAACCCTCCTCTTGGGAGCCATTAGTTTCATCAAACTCCATGCCACATGTTTCTTCAATCATGCGAGTAGCATTATTGAATACTCTATATGCCTTAGAATTTAATGAGTAACCAACAAGAAAACCAACATCACAATGACTTTCAAACTTCCCTTGGTGCTTCCTCTTCTTGAAAATGTAGCACTTACAACCGAAGACTCGGAAGTAGGAGATGTTGGGCTTCTTCCCAATAAGAAGCTCGTAGGGCGTCTTCTTTAAGAATCGGTGGAGATACACCCGGTTGGATGCATGGTACGCAGTGTTGATGGCTTCTGCCCAAAACTGTTGCGAGATGCCATAGTCATCCAACATGGCTCTTGAAAGGGTGATCAAAAATCTTGTTCTTCTTCTCCACCAGTCCATTTTGTTGAGTGTATGTTGATGAAAACTCATGCTTGATGCCAAAGTCGTTGCAAAACTCTTCAACATGAGTGTTCTTGAACTCCATACCATTGTCACTTCGGACCTTCACAACACTTGACTCAAACTCACTTTGAGCTTTCTTGCCGAAGGTCTTGAAGATCCCCACCATCTTGCTCTTGCCTCTAGAAAGAAAGTCCAAGCATATCTAGAATAATCATCAACAACGACAAGATAATAGAGATTACCGCCAAGACCCTTGTAGGTGGTTGGCCCGAAGAGATCCATGTGAAGAAGCTCCAATGGTCTTGATGTTGACAAGGAGGCCTTCATGGGATGTGAAGTTGCAAATTGCTTCCCGGCTTGGCAAGCACTACAAAGTTTGTCCTTCTCAAACTTCACATCCTTCCCACCAACCACCTTACCTTGTTTGAATGTCTTCTTGAGTTGGCTAATTCCAATACGAGCAATGCGACGATGCCAAAGCCAACCCAAGAATGTTTTGGTAAAGAGGCACGTTGTCAAGCTTGCATCATTAGAAGACAAGTCAACAAGGTGGATGTTACCATGTCGAAACCCTTTGAAGATAAGGCTCTTGTCTCCTTGCTTGACACAACAACATCACTCTCACAAAAGGTGCACTTTAGTCCCAAATCACAAAATTGTGCAATAGAAAGCAAATTAAAACTAAGAGAATCTACATGCAAAACATTAGAAATGGAAAGATCCTTGGTTATAGCCATCTTACCCAAACCTAGCACTTTTCCTTTAGAGTTATCACCAAAGGTGACTTGTTCATGATTGCCCACATCTTCATCTAGTGAGGTGAACATCTTTACATAGCCTATCATGTGTTGCATACATCCGCTATCAAGAACCCAATGTTTTCAACCGGCTTTGTAGTTCACCTATACAAAAATGAATCATTCTTGAGATTTAGGAACCCAAGCAACTTTGGGTCCTTTGATATGAGTTACTAAAACTTTAGGAACCCATATTTGACGTGGAAGCTTTCCCTTCTCTCGAGTGCCAATGAATTTCACCTCCATCTTGCCACTTTTAAGCTTGCTCAACAAGAAATGATTGTTATCGAATTGAGACTTATAGTTAGGAGGTAAGGTAGGAAGAGGGCGAGTAGGAATTAGACACTCCCTTGTCTGGTGCCTTGTGACTTGGCAATGTTGGCAATAGGAGCCCACTTCCTAGATGAAGCATTCCTTGAGCTCCGGAGACTTGGGAAAATTTTCCGGAGGCTTGGGGAAGGTTCCAAGTCCATTGGTCCCAAAGTGCCTTGCGTTGCAGAAGAGGATCACCTTGTGCAAGTATTCTTCCATTGTCACCGTGTACACACACTTTGTCATGCTTTCAAGCTCCTCTTCTAGTTCTTTCTCCCTATCATGGTTAGTCTTTGAACAAGAAGGAGAAATAACATGACATATAGTAGAAGGAGGTGATTCCAGAAGATCTTCACAAGAAGTAGATGCATTGACTTTGATTGATTTGGTCTTTGCTATTTCTAGCTCACCATCAATGGCATCAAAAGAAAATTCAAGCTCTTGGTACTTCATGTTCAAGTCAGCATAATCAAGCTTAAGTTTCTTGTTGTATGAGTCAAGAGACTTATTGAGCACAACTACTTCATCATGCTTAAGAAGCAATTCATTGTGCTTAGCAAGTAACTTGTCATGATCCTTCTCTAAGTTGCTTGCTAGACACAACATATGATTCATGAGTTTCAACTACCTCATTGTGTCTAACTAGCAACTTGTCATGTGAGGCCTTAAGCTTAATATGATCAATTTCAAAAGACTTGAATTTAGACTTATACTTCTTGATCACATCATTGTATTCCTATAGAATCGACCTCAACTCATTAGGCGACAAAGTCATTGTCACTATTATCATCACTAGAAGATGATTCATCATCGCTCATCTTGGAGTTACCTCTTGACATGAGACACATTGGGTGGTGGAGGTAGAGGTGGTTCATTATCATTGATGGCGATCCCAGCGATCTTCTTCTTGGAATCATCATCGCTTGAATCATCACTTGAGTTTTCGCTATCGGTGATCCACTCACCAAGGAAAGCCTTTATTTGTTCCCTCTTCTTGCTTCTTGTGGTCACTTTTCTCATAGTCTTTCTTCTTGTGCTTGTATTGATTGCCATCATCTTCATGATTCTTGTTGTGTCTTGAAGGCTCCGGACAATCATAGGAAATATGATCACCATATTTCCCGCAATTGTAACACTTCTTGCCACTTTCTTTGTTTCTCCGGGTACGAAATTTGTTTTTATTGGGATCATAATTGTACCCTTTCTTGTTCAACCTTGACATCATTTTTGTGGTCTTCCTCATGAGAAGAGCCAACTCCACATCAGCATCTGCATCTTCATCACTTTAGTCATTGCTAGCTTCATCTTCGCTTGAGCTTGATGGATGGGGCTTGCACTTGTTCTTTTTCTTTGACTTGTGGTCACTCTTGGCTTTGAGTGCACGGTCCTTCTTTGCTTGAGGAGGCTCAATTTCCACCATAAGGAACATTTCATGGGACCGGATCTTCCCAACAACATCAGCCACTTCAAGCGTGTTGATCTCCTTCTCATAAAGAAGAGATGTGACGATGTTGTACTTGGGCTTGTGAAGTGAGTGAAGTATCTTCCGGATGATGTCATTGTTGGTCAATGGAGAAATTTCAAGTGCATTAATATCTTCAACAAGCACATTCAATCTAGAATACATTTGCTCAACTAATTCATTAGGAAGCATTTTAAATTCATTGAGCTTTTCCTTAAGCACTTGGTACTTCTCTTCACGAAGTCTTTTAGACCCAACGTGAATCTTATCAAGCTCATCCCAAATGTCATGAGCACTTTTCTTGCTACGCACACGAGCAAAGACCTCCTCACTCATAGCCTCAAACAAAGTATTTTTAGCTCGAGCATTCCACTTAACTTGAGATTCATTAGGAACTCTAGGCATAGCATTCTCGGTGACCTCCCAAGCTTCGGGGGAGAGAGCATCAAGATAACTCGCCATGCGAGCTTTCCAATAGCCATAGTTTCTCCCATCGAGCTTGGGCAGTCCACTACTACTCCCCGGGGCCATTCTCTAGGATTTTAAGCCTAGAAAAGAGAGCCTTAGCTTTGATACCAATTGAAAGGATCATGGCCCAAGAGGGGGATGAATTGGGTCTTTTTCAAAATCTACCAAGTCCTTGTCCTATTGCCAGTGTTGCTCAAACCTAGAATTCAAAGCCTATCAACTATAGCACACTAACAAGAGGATCCTAGGTAGGTAAACATACTAACATGATCATTTTGCCTAGAGATGATCGCACTATCAAGAATAAAACCTAGTCAAGAGATCACACTAGCATGCAAAGGTCCTAGTGAACAAATAAGCAAAAAAAGACTAGAAAAAGTAAGAGCAAAGTAAATGCTTGAATGTAAAGAGAGGGACACAAGACAACAAGATTTTTTTCCCACGGTATCGAGGAGTTGACACTCCCCCCTATCCACGTTGGAGCACCCACTAAGGGTTGAGCTCCCTTGCATCATCAAGAAGCAAGTGTTCACTAAGAATGCTCCTTCTTCATCTCCGGAGCGGCGAGCTTCAAACCACGTACAATCTTCTCTTCTTGGGGCTCCCACAAACTCTAAGAGCTCACCAAGAACCTCCGGGTCACCAAGACTGTCTAGGTGCCTTCAAACACCAAGAGTAACAAGCCCTAAGCCTTCAGTTAACCTACACTATGCTGGCCCTAAGCTCAAGCACACTAGCTATGCTCAAATAGATGATTCTTTGTGTTTTGGAACAACTCTCAACTCAAGATCTTCTTCTCATAGCTTCAAGTCCTTCTCTTCTGCTCTAGAGTGGCCTCAGGTATTCAGGGTGTCAAAGGCAGCTCAAGTGACCCGGAGAAAGTGGTTATATAGTAGCCATAGCCATTGCCAACAACTTTCCCGAAAAGTATATAGCGTCGGTTAAACCGGTCCGATGCATCGATTCAACTGGTCACACTGAGCTATGAATAGTAGCCATTAGAGCCTAACTGCCTTAGGTGCTGATGTCATTGCATTGACGATTTACACCGATGTTCATCGGTTGAACCGGTGCTGAAAGAATTCTATGAGATAGAACGCGGCAACTCCAAATTCGGTACTGTATCAATAAACTACCAATGCACCGATGGCTCTAATGGTACCGTCAGTTTAACCGGTGCTGAAGCCTGTTTTGACCTGAACCTTATGGCGCTTCTGTGTAGATAGTCATTGCAATTTACCGTTGCACCGATGCCTCAATGATAGCGTCGGTTTAACCGGTCCTATCGACTTTTCTTCATATGATCGTCATCTCAACTTCCCAATGCACTGATCAGTTCAAAATCAGGTGTGTCAGTTTAACCGGTCGCCTATTTTCTGCGTCAACTTGATTGACTGACTTGGAGTTGAGTTTTTCTTCAAGTTTTTCTTCTTCCAAGTATTGCTTTGACTTCTTTGAGCTGTCTAGGACTGAGCTTGAGCAAGTGTGCATGATTTCAAGGCCAAACTATGCTAGCTCAAGCTACTAACTCAAGAACCCTCTTAATAGCATGGTCAAAGACTAATAACTATAAAACTTGAACTAAATCAAGTGTCCTTCATCTCCTTATAACACTTAATATTAGAAAGATCCTTAATCTTCATGTCTGAGTCTTTGACACGTAGTTCCATGCAAATTGAGGGGGTCTCCTTTCATATTTCATATGTGACATAACCAAAAATTGATATTTTCTTCAAAACATACGTTAGTCACATACAGTTATCATCAATCACCGAAGCTTACCATATGCATCTATCGGTCTAGATGCTTCACCTTCTAAGATCTTGCCAGCCGGCTTGATTTTTCTGCTACCAAATCTTTGCAGGGGTAGACACTTGGCCTGGGAAGCGGATGCACAGCCACAATTACCGTCAGCCGGAGCCGTTCCTTTATCAAGTGTGTGTGTTTTCCGGCCTCGCCATGATTTCTACTAGCATTATGCATTTCCATGTATAACGATGAGTTTTTCTCCCATCCATAGGTAGTGATCATAATCGGGGCCTCAGCATAGTGCTGTTGATATTTCAAGAGACGTTGCCGCCAAATAGGTGCATATTGCCGATAGATCAGCGCCAGCCTCCACCAATGAGAAGCAGCCTGGTTACGATAATCTCTGGCTTCACTCAATGGTAAACGACCTTTAATTTTTCCCTGGTGAGTCAGAATATGGTAGCTTTATCCCCTGAATTAAAGAGCTGCCACAATCGGTGTGTTTGCAGTACCAATGCTTGAAGCTGCAGATCGATCACACGCAGGAGGATGGTAGTGTAGTGTTCCGGGATGGCAGCTCAATAAAAGCCGATAGATGTCATCATGCACTGCACTGGGTAACGAGACTTGCATTTCCAGTATTAACGCAATTCCATTTCTTATTGAAAGAATGCAGCTCTTTAATTCCTAATTTGTTTATTTGAAGTTAATCATGCGTTTGATGTTGGCTAGGTACCTCTATGATTTCCCATTTCTTGGAGATGATAGCACTATCACTGTGGATGACAACCGCTTTGATCCCCTATACAAGCATGTTTTCCCACCTGAAGTGGCTCCTCAACTGTCCTTCATTGGGTTACCATGGAAGGTTAGTTGGTGCAAAATTGCTAACTCTTCAGCTCTGATGCAATTTGTAACTTACCCTATGGGGCTCTAATAAGATCTGAAAAAGCTTTAATTTCTTGCAAAAAGGAGAAAAAGCATGGATTTGAAAGCTTCCTGGTTCTGTTTCATCCAGGTAATTCCCTTTCCACGATTTGAACTCCAAAGCAAGTGGGTAATTCCCTTTCCGCTATTTGAACTCCAAAGCAAATGGGTTGCCGGGGTTCTATCAGGACGGATTGAGCTACAATCAAAAGAAGAAATGATGAAAGATGTGAAAGCATTTTACTTGAATCTGGAGTCGCGTGGATGCCCTAAGAGATACATACACTCAAACTTCTTAAACTATCAGGTAGCCTGTCCTTCCGATATATTTGACTTGACCACTGCCCTCTATTGCATAATTTAATGGTTGATACATTTGAATCCTTTTATAATGCATGTCCTACCTGCTCTTTGAATATGACAATTGGCTCGCTGAGCAATGCCGCTATCCACCGATTGAGGAATGGAGGAAGCTGATGTATGCTCCTAATGCCAAGAATAAGGTGTCCCGTCCTGAGAGTTATCGGGATGACGACCATGTGGTGGCTGAAGCAAATGAGGATTTCAAGAAATACTTGTAAAATCCGTCTCATAACTCTTATTCCAAATTTATCTTTACGTGTCTATATGGCCATCATTAGAATAAGTCAACAAACTTTCCAGGGAAGTAAGTTGTAGATGACAGCCTCAAATCAGCAATGGGCAGATATACTTTTGTCAGCATTTATCTTGTTTTCTAGATGGTCAAAAATAGCAATCAAAAAGAAAAAAAAGGATAATAAAACGAAAAAAGGATAATTTTGCACCAGCCGGGAATCGAACCCGGGTCTGTACCGTGGCAGGGTACTATTCTACCACTAGACCACTGGTGCTGTTTTGATTTTGACAAAGAACTTTCTTTTATAGACCATCTTGTCAATGTTTTATTCTCTCGCCTTCCTGCGCTTGCTGCATGCCGAACCAGGGCAGCAAAGTTTTTTTTTTCCTTCAGAAGAAATGAATTCCATTTCTAATGAGCTGCCAGCACAGATCGTCGGCAACCAAAACACGGATACAAGACGGGACACTCCTGGATTGGATCGTCTTCCACAGCGCTTTCATGACCCATGCATAGCTGTGAGCATGTGCCACATTATTACAATCTCTAGACGTATGAACAATGGTAAAACTACTGAGATTCAACACGAGGAGGTCCACATTCTGAGGTGATACCTTGTTCCGGCAGTAATGACTCTGTTTCCAGAATAATTTTGCCGGCTAGCTCCCACGTTGACAGCCATCTGCAGTCCTTGGAGACAGACAGGAGATGATTTCCGCATGAAAGGAGTTCATCAGGAAGTCAATCTTTCAACCTAAAAATACAAAAAGAAGGGTAAAGCCAATGAAGAGTGGACGTGACGAGCAAGTGGATGAAATCTGGGCGAAATAGGCTGTCCTTTGTGGTCAAATCAATTTTGCACATGTGCGTCCATCCCATACTGTAATGTAACAACGTACACGTATAAGTTCAACTGGAGTAAGAAATCAAGTAATTGTCAAAAATCAGCAGGTACTTCTATGCCACCTGGAACAGTCAGACAGGGCTGCTGCTACCGTCCCATATGCATGCGCAAAGGATAGATTTCAATTTCAATAATTCGATTTACATACGTTCTTGAGATGGATTTAATAATCTGGATGCTGCATTTTCTAATATTAAATGAGTGTTTCTGTATATTTCTATGCATATCTTCTCATGCTAAATCTAATGGTTTATGGAAGCAATAGCCTTGATCAATACGTGTCTTCTTTTGCCCTTTGCGGTACTCTAGGTTGGAGGTCATAGATAAATGCTTCAGCCATGAAACAGTTGATGAAGAGACTGTCGATGCCTTGGTGAGTTACAATTTAGCTGCTTGTACTTCATGCCTTTTTAGCATTGATTATTGATTCATTATTGATCTGACCAGGAGAGATCACAGAATATTATTGATCGAACATGCCATTTTAGGCTTACCTTTTTCATGTCACTAGTTATTCGAAATCTTACAGAAACGTCTTGGGAGTTCTCTACTTGATGATGGGCCATATCAATTTCAAGCAATCTGGGCTGCTGTGGTTTGGATCTAAGGGATGTTATTAAGTAGTTTATGCACATGGTCTCCAATATGGTCTTGTGCACCTGATAACTTCCTAGCTTATTACCAGTTTCCACTGTCTTGGCATCCGTTTTTCTCCATTGTACTTTACTGTACTAGATGCCGTAAAATATAGTTCCTTGAAATCAGGGGCGGAGCCAGAATGGCCTTTGCAGCCCAAGCTAAAATAAGTGGGCAAATGTTAGGTTGATAAAAATAGGTCGGATGCTAGTGTTTTGGAATCTAAATACTACATGATGTACCAAGGGAGCACCTGGGCTTGGCCCGTGCTGTAGCACGCCCAGCACGGGCCCTGGCTCCGCCCCTGCTTGAAATGGTTTTGGTTTTCATATCCTGAAGCTTGTTAAACTTGCATTTCAAACTTGTTAAAGGGTCCCCCTTCGTAATCAGGAAAGTGAAGCGGCTAAGCTGAATGAAGAATGGTGTACATTGGCGCTGAAACGATTGAAAGAGGCATCTCCATTAGCTTTGAAGGTCTCACTGCGATCGGTATGTAGAAAATCGGAAGACCTAGGTTTTCTGTCCTTGTTCTGTGGGCTGAGGTTCCTTTTTTGCCATCTTGTAGATACGTTGCTCGTGAATACCTCATGTCTATCGATGGAATCTCGAAGCAGTTTTCTCATGAATTTTGTGAGGTATGTTCTTAACGCTTCTATAGGTGACTCTTATAAGTTTGGGAACTACAGTGTACAGTTCTGCTATAGGTGACATCTTTTTAGATATATTTCTGCTATAGACGAATTAGTTACGTGGTTCAACTGTAGTTTCAGCATGTTTGTTAAGAAGATGCCGTTTCTAATCCTACGGGTTCCAGTTTGCGAAAATGAGGATGATTTCATAGCATGGCCTAGCTCCTGGTAAGGTTTTCAGTTAAGTCAGGCTGCGAGTTGTATATTACTGAAATGGAACCAGAGCAACAGGTCATGATCTGCGAGAATGCAAATTTTGATTGTAAGCGAATATGGGAATTTTAGGTCATGATCTGCGAGAAGCATTTCATTTGTAGATTATGGGAACAGGGTAAATGCAAAATATTTCTTTGGTTGGCCATCCGTAACAGGTGCTGGACAGCTGACCGTTTGGCAAATAAAAAGAGGACTACCCCACCCGGATCAGTGTCCTCTGTTCGACCAGGAAGAGATAGTATATCCTTACCACATGTGTATTCTCGATGCAATTTTGGCACAGCATAATAAGTCCAGTCTTAGTGGAGGCTTCATAAGAGTTTTATGGGCGCTAAATTTTATACCATATCAACAAATTTGCTGATATGACAAGGGTTATTATAAGGAAAGAGAAACGTGATTTTTATGAGATGAGAGAGGAGTTTCATCCTCAGGATACTCATCCAGCTCGGTTACTTATCCAGCTCGGTTACCTAGTTCCTACTTTTGGTAATTGTACAATGAAACTGTGCATTGAGACTGGCCTAAGATCCCTGAACTTGGCTAGCATATATAGTGCCTAGCTGCATTGAGCCATCCTTTGCAAGCTGGTGGCTCACAACCTTGAAAAAAGGGTTCAGAAACAGCAGAAGGGATTCAATTCCCTGATCATCCTAGGAGCGTGCATCCTATGAAAGTACAGCAATGCTTGTGTTTTTGATGGGACAGCGCCCCGCATCCAAATACCTCTACTAGCCTTCAAGGATGAGTTCCATCTATGGTGCTTAGGCGGCGCCAAGGATTTAAAATCCCTGGGCCAGGGAGGTTTGATGATGTCGGTTAAGACATTTGGGTCAGGTCGGGTCGCCTTTTTAGTTGTTTCCTGTAAGTCTTCTTCGTAATCTTAATACCTCCCACTCTTGGTCCAAAGTGGGATGATGTCTTTGTAATAGGGCCTTTTAATTCTCTCTTAATAAATAAATATACAGCTCTCCTTCGAGGAAAAAAAAATGGTTGCGCCCCCCCCCCCTCCCCGCCAAAACAAGTCTCCGATGACTACAGAGAAATTAAAAAAAGAAAAAAGTTATCTCTATTCGCTTGTTCGAAGAATTGCACTTGTTCTCTACTTTAAAGCACTAACTTAAGCAACACAAATTGAAGCAACGACGAGAATGAATCCCCAAGAACAAGAACAAAGAAAGAAAAATGTCTAGGCCGGCAAGAGATCACACAGATATATGTAAACTGGTCGTAAAAAAATAATACATTGATGTATAGTTCAAAAAGACCGAAATCCCAGTTTCATCTTTGTACTGATTTGTGTCTCTTGTCTAGAAATGATAGCAGTATCCAACTATCATCCACTAGGCTTCTAAAGCCAAAGATTACGCGCCTAACAATCGTCCTATAACCATGACGGGCGGAGATGATATTGATAGTAGCTGGTGTTTTTTCTAAAAAAACAATCTGGTTTAATTTATATTTACTGAAGGAACAAACCAAAAAGGTCCCTCTTAACAATGGTCGGCAAGCAGTTGGTGGAGTGGGCTCCACCTCACAGCATTTGGATTATCCTCCTCCCCATGAGGTGACTGCCCCTCCATGGCTATTTAAAGCCCTTTCTTCCTCAGTGCATTGCAAGCATGGGAAGGGAGATCAATGGAACACGAAGAGGAGCTGCCTTCATCTTCTTCTTCCTTGGACTACCTGACGCAGTGCAGGATCTGTCATGAGGAAGAGCACGAGAGGCGCGCGACCATGGAGTCCCCTTGTGGGTGCTCTGGCTCTCTCAAGGTAATAGGAAAATGCATAATTGTGATATTGGTCTGTTTTTCTTGAGGTAATTTCTTCCTTGAGACAGTGATTTGATGTTGTGCTGCTATAAATGTGCAATTGTTTGTGTCCATGCATGCAGTATGCTCACAGGGAATGTGTGCAGAGATGGTGTGATGAGAAGGGGAGCACCCTCTGTGAGATTTGCCTTCAGGTTGGTGTATCTGCATTCTTTTTTTTTTGAACGTGGTGTATCTGCACTCTGTTCTTCAATTTTCTTGTGAAAATTTTCCTTCTCTACACTGTCAACGAACGCCACGCTGTACTTCTGGGGTGGGTGGCAGCCAAAAAGTTGTGTTAGTGGGTGAAAGTGTCAGCTAGGCTCACTTTACTTCATAATGGACTGCAATTAAGGGTTGACAAGTACACAGTTCTTTGAAACCTAAGCAAAAGACATTTCTTTTAGGGTGAACAAAGTCGGTCTACCTTTCAACCGTAAGCAAGTGCAATATGGTCTAAAATATTAGTTACCTTGTGCCCAACTTCATCAGCAATGACATGTGAATCATAGCACTTTTTACATAGAAGCCGAATCGTTCTTTTGATTTATGCATCTTTTGGAAAGAAAGAGAAAAATGTTTTTTGTTCTGTTGCCAGAATTTCGAGCCAGGCTACACCATGCCTCCAAAGAAAACTCCGGTGGTTGAAACAGAAGTCACTATCAGGTAGATCTCTTCGTATACACACATATTCTTCTCTCTATCTACACATTCTGCTGCATTACTGTCCAATCAGGGCACAGGCTGATGGATGACAAAAAATAGATGCAACTGCTAGCTGATCACATTTGAGCTTAGCTGGCCAGTATCATGGCAGTGCCATCTCATCCAGCAGCAGTAACAGAGATGCCCGCCCTACAACGGAAACATACAGATTATTAGGTAGCACATTGTGTTCAGACAACCATCATCCAAACCACGACGAAAGCGATTAGGCTGCTAACAACCGAGGGTTGATGAGATCTGATCCATGTCACCATTAAACATTTTAAATGGCCAGCCAGGTAGACCCAACTCCTACCAGATGCGCAATGCCAGACGCCCAGACCCCACAGGCCAAGCATGTCTGTCCCAACTCCCATCCAGGTACAACACTACAACAGCATCTGGAGCACCCAACATGCAAGATCCAGCAGCAACACAAATGTAAGCAATATGCTGGGCAGAACTGGGAACAATTACAGTTTGGGAAATTACGTTTTCTCCTAGCTCAATGAAATCCGTAGACACACTGTTCATACAGCGCTTATACTGCAGTTGTTATTACCTTAGTAACATGGCAGGTACTGAACACATTGTTCATTGCCACGATGAACAGAAAAGACTCAACGATATGACCTGTGAGCTGTGCCCCTGCATTGGTGAGGAGAGTGGTCCTGTCAAAAGCGTGTGTCCAAAACCAAATCACACAATGTCAATGCACATCTACCTCACACCTGCAGCTGATGCCCCGGCCACTTGGTGTCTTCAATCACAATACACAGCATTAACCCGTTGCATCCTCACGCAAGGGAGAAAGTTGTAGGCATTTCAGCAACTAGATTTACCATTTTGTCCACAAGGGCTCCATTTACAGGGAACCCAGTTGCTAACTAGAGATAACAAGGACTTAATGGACTACTTTTTCACCCAAAAGTCTCAGATAAAATTTTTAATTTGAAAATGTTAACCCTGTAGAATTGAAAAGAAAACTGCAAGGGAAAATTTCAGAAATTTTGTTACAATTCAAAATTATTCAATGGGGCCTGTAGGAATTTCCTACTTGTGATCCTCTGGTCAATTGATGATGCAATGCTTCTCTTGCAGTGAGGACATGCAATCTGTGGAACCTCCTGAGAGCTTGATTGACGGTGCAGATTACACCGGGTGTTCCTACTCTGCAGATCGAGGAGCCATGTGGTGCCGGTCCCTGACGATTACGGTATATAAAGTGTTTGCAGTCTCGCAGCGAACTGAAATGACTGTCTTTCTTCAAGACAAAGTCCAGATGCATGGTGCCCCCTGGACTCTGACTTACGCAATCCTGTTGCAGTTCACCATTATGCTGTTGGTGTGGCATCTGGTTGCAGCGGTGACAGTTGAAGCGGCAGATCACTGCGCGTTCAGTCTCCTGACAGTGAGTTCAATGACATGGTCCCAGCTGAAAAAAGAGGCTCGGTACCTGATTTGATGTTACTAACAGCTGAGGGATATTTTCTTTGCAGATGTACTTGCTTCGTGCTGCTGGCATCTTGCTGCCATTCTACGTTGTCATGCGGCTGATTCGTATGGTCCAGAGGGGGCAGCAGCAATATCGCTTGCAGATGCTGGAGGTTAGTCCTGGCTTCCTTTCACTGATTTCTAGGGGCCACAGATTAGTTGACTAGAAACATGATGAGTTTTCCCTATTTTTTTCATCTGTTTCTGCAGGACCAAAGAAGAAATGCATCAACTATGAATCATATGCATGGCCAGGAGGAGCAGCAGCTAGTGATTAGTATTCATTAAGCCAAAGAATTTAACAAATCAAATATAGAAGGTTGCGCAGATGTACATTATGTACTGCTGGGGAACAATTTTCAAACAGAACATCATTTGTAAGCTTCCAGTCTCGAAGTTGTAGGTGAAAGCAGCAGCACTTTCTCCCCAACATTTATGTATTGCTGGGAAATATGTTCAAACAGAACATCATTGTAAACCTTCAATACAAATATAAGCTCAAATAAGGGGAGGATAAAACGAAATCAAGTCGACATACTCATGCTTAGTACTTTTTCATGGCTAGCGGAGTTGGTTGAAGATGACTAATTAATCTAGCAAGTGCACAATTTCAAGGGAAATTTTTCCGGGTATCAAAATTCTAAGGTAATATCCAGAAACGAAAAAAAAGGTAAAAGAGTTCAGCACTAAAGTACTTCATCATTTATCATCATGTAACCCTTTTTCCACCAGCAACTGGAGAAACTAAACAAGAAATAGTAAAAATGGCATTTGCACATAACACTTCAGAGGGAAACAAATGACATGTCACTGTCAGTCAATGGGACAAGAAGGAAAGAGATTACTGCTATCTCGCTAATACTCTGGACACAAAAGTTTCTCTGTGGTAGAACAATCATGCATCCAGGTTGTCAGACTATTTTTTTTACATAAGTAGCCAAACACACATGCCTAATGTATTTATTGACATGAAAACAAACCAACAGCACAGCCTGTATGAGGACCACATAAGTACCCGATACACTAAAGAAGTCAATGTCTAAGCAAAGATAAAAACCAAAGCCTCCAGTTGTATCTTGCGCAAATTTAAGGCCTCACAGTCATGTCACCCTCATTATTTTCAGTTCACTCATACTTGCCTAGTGATCCGATCAATCCAGGAGCGGAGCAATAGTAAACGAAGATCTGCATCTGTCAGAATTAACTAAGAGCAGGGACTGGAATAATTTGAGCTCACCAAACATAAGCATACAGGTCACAAAATGGTGAAGCAGTACCCAGAGTCACAGGATCTAACAAACTCAATAGTAGATATTTGTTAGCATCATACCAACCCAGTGCCAAGCTGGAAGCACCCACCACATGGTACACCAAAAGTTTTGCATGAGATGTGATACATTTATTAAGGTTTACTATCATGTACTCGTGTGTAAATCCAGTTACCGGAACAAGAGTGTAAGATAGCTTTGTAACAAGAACATGACAAAATAGTACAATGCGATGACAATTTGGAGGGATGAGAAATTATCCACATGTAAGTCATCTCCACAATCTTCACTATTAGTCTATAGAGTTCAAAAGAAAACAGCATAATGCAGATCTAATTATTCTTTTAGAGAAAAGGTTTCCCCGCTTTATTTCAAAGAAACAAAGCACAGCGTTCAGCGGTTCAGATTCAGGTTCAGGTTTTTATGCAGATCTAATTATCAAAGGCCCAACAAACTAGACGTCAAAGAACCACAGCAACAGAGCTCCATCAAAATCACAAGGTAATTAAGTAGAATGCAACTGTGCAGTATTTTGTTAACAGAAAACATGTCCATAAAACAGAGCTCGTCATGAACTTTCCAGCCTGTGAATAGCTGCAAAAACTCCACCATTTAGGATTTTAGGCCAGGAAAGAAGGTCAATCATGTCAAACTTTTCCTAGCTGTAGGCATTTGAATATTTTATATGTTCTTTTCTGTAATAACATGAAAATAGAGAAAAAAGAAATAACTCAGATAACTAATTGATCGAAGAAATGAACAAGCTTAAACGTTAAGGAAGGAGCTATATCATATGACCATGTGAATAACAAGCTTTTCCTGACACGATGTGATAAATGCCTCAATCTCAAAATAATGAGTGATAAAGAAGAATTTATAAGTTACAACTGGTAGTTGAAGAGCAATACCCTTTAGCTGTAATTCAGCAGATGGTAGGCCTTGTATCTTGCAAAAAAGTTTTGACTGTCAGATGGCAATTATATTAAAGTTGACCTGAGATGATAAAACAAGATTTGTAATTCAAATTCTCCGTAAAAGAATAACTATTTATCTTAACATGGTATGATAAATTTGTGCATCACAAATATTGAGTGATAGAGAAGCATTTAGAAGTTATAACTAGTAGTTGAAAGAGCAGTAACCTTTAAGTGTCTTGAAGAATGCTAAAAGGTATCAGCTATAATTACAGAACTTTGACCGTCAGGTCAAAATTATATTAAAGCTTGACTTGAAAGGAATAAATGATGACACAAGTTTGTAATTCATATTGCTTGATACCTAAGAATGCTTCTGTGTGGCCAGTATGTTTGATGTCGTCATCCTTCACTAATCTAGTCTAATATTCCAACCAGACCACACATAGCACATCTTAAACATCCCCAACAGTTATGCTCAGTGCAAGGACTACTAAATCTTGGTAAAACATAATATCTGTCAGTTCCCATCACAAAAGATAAGTCATGAGGTGCTTCACTTTGCATAAAATAAGAAGAGCATCAACAGTTTTTTTTTTAAGGAATAATACACAAGAGCTGGTTATGACTCATGGGCTATATACTATACGAAAGTGATCTTACTGAAAAGCACCAAGGAGCAGAAACTATCATGTTAGAATAGATCTCAATAAGTCTTAGCCTGTGTATGGGCCTCATGACAATAGAAGGTCACACAGGTTCACATCTGCTAAGACATAGCATGGATGAAAGAAACTTGAGATGAATGTGCAACGTGAGTTCAAGTACTACTTTGCCAAAATTGAAATTGCAGAAAGAGGCCATTTTGAAAGTAACAGTGCAACTGTACATGGTGCTACTGCTTCAAACACGCATTGCTCATAAGAACTTAGTTTTCCACTTCTCTATAGAATTTCTAGTGAATGTGTATCTCAATCAGCAGGGGAAATCAGTCATCATTCAGTAGTGGAAATTTTACTTTAGGGTGTAAATGAAAATACGGACATTCAGCATAAGCCTAGTGACTATTCATTGCTTCATTTTAGCATTAAAGAAATATATTATAACATGCTTGCTCAAATCAGGGAGTAGTGGCCTTAATTTCTAGCCAGCTCCAATCTGAGCCTAAAAATCACGAATATATAAACATAAGCATCTAAAACTGGCTGAAGAATAATATTCAATGAGGCTTTACTGTACATTACATCTGAGCCTGACGAAAAACAAAACAACTACAACATAAATTGACTGAACATTTTCGTTCCAACAAATATTAAAGAACGTATCTTCAATGGCACATTACTATACAGCATAGAGGGAAAAAAGGTAGCAGCTCTCCTAAATAATCAAACTTAATAGCACCATGACAATATGCCACATTCCTGCTGACAACATAGTAATCTTAGAACATTCTGTTACCGGTCTGATTTGGGATAGTTCTCTTGACCCGACTCTTCATTCTCTCTGCCCACTCATGGAACACATTAGAAGCATCAAATTTCCCTGCAAATTTTACTTTCTGAGCCAACTCATACAATATGTCTGGATTCCCAGACTTGGAGAAATCTGCAGCAAACTTATTATAGTCTATCTGTGGAGCCTTCATCCCTTTGTTGATCATCTCCTCGATAAATTTACATGCCTCCTCTGGCCTGCCATGCCGTATATGCCCATTGATGAACACCGTGTAAGAGTTCACATCAGGACAGATACCTTTCCGGTGCATCTCCTCCCACACCGCACAACCCATTCCGTAGTTCCTACCACCAAGGAAATATGACTTCATCATCATGTTGTAAGTATGGATCGTGGGCTCAAGTCCCTTCTTGATCATCTTCTTGTATATCCTTGCAGCATCGTCTGGCATATTCCTATTTGTTAGCAGCTTAATCAGTGCATTGTAAGTCTGGGCATCAGGGGGGCATCCCTTCTCTGTCATCTCCTCCAACACAGCAGTCACTCTGTCCATACGCTTTGCGTTACCATATCCAACAAGCAAGCATGTATAAGTAGCAACATCTGGTTGGCATCTGGCCTCCTGCATCTCGTCAAAGCACTGCATTGCCATTTCCATCTTCCCCCGCTTACAATGGTCACGGATCAACATTGTATAAGTCCATGCATTTGGTGGAGGTCCCTTCGCCTTCATCAGCTCAAACATCTTCACGGCCTCATGTCGCCTCTGCCCACGCAGCAGCCCCTCAATCATTGTGTTGTGCACAACGACATCTGGCTTCATCCCCTTCTCCAGCATCTCATTCCAAACCCGCCCAGCCTCAACTAGATTCCTCGCGTTGCACCATGCCAGCATCAGAGCAGTATAAGAGCGCAGATCTGGGGTGTACCTGTCATGCATTTTGTCAAACACCTGCCTGGCCTCCCTGCCTAATCCCTCCTGGGCCAAAGCGACGAGCAAGCAATTGAACGACTCCACCCCATCATCGAAACCATTCTTCCTCATCAACTCGAACACGCCAACTGCATTCTTGATCTCGCCAGCTGCTGCGAAAGACTTAATGGCGATCTTGAAGGCATCCATGGACAGGGCCCCAGCCTTCCCCATTTCTTGGACCAGCGCAACCATCGACTCGAACTGCCTCGCCTTGCCAAGGATGTGGACCATCTTGCAGTAGGTGATGGTGGTGTGAACGAAGCCGCCGGACGCGGCAGCCCACCGGAAGAAGCGGTGGGACGGCCTGTGTGCGTGCTTGAAGCGGTCGAGCACCGCGAGCACGAGCGCCTCGGAGAGCGGCGGCGAGAGCGCGGACAGCGCCGCCTCCAGGTTCGCGTCGGCACCGGCGGCGACCACGTCTGCTATGGCCGCGCACACGCGGCTCACGTGTTCCTGGTGGCACGACGCTGCCACCGCATCCTGCTCCGAGGTGGAGAGGCACCTTGCGGCGGGAAAGCCCAAGAGCGCGTCGGTAGCCCAGCTTGCCGGCGGCGCAAGGAGAGGGGAACCTGGGAGGGAGCGGGATCTCGCCGACAGCTGAGGGATCGCGCAGCCAGCAAGCGGGACCACGCCATCGCCGCGTTGGCGTCCACCACCGGAGGAGCCGGAGGTCAGATGCGGTGGGGGCACCGGTGGGGGGAGATGAGGTGGACGAGAGGTGTGTGGCAGTAGAGGCGGAAGTGGACAGTGAAGGCGATGGAGACGATGATGAGGACGAGGAGGAAGAACACCAGGCACGGGCACAGCATCACCGTCGCCGCTGAGGGCTCCCGCGGCGGAGAGTAAAGCGGCGGCGACTTGCTGGTCTCCATGGAGGGCGGCGGCGGCGGCGATTGTCGGTATGGGCTTAACGGCCATGGAATGGAGGATGGTCGAGCGTCGCCTGCGCCACTGTGGGGATTTTGCCAGAATCTTGGTGGGCGTAACCTCAGTTGGGCTTCAGTAATTCAGCCCATTCAGAATGTACCGGGTTTGACAAAAGTCCAAGATGTGGGTGGACCGTGGACATTGGAGGACGGCGGAGGCAGACGCGGTGGCGTGGCTGGAGTGGGGAATAGGATATTAGCATTGGGCTATCCCTCTGAAACAGCGCCGCTGTTGCGACCAGCCGTGTTGCCATATGAGTAGAAAAAATTTCACCCTTTAATTACTATCCATGACTCCCACCACCGCTCAGCTCTCTCTCTCCTCCTCCCCGTCTCCGCCGTCCCTGCTTCTCCTCCTGCCGCCGCCCCTCCCTCCTCCTCCTCGCTGCCGCCGCCCAATCCCCACCTCCTCCTCGTCGCTGCCGCCGTCCCTCCCCCCACTCCTCCCCCCCGCCTTCCCCATCCTCCTCCTCCCCTGCATCCCCATCCCTGCCGCCTCCTCCTCTCCCACTCCTCCTCCCTGCCACCGACGCGGGCAAGCTAGCTCGGCACGGCTCGTGCACCCCTCCTCCTCCTCCTTCCCACCGCCATCCTGTCCTCCCCTCCCCTCCTCCCCACCGCTGACCCACCCCTCCTCCTCATCCTCCTTCTCGCCTACTCCTCCTCCCCGCCGCCGACGCAGGCACGCGACGCGGCGAGCGTGACACGTGGTGCGAGCGGCATGGCGAGCGTTGCCTTTTTTTTCTAGAAATGGCACCACCGCCTATGAGAACCAAAAAAGAGAGCATGAAGCCTATAAAATGAAGAAGCAGCGAGCTGGCCCATCTTAATGGACTTGCTTTTGTATATACCTCCCAACTAGCTTACTATTGTACCCTATTGTACCCCATTAGGTATTAATCCTAATGTATGCTACATATATTTAATATATGCACAGTCACGTTTAAGATGCATTTCAATCATCGTTATTCCCTACGCGCGCCAAGGCACGCGACAATCACTAGTGAAGAATACGAAACCAAGCAAAATTTAGTAAAACAATCCACAAGCTTAGTGCTTTTGTACCATTTAATTTCATGCTTGAATCAATGGTTGACATTACTTCTAGAGGAAGTAAAAAGTAGAATAAAGTAGGGGTTATTACGTTCTAGCCCTTATTTTGAAATCCAATTGTGATTTTACCTTCACTTTTGCTCCGTTTGTGATTTTATCCCTACTTTTTTACAATAAATACTCTTCTCACCCTATTCCGTGAACAACATATAATGGTGTCAAGTTTGCCTGGCAGAAGACAAGTTTGCCTTGCAAATATGTCCCTACTTTTATAAGAATATTATGATTTTACCACTGCTTTACATGAATCACCACTATTTTAAAATGAAATATTTGGACAACATTCCAAAAAGAAATTTTCCAACCACATTTAGAATATAAGCAAGGATTTTGACAAATTTTGTCAAAATTTTGACAGCACCATGACACAAAAGTAAGTACAAAGCCACATGCATTTCAAGATAAATAATATCCCATCATATATGTCCAACAAAAGCAACAACTAGGAGAGAGATAAACCACCAGGTCACATCCAAACTTACATGTCCAGCAAAAGCAACACCTAATATTGAGATACTACATGTCCAAAAGTAGTGCATCACATTCATGCATCTATTCCTAACAATACAGCTAATCTCCCTCCTCTTCCTGCTCTTCCTCTCCCTCTCCTTCCCTCAGTACCTTCTGATCTTGTTTCACTTGTTCCACTTGCATTTGCACTTCCCCTTCCCATTCCCCTTCCCCTTCCCCTTCCCTTCCTCAGTGTGACGCCCCGAAAATTCGCCAAAGAAATCACACGCTAAAAACATTTTCAGAGACGTTTTCATCGAAGCCCTAATTCCCCGAATCCCCGAAACGATACCGAATCCGGCCGCGGTCCCGCCCCTCGTTCTCCTCGCGCAGCGTGCGAGCATCGCGCGCGCGTGGCCGACCAGCCGCGGTCACCGCCACGAATCTCGCCGGCGCGAGCACGCCCGCCCGCCCGCTCTCTCTTTCTCTATTTCCTTTTTCCCCATTTCTCCTTTCCTCTTTTCCTTTTTCATTTTTCCTTTCCTTTTTCCTTCTTCCTATTTCTTTTTCCCTTCTCTTCCTCTCCCTCCTTACTTTTTCCTTTCCCTTTCCTTTCTTTTTCCCCCTCCTCCCTCTTCTCTCTCCCTCCTCCCTCCCTGCTGTGCGCCCGAACACCACACCGCCCTGGCCGCGCGCCTGCTCTGCCCACGCCGCGCGCGAACCCCTGCCCCGGTCCGCCCCCAGGCATGCGCAACGCGTGACCGCGCCACTCGCCGCTCGCACCCCCGCCCCTGGCCTGCGCCTCGCCACGCCGTGCGCGCACGCGCGCGCCCTCCCCCGCGCGTGGCCCTGCCGCCCGTCGCCTGCCGCACTGCCCGCCGCTGGCGCCCCGCCCTTGCCGCTCGCGCTGTTGCTCCTGTGCCCGCACCGCGCCTGGCCCTCCCACGTGCACCACCGCGAAGCCACTGCCGAGCAGCAGCGCCGCGTCCTCCGCCGTCGGCACAAAGCCGCCTAGCCCGCTCATACCTGCCCGTGCCGTCACATCACCCCGTGCTCGCCGCCCGCACGCCGCTCCACGACGGCCGCAAGCAGCCGGAGCGCCATTAATGGCGCCCCGCACTGCCCGCCGGCCACCACCGTTCGGTCCCCTCCTTTCCACCGCCTTACCCTGCCTATAAGTAGGCCCCCGCGCAGCTCGTCTCCCCCACGGCCTCCACCACTACTCCCAGCTCCCTCCCCAAGCCCCCAGCGCCACCTCGCCGAGCCACCAAAGCCGCCGCCGCCCGCTCCCGTCGTCCGGCCTCCTCACGCCGCCCCGGCCCGAGGTGAGGCCGGGAATCAAGACCCCTCCTTCTCCCCTCCCTTTTCCCCCATCCCAGGCCACCATCGAGCCCTGGACCGCCGTAATCGGCCAGGCGCAGGACCCTCTCCCCTCCTTTGTTCTCTGCTGATGGGAGGAAGAAGAAAGGGCAAACTTGCCCCTAGGCCCTCCCCTTTCCCCCTATTCTTTTAAGAACCCTTCCACTCTTTGCTTTTATTTGCAAAAGAATCCCAGTTCTTTACGATAATCCAAAATAGACCCTTCACTATAGAAATTCAATTTTAAATAAACCCCTACACCTTTCTACTATGCCCCAAATGTTTCTAAAAATCATAACTAAGTCCTTTTCCATTTCATAACTATTTTCAAATGAGCCCCTGGACCCTTGTTTAACCCCTAAACCCCTCTTTACCTCGTCATTTCATGCGTCAAACGATCTCCGATCGACCTGAAACTTTACCACACCCTTTCTAGCATGGTTTTGGTCGTGTCATTAGGAAACCACCTAGAAATATTGCTCCTATCCCCATAACTAAATTATTTCCGATTCGAGCTCAACGATAAAAGCTTTTAGTTCTCTCGCCTGATTGTGTGCTTGTTGTATGCGTCATAGAACACGGTGTGAACGAGGGAGGACCCGTCTGCGAGCAAGCGAACGAGGACCAGTTTCGCAACCCCGAACCCGAGGGACAGTGCTTCAATCAGGATCTCCCGCAAGGATTTGAAGATGGCAAGTTCAATCCCGCCCTTTGATGCATGTTTCTGTCCTAGTTTTTATGAACACAACCCGTTGGCCTGTTTTATAAAAATGCATGGTTTTGCTTGAGAAAACATGGTAGGGTATGTCGGTGTTTAACCGGCTGCCCACCGAGGGATATACCCAAGGTGGTAAGTTTTGGGTGAGGGGACGCCGAGATCAGGAACTCGAAGGTGCAAGGAACACAAAACTTTAGACAGGTTCGGGCCGCACGGAGCGTAA
The DNA here is from genome assembly GCF_002211085.1 of Panicum hallii. Taxonomy (NCBI): domain Eukaryota; kingdom Viridiplantae; phylum Streptophyta; class Magnoliopsida; order Poales; family Poaceae; genus Panicum; species Panicum hallii. Next base: position 23,220,259 of record NC_038044.1, read on the forward strand.
CACCCTACGTCCTGTATGGTGGTTTGTATTATCTTTGGTGTAGATTGACCTAATGATCTTCTTGTTTTGAGGGGGTTCCCTGACCTCCCTTATATATCCGAGAGATCAGAGTTACAAAGATGCTAACCAACCCCCATCGAGAGGTCACACCAGAACTGATCTCGAGTAGATCCTCTCCATGTTGGTTAGCTCTATCTCCTATTTAAACGGGATAAACAAGAGATAAACAAAATGAATAAGAGATAAGACGGGCTTAATCTCTTAAACTTCGTAACATGCCCAGCCCGGTGGCCCCGGGTCTGACAAGCCCCCGAGCTCTTCGTAGCTGAGTACTGCAGGCTTATCGAGTACTTTCGGAGCAGTCTTCGACTTCTTTTGAAGCTTCGTCTTGAAATCCTCCTTCGAGTACTTCCTTGGCTGCATCGAAGCTATGAGGTGCTCATGCCCCGAATTTCATTTCTGCTATGGTGTGCGATTGTAAAATCGCACTCCATATGGAGTAGCCCCCGAGCCTTAGGTTGAATCGAAGAATCAGGCTGAGGGTCCCATTTGTCTATAATCCTGCTTATCCTTCAAAAAATTTGAAAAATAAGTAGTCGATGCCGCGTATCCCGCAACCCCCGAGCCTTGAATCCAAATCCCACAAAATTTGAAGATAAGGATCTAACAGTCGTGGCATGCAGGCAAAAAATGACATCTTACGAGATTACCAAAATGATGGTACAGATGATGGGTATTAGGTTATGAACTTGAAAAACCCCTTTTGTCGGGCTAACTAACCCAGAAAAAATGATTAATCGAATATTCAATCCAAATAATCCACCAAACGACCCCTCAGATTCGGAATATTCTCGGAGGTGACTCCTAAACTTCGGAACAGTAACTTTTCCCCACCCCGCTGGTTATTTAACCCCGCGGTAACGGTGGAAAAAACCACGCTTTCAACCTGCATCCTGCCAAAAGCCACCAAAATCCCCAATCTGAGCTAAGCGCCGCCGCCATCCCCCCAAGGAAATCTTCCCGCTCCAACTCCCCCGCCACTCTCCCCGCAGCCCCCGAGCATCTCGTGGCCGACGAATCGGAGATGGCGCCCAAGAGAGCGGAGGTCGAAGGGAAGAAGACGGAGGAGGCGCAGCCTTCAACCGCTGAGTGGTCACACAGTAAGTGCTCCCTCAACCACCTTAAGAACCTAGTTTCCGAGGGGTTGCTGCAGGAGAGAACCCTTGTCAATTGGCGTCCTTCTTACCGTGAACCTTTTCCCATGGAAAATGTTGACGAAATCGTCACATTTCTCCATTTTGCCGAACGGGGACTGGTCCTCTCCACTTGTTTCTTCTTTCGTGGCCTTCTTTATTATTACGGGCTTGAGCTCCATCACCTCAACCCGAATTCTATTTGCCACATTTCAATTTTCATCTTTTACTGCGAGGCCTTCCTTGGAATCGAACCCCACTGGGACCTTTTCCGCTTCCTCTTCCGTATCAAACCACAGCCCACCACCAAGAACCTTTCCATTGTGGGGGGCGCCGGCATCCAACTGCGTCAGCGGGCCGGCGACAAATACCTTACATACAAATTCCCCTCCAACCTCCCTGGATGGAAAAACCATTGGTTTTACATCGAAAACCATGCCCCCCATCTGCCAACGAAGTCAAACAGACCACCTGTGATCAGAGGAGAATGGAACCTTGAACCCTCTGGTGGTGAAATGGACCAAGTCAGAGAGCTGCTGGGTGTCATTGAGGCGCAGAAGAAGGAAGGAGTGACGGGCGCCTCCGTCATGTTCGCCTTTTACAAACGCCGCGTCCAACCCATCCAGCAGCGACATCGCCTGGGATTTGAGTACACGGGCCCCGCTGATCCATCTCGCATGTGCGCAGAGGACTTGCCAGATGAAGTCGCGCTGCAGCTAGTTCAGCGGGTACTGCTAGATGTGGACGCCGTGCCGTATGTGCCCACCTTGTTCAGCGCACGGAATCCACCCAAACCAGTGAGTATTCGACTTCTTTTTGCTGACGATGACTACTTCTGCTTCGTTGACTGAAGAACTCTCTGCAGGGACACACGGAGGTATACCGCAGCTACCCTCCGCGACCTGACGTCCCCCGACCCGACCACCTGCTCCCCTCTGCTGCCGCTAAAGCCAAGAGGGCTCGCCTTGCTGCGGCTCAAGGCAGCAGCGAGTCCACCGAAGGCGTGAGCTCGCTGGCGGGAGAAGGAACCGAAGGGGAAACGCGCCGGGACAACTCCTCCGACCAGAGCGTGGAGTTGATCGGCGCTTTACCGCGGGTGCCGCAAGGCCATCGACTGGCGCGCAAGCGCAAGGCGCAGGAACTCGAGCCAGCCTGGTAAGAGCTCACTTGCTCGCTGTAATGTGTTGCCTTGATGCTGAGCTTATGACATCCACCTGTAGCCCTTCCGCGTCCTCCGCCCGGGCCGAGCCCGAAGGAGAAAGGACAAGCCCGGCGGCCGCCGCCGCTGTTACCATCGCCGTGGCGGGGACCGTGCCACAAGCCGGTGAAACCCCGCTGCCGGCCACGGAGGCGCCGCGTCAGGCCGTGCGGATGAAGAGAGCTATTAAGAAAAAATCCATGCTGTAAGTCATCTTCTTGGTGTACCACAAATGTCTTGATCTTTTGGCTTATGTGTTGATTAACTTCGTCTTCTTTAGTGCTGCAAGTGCCGCGGACCTCCAGCTGACGCCAACCTCGACTGCCCCAGCCCCCGAGTCTTCGACTCGGGAGGAATCATCGAGTGCTGGGCCAGTCGCCGCTGCGCCAGCCCCCGAGGCATCAGCCCCCGAAGTGTCGACGCCCGCGGACGCAACCCCCGAGGCCGACGTCGCGCTGCCCGACCTGCCGCCTCCCGAGCCCCAACAAGTCGAGGCCGGGGCCGGTGGCGAGAAACAGGTCGAGGCCCCTTGCGCCGCTCCAGCAGATGGCGCAGGTGAGTGTCTGACCGCCCTGGCTGGCTACTAGGATCCGCATGCTGTATGCTGAGGACACTTGTGACTGCAGGTGCCAAGCAGCTGACTACTGAGGAAGCCGTGGGAACCTCCGGGGGATCCGACGAGCTGCTGCTGGCCGGATCGGGTAGTCAGGAAACCATCGCCACTGACCGGACGGACGACCTGCTACTGACAGATGACAATGTCGGTCTCCTTCGGAAGGTGCATGACTTTGCCATGGTAAGATCTGAGAGCATTTTCTGACAGCGACTAAGTCGAGTTGCTAATCTGGCTTCTTCCTTTGTACGCAGAGCGTGATCGCCCGCTCCCAGAAACAAGCAGAGGAATTGAAGGCCCTTGCCCGCGATCGCAAGGAACTCGATGCCCTGAGGAGGCGCCTTGACAACGAGGAGACGGAGAATGCACATCTTACGAAAGTCAACGCCGAGCTCCAGCAGCAACTCGAGGCACAGATGAAAGAGCTTGAGGCGCATAGGGAGCAGCTCAAGGAGCAAAGGAAGGCGCACCAAGGTAAGCCGTTGCTTCCCTCAGGTATTTTGCTCTGTATGACTCACCCTGGGTTCTGAAAAGCTTTCCACCACAGAGCTTAGGAGAAATTTACTCAATAAAGAGGAGCTACTTACTGACATGAAGAACTTGCTCTATCACCGTACAGATGACGTCGAGAGGCTGCAGAAGGTGATCGGCGACACTGAGCGACAGTTCGTCGACGGCCTTCAGCGGATCAAGACGCTGGGCGAAGAACTCGAGAGCGTCAGGGGGGCTGCCCGGGAGCTGGTGGACGTGGTGGACCCACCAGAAGAAGGCGAAGCGAACCCCCGGCCCTTGCTAGAGCGTCTCCGTGAGGCTCCGAAGAAAGTAATGAAGTTGCTTTCCGAGGCGCCTGTCACATGCGTCAACAATGCCCTCGCAATCGTGAAGTCCTTCCTACCGAGCGCGAAGCTGGAGATATTTGCTCAAGGCATGGCGGCGGACTGCACCGAGGAGCAATTCGACAGATACCTCCTAGAGGCCCAGCCTATATCAGAACACATAGTTCAAAGTGTAATGCAGGATTAGGGTACCAAAAACAAGCGTTCACTCCCTTGTATATATGGTTATTTTGATGTCCCCTCTTGTATATGTGCCTGTGCTGAATTGATATCCAGGCTTACAAGGCGTAAGTAGTAGACACTACCCTGGGTGCAACGACCCTGAAGGTAGCCGCAGCTCCATGTAGGAACTTATCTAACAAGTTGTCGACAACCCGAACTTGTGGGTCTAAACTTGTTAGGAACGAACGCGAGCGTCGTCGCGAGGTTGCCGTGCGTAGGGCAGAAAAGCAGGACTACCTCGAGTGTGGCAACTCTAAGTGTAGTCGAAAGTCGCTCCTGCTGTGAGCGTGCCCCGTAAGCTAAGTAAGACCCGGACGGACGGATCGAGCTTGTTAGGGGCAGGTGTGGGCGTTTGCCGCGGGGCTGCCATTCTTTCGGCAGAAACAAGACTATTCTGAGTGCAGCCACTCAGGATGTAGTCGAGATAGCTCTTTATACGAGCCTTTCCAACGTACTAGGTGTAGGCCAGTCGAACGGATCGACTGTGTTGGAAAAAATGCGACTGCTGTCGCGTGCGACCATCGAAGGTCGCGTCGGAACTCGATATGCCGAGGAGTTTAGCCGGAGCCGAGGGCTCAGTCAGAAACGGAAGTCGAGAGGAGATGACCGTGGCCGTGGCCCCCGCATCATGCGCGATAAGAAGTCGATTTGTATGTATATATGTTTGCACGTGACACCTGCCATCGTGGAAGTAAGAAAGCATGTACAACCCGAGTTGTGTGGCTCACGGCCTCCAAATTGATTCGGGGAAAGAAAATCTTCTGAGCCCCCGGGGAATTAGCGATCACCGGGCCTCGACTTAGGGGTAGAACTTGCGCAGGTTCTGAACGTTCCAGGAGTTCGGGACCTCGCGACACTCGGGGAATTGTAGTCGATAAGACCCTGGCCTTGTGACCTGCTTGACGACGAACGGGCCTTCCCACCTTGAATTGAGCTTGTGTAGGCCAGACTCGTCCTGAATACGACGCAAGACCAAATCGCCGACGCTGAATGACCGCTCCCTGACGTTGCGATCATGATATCGCCGGATCCCCTGCAGGTACCGGGCTGACTGAACAAGGGCGGTACAGCGAGCTTCCTCCGCGGAATCGAGCTCTAACTGCCGCGCCTCGTCCACCTTGCCTTTTTTGTACATTTCGACTCTTGGAGACCTCCACATGATATCGGCTGGTAGGATAGCTTCAGATCCATACACGAGGAAGAAAGGTGTTTGTCCTGTGGCTTTGGACGGCTGAGTCCGAAGCCCCCAGATGACATGTGGTAGCTCATGCACCCATTTACCTCCCTTCTTGCTGTTCGCATCATAAAGTCTCTTCTTGAGGCCGTCGATGATCAAGCCGTTCGCCCAGTCGACTTGTCCGTTAGCCCTGGGGTGTGCAACCGAGACATATTTGACTTCAATGCAAGCATTCTCACAGAACTCCCAGAACTGGTTCGCCGTGAAGTTTGACCCCAAGTCCGTGATGATGGAGTTGGGGAAGCCGAAACGATGCAGAATATCTGAGATGAAGTCGACGACCCGATCTGGTGTGAGCTTGGCTATAGGCTTGTACTCGATCCACTTAGTAAACTTGTCGATAGCCACCAGAACGTGGGTGAAACCGCCTGGTGCCATCGTGAAGGGCCCGATCATGTCGAGACTCCAACAGGCGAAAGGCTAGGATGGCGGTATGGTGATGAGGCTGTGAGCTGGAACATGCGTTTGTTTGCCGAAGAATTGATAATTTTGGCACCTGCGCACGAGATCCTCCGCGTCGGTCACCGCGGTGGGCCACCAGAAGCCGGCTCTGTAGGCTTTCCCCACCAGCGTTCTTGAAGCCGCATGGTTGCCGCAGACGCCGTCGTGGATCTCCCGCAGTATGTCGTAACCATCTTCCTTTGTGACGCACTTCATGAGAACCCCTGACCGAGCGCCACGTCGATAAAGCTTGCCGTCGACCAGGACGAAACCTTTGCTTCTTCGCAAGATGCGAACTGCGTCAGCGCTCCTGGCGTCGATTCCCGCTGGTAACCGTTGATCACGTATGAAGTTGATAAAAGCCCCTCGCCAGTCTTCCTCCAGCACCATAACCTCTCGATCGGGTTGTTGGGGACCCGCGTCGATGGCTACCTGTGGAGAAGACTTGATGGATGGCTGTTTGAGCTCCTGGACGAAGACTCCCGGTGGGACCTGGGCACGCGTGGACCCCAGTTTGGATAGGGTGTCCGCGCCAACGTTGTGCTCCCGCAATACATGATGAACCTCCAGGCCGGAGAACCTGCTTTCCAACTTGCGCACTTCTTGCACATAAGCATCCATTGTCTCCTTATTGCAATCCCATTCCTTGTTGACCTGCTGAACAACAAGAAGAGAGTCGCCATATACAAGTAGTTGCTTGATCCCTAGTGATATCGCCAAATGAAGCCCGTGAAGCAAAGCTTCATACTTGGCTTCATTGTTGGATACCGCCCACAGGATCTGAAAGACATATTTCAACTGCTCACCTCGTGGAGAAATAAGCAGAACCCCAGCACCGCCGCCGTCGAGCTTGAGGGACCCATCGAAATACATGGTCCAATGCTCTGGCTTGTCCACTGGAGTTGGGACTTGATTCTCCCTCCATTCAGCCATGAAGTCGACTAGAGCCTGTGACTTGATTGCAGTGCGTGGCTTGAAGTCTATTAACAAAGCCCCCAGTTCCACTGCCCACTTGGATATGCGCCCCGTGGCATCTTGATTATGAAGAATATCCGCCAGCGGGAAGTCCGTGATCACAGTGATCTTGTACTCGTCGAAGTAATGGTGCAGCTTTCTTGATGTGATTAAGATAGCATACAAAAGCTTTTGAACAGCGGGATACCGTACCTTGGATTCGGAGAGGACCTCGCTGACGAAGTAGACAGGCCTCTGCACTCCAAACGCATGGCCTGCTTCGCCTCGCTCGACTACAATAGCACTGCTGACGACATGAGTTGTTGCCGTGATGTAAAGTAGTAGATCCTCCCCTGGCAACGGTGCTGTGAGGATTGGAGGTGACTGCAGATGATGTTTCAGATCTTGCAAAGCCCGCTCAGCCTCCTCCGTCCATTGAAACTTTTCCTGATGTTTCAGGAGCTTGAAGAAGGGTAGTCCTCTCTTCCCGAGCCGGGAGATGAATCTGTTCAGAGCCGCCATACAACCTGTTAACTTTTGCACGTCTTTGATTGTGGCCAGAGCCTCCATATCTGTGATGGCCGTGATCTTCATAGGGTTGGCTTCAATGCCCCGGTTGCTGACAATGAACCCGAGCAATTTCCCTGAAGGTACGCCAAAGACGAACTTGGTGGGATTGAGTTTCCACCGGAATCTGCGCAGACTGCTGAATGTTTCCTCCAAATCCGCGATCAAGTTATCGAAATCCCTGGTCTTGATGACCACGTCATCCACGTAGGCCTCGATATTCCGATGCAGCTGATCCGCGAAACACATCTGGATCGCACGCTGATATGTCGCTCCTGCATTCTTCAACCCGAAGGACATTGTTTTGTAGGCGTACGGGGTGATGAATGCAGTCTTGATTTGGTCTTCCTCCTTGAGCGCAATCTGATGATACCCTGAGTAACAATCAAGAAAACAAAGAAGGACACATCCAGCCGTCGAATCGATGACTTGGTCAATGCGCGGCAGCCCAAAATGATCTTTTGGGCAATGTTTGTTGAGATCGGTGTAGTCGACACACATTCTCCATTCATTGTTCTTTTTCTTTATAAGGATGGGATTCGCTACCCACTCTGGATGGATTACTTCTTTAATGAATCCAGCCGCGAGAAGTTTAGCGATCTCCCGTTTAATGGCCTCACGCTTGTCGTGGGCAAACCTCCGCAGGCATTGCTTCTTAGGCGTAGCCGTCGGGTGTACATTCAAAGCATGCTCGATCAACTCCCTGGGCACCCCTGGCATATCCGCTGGTTTCCATGCGAATATGTCTCGGTTAGCCCGAAGAAAGCTGACGAGCGTGAGTTCCTATTTATCACCCAAGCCCACACCGATGATGGCAGTCTTGGATGAATCTCCCTCCTGGAGCTGGATCGTCTTGAGGGCCACATCATCGGTCGACTGGATGCTCGACTTGTTGGCCTTCTTGGAAGGAATCTCCAGCCCGGTCTGGGAGAGCTGCTGCGCGGCAGTGAGTACTTCTCCCGAAGCATCTGGCACGCGAGTAGTCGAAGCGTACTGGATCGCCTCCTGATTGCAGTCGTACGACTTCTTCAAGTCGCCGCGGAGGGTGAGCACTCCACCGAGTCCTGGCATCTTAAGAAGCAGATAGACATAATGCGGCACTGCCATAAACTTGGCAAGTGCCGGTCGACCCAGTATTGCATGGTAAGAAGAGTCAAAAGTAGCCACTTCGAACTTGATGAATTCAGTACGATAATTCTCCCGCGTGCCGAAGGTGACTGGGAGGACCACCGTACCGAGCGGGTGCGCCGCATTACCTGGGACGATGCCGTAGAAGGGGGACTTGCTGGGAACCAGCATATCCCTGAAATCTAGACCCATCTTCTTCAAAGTGCTGACGACGATGAGATTGAGCCCGTTCCCGCCATCGATCAAGACCTTGGTAAGCTTGACCTCCGCCACCACAGGATCCAGGACCAAGGGAAACTTACCGGGCTCGGAAAAGCTCGTCCACTGGTCATCACGAGAGAACGAGATGGGGACTTCCGACCAACGGAGTGGCCGTAGTACCGCCGGCTCGATGGACAAAATCTCCCGGAGGAGCAGCTTCTGATCCCGCCTGGAACAGAAATCCTCGTCCCCCCCGAAAATGACGTTGACCACCTTCGACGCGTCCTGAAACTTCAGGTTGCACCCGTGATCCTCCTGATCATCATCCTCGGGTTCTTTGTCAGCAGGCTTCTTGTTCTTCTTGCCGCCACCGGAGTTGCTGAATGTCCTCCGAAGGTGGTAGCAGTCGATGGCAGCGTGGTTGGCGCCCGGATGCCACGGGCACTTCTTCTGCAGGAGCTTCTCGAACTCCTCCTGAGTTGTTGACTTCTTGCCCCGCGAAGGATGATCGATAGCCGCGATGACAGCATCTGCCTTTTGTTTCCGGGGTGGCCTGGAAAAGTCCCGCTGGCCTTTGTCGTTGCGGTTGTCGTTTGGGCGCCGCAGATTGCTATCGTGGCGCCGCGGGAACCGCTCCCGCATCTTCTCCTCCTGCTCGGACCAATCATGCATCATATCACGAAGGCCCGCAACAGTTTTCGGCCTGTTCCGCCCGAAATCCCTGTATATGCTCGGGTCGGTGATGTGACAGTTCGTGTACTTGCAATACTAGATATATTTTGTTAGTGTGAAATATGTGTTTGTTTGTATAAAGCTTATGTGTGTTTGTGTGAAGTTTTTGAAAAATTTAAAGTGCAAGTAAAAAGGGGTATTTTTGTAATTACAGAAAAACCTAGGGTTGTTTTTGCAAAATGTATTTGGAGAAGGATAATTTCAAAACAAGTGAAAGGTGGTTTTGGTAAATATGTTTTTCTTACTTTATGTTTTGTAAAAAATATATATATTTACTCAAAAGTTGCATTGGAAATGCGCGTGTTGAAATATGTAAAAATTTTGGTAAAGTGGTAAAAATAAGGGTATTTATGTAATTTTATAAAAATACAAGTACTTTTATGCAAATGTTTGATTTACAAAAGTAACTTTTAAAATTTACTCAGACTAAAGTGTAAAAGTGCAAGTCATCATGACATGTCTATCCAACCATTATGACGAGTCTATCCCGTATTATGACGTGTCATAAATGCTTGCATTTAGGTCCTGAAATTTTATAAATTACACTTTTAGGATAAAAGCAATTCAAATCCGACTTTTGTTCAAAGATTCACATGTAAAAATGTAAATTTTGAGTTTTTGAACTTGAGCCCTAAAGCAATGTTGTAGAGTTTGAAAAACTCTCCAACTTTCGTTTTGAGCATTTCTTCATTCGGGTTTCAAATCAAAGGGAAATTTGTTTTACAACCAGGCCCCTGCAGTTTTCGGAAATTACGCAAAGGTCCTTGGGGAAAGCTGTTCATCTTTCTCCTCTCTTTCTTTTCTTCCCTGGCGTCACTGCCTTATCCTCTTTTCCACTGGCGGCAGCAGCACCAAAACACTCTTTTCTTCCTCTATTCTTCTTCCTGTTGATCCCTCTTCTCCAAGCATGGGCGCTCGGGCAAGCCCCAGGCAGCAGCAGGCCCGGCAGCGCCAGGCGCCTGGGCATGCGGACACGCTGGGCGAGCGCCCGAGGCGGGGCGAGCCAGCGCGGGCACGCAGCGGCTGGCGGCGCGGCTCGGCGCAGATGCGCGCGAGCGCGCGCGGCTCAGGCGGCGGCCCGCGGGAGCCGGAGGCTAGCGGCCGCTCGCGGCGCGCGCAAGCTGGCGGCGGTGGCTCAGGCGGGCGCGCAGCAGGCGGTTGCTGCGCACGGGAGCGGCGGCTCGGGCAGGCGGAGGCCGGCGCTGGCGGGCGAGCGGGCCCAGATGGCGCGGCCCGAGGCAGGTGGCGCGGCCCCGGAGCGCTGGCGGGGCGGCGCCCAGGCGGTTGCAGGCAGGCGCGCAGCACGGCTCAGCGCGCGGGAACAGGCGGCCCAGGAGCGCGGAGGTGGTTCGGTTGGTGCGGAAGTAGTGCCGGGCAAGTGCAACAGTTGTGGCGTGAGAGAGAAAGAGCAGGAGCTGGGCGGCACAGGAGGAATGGGTGCGCGAGAGTAGAGCACACGAGCGACGACCGCAGCCGAGTTGTCACGAACGGCTCCGGCATGAGCTGATGCTGCACGATGCAAGCGAACCGGCATCGAGCGAGTACGGGAGCAAGAGCGGCATGGTTTTGGCGGTGCAGGAGCTCACGTGCTGAAGAGCCGGTTCAGGTGCTGGAGCGACAAGAACGTGAGCGACGTCGAGCGGGTGGCGCGAGCGTGCACGCGGTGACGCGCAGAAGCTGGCGGTGTGCGCGGATATTGGGCGGCCAGAGCAGAGCAGGCCCATGGGCACGAGCAGGCGATACTGAAGTGTGACGTGCCGAGCAACGGCACGCGCAGGAGGAGTTGTGGTGGAGAACTATTGTGCGAGATGCAGGAACGCGATGGCCGTCTCGAGGACGCAGCTCAGTGTTCGACGAAATGTCGATACACGTGGTGCTGGAGAACGCGAGGGTCCTGCTGTTGAGTGAGGCGTCAAGGGTGCAGGACGCCGTCGGGCGGATGTTGTAACAGCGTGCAGATAGGTCGCACACAATGCGGGAGGTGCGGCGGTGCGACGGTTCGGGGCGGACCCGCCCAGGGGGCAGTAGAGCCACGCGTAGAAGACGTCGAAGGCCGTTGAGGAGAAAGCAGTGGACGAGATCAGGCGGCACTGTGAACTTTTCGTGGAGGGTTTGGAGGTGGTCAGGTGCGAGCAGACCATGGCCCTCGCAGAGGCAGAGAGGGCGAGTGTGGCGCGGCAAGGCGAAAGCGAAGGTCCGAACGGATTTGGACTAGCACGTCCACGGATACGAGCGAGAGTGCTCTACCGGTGACCGGCTCGACTCGAGTCAGCAAGCGCGTGCATGTACAAGACCACAAGTGACCATGGGGATTACCCCTTCGGCCATTCTCTACCCATTGCAATTCCCGGCAAGCTTCTTCGTCAACCACGGAATCTCTTTATCGTCGAGCTTATCTCTTCACCAATCTTATTCACCGCGGGAATTCACTTCCGTTTGTTCTTCTCCACAACCAAGGTCTGCCCCTGATTCTTTGAATCTTTCTAATGCCGGCGATTCCTTTGCCGGAATATCGTCATTATCTTCCTGTTATCTGTTTTCCCGGACCAGGGACTTGATTGCTACGTTTTAGAAAGTTCTAGGATGTTCCTTATAAAATTTCCAAAGCTTTCTGTATTTCAAATCGATGAATTTCTACATTTCATAGATTTTCATAAGAAGTTCATAAAAATGTAAAATCAGTTTCGTTTGAAACCCTAAGTCAAAACCTATAAGTTTTATGTTGTGATCTTGAGTGAAAGTATTTAATGAGTGGTTTAGGTCAAATGTTAGAGAATGAATGTTTTATTGTGCCTTATATTGTATGCTTGTGTTATAGCTAGAAGATAAATTATAGGGTGTATGTTTTAAGTGGAGAAGTGTGATAGTTAGTTAATCCTATCACCCTAGAGCTCATATCCCTACCATCAAGACATTGTCCTCGTCTTGATTGCCGTTTCTTTAAGTTCTTTGTCGTAAAAGGATCCCTGTTAGTTTGTGTAGGTCTGCTGCTTAGCCAAAACATCTCTACGGTTATGCCTCAGCATCAGCTTTTGGTTCAGCCGCTAAGCATCAATTTTCTTGAGTCTATGGTGTTTCTATGTAACAGCTGTCAGTCGATGCTTCTACCATCGGCTGGTTAGCTGATACGATTGTTACCTTTCTAGTACCGGCTACTGCCGATACAGTTCTTTTGTTCTATCCTTCATCGACTGCAAATAGTCGATACATCAAAGGTGTATACACAATCTTAGGATTCTTGTCATCGACCTATCCAAGCCGATTTTAGTTGCTCTCCATATCAGTTATGGCCGATCGATCCCTAGTTCCCCATCCATATCCACACACTTCTATCAGTCGATTATCGACTGAGAGGTCGGTTTTATACCTATCAGTCATATATCCTCAACCACACTCCAATCGGCTACACGTCACTCAATTGTTGTGCTGACGTAATCGAGTCGATATAACCACACCTAGTTATCTAGAATAACACTTAAGCACATCTCAGTTAAGACAACTGCTTTAGGAATCATCCTTCTGCCAAAGTAATCGATGCTTTCATCGATCATCTAAGAACCCAATGCACTCATCAATCGGCTAAATCCATGTTGTTCCCATCGGCTCTGTTGTAATCTTCAACGAGTAGCCGATTCTAGTTAGTTGTCCCCCTAAAGCTCTGTCTAGATTTAGTTCAGATCTTTTTGGTTATTATATGAGTAGTATGTTACATGAATGTTGGATTGCAACTTTATTGTGAAGTAAAATAGTTTTGTGTACACATTTGAATGTAATGTTGCATTGCATGTAGATACGACTACTTCTACAAACGGTACCTACGAGATCTCCCAGGAGTCTGCGGAAGATATTCCTGAAGATCAAGTGAACGTCATCAAGGAACTGACTGAAGCCCCGAACCAAAGTTCGGAAGATATTGACATTTCTGACTTCAGACCCACCAGTAAAGGCAAGCCCCGGACATATCCCACTACTTTATTTACACTGCAATCTATATCTATCTATATTGTATCTTGCATTAGGTCTAGGAGTTGAGGTGAAACCCTAGATGCATGAATCCTAGGAATCCAATGGAATGCTCCCGAATCCTTATCGGATAGATGCTTCGCTAATAGGACCGGTAGAAGTCGGGTGATTTCCTGTCACTCGCGCGATATAGGAGTTGCATGTTTACATTTCTGTAACCACTATAAGGATGACGGACAGGGTCATGTGTTGTATCATGGCCTGAGGTTTTACCCTGTCTGTTTTGATAAAAGTCTTAAGGTCGGAATGTGTGGTAGTGGTGGTTAAGCGTTTGAACAGTACTAGCCACATGCCGCGAAATATGGTAAAGCGGGTAAGCCTAGTAACCGATCGGCCCGGCAAGTGGGTATATTTCCACCACTCGATCTTTATGTTATGTTCACACGCACCGACCTGTGGGAGTACGTTCTGCATGGCAGACAGGAATACGGGTTTTGTAGTCGCCGCTACAGACGTATGTCCTGCACGAGTGATGTGCGTACGGTCCTGCAAGTCGCTTGTGGTGGCCTGCCCACGAGTCGGAATGAAAGGTAAACGGTTGCTTCGGAACGCCCTGCCGGTATTCCCAAGCGTGTGTGTTAGGTTTACCTTGCAAGGTCAAATTCGTTTCGAATCGTCCGCCTCTCACGAAGCTTGAGATTGCTTATCACTTCTGCCACATTGAGTAAAAAGTATAACTGTTGATGAAATAATCTTGGTGAATGATAATATCTATCATGCTTGTTTAGTATAGGTGCTAACCTAGAATGGCTAATCAAACTAGAATCTGAAAGCTAAAACTTGAAAATAAGTTATATTCTTAGTTGCTTTTCAGCTAAAATTGAAACCGGAACCATTACAAGCTTTCATGAGTCTAGTTATGGGCTAAAGTATACCCAATCCCGGGTAAGCCTTGCTAAGTATTAGTATACTCAGTCTTGCTAGTTTTATGTTTTTCAGGTAAAGCCTTCGAAGATCCTACTCTTTCCCTGTTTTGGTCCTGTGCTCTTCCAGAAGATTGGTCCGAGGAATGGGATCCGTCCCCGGCCAATACTGATGATCTCGAGTGATGTCGTGCCCGGGCTTAGCATGACATCCGTCTTGTCGACGTGCTGTAGATCATCGCGTATGTTTTCCGCTGCTAAAGATCATAGCTTAAACGGTTTGTATTATTTTCTCTCGGTTTGAACTTTGTACTACTTTCATAAACTCTTGTAATGTAATTCCCTATTATGTAAATTGTGATGGTGATTGTATCTCCGGACTCACCTTCGTGTGAGGTAACCTTATTGATCCTGTGTATCGGTGGTTTATCGGGACGTTACCCGACAGGCCAAGGGATTATACCGTTTGAAGCACGTTGGAGCCCTCGGGAGTGGACTCGCGTACTTGAGCCGGTATAATTCAGGTTGGTTCTGCCACAGCTGGTATCAGAGCTATAAGGTTACTCTGGAGATACATTTTACCTTAAAAATGCTTTCAGTATAAAAGACTGACCAACAAAGTATTTGACAAAACTACGTTGAATCCGTCAAGGATTATGCTTAGTACGTAAAGCCCTAGGGTAATGCTTATAAGGGAAATAGAGGTGGCTATAATATATGTATATATAACTCTAACTACCAGCATTACGTTTCTGTCAAAACTTAAATTTATGCACAACCCAACCTTACATTCTGTAACGACACCTACGAACGGAGGTAAGAAGGTAAGGATCCTCAGCCAACTGAGGGAGCTTGGCCTTCCCGTCGGTGATGCGAACCGAACGCTGTTTCTCAAGTAGTGGCCTACTTGAGATGCTGCCAATGTACCAACTTCGGTTGACTACATTGGGAGTATATGGTTCGGCGCAGGGTATGGCGATCGCAGATCATACCCCCGCATTTTGCGGTACCCCCGTGAATACGTTATCTTGATAACGTATGTTAACGTTGTCTGTACGGCGGTAATTGTACAGATGCTGTTTCTATAGTGAACAGTAATGATTGGGGACGCTTTCATGACATGCTGGCATGAAAGGTTCAGTATATACATATTGTGATTTTCTGCAGGTACGCTAACCTCGTTGCGTAAGCTTGAACGTAAGAACGACTAGTATATATATAGGGAGAGACATATTTATATGATGCCACCGTAATTAACCACGTAAGACCAAGATTACTTGGCAGTTATTTTTGGTTGTGAGGACGTGTAGAACGTGCATGCATCCTGACATTTTCGATTGGTTTGATTGCCTTGTTTGTTATATTGTTGTACTGAAACATGTGCTTGTATCTGAATGCCTGTTTTGACTTTGTGTGGTAGGAACCAACGTAATTTACTAGGCTAACTTAGAGTTGAGAACGCCTTTTGTGAATCAAGTGGAGTGGGTTATATTTGAACCCTATCACCGATCTTAGCTTGACAGCTAAATCAAACCCTTGATCTTGCTTTTCCTTAAGGGTTAAATCTTGATAGTTGTCAGCGAACCCTTGGATCCATTATTTAGTGAATCATCTGTCCTCTCTCGATGTTGTACCATATCTTGTTGTCTATTCTGGTTACAACATCTGAAAGTTGCACCTTCGATTTTTGCTCAGATGATTTTGGATAAATTAAAAAGATGTATGACAATAATTACTTTTTGCATACAATTCTCCCGGCAAAAAAAAAAAGTCATGCATCATAACATATACCATTTTGGTCAATGCATGGTGTTGCATCATCATCGAAAGCCCGTAGACTAACTAACGAGTGTGCCTCTTGTACAACTTTAGGTTGTCTTCAGCTTCTTAAGACCTATCTTGCTGTTGTTGGCACTATAGGGTTGCTATTCCTCTTTTGTGGTGGTGTTTAATCACATGATCATGTTGCCGTGTCGGAACCTAAGGCCTCATGTGTGCTGCAGCCATATGATTGAGCCATTAGGAGCGCACTGGTGACTAGGTCTATGTGACGTAACCCCACTGCAATCTCTTCTTATGCAACCTTACTAGTGTCCTAACTTTTGATCCTCGCTTCAGGATATAGAACTACCCAGGTGGTTAGTCACGAGAGAACGGTTGTAGAGTGCGAGTCATGTGCATCATCAACTCATGACAGTATGCATTATACCTCATGCATTTCATACGTGCATACATTGCCAGTATCATCATCCTTGCATCATGGTGTATGCATCATTTGGTTAGCATCATCATAATTGCATTGTGTCTTATACATCATCTTGATCGTGCATTGAATCCTTCATCCTCGTATTGCATCATCATTGCAATCATGCATCTCAACAATGCATCATGTTCATGGTTATATATCAAGCATTGCACTCTAAGCTAGAGCATTTTATCATTATTCCTTGATTGCATTAGTATAAATCGGCATGTTTTACAATCAATATCATCTAAATCATTCAGATAATAAACTCTGAGCAGAAATGTTCCAACCATCATTTATCCATCTCTTGTACTATCCTCAATTGCTATCCATTAGTTTTGTAAAGAATGTCACCGACATTTATCACCCTCATGATTGTGATCTCAATTCTATGAGAACTTGATCACCTTTCTCTCTCTTATCTTGTCAAACTCACCTATGTACAATCTCTTCATACTCTCGTTATACTCATCTCGCCATGCTCTCGTCATCAACCTCAATCTTCTCTAGTGCGATTGCTTTTGCCATTTTTAATGGGTGATTTGCTTCTCTTCCCTTCAGAGCCTTTCGTCCGAATCTCGGGACGAGATTCTTTTTAGGGGGAGGGCTGTGACAGTTCGTGTACTTGCAATACTAGATATATTTTGTTAGTGTGAAATATGTGTTTGTTTGTATAAAGCTTATGTGTGTTTGTGTGAAGTTTTTGAAAAATTTAAAGTGCAAGTAAAAAGGGGTATTTTTGTAATTACAGAAAAACCTAGGGTTGTTTTTGCAAAATGTATTTGGAGAAGGATAATTTCAAAACAAGTGAAAGGTGGTTTTGGTAAATATGTTTTTCTTACTTTATGTTTTGTAAAAAATATATATATTTACTCAAAAGTTGCATTGGAAATGCGCGTGTTGAAATATGTAAAAATTTTGGGTAAAGTGGTAAAAATAAGGGTATTTATGTAATTTTATAAAAATACAAGTACTTTTATGCAAATGTTTGATTTACAAAAGTAACTTTTAAAATTTACTCAGGACTAAAGTGTAAAAGTGCAAGTCATCATGACATGTCTATCCAACCATTATGACGAGTCTATCCCGTCATTATGACGTGTCATAAATGCTTGCATTTAGGTCCTGAAATTTTATAAATTACACTTTTAGGATAAAAGCAATTCAAATCCGACTTTTGTTCAAAGATTCACATGTAAAAATGTAAATTTTGAGTTTTTGAACTTGAGCCCTAAAGCAATGTTGTAGAGTTTGAAAAACTCTCCAACTTTCGTTTTGAGCATTTCTTCATTCGGGTTTTAAATCAAAGGGAAATTTTGTTTTACAACCAGGCCCCTGCAGTTTTCGGAAATTATGCAAAGGTCCTTGGGGAAAGCTGTTCATCTTTCTCCTCTCTTTCTTTTCTTCCCTGGCGTCTCTGCCTTATCCTCTTTTCCACTGGCGGCAGCAGCACCAAAACACTCTTTTCTTCCTCTGTTCTTCTTCCTGTTGATCCCTCTTCTCCAAGCATGGGCGCTCGGGCAAGCCCCAGGCAGCAGCAGGCCCGGCAGCGCCAGGCGCCTGGGCATGCGGACACGCTGGGCGAGCGCCCGAGGCGGGGCGAGCCAGCGTGGGGCACGCAGCGGCTGGCGGCGCGGCTCGGCGCAGATGCGCGCGAGCGCGCGCGGCTCAGGCGGCGGCCCGCGGGAGCCGGAGGCTAGCGGCCGCTCGCGGCGCGCGCAAGCTGGCGGCGGCGGCTCAGGCGGGCGCGTAGCAGGCGGTTGCTGCGCACGGGAGCGGCGGCTCGGGCAGGCGGAGGCTGGCGCTGGCGGGCGAGCGGGCCCAGATGGCGTGGCCCGAGGCAGGTGGCGCGGCCCCGGAGCGCTGGCGGGGCGGCGCCCAGGCGGTTGCAGGCAGGGCGCGCAGCACGGCTCAGCGCGCGGGAACAGGCGGCCCAGGAGCGCGGAGGTGGTTCGGTTGGTGCGGAAGTAGTGCCGGGCAAGTGCAACAGTTGTGGCGTGAGAGAGAAAGAGCAGGAGCTGGGCGGCACAGGAGGAATGGGTGCGCGAGAGTAGAGCACACGAGCGACGACCGCAGCCGAGTTGTCACGAACGGCTCCGGCATGAGCTGATGCGGCACGATGCAAGCGAACCGGCATCGAGCGAGTACGGGAGCAAGAGCGGCATGGTTTTGGCGGTGCAGGAGCTCACGTGCTGAAGAGCCGGTTCAGGTGCTGGAGCGACAAGAACGTGAGCGACGTCGAGCGGGTGGCGCGAGCGTGCGCGCGGTGACGCGCAGAAGCTGGCGGTGTGCGCGGATATTGGGCGGCCAGAGCAGAGCAGGCCCATGGGCACGAGCAGGCGATACTGAAGTGTGACGTGCCGAGCAACGGCACGCGCAGGAGGAGTTGTGGTGGAGAACTATTGTGCGAGATGCAGGAACGCGATGGCCGTCTCGAGGACGCAGCTCAGGTGTTCGACGAAATGTCGATACGCGTGGTGCTGGAGAACGCGAGGGTCCTGCTGTTGAGTGAGGCGTCAAGGGTGCAGGACGCCGTCGGCGGATGTTGTAACAGCGTGCAGGTAGGTCGCACACAATGCGGGAGGTGCGGCGGTGCGACGGTTCGGGGCGGACCCGCCCAGGGGGCAGTAGAGCCACGCGTAGAAGACGTCGAAGGCCGTTGAGGAGAAAGCAGTGGACGAGATCAGGCGGCACTGTGAACTTTTCGTGGAGGGTTTGGAGGTGGTCAGGTGCGAGCAGACCATGGCCCTCGCAGAGGCAGAGAGGGCGAGTGTGGCGCGGCAAGGCGAAAGCGAAGGTCCGAACGGATTTGGACTAGCATGTCCACGGATACGAGCGAGAGTGCTCTACCGGTGACCGGCTCGACTCGAGTCAGCAAGCGCGTGCATGTACAAGACCACAAGTGACCATGGGGATTACCCCTTCGGCCATTCTCTACCCATTGCAATTCCCGGCAAGCTTCTTCGTCAACCACGGAATCTCTTTATCGTCGAGCTTATCTCTTCACCAATCTTATTCACCGCGGGAATTCACTTCCGTTTGTTCTTCTCCACAACCAAGGTCTGCCCTGATTCTTTGAATCTTTCTAATGCCGGCGATTCCTTTGCCGGAATATCGTCATTATCTTCCTGTTATCTGTTTTCCCGGACCAGGGACTTGATTGCTACGTTTTAGAAAGTTCTAGGATGTTCCTTATAAAATTTCCAAAGCTTTCTGTATTTCAAATCGATGAATTTCTACATTTCATAGATTTTCATAAGAAGTTCATAAAAATGTAAAATCAGTTTCGTTTGAAACCCTAAGTCAAAACCTATAAGTTTTATGTTGTGATCTTGAGTGAAAGTATTTAATGAGTGGTTTAGGTCAAATGTTAGAGAATGAATGTTTTATTGTGCCTTATATTGTATGCTTGTGTTATAGCTAGAAGATAAATTATAGGGTGTATGTTTTAAGTGGAGAAGTGTGATAGTTAGTTAATCCTATCACCCTAGAGCTCATATCCCTACCATCAAGACATTGTCCTCGTCTTGATTGCCGTTTCTTTAAGTTCTTTGTCGTAAAAGGATCCCTGTTAGTTTGTGTAGGTCTGCTGCTTAGCCAAAACATCTCTACGGTTATGCCTCAGCATCAGCTTTTGGTTCAGCCGCTAAGCATCAATTTTCTTGAGTCTATGGTGTTTCTATGTAACAGCTGTCAGTCGATGCTTCTACCATCGGCTGGTTAGCTGATACGATTGTTACCTTTCTAGTACCGGCTACTGCCGATACAGTTCTTTTGTTCTATCCTTCATCGACTGCAAATAGTCGATACATCAAAGGTGTATACACAATCTTAGGATTCTTGTCATCGACCTATCCAAGCCGATTTTAGTTGCTCTCCATATCAGTTATGGCCGATCGATCCCTAGTTTCCCCATCCATATCCACACACTTCTATCAGTCGATTTATCGACTGAGAGGTCGGTTTTATACCTATCGGTCATATATCCTCAACCACACTCCAATCGGCTACACGTCACTCAATTGTTGTGCTGACGTAATCGAGTCGATATAACCACACCTAGTTATCTAGAATAACACTTAAGCACATCTCAGTTAAGACAACTGCTTTAGGAATCATCCTTCTGCCAAAGTAATCGATGCTTTCATCGATCATCTAAGAACCCAATGCACTCATCAATCGGCTAAATCCATGTTGTTCCCATCGGCTCTGTTGTAATCTTCAACGAGTAGCCGATTCTAGTTAGTTGTCCCCCTAAAGCTCTGTCTAGATTTAGTTCAGATCTTTTTGGTTATTATATGAGTAGTATGTTACATGAATGTTGGATTGCAACTTTATTGTGAAGTAAAATAGTTTTGTGTACACATTTGAATGTAATGTTGCATTGCATGTAGATACGACTACTTCTACAAACGGTACCTACGAGATCTCCCAGGAGTCTGCGGAAGATATTCCTGAAGATCAAGTGAACGTCATCAAGGAACTGACTGAAGCCCCGAACCAAAGTTCGGAAGATATTGACATTTCTGACTTCAGACCCACCAGTAAAGGCAAGCCCCGGACATATCCCACTACTTTATTTACACTGCAATCTATATCTATCTATATTGTATCTTGCATTAGGTCTAGGAGTTGAGGTGAAACCCTAGATGCATGAATCCTAGGAATCCAATGGAATGCTCCCGAATCCTTATCGGATAGATGCTTCGCTAATAGGACCGGTAGAAGTCGGGTGATTTCCTGTCACTCGCGCGATATAGGAGTTGCATGTTTACATTTCTGTAACCACTATAAGGATGACGGACAGGGTCATGTGTTGTATCATGGCCTGAGGTTTTACCCTGTCTGTTTTGATAAAAGTCTTAAGGTCGGAATGTGTGGTAGTGGTGGTTAAGCGTTTGAACAGTACTAGCCACATGCCGCGAAATATGGTAAAGCGGTAAGCCTAGTAACCGATCGGCCCGGCAAGTGGGTATATTTCCACCACTCGATCTTTATGTTATGTTCACACGCACCGACCTGTGGGAGTACGTTCTGCATGGCAGACAGGAATACGGGTTTTGTAGTCGCGCTACAGACGTATGTCCTGCACGAGTGATGTGCGTACGGTCCTGCAAGTCGCTTGTGGTGGCCTGCCCACGAGTCGGAATGAAAGGTAAACGGTTGCTTCGGAACGCCCTGCCGGTATTCCCAAGCGTGTGTGTTAGGTTTACCTTGCAAGGTCAAATTCGTTTCGAATCGTCCGCCTCTCACGAAGCTTGAGATTGCTTATCACTTCTGCCACATTGAGTAAAAAGTATAACTGTTGATGAAATAATCTTGGTGAATGATAATATCTATCATGCTTGTTTAGTATAGGTGCTAACCTAGAATGGCTAATCAAACTAGAATCTGAAAGCTAAAACTTGAAAATAAGTTATATTCTTAGTTGCTTTTCAGCTAAAATTGAAACCGGAACCATTACAAGCTTTCATGAGTCTAGTTATGGGCTAAAGTATACCCAATCCCGGGTAAGCCTTGCTAAGTATTAGTATACTCAGTCTTGCTAGTTTTATGTTTTTCAGGTAAAGCCTTCGAAGATCCTACTCTTTCCCTGTTTTGGTCCTGTGCTCTTCCAGAAGATTGGTCCGAGGAATGGGATCCGTCCCCGGCCAATACTGATGATCTCGAGTGATGTCGTGCCCGGGCTTAGCATGACATCCGTCTTGTCGACGTGCTGTAGATCATCGCGTATGTTTTCCGCTGCTAAAGATCATAGCTTAAACGGTTTGTATTATTTTCTCTCGGTTTGAAACTTTGTACTACTTTCATAAACTCTTGTAATGTAATTCCCTATTATGTAAATTGTGATGGTGATTGTATCTCCGGACTCACCTTCGTGTGAGGTAACCTTATTGATCCTGTGTATCGGTGGTTTATCGGGACGTTACCCGACAGGCCAAGGGATTATACCGTTTGAAGCACGTTGGAGCCCTCGGGAGTGGACTCGCGTACTTGAGCCGGTATAATTCAGGTTGGTTCTGCCACAGCTGGTATCAGAGCTATAAGGTTACTCTGGAGATACATTTTACCTTAAAAATGCTTTCAGTATAAAAGACTGACCAACAAAGTATTTGACAAAACTACGTTGAATCCGTCAAGGATTATGCTTAGTACGTAAAGCCCTAGGGTAATGCTTATAAGGGAAATAGAGGTGGCTATAATATATGTATATATAACTCTAACTACCAGCATTACGTTTCTGTCAAAACTTAAATTTATGCACAACCCAACCTTACATTCTGTAACGACACCTACGAACGGAGGTAAGAAGGTAAGGATCCTCAGCCAACTGAGGGAGCTTGGCCTTCCCGTCGGTGATGCGAACCGAACGCTGTTTCTCAAGCAGTGGCCTACTTGAGATGCTGCCAATGTACCAACTTCGGTTGACTACATTGGGAGTATATGGTTCGGCGCAGGGTATGGCGATCGCAGATCATACCCCCGCATTTTGCGGTACCCCCGTGAATACGTTATCTTGATAACGTATGTTAACGTTGTCTGTACGGCGGTAATTGTACAGATGCTGTTTCTATAGTGAACAGTAATGATTGGGGACGCTTTCATGACATGCTGGCATGAAAGGTTCAGTATATACATATTGTGATTTTCTGCAGGTACGCTAACCTCGTTGCGTAAGCTTGAACGTAAGAACGACTAGTATATATATAGGGAGAGACGTATTTATATGATGCCACCGTAATTAACCACGTAAGACCAAGATTACTTGGCAGTTATTTTTGGTTGTGAGGACGTGTAGAACGTGCATGCATCCTGACATTTTCGATTGGTTTGATTGCCTTGTTTGTTATATTGTTGTACTGAAACATGTGCTTGTATCTGAATGCCTGTTTTGACTTTGTGTGGTAGGAACCAACGTAATTTACTAGGCTAACTTAGAGTTGAGAACGCCTTTTGTGAATCAAGTGGAGTGGGTTATATTTGAACCCTATCACCGATCTTAGCTTGACAGCTAAATCAAACCCTTGATCTTGCTTTTCCTTAAGGGTTAAATCTTGATAGTTGTCAGCGAACCCTTGGATCCATTATTTAGTGAATCATCTGTCCTCTCTCGATGTTGTACCATATCTTGTTGTCTATTCTGGTTACAACATCTGAAAGTTGCACCTTCGATTTTTGCTCAGATGATTTTGGATAAATTAAAAAGATGTATGACAATAATTACTTTTTGCATACAATTCTCCCGGCAAAAAAAAAAAGTCATGCATCATAACATATACCATTTTGGTCAATGCATGGTGTTGCATCATCATCGAAAGCCCGTAGACTAACTAACGAGTGTGCCTCTTGTACAACTTTAGGTTGTCTTCAGCTTCTTAAGACCTATCTTGCTGTTGTTGGCACTATAGGGTTGCTATTCCTCTTTTGTGGTGGTGTTTAATCACATGATCATGTTGCCGTGTCGGAACCTAAGGCCTCATGTGTGCTGCAGCCATATGATTGAGCCATTAGGAGCGCACTGGTGACTAGGTCTATGTGACGTAACCCCACTGCAATCTCTTCTTATGCAACCTTACTAGTGTCCTAACTTTTGATCCTCGCTTCAGGATATAGAACTACCCAGGTGGTTAGTCACGAGAGAACGGTTGTAGAGTGCGAGTCATGTGCATCATCAACTCATGACAGTATGCATTATACCTCATGCATTTCATACGTGCATACATTGCCAGTATCATCATCCTTGCATCATGGTGTATGCATCATTTGGTTAGCATCATCATAATTGCATTGTGTCTTATACATCATCTTGATCGTGCATTGAATCCTTCATCCTCGTATTGCATCATCATTGCAATCATGCATCTCAACAATGCATCATGTTCATGGTTATATATCAAGCATTGCACTCTAAGCTAGAGCATTTTATCATTATTCCTTGATTGCATTAGTATAAATCGGCATGTTTTACAATCAATATCATCTAAATCATTCAGATAATAAACTCTGAGCAGAAATGTTCCAACCATCATTTATCCATCTCT
Source organism: Panicum hallii (assembly GCF_002211085.1). NCBI lineage: Eukaryota > Viridiplantae > Streptophyta > Magnoliopsida > Poales > Poaceae > Panicum > Panicum hallii. The sequence continues at coordinate 23,244,754 of NC_038044.1, forward strand.
TGTACTATCCTCAATTGCTATCCATTAGTTTTGTAAAGAATGTCACCGACATTTATCACCCTCATGATTGTGATCTCAATTCTATGAGAACTTGATCACCTTTCTCTCTCTTATCTTGTCAAACTCACCTATGTACAATCTCTTCATACTCTCGTTATACTCATCTCGCCATGCTCTCGTCATCAACCTCAATCTTCTCTAGTGCGATTGCTTTTGCCATTTTTAATGGGTGATTTGCTTCTCTTCCCTTCAGAGCCTTTCGTCCGAATCTCGGGACGAGATTCTTTTTAGGGGGAGGGCTGTGACAGTTCGTGTACTTGCAATACTAGATATATTTTGTTAGTGTGAAATATGTGTTTGTTTGTATAAAGCTTATGTGTGTTTGTGTGAAGTTTTTGAAAAATTTAAAGTGCAAGTAAAAAGGGGTATTTTTGTAATTACAGAAAAACCTAGGGTTGTTTTTGCAAAATGTATTTGGAGAAGGATAATTTCAAAACAAGTGAAAGGTGGTTTTGGTAAATATGTTTTTCTTACTTTATGTTTTGTAAAAAATATATATATTTACTCAAAAGTTGCATTGGAAATGCGCGTGTTGAAATATGTAAAAATTTTGGGTAAAGTGGTAAAAATAAGGGTATTTATGTAATTTTATAAAAATACAAGTACTTTTATGCAAATGTTTGATTTACAAAAGTAACTTTTAAAATTTACTCAGGACTAAAGTGTAAAAGTGCAAGTCATCATGACATGTCTATCCAACCATTATGACGAGTCTATCCCGTCATTATGACGTGTCATAAATGCTTGCATTTAGGTCCTGAAATTTTATAAATTACACTTTTAGGATAAAAGCAATTCAAATCCGACTTTTGTTCAAAGATTCACATGTAAAAATGTAAATTTTGAGTTTTTGAACTTGAGCCCTAAAGCAATGTTGTAGAGTTTGAAAAACTCTCCAACTTTCGTTTTGAGCATTTCTTCATTCGGGTTTTAAATCAAAGGGAAATTTTGTTTTACAACCAGGCCCCTGCAGTTTTCGGAAATTATGCAAAGGTCCTTGGGGAAAGCTGTTCATCTTTCTCCTCTCTTTCTTTTCTTCCCTGGCGTCTCTGCCTTATCCTCTTTTCCACTGGCGGCAGCAGCACCAAAACACTCTTTTTCTTCCTCTGTTCTTCTTCCTGTTGATCCCTCTTCTCCAAGCATGGGCGCTCGGGCAAGCCCCAGGCAGCAGCAGGCCCGGCAGCGCCAGGCGCCTGGGCATGCGGACACGCTGGGCGAGCGCCCGAGGCGGGGCGAGCCAGCGCGGGGCACGCAGCGGCTGGCGGCGCGGCTCGGCGCAGATGCGCGCGAGCGCGCGCGGCTCAGGCGGCGGCCCGCGGGAGCCGGAGGCTAGCGGCCGCTCGCGGCGCGCGCAAGCTGGCGGCGGCGGCTCAGGCGGGCGCGTAGCAGGCGGTTGCTGCGCACGGGAGCGGCGGCTCGGGCAGGCGGAGGCCGGCGCTGGCGGGCGAGCAGGCCCAGATGGCGTGGCCCGAGGCAGGTGGCGCGGCCCCGGAGCGCTGGCGGGGCGGCGCCCAGGCGGTTGCAGGCAGGGCGCGCAGCACGGCTCAGCGCGCGGGAACAGGCGGCCCAGGAGCGCGGAGGTGGTTCGGTTGGTGCGGAAGTAGTGCCGGGCAAGTGCAACAGTTGTGGCGTGAGAGAGAAAGAGCAGGAGCTGGGCGGCACAGGAGGAATGGGTGCGCGAGAGTAGAGCACACGAGCGACGACCGCAGCCGAGTTGTCACGAACGGCTCCGGCATGAGCTGATGCGGCACGATGCAAGCGAACCGGCATCGAGCGAGTACGGGAGCAAGAGCGGCATGGTTTTGGCGGTGCAGGAGCTCACGTGCTGAAGAGCCGGTTCAGGTGCTGGAGCGACAAGAACGTGAGCGACGTCGAGCGGGTGGCGCGAGCGTGCGCGCGGTGACGCGCAGAAGCTGGCGGTGTGCGCGGATATTGGGCGGCCAGAGCAGAGCAGGCCCATGGGCACGAGCAGGCGATACTGAAGTGTGACGTGCCGAGCAACGGCACGCGCAGGAGGAGTTGTGGTGGAGAACTATTGTGCGAGATGCAGGAACGCGATGGCCGTCTCGAGGACGCAGCTCAGGTGTTCGACGAAATGTCGATACGCGTGGTGCTGGAGAACGCGAGGGTCCTGCTGTTGAGTGAGGCGTCAAGGGTGCAGGACGCCGTCGGGCGGATGTTGTAACAGCGTGCAGGTAGGTCGCACACAATGCGGGAGGTGCGGCGGTGCGACGGTTCGGGGCGGACCCGCCCAGGGGGCAGTAGAGCCACGCGTAGAAGACGTCGAAGGCCGTTGAGGAGAAAGCAGTGGACGAGATCAGGCGGCACTGTGAACTTTTCGTGGAGGGTTTGGAGGTGGTCAGGTGCGAGCAGACCATGGCCCTCGCAGAGGCAGAGAGGGCGAGTGTGGCGCGGCAAGGCGAAAGCGAAGGTCCGAACGGATTTGGACTAGCACGTCCACGGATACGAGCGAGAGTGCTCTACCGGTGACCGGCTCGACTCGAGTCAGCAAGCGCGTGCATGTACAAGACCACAAGTGACCATGGGGATTACCCCTTCGGCCATTCTCTACCCATTGCAATTCCCGGCAAGCTTCTTCGTCAACCACAGAATCTCTTTATCGTCGAGCTTATCTCTTCACCAATCTTATTCACCGCGGGAATTCACTTCCGTTTGTTCTTCTCCACAACCAAGGTCTGCCCTGATTCTTTGAATCTTTCTAATGCCGGCGATTCCTTTGCCGGAATATCGTCATTATCTTCCTGTTATCTGTTTTCCCGGACTAGGGACTTGATTGCTACGTTTTAGAAAGTTCTAGGATGTTCCTTGTAAAATTTCCAAAGCTTTCTGTATTTCAAATCGATGAACTTCTACATTTCATAGATTTTCATAAGAAGTTCATAAAAATGTAAAATCAGTTTCGTTTGAAACCCTAAGTCAAAACCTATAAGTTTTATGTTGTGATCTTGAGTGAAAGTCTTTAATGAGTGGTTTAGGTCAAATGTTAGAGAATGAATGTTTTATTGTGCCTTATATTGTATGCTTGTGTTATAGCTAGAAGATAAATTATAGGGTGTATGTTTTAAGTGGAGAAGTGTGATAGTTAGTTAATCCTATCACCCTAGAGCTCATATCCCTACCATCAAGACATTGTCCTCGTCTTGATTGCCGTTTCTTTAAGTTCTTTGTCGTAAAAGGATCCCTGTTAGTTTGTGTAGGTCTGCTGCTTAGCCAAAACATCTCTACGGTTATGCCTCAGCATCAGCTTTTGGTTCAGCCGCTAAGCATCAATTTTCTTGAGTCTATGGTGTTTCTATGTAACAGCTGTCAGTCGATGCTTCTACCATCGGCTGGTTAGCTGATACGATTGTTACCTTTCTAGTACCGGCTACTGCCGATACAGTTCTTTTGTTCTATCCTTCATCGACTGCAAATAGTCGATACATCAAAGGTGTATACACAATCTTAGGATTCTTGTCATCGACCTATCCAAGCCGATTTTAGTTGCTCTCCATATCAGTTATGGCCGATCGATCCCTAGTTTCCCCATCCATATCCACACACTTCTATCAGTCGATTTATCGACTGAGAGGTCGGTTTTATACCTATCGGTCATATATCCTCAACCACACTCCAATCGGCTACACGTCACTCAATTGTTGTGCTGACGTAATCGAGTCGATATAACCACACCTAGTTATCTAGAATAACACTTAAGCACATCTCAGTTAAGACAACTGCTTTAGGAATCATCCTTCTGCCAAAGTAATCGATGCTTTCATCGATCATCTAAGAACCCAATGCACTCATCAATCGGCTAAATCCATGTTGTTCCCATCAGCTCTGTTGTAATCTTCAACGAGTAGCCGATTCTAGTTAGTTGTCCCCCTAAAGCTCTGTCTAGATTTAGTTCAGATCTTTTTGGTTATTATATGAGTAGTATGTTACATGAATGTTGGATTGCAACTTTATTGTGAAGTAAAATAGTTTTGTGTACACATTTGAATGTAATGTTGCATTGCATGTAGATACGACTACTTCTACAAACGGTACCTACGAGATCTCCCAGGAGTCTGCGGAAGATATTCCTGAAGATCAAGTGAACGTCATCAAGGAACTGACTGAAGCCCCGAACCAAAGTTCGGAAGATATTGACATTTCTGACTTCAGACCCACCAGTAAAGGCAAGCCCCGGACATATCCCACTACTTTATTTACACTGCAATCTATATCTATCTATATTGTATCTTGCATTAGGTCTAGGAGTTGAGGTGAAACCCTAGATGCATGAATCCTAGGAATCCAATGGAATGCTCCCGAATCCTTATCGGATAGATGCTTCGCTAATAGGACCGGTAGAAGTCGGGTGATTTCCTGTCACTCGCGCGATATAGGAGTTGCATGTTTACATTTCTGTAACCACTATAAGGATGATGGACAGGGTCATGTGTTGTATCATGGCCTGAGGTTTTACCCTGTCTGTTTTGATAAAAGTCTTAAGGTCGGAATGTGTGGTGGTGGTGGTTAAGCGTTTGAACAGTACTAGCCACATGCCGCGAAATATGGTAAAGCGGTAAGCCTAGTAACCGATCGGCCCGGCAAGTGGGTATATTTCCACCACTCGATCTTTATGTTATGTTCACACGCACCGACCTGTGGGAGTACGTTCTGCATGGCAGACAGGAATACGGGTTTTGTAGTCGCGCTACAGACGTATGTCCTGCACGAGTGATGTGCGTACGGTCCTGCAAGTCGCTTGTGGTGGCCTGCCCACGAGTCGGAATGAAAGGTAAACGGTTGCTTCGGAACGCCCTGCCGGTATTCCCAAGCGTGTGTGTTAGGTTTACCTTGCAAGGTCAAATTCGTTTCGAATCGTCCGCCTCTCACGAAGCTTGAGATTGCTTATCACTTCTGCCACATTGAGTAAAAAGTATAACTGTTGATGAAATAATCTTGGTGAATGATAATATCTATCATGCTTGTTTAGTATAGGTGCTAACCTAGAATGGCTAATCAAACTAGAATCTGAAAGCTAAAACTTGAAAATAAGTTATATTCTTAGTTGCTTTTCAGCTAAAATTGAAACCGGAACCATTACAAGCTTTCATGAGTCTAGTTATGGGCTAAAGTATACCCAATCCCGGGTAAGCCTTGCTGAGTATTAGTATACTCAGTCTTGCTAGTTTTATGTTTTTCAGGTAAAGCCTTCGAAGATCCTACTCTTTCCCTGTTTTGGTCCTGTGCTCTTCCAGAAGATTGGTCCGAGGAATGGGATCCGTCCCCGGCCAATACTGATGATCTCGAGTGATGTCGTGCCCGGGCTTAGCATGACATCCGTCTTGTCGACGTGCTGTAGATCATCGCGTATGTTTTCCGCTGCTAAAGATCATAGCTTAAACGGTTTGTATTATTTTCTCTCGGTTTGAAACTTTGTACTACTTTCATAAACTCTTGTAATGTAATTCCCTATTATGTAAATTGTGATGGTGATTGTATCTCCGGACTCACCTTCGTGTGAGGTAACCTTATTGATCCTGTGTATCGGTGGTTTATCGGGACGTTACCCGACAGGCCAAGGGATTATACCGTTTGAAGCACGTTGGAGCCCTCGGGAGTGGACTCGCGTACTTGAGCCGGTATAATTCAGGTTGGTTCTGCCACAGGTGATGCCGTTGTAGAAACAGTCGATGATGTCCTCCTCCGAGATGTTCGCGATGGTGGCGCGGACGTCGAAGAAGCGACGCGTGTAGGACCGTAGAAGCTTGTTACGTTCTTGCTTGCACTGGGCAAGATCGTGTCGAGTACCTGCACGGGTAATCGCTCCCTGGAAATTTTCGATGAAGACCTTCTTAAGTCCTTCCCAGGAATCGATGGAGTTACTGCCGAGGCTCTCCAGCCAAGTGAGCGGCGCAGGGTCCAAAGCCATCGGGAAGTAGACGACTTTGGTGATATTTGAGCCCCCCGCGACCTCAATGGCTGTGGAGTAGCAGCGGAGCCACTGCTGGGGAGCCTGCTTGCCGTCGTACTTGGTGATGCCGACCGGCTTGAAGCCCTCCGGGTACTTGTAGCTGCTGAAACGAGCAGAGAAAGCAGGAAATCGATCGCTACAGTCAGTACCTTCAGCTTCGACTTCTTCGCGGGTCTTGCGCCTGGAGGAGATCATGGTGCGCGCGTCGCGACCGTCATTGATGTGCTGGCGTAGGTCCTCCGGAGGAGGTCGTCGACTGGCCTGTCGCAGAAGACCCCCTTGCGGTGGCTGTTGCCTCCCGCCAGGGGCCTGGCTCCCACGTGCGTTGTCGTTGCTGATCTGGTGTTGAGGATGACCCCCAGCCGTTCGACTGCGGGCCTGGCTTCGGCTCTCGTCCACGCGCTCTTCCCGGATGATGGACGCCGGATTATGTTGATCCAGCTGGATCCAAGCCCTCTGCGCATAGAGGAGTGCTTGACGTACCTCCGGGTCGTGGCTGCGTTCAAGGATGGCCGTGACCCTGGCGATGTTGGCCACCGGAGTCCTGAAGCCCCGCTCGCTTACAGCGGCAAACTCGGGGTCAAGCTCGCGATGCATAGATCGCCTTCGCTCGTTAGCTCTCCTTCGCCGGATTGTGCGGGCCCTGTTCCTGGCCCTCCGCGCCTCGCGATCAGCGTCGTTCTTGTTACCAGCGTTGGCCGTGATCTCATCTTCGGAGATCACGTAAAAGTTGTCGATGGGAAGATCCCCACCGTCCTCGCCTTCTTCGGCCATCAACACCTGGAGGGAGGAAAGCTCATGAGAACTTTCGTCGACTAGCTCTGTCGACCCCTCCGCCGCGGTGGCCAATGGCCTGCCCTCTTGGAAGGGCAATGGCACGAGGTGAGCCACAAGCCGGCTCTCTGCTTCGAGTAGATTGGAGAGCATTATGCCCCTCCAATGCACAATGTGCCCCTTCAGCGAGGAGGTGATCACCAAATCACCGGGACCAGAACAACCCGAAGCCTCCCGACACGCGGTGGCTTCAGGATTTCCGTCCCGGAGCAGCAGGTCCAGATCCTTCTCTAACATGGAGAGGGATCCAGATGCGTTGGCCTCCTGAGGATCAGTGGCTGGTTCGCGCAAGCCGGGTTGAGTCCGACCATGCGAATCCCTAGATTGGAACAAGTCCAAACCAGGGGAAGTTGTCACGACACCAGAAGAAGTCGAGCTTGGAACATATTCCATTTCGACCTGTGCCGCGGAAGCATGGAGCGGCAAGTTGTCGAGCTCGTCGACGAACTTGTCGAGGCCGCTGCGAGGATCCGCAGCAACGGTTTTCGGCGTCATGTCGACGAGGAATCGCCGAAAGTTGCCCACACCATCTGCGATGCAAACCCACGAGCCAAAAACGAACGTCGTACCCTGAGAGGGAACTGACCTAATGAATTTGAAAGATGCCATCGAGCTCGCTGGCGGATCTTCGACGCGCTCCCCTACCTGGCGCGCCAGCTGTCAGTGTTTAACCGGCTGCCCACCGAGGGATATACCCAAGGTGGTAAGTTTTGGGTGAGGGGACGCCGAGATCAGGAACTCGAAGGTGCAAGGAACATAAAACTTTAGACAGGTTCGGGCCGCACGGAGCGTAACACCCTACGTCCTGTATGGTGGTTTGTATTCTCTTTGGTGTAGATTGACCTAATGATCTTCTTGTTTTGAGTGGGGTCCCTGGCCTCCCTTATATATCCGAGAGATCAAAGTTACAAAGATGCTAACCAACCCCCACCGAGAGGTCACACCAGAACTGATCTCGAGTAGATCCTCTCCATGTTGGTTAGCTCTATCTCCTATTTAAACGGGATAAACAAGAGATAAACAAAATGAATAAGAGATAAGACGGGCTTAATCTCTTAAACTTCGTAACATGCCCAGCCCGGTGGCCCCGGGTCTGACAGGGTAGCCACCCTTGTTTGTGATAACCACCCCTTGTTTTGTGATGACTATTCCTTGACCCCCTGTTTTATAAATAAAAATGTGTGTGTGTGTGTGGGAAGAGGTAAAATGTGGTTTGAAAGATGAGTTAGACGGGATGGATGGCATTTCTGTGTGAATTGCCGTTGGTGTGCTCGTACCTGTGTGGTTGAGCAAGGAAGGGAGATATCCATCTTGTCACCCCTAAGGACCGAGTTGATGTGTCATCTCACCTAGCTTCCTGTCGTGCAAACCACTTGACCGTTGTATGGGCAACGGCTTAGCATAAATCCCACTAGTTAGTCTGATAGCCATTAGGAGAGCTGAGAGCAACGGGTGATCAAGGAGAAGGGATAAGCTCTGTGTGACTTATGCCCCGGTTAAACCTCGAAGATAGGTCGAATGACCCCTTGATGGATCCTGTGGTGGCTAGTCAGGTCTAGCTAAGGTGGGTAATGGCTTTGTTGGGATCTGCACCGACACTAAGGTGATCGTGCTGTGGTACCCCACCTGTGGGTAAAGTTGCACACGTCTGCAGAGTTAAAATCTATTGGAATAGCCGTGCCCATGGTATTGGGCAAGTTATGGTGTGGTCACATAACTAGTGTTTCTCTCTGGGAATGGTTGGACTGGTGTGGGTTGTTTGGAAAGTGTCCGGCAGTTGTGCCATGTGCTACGGCGGACGGGGAGTCCGGTAGCAGCTTAAAACTTGGATCCCGTGTGGATCAACATCATGTGCTCCTTGGTACTTAAAAACTGGTTTTGAAAAATGTTTTTAAACAGACCTTTGCATACAACCGAGTTTTCCGCAAATGAACCCTAACTTTATCCTTGGACTGTTCTGTGCATTGATTTCTGTTATCCCCCCCCCCCGTGGGTGTGATTGGACTTGCTGAGTACGTTTGTACTCACCCCATTCTTACTTTTTACAGTAGAAGACCCAGACTACCTCCCCGAAGACGTCGAGTAGGGTTTCGTCCTGCACCCAGTCTTGCCTGTGGTTAGGGCCACCGCTGGAGTTCCGCATGGCACAAGACTCTGATGACCCTTTTTTCGTAGCTAGTGTAGTAGTGTGGGTTTTAGTTGTAATCCTTGCGATAGTAGCGCTTCACTGCCCATTACCGCGTAGAGTTGTACGGTGATGTACCATCTGATGTAATAAAAGTGTTATCAGCCTCCTGGGACTGATAAAGCATCACTTTTAAGTCTTCCCTGATGGGGGGACGCTTCAGGCGGTATCAGAGCCGTAGGCTGGCCGTAGGACGTGACCCTAGAAACGAGATCCTTTTTCAGGCCCTAGGACTTGTTCTGACTTAGTTCTTTTCCTGCACAAACACTCACCACTGGTTCTTGCCCTGTTCCAGATGGCTGACAATGGATGGGTTGGCAGAATCTTCCACGCAGAGCCCGGCCTCCCTAAGTTATTAATACTCAGCCTGGACCGCATCGGAGTTAGGGAACCACCAGAGTATGCCTACCGAGAATACACCTCCAAGGGCACCCTTCGGTGCGACATGATGGTCTTTGTGGGAAGAAGCACCCGCTACCCTGATGTAGACCCCTGGTTCATCTCCACCTCTGGCTTTCACTTCCCTGACACCTACTGAAAGGCCGCCCGTAAAGCCCTACGACGACTGCGTGTGATCTACAAGCACCACCTTCAGCGGACTCCTATGGGATTTTTCCCACCTACTGAAGGAAGAGGACGCACTTGGATTGCCCGGATGAGAGGACTCGGAAGAGAAGAAGAAGACCTAGAAGATACGGTCTCCCACCTATCCATCTACCTTACCGGCTTGGATGAACTCTACCGCGAACAGGCAGCACAACTGAAGCAGCTAATCCATAGGGCAGAAAAGGCAACCCAGGAACTAGAAGAACAACAGATAAGAGCCGCATGCGCCGAGTATTCCCTAGCCGCCCTCCAAGCCTAGATGCAGGAATACGAAAACCGCAGAGAAATAGGTGGATGGATAGAGGAAGAAGAGGAACCCGAGGAAACCCATTGGGATAAAGGTACTCAGACCGAAGATGAGGTGATGGATCGGTGCCTCCCAATAAAGAAGCGCCCTATCAGAATCGGGGAAGAATCCCCATGATAGGAGTAGCACTCCAAGCTAGAACCCTACCCTAATAACCACGTATCCATGGAAACGGTACCCCCCATGTTGCAATAATAAATATTATCTACTCCCTTTTGTACCTGTGCAAGATTGTTTACCCTGTCCTTGTTTCAGATGGCTGAGGAAGGATGGATCCAGGGCAATTGCCAAGCTGCACCTGGCTTTCCCAGCCTTTTGATCAACGCCCTGGAAAGCCTTGGCGTTACGAAACACCCAAGGTACTACAGCAGAGAGTACGAACACCATGGTACCCTCTGCTGTAGGGTGATCCTGGTCATCGCCAGGAGCAACCGCTACCCCGACATCCAGCCATGGCGAGTGACTGCCACAGGGTTTAGGCACCAGGACACCTACCCCTTGACTGTCAGAAAAGCACTCCGTTATTTATGCCGGATTTTTGAAAGACACCTCGCCCCCACACCAGTGAGTTTCTTCCCGCCGGCCATCAGAACTCCAGTTTGGGAAGCACGCATGAGAAGTTTGGAACGACGTCGCTAGGAAGAAGGCTCTCTGTACCAAGTGGCTACTTATCTGGCCGCCTTGGACCAACTCTTTGATGAGCAAGCCAACCTTCTGAGAGAGCAGACCCATCGAGCCAAGCAAGCAGAGCTCGCAGTAAGACTGCAGCAAATCCGAGCCGCCCAAGCCGAGGCAAGGGCCGCAGCCGCGGTCAGCAGCGAAGCAGTCGCCCAAGAGAGCCTCAGGCAGGCCCGAGACCGGCGTATGCAAGAATGGACCCGAAGTGGAACACCAGTCCCGGCAATTGGAGAAGACCATGTTTTACTCGGGACACCCGTCATAGGATGGGGACCACTCTTTGGAAATTCACAAGACCCATCCGAGAACCCTGAAAGTTCTGCTACCGCCCTTGAAAGAGATGGTGCTGCACCACCCTCGGCAAATGGAGATCCAGAGAACAGCGAGCAAGGATTACTCACACTCCCCGCCCCAGAAGAAGGCACGCCCTGCGAGTAAAATAACCGACGCCGCCTTAGTGATGTACCCCCCAGCCTCTTTTGCTTAAGTAGTGCCCTTAGGCATGACCCCGGACGAGTAGTACGAGATCTGGTTTTACCCCCAAGCTGTATCCCCCTTGCAGTAATGAAGTTGTTTGTGCTTGTTGTTTGTGATGTTGTGTGCTGGTTTGTTGTGTGTTGTTTGTTTGTTTGACTACTGGTAGGAGGTAGATTCTGCCTTATATATGAATTAAACAACTTAAACATCACGTAATCGTAACCCCAATCTACCCAATCAACAGGTGGCTCCCCGGAACGTCACGAGGGCCTCCCGTATTCGGAACCCCGCAGCCGCTGGTGCCGGAGCACAGCCTGTTGGACAAGATCTTCCTCAGGAAGAACAGGAAGTAAGCCAGAACCGAGGAGAAAATCAAGGCGGAGAGCAACTACCACCACCCCCACCCCTCGGAGATCTGGCACAGATAATCTACAACCAGACCCTTATACTGGAAACATTGGCCAATGCCCTCGTTAACCGACAACCACGAGGGCAGAACATGAATGACAAGCTGACAGCTTTTCTGAGGACCAAGCCACCCACCTTTGCCGGATCCTGCAACCCTTTGGATGCAGATGACTAGTTACGAGTAATTCAGAGGAAACTCGAACCGTTTGAATGCCAGGACCGAGACAAAGTCCTTCTGGCAGCCCACCAACTCACCGGAACCGCATTAGCCTGGTGGGAGAATTATTGTGCAGCAGCCGAGGATGCCTCTACCATCACTTGGGAGGAATTCGTGAGGGAGTTCCGCCGTTATCACATCCCTTCGGCCACCATGAAGCGCAAGGCAGATGAGTTCCGCGCACTGCAGCAAGGAAGCATGATGGTGGAAGAGTACACCCACCGGTTCATGGAGTTAGCCCGATATGCACCGGAGGAAGTGAATGACGATGACAAGAAACAAGACATGTTCAAGAAGGGACTAAACCCAGAACTCCGGACCTTGCTTACCCCTCAGATCTATCATGACTTCAATACCCTGATGAACAAGGCTATCCTTACGGAAAGGGCCAAAACCGAAGAAAGGAAGGATAACAAACGCAAATTCCTGGAAAGTAAGGCCCGCCAACAGGACCGTTTCCAAAAGCCGAGGAACTTCAGCTACACTGCACCGAGATCTCAGGCCCCAATGCAGTATAGGACTCAGTCTCAAGTGACAGGACCACGGGCCCCTAACACACAGCCTAGGAGCCAGAGTATCATGAGGGCCCCGCAGAGCAATGCAAGCCTGGTCGCCTCCGACAACAACAATGTTAAGGCCTGTTTCAACTGCCGTGAGACAGGGAATTTCATTGCCAATTGCCCTTATGCCAAGAATAAGCTGGCTACATCAGCCTTCTCCAACACGGTGAATGGACCCAGACCAGCCCTGACCGGTGCCAACCAAATACCCATCCGCAACAACGACAACAGTTAGCAGATGAAGCAGCCCCAGCAATCATTTGGACGAGCCCGTGTCAATCACATCGACGTGCAGGAGGCTCAAGGAGCTCAGGGTGTAGTGCTCGGTGAGTACCTAGCCAACTCAGCTCTGGCAACAGTACTATTTGATTCTGGAGCATCGCACTCGTTCATATCCTCAAGTTTTGTGGAAAAACACAAAATACCTACAGTACTACTAAAGACACCCCTATTAACCCGGACGCCTGGAGGCGACATCAAATGTCGATTAGGTTGTCCACGGGTAAGAATCAACTTAAGTGGGGTAGAATTTCTAGCAGACTTGGTAGTACTTAAGTCTAAGGGAATAGACATGATCCTTGGAATGGACTGGTTAAGCCGACACAATGGCCTCATAGGTTGTACTGACAAAGTGATACACCTAACAAACCCCGAAGGAGTACAAGTAATCTGCCATACCCGTGAAAGCGAGTTTAACCCAATGGTGTTTAGCATGGAAGCCATGCCCTTAGAAGGAGTCCCTGTAGTAAACGAATACCCAGATGTCTTCCCCGAGGAACTTCCCGGTATGCCACCGGACAGGGATATAGAGTTCGTCATTGACCTTATCCCTGGGACCTCTCCTATAGCCAAGAGACCCTATAGGATGGCGGCCTCTGAGTTGACGGAATTAAAAAAGCAACTAGAAGAACTGCAACGAATTGGCTTCATCAGACCAAGCTCGTCGCCATGGGGAGCCCCAGTTCTATTTGTCAAGAAGAAAGATGGGAGTATGAGGTTGTGTGTAGATTACCGGGCACTGAACGAGGTTACCATTAAGAATTAGTACCCCCTCCCCAGGATTGATGACCTTTTCGATCAGCTAAAAGGAGCCAAGTACTTTTCCAAGATCGATCTAAGGTCAGGATATTTTCAACTTAAGATTAGAGAAAGTGACATCCCTAAGACAGCTTTTGTCACCCGTTACGGGCAGTTTGAGTTCACCGTAATGTCCTTCGGACTAACCAATGCCCCTGCCTATTTTATGAACCTCATGAATAAAGTATTTATGGACGAGCTGGATAAGTTTGTCGTAGTCTTTATCGACGACATACTTATCTACTCCAAGAGTATTCAGGAACATGAGCAACATCTGCGGGTAGTATTGGAGAAGCTGAGAATACATAGGCTATATGCCAAGTTTAGCAAGTGTGAATTCTGGCTGGAGAGAGTAGCTTTCCTTGGTCACATTTTGACCGCGGAAGGCGTAGCAGTGGACCCAGAGAAGGTCGAAGCAGTTTCCAACTGGCAGCGACCGACTAATGTTAGTGAAATCAGAAGTTTTCTTGGATTAGCCGGGTACTATCGGAGATTTATTGAGGGATTCTCCAAGATAGCTCGACCCATGATGGAACTTCTTAAGAAGGAGAAGAAGTTCACCTGGACGGAATCTTGTGAAAGAAGTTTTCAAGAATTGAAGCAAAGGTTGACAACCGCCCCAGTGCTGACCCTGCCGGACATTCATCGGGATTTTGTCATTTATTGTGACGCATCCCGACAAGGATTAGGATGTGTGCTGATGCAAGACGGGAAGGTCGTTGCATATGCTTCCCGCCAACTCAGGACTCATGAGCAGAACTATCCGACCCATGATTTGGAATTTGCGGCCGTAGTGCATGCCCTTAAGATTTGGAGACATTACTTGATTGGAAATAAGTGTGTGATTTACACCGACCATAAGAGTCTGAAGTATATCTTCACCCAGCCGGATTTGAACTTAAGGCAAAGAAGATGGTTGGAATTGGTTAAGGACTACAATTTGGAAATCCATTATCACCCCGGAAAAGCAAACGTGGTAGCCGATGCCTTAAGCCGGAAATCCTATGGACAAAAAGATGACCATCTGCGTGAGGAAATGGCACGATTAAATGTGCACATTGTTCCCCGAGGTTCCAGCCATGTGCTGAACATCCAATCAACACTAGAGGATAGAATTAGAGAGGCTCAAAGCTCGGATCAGGAGTTAATAAGGATCTGCAGACAAACCGGAGAAAACAAAGCACCGGATTTCCGAGTGGACGATAAGGGAACGTTATGGTACGTGAATAGGATTTGTGTACCCCAGAATGGAGACTTTCGGCGGATAATCATGGACGAAGCCCATAACTCGGCCTACTCCATCCACCCCGGATCCACCAAAATGTATATGGACATAAGGCAAAAATATTGGTGGAATGGAATGAAGGCGGATATTGCACGATTTGTGGCCCATTGTGATACTTGTCAAAGGATCAAGGCCGAACATCAAAAGCCAGCAGGATTATTGCAACCCCTACCCATTCCGATTTGGAAATGGGATGAGATAGGAATGGACTTTGTAGTGGGCCTACCTAGAACACAGAAGGGACACGATTCTATATGGGTAATAGTGGACCGACTCACTAAATCGGCTCATTTCATACCCGTACAAACTAATTACGGCGGAGAAAAGCTGGGAAGGCTTTATGTGGAAAACATAGTAAAGTTACATGGAGTGCCTAGCAGAATTGTCTCAGATAGAGGAACCCAATTCACCTCTAGGTTTTGGAAAAGCTTGCATCAAGCCATGAGCACCAAGTTAGATTTCAGCTCCGCATACCACCCACAGACGGATGGTCAAACCAAAAGGGTAAATCAGATTATGGAAGATATGCTGAGAGCATGCGTCCTGACCTATGGAAAGGATTGGGAGCAGAGTCTGCCTTATGCAGAATTCTCGTACAACAATAGTTACCAAGCCAGCTTGGGTATGTCACCATTCGAAGCTCTCTATGGAAGGAAGTGCAAAACTCCCCTAATGTGGTTAGAAGTTGGAGAACGTGCCCTAGTGGGACCTGCACTTATAAAAGAAGCAGAAGAAAAAGTAGCGGAGATCCGCGAGAAATTGAAAGCGGCTCAATCCCGACAAAAGAACTACGCGGACAAGAAAAGGTGAGAAATAAGTTTCAACCTAGGAGATTTTGTTTATCTCAAGGTCTCACCTATTCGAGGGACCCGAAGGTTTCAAGTACAAGGAAAGCTAGCCCCTCGGTACATTGGACCGTACCAAATTCTGAAGAAAGTCGGAGCCGTAGCATATCGATTGGAGCTACCAAGAGAAATGGCAGATATACACCCAGTGTTTCATGTCTCGCAACTCAGAAAGTGTTTGAGAGTACCAGAGCTAGAACACGTGCCAACAGAGGCAATAGACCTGCAACCGGATCTGCGATACCAGGAGATACCGGTCAAGATTTTGGACACTGTCTCCAAGAGGACAAGGAATTCCGAAGTACAGATCTATAGAGTTCAGTGGAGCAGACATGGAATAGAGGAAGCGACATGGGAACGTGAAGATGCCCTAAAGAAAGAGTTTCCCCATCTGTTTAGGAGCCAGTAGAATCTCGAGGACGAGATTCATTTTAAGTGGGGTAGGTTTGTGACGTCCCGAAAATTCACCAAAGAAATCACACGCTAAAAACGTTTTCAGAGACGTTTTCATCGAAGCCCTAATTCCCCGAATCCCCGAACCGACACCGAATCTGGCCGCGGTCCCACCCCTCGTTCTCCTCGCGCAGCGTGCAAGCGTCGCGCGCGCGTGGCCGACCAGCCGCGGTCACCACCGCGAATCTCGCCAGCGCGAGCACGCCCGCCCGCCCGCTCTCTCTTTCTCTATTTCCTTTTTCCCCATTTCTCCTTTCCTCTTTTCCTTTTTCATTTTTCCTTTCCTTTTTCCTTCTTCCTATTTCTTTTTCCCTTCTCTTCCTCTCCCTCCTTACTTTTTCCTTTCCCTTTCCTTTCTTTTTCCCCCTCCTCCCTCTTCTCTCTCCCTCCTCCCTCCCTGCTGCGCGCCCGAACGCCACACCGCCCTGGCCGCGCGCCTGCTCTGCCCACGCCGCGCGCGAACCCTTGCCCCGGTTCGCCCCCAGGCACGCGCAACGCGTGACCGCGCGCCACGCCGTGCCACCCGCCGCTCGCACCCCCGCACCTGGCCCGCGCCTCGCCACGCCGCGCGCACGCGCGCGCCCTCCCCCGCGCGTGGCCGCGCCGCCCGTCGCCTGCCGCACTGCCCGCCGCTGGCGCCCCGCCCTTGCCGCTCGCGCCGTTGCTCCTGTGCCCGCACCGCGCCCGGCCCCTCGCACGTGCACCACCGCGAAGCCACTGCCGAGCAGCAGCGCCGCGTCCTCCGCCGTCGGCACAAAGCCGCCTGCCCCGCTCACACATGCCCGTGCCGTCACCTCACCCCGTGCTCACCGCCCGCACGCCACTCCACGACGGCCGCAAGCAGCCGGAGCGCCATTAATGGCACCCTGCACTGCCCGCCGGCCACCACCGTTCGGCCCCCTCCTTTCCACCGCCTTACCCTGCCTATAAGTAGGCCCCCGCGCAGCTCGTCTCCCCCACGGCCTCCACCACTACTCCCAGCTCCCTCCCCAAGCCCCCAGCGCCGCCTCGCCGAGCCACCAAAGCCGCCGCCGCCCGCTCCTGTCGTCCGGCCTCCTCACGCTGCCCCGACCCGAGGTGAGGCCGGGAATCAAGCCCCCTCCTTCTCCCCTCCCTTTTCCCCCATCCCGGGCCACCATCGAGCCCTGGACCGCCGTAATCGGCCAGGCGCAGGACCCCCTCCCCTCCTCTGTTCTCTGCCGACTGGAGGAAGAAGAAAGGGCAAACTGCCCCTAGGCCCTCCCCTTTCCCCCTATTCTTTTAAGAACCCTTCCACTCTTTGCTTTTATTTGCAAAAGGATCCCAGTTCTTTACGATAATCCAAAATAGACCCTTCACTATAGAAATTCAATTTTAAATAAACCCCTACACCTTTCTACTATGCCCCAAATGTTTCTAAAAATCATAACTAAGTCCTTTTCCATTTCATAACTATTTTCAAATGAGCCCCTGGACCCTTGTTTAACCCCTAAACCCCTCTTTACCTCGTCATTTCATGCGTCAAACGATCTCCGATCGACCTGAAACTTTACCACACCCTTTCTAGCATGGTTTTGGTCGTGTCATTAGGAAACCACCTAGAAATATTGCTCCTATCCCCATAAAAACTGGTTTTGAAAAATGTTTTTAAACAGACCTTTGCATACAACCGAGTTTTCCGCAAATGAACCCTAACTTTATCCTTGGACTGTCCTGTGCATTGATTTCTGTTATCCCCCCCCCCCCGTGGGTGTGATTAGACTTGCTGAGTACGTTTGTACTCACCCCATTCTTACTTTTTACAGCAGAAGACCCAGACTACCTCCCCGAAGACGTCGAGTAGGGTTTCGTCCTGCACCCAGTCTTGCCTGTGGTTAGGGCCACCGATGGAGTTCCGCATGGCACAAGATTCTGATGACCCTCTTTTCGTAGCTAGTGTAGTAGTGTGGGTTTTAGTTGTAATCCTTGCGATAGTGGCGCTTCACTGCCCATTACCGCGTAGAGTTGTACGGTGATGTACCATCTGATGTAATAAAAGTGTTATCAGCCTCCTGGGACTGATAAAGCATCACTTTTAAGTCTTCCCTGATGGGGGGACGCTTCACTCAGGCACTTGCATTGCACTTGCATTTGCACGACATACAAGAGGCATACAAGAGCATAAAAATGGTTAGGTGAATATGATGACTAAATAAAGCATGATTAAATCAGCAAAAAATACAAAAATAAGTTTCATTATATTACTTACGCTGATGTTTGTGAAGATGATCCATTTTGTGAAGATGAGACTTTTCTCTTCTGACTAGCGATGGGGCCTCCTTGACAATGCTTGGCTATATGGCCTAGTTCATTATATTCAGAATATGGTTTTCTTTTTTCTTTTTTGCTAGTACCTGCCTCATGATAGAACTTGATCTTAGAATTTCTTGGCCTTTCTGGTTTCCTTCTTAGTTTAGGCTTCTTGATTTTATAGCCTAAATCAATATGTGGCTAGTTATCCTTGGGTGTCATAGGATTGAAACTACATGCATGTACCTTTTTGAACCTATATCAACAGAGAAGTACTCATGGACAAATTCATCCATCTGTACATCCCTACTAAGCTTAGCAATGAAAGCTAAAGCACGGTTGCAGGGCTTTCCAGTGACTTGCGAAGCCCTACAACTACATGCCATTTGTTCCAAATTGATAGCATGTCTCCATATGTTCACTGTTACTTCAGCTGTTCCAGCCCCACATATCAATACATCATGATCCTTGATCGTCTTGGATTTAGAATTAGAGCATCGGTGATAGATGGAATGATTTTTCCTAACATGTTGCGAGCAATCTTGGCTCTCCAAACAAATTTCTCAATGATCATCTGTCTTATCTTGCCATGCATATCAACAATTTGATAATCCTTGATTTTTGACACCTAACTATTGAAGCATTCAGAAAGGTTGTTGTTGATATAATCTACTTTGCAGTCTTTGAAGAATTTGCTTCTACTCCACACATATGGATGATTGCCATCTAACCAAGCAAGTGCACTAGGATCCTTCTCTTCTATCTTGTTCATGAAGTAGTTGAAGTTATCAGTTGTGAAGCTGGCTGACCACATATTCTTACCATACAGCTCACTATTGAACCTATCCTTCTTCATATTTTTCACAAGTGCCTCGTGCATTCTCTATGTTCCACTCCTGGGTACACATCATCTACAGCCCCCTCTATTCCTTTACCTGCATCTTGTTTGATCACCAAACCTTAGGAGTACCAATAGCCTTCTTCAAGTTATTGACAAACCATATCCAGTTGTCCTTAGACTCGATCTCAATCACACCATAAGCCACGAGAAATAGCCAGTTATGACCATCTACTGCAACAACTGCTGCCAACTGACCTCTTGACCTTCCTGTTAAGTGTGTGGCATCCATAGCAATGTAGGGTCTACATCCTTGCAAAAATCCATCAATGCATGGTTTGAGGGCAACAAAAAACCAGCTGAAACACTTGTCACCATTTTCATCTTCTTTGGTGTCTAGTTCAACAATGCTACCAGGTACTACTCTAAGAAGCTCAGCTTGATAGGTAGGTAGCAAGTCATAATTGTCATCCCACTTCCCATATATGATGTCCATTGCTCTCTGTTTGCTTCTGAAAACTCTATGATATGGAATATTTATGGAATACTTCTTCTGCAGCCTACTGTGCAACTCCTCCAGCATACCCATAATACGCATACGGTGGTGCTGGCGGCATGCCCATCGCAGAATTCCATGACCTGCTCCGCGTCATCCTTCCTAACATGCTACTCCTGCGTGCGGCTTCCATTGGCTGCAACTCATAGGTCAAGCTCCGACACTTATATAAATGATACCCCGGGTTAGGAAGCGGGATTTCATTTACATAGCCCGGGAAAAAGAAAACAAGAGTGCCATCTGGAGCATGTTTGAGTGTATGCCCATAAACCAAATAATTTTCGTCAACCATTAAACGCGGGGAGCTGATATAAGAATGTTCGCCCAGCTCAAAGCACCCAAACGCTCGGCAATTCAGGTAATCAAAGAAGTGCATTCAATGGTGCCCACCATGGCAAAATTTTGTAGCCATTGTTTTATCATAGAATTCCCTGGGGAAATCTTGATTTTGTTCACCATGGTGAAAAGAATTTGAAGTTCATCTATACGAATAGGCGGAACATCATATCTTGGTAAACAAGTTAAGGCGAGCCATTTATGCATCAAACACAACGTGGGGTTTTGAATGTCATTGCATCGTGGTTTCCAATAGGTGCTTTCCCCCGAAATGGACTGCCAAAAGCTTTGCTTTTCAAAACCGCGAGTAGCTTTTACAACATTAGAATTGCAACGGTGATAAAAACTCAAAATCATGCTAAGTTCCTTCCAAGAAAGAGAAAATTCATTTCCGAAAAGGCGGAAAGAGATGCCATCATTTTCCTCAATGAGGGTGCATAAAAACTGGATGGTCAAATCCCGGTAACCCAGCTCAGAAACATTCACAAAATCAGTCCACCCCACGGCCTTCCAAATGCTGGCAAACTCATTATCCATACCTATTTTCTATAGGAGGTCGGGGTCGAAGATCCTCGTGTGGTGGAATCACTAGTCCTTCAGCATGTTGTAGCCTTAAAACTCGTGATCACCTCGGATGTCGAGGTGGGACTCATCATAGGCTTCTTCTTCCTCCTCTTCAGGCTATTGCTCAGGTGCTTGAGGTTCGGCCTGCTGCTCCTGGAATTGAGGGTCGAGCTGCTGGGATGATGCTTCTTCAGGCTCTCCCATGGGACTCAGCACGTAACTGCTGGAGTGGTGCGAGCTTCAGCCGCCAGAAGAGTGGCTCGATTTTGAGCCCATCACCTTCTTGAGTGTGCCCATGACCTTCTTGCCGAAACCCTTTATGCCTGCAAATGAGGGAAAAGAATGATACACAAACAATTCGAAACGGGTTATGTGAGAGTTAGCAAAAAGAGGTTAGCCATCTGAGATTTAGTAGTCCTTGCGAGGCTTGGTCGCCTCCACAACAAATCATCCTTGTGGGTAGTAACGCTGCACAAAATCATGCTTGTGGGTGAGAACGCACCACAAAATTGTTCTTGCGGGATAGTAGGACCTCCACAAACATGTTCTTGCAGCGTAACCAGAAGGAAACATGAAATGCAAATGGAAGGAAAAATGAGGGAAATCTTTTTTTCTTTTTCTATTGGATTTAGAGTAAGAACACAAGAACAAGAACAGAGGGAGATGAAACTCGAGTGCTAGCAGGTGCAGCTCGGTTTGGGGCAACAAGAGGGCCATGTGCACCAGCTTTTATAGAGGAGCCTCCCCCTTGGTTCGGCCGAACCAAGTGGGTCAGCCGGCCCCATTTTGATGCCAAAATAGCAGAGCTTTTGCTGCCGCCTTAATCACCTGCCACAAAGCCCAAAAGCACTTGAATGCATGTAGAACTAGGCCGGCGCAGGCCTAGGTGTGGCCCCAAATGAACGTGGACATGAAAATCATCCACATTCATGCATGTACTAGGTTCCAAATGCTCATGGCTGAAATTTTCTCCCCAAAATGCCCTTTGTATGTTTGTCTAAATCCAAATTTTGTGAGGGATGCAAATGCAAAAGTTGAGGGAATCAAATATGCAAGGGTCTGAATGCAAAAGATGCAAATGCACATGCAAAATTAGAATAAAAAATCTGAAAATTCAAACATGCAATGAGTGAAATCAAATATGGGATAACTACCGATTTGCCTGTCGGCAAGGGTTCAATATTTTAAGTCTTTTGAATGAGACACTTTCATCTGTCAATTTGAAATTTGATTGATGGAGAATTTGAGTTACCTTTGATGGAGATTTCTTGACTTACCACTCATTTTGATTGTCGATGAAATTCTTACCTCGGAGCTGGTGTTAGTGGGTCTTTGGTAATATCTTCTTACTTCTCTTGATCGAAGTCAAGAATTATTTTTTATGTTGATCGTCCCGTACTGGTGACCCTGAGAAATGAATTAATTTCCACTTCTCTAATTCATTGCACCATGGTGATGTGGCTTGATTGTCCAGTCAATATAAGCTTCTCCTATCGGTGGTGATCAGGCAACAACGATAGAAATTAATTTGAAGGAAAATCTAAGCCGTAGTGTTGAAGCTTGATGGTGCAATTTGGATTGATTTGATCGCCGAGAGTTGAGCTTTTGAGAATAATATCACACTATCACACTTTTCTAAGAGTTGACACAGATTTGTCATGAATTCACCAGTAGATCAGAATCAATCAAACACTACCCTGTCTTCACAAATAAGAGAAAACAACGAGGTTGTCCTGCTAAAACATTGTCTACCAAACATAGATAAAACCTAGAACAATAATAAATCTTTTAAGATGTGCCTTCCCTGGTAATGGCGCCAAAAATGCTTGTTGACCTTTGTTAGCGTCATCACCAGGGTTGTTAGTTCCCGGTAACGGCACCACAAATGCTTGTCGGCATTTCTTATGTCAAAGATAAATCGCAAGTGCACGAAATAATGTTTTAGCATTTTACCCGTGAGTAATCTTGGGTGTTATATTTATATTTCCACAGGGAAGATGGTGGTTTAAAGAGTTATCAAGTTCGAGCGAATATCATGATTAAATATCCAAAGTCTGAGTAGGGGTAATTGATAATATAGTTGAGAGGTAGTGTGACACAAGATATGCCATCCTCAGATTAGAGATTACTAGGATTAGAGCTAGGCACAGGAGCACTCAAGGGCATATAAAGATTATTCCTATCGAAAGCAAGCATAGCTCATACTTGTATATACATACCAATACACATGCTTAGGACCGGGTTCTAGGCTCCTAGGCACTACTAGGAGAACCGCACATGACTGGCAGAGGGGCCACCAGACAACTTGGCTACTTTATGGACCTCTTACAACCACTACTTGAACGGGGAGGGTTCCGTTGGACGGACAGGGCTGTCACCGCCTGCCGCGTACCTCATCAAACCATGGGGTAGGACCGCATTCAAATGTAACCTTTAACCTAGACACCACGTCTGCATTAACGATTACCACTCTAGCCTCGCGTAAGGACATCTGTCTCTATCAGGAGCCTTAGTTCTAGAGCGCCCAGTTAAGGGGGATGAAACTGTTGTTGTGGCCTAAATGTGTTACCACGTCTAAGCATGCAAGGCACATGAAACAAGCATGTACTATAATGGATCACATACTAACCATAAGCATATGAACCAAAGACGAGCTAAGGAAATAAACTTTATTACTAAACTCAAGTCATTATATAAAAGAGAAGATACAAGACCAAACCATACTCTTCATGAAGACCCAAATACCTTGAAGAACTACTCTCCACTTACACTCCACTAGCCTAGAGACCTTTATAAGAGAGGAGAGGACTACATCTTGGTGTTTTTATTTTGGAGGACCCCCTTGTATTTATAGGTGTGGCACACCTCCTTTCGATCAGCAAAATAGCATGAGCCTCATGGAACCGACCTTGAGAAGAGTTCTGGAGGCGCCACGTGGAAGGAGAAAGGCGGCGGAGTTCATCCTAGTTCGGCTGAACCATGTGTTCGGCCGACCTGGGACTGGCCCTAACTGGCCTCATCTTTGGTTGAACCACTGCCTGGTGGGCCCTCACGCCTCTATTTGATGATAGAGCTGAAGTTAAGTCGGTTTGCCTAGGTTGTGGGCCTTCCAATCCATGTGATGTCCATGTGGCGATGCGTGTTTCGTTGAGGCTTTTCTCCTTGGATCAAAGGGTGTGCTTTCTCCTTTATTTTTAGATAAATTCCTACATACACAAATTTCTCCAAGGACATGTGGAATGTAGGTATTTTTATTAGTAGCACGTGTATAAGAAATACAAATTTCTCCTTATTTGAGGTCAAGTTGACGCTTATTTTTGGTCTGTAACGAGCGTCAACACCCGCCAGGCCGCGCCCCTGCCGCTCGCCACCGGAATCGCTGCAAGAATTGCCGCCAGCTGCTAGGGTTCAATACCACGGGGATGGTTTGGGAGAGAGAGGGTCAGGAAGGCCACGGTGATGGTTGAAGGGATAAGGGGTATATTCATCTTTTCACCCTACTACAAAGGGTTTTCTCTTTTTTTTAATTCTATTATTTTTGTTAGCAACCAACATAGTAAATAGTAGGGGCAAATAGAGTCTTCATTGTTAAAAAGTGGGGGTAAAATCACAAACGGAACAAAAGTAAGGGTAAAATCACAATAGACTTTCAAAGTAGGGGCCAACAACGCAATAATCCCAATAAAATACTAGTCTCCACTTCTTTCAACTCAGGACGTCACATTAGGAGAGTGAGGATTAGAACACACAACACAACTTGAGATAAAGAGATGAAGAAGAAGGAGACGCATATGTCCATATTTGATAGTTCTAAACTGTCTCAAGTCAGTGATTTGAAAGCTTAAACATGCTTGGATTTGCGCCAGACTTTATGAGCACATTCTACACTTAGAGTAATTTGATCTGATCAATTGGTTTGAGGATTGGTTGAGTAGAGCATCAGATTTGAGAGGGGTTTGTCAGTTCGGGTGACTACAATTTTAGCAAAAAGCAGTTCACTAGAAGATCAGTTTGATGAAATAGTGCCCAATTAAGCTGAAACTTTATCAGTGATTAAGGAACTCATGGATCTACTTGCCTACCAAAATCTATGCACAATAGACCTGTGGTTTGTGAGTGTGAATTGATTAGTGAAGGGGACATATCGGTTGGTTGCAGTGGAAGCTTGGAGTAGATAAGTTGGTTCTATGGGTTTTTACTCCTCACCTTGAGGAGATTTTTCACGTAAATTGTTGTGTCTTTGTGCATGTGATTGTAATTATTTCGTTGGATATCTGTTGGTAGATGTTCTCATCAATGTTCATCACAAGATGAGGGATTAATTGGTGCATAGCTAATTCCCTCTATCCCAAAACTAGAACTTTAGCAATCATGTGCGACTTCGTGTTTAAGACCCCCTCTTTCAAAGATAGATCTTTTTGCGCCCTCATACACAAGACTCAGTATGTATGACCCATCAAAATTCAAAAATACGAGAACCAGTCAAGAAGAAATTAAGATTACATGGTGTTGACGGCCATTAAATCACACTTTGTCCGTCAACTTCTTAGGAATAAATAGAGCTTTGCATATGTTCCATACATATTTTATTTATTCCAATAAAGTTCCGTAAGTTTTGGATGAGTTGTGAATGCAGAGACAGGTTTATCAAAAATGAGGCAAAATGGGAAAAATCCCAGGCCGACCGCCTCACCTAGGCCGACCGGCCTGGCACGGGACCCAATCGCCACGTCATCGATCCAGGGGGGCAAGAAAACATACTTACCTTGATCCTGAGCCATGCACTTGAAGTCGGTTTGATCATATGACCCGAAAGGCTTCACCCATGGATTGAAGGGCCCACCTGCATACAAGACTTGGGCAAAATCCTGAGATTCGCCTCCCTGGACAAAGCACAAGCGTTGATCATGAAGTCGGTGAAACGGAGGGACGAAACGCGCCGAGGTCAGGCCGGCCGGCCTTGACTAGGCCGGCCAGCCCCCAACTATCAAACCTCGGATCAACACAACTGCCACTAACACTACGAGAGCATCAGGATCATCCAGGAGAAGGGCGGTGCCAAGTGGCACAAATCCCAGGCCGGCCAGCCTAGGAGAGGCCGGCCGGCGCCACTTTGCAGTCCTTTCTCTTCCAGCCGCCGAAGTAAGCTCTAGATTCCCGATAACTAGTTAGATACAAGGTTTAGTCTAGAGAGGCTAGCTCGTTAGTCTAGAAGTGTTTTAGGAGTCTTTCTTGCTCGTTGTTCTCCCAGCTGCTTACCGCTCTAAGGTCTAGAGCCTCCTATGTCAAACGGTCATTGCCTGGCCGTTTATCCTATCTTATTATATCTGGCTTACCCTCACTAAGTTAGTTGGTGGATATTTACAGTAAAGTTTATCACTCGTTCATTTGATAAACTTTAGAACCATAGTGCTTCCCCATGGAAATTTACGATACCCTGGAATACTCCAAGGTGAAGTGCTACAACGGTGGATTATGTGCGCTTGCGGAATACATATTCTATTAGGCATAAGAAACGCCAACAAGCATTTCTGGCCCCGTTGCTGGTGAAGCAATTGGTGCTAAAGATATCGGTTAATAGTTTAATAAATTTACTAATTTATCGCCACTAATTTTAGCGGGCTTACCATTGCTCTCTTGTCTTTCTAATACATGCAGAGCAGTGTATGACCAGTTTCGATCTACCATACAATTTCAACCCAAATCCAAAAAGAATTGGCGAATTATCTGACGTAGAGTCGTCCCACCTCATAAAAGGCTTTCATTAGGCCAAGGTTCGACAACACTAGCTTCATCACCCATGGCTCAGAAGCCACTCCGTCAATTCTCAGCCCCGTCCAGCAGCCATATCCCTACTGGACTGAACACCTACAACGGCAATGAAGGCTTTGAGCTGAAGACTGGGCTTGTCAACATGGTCCAAGCAAGTCCTTTCTATGGTAAGGCATTAGAGGATGCTAACGCTTATCTTCAGAACTTCCTGGAAGTGAGCAGCACAATCAACCCCAGAGGCACTACAATGGAAAACATTCATCTTCGTCTATACCCATTCTCTCTGCTTGGGAAAGCAAAGATGTGGTTCTAGACCAACAAGGATGCATTCACCACATAGGATGCCTGCTCTAATGCATTCCTGGCCAAGTACTTTCTAGTGGGCAAGACCAACACCCTTCGGAACAGGATTTCCAGTTTTTAACAACTTTAGGATGAAACCATCCCGGAAGCCTGGGAACATCTCCAGGAATACATCGCAGCATGCTCACACCACGGCATGGAAGTGTGGCTGATCATCCAGAACTTCTTCCATAGCCTGAATCAGTGAACGCAAGACCACATAGATGCAGCAGCAGCAGGAGCATTTCTCTCCCTCAACGTTGCAAGAGCTAAGGCGCTCATCGACAAGATTGCCTCCAACTAGTGTTGGAAGGAAGATAGGCAACCAACCCGTGCTAAAGGAGTACACCAAATTGATGGTGTAGGTACGCTGGCAACCAAGATGGATCTCTCATGAAAAGATTGAATCTCCACACCAAGAGGTCAACCAGATCATGGAGTCTCGGATCACATGTGCGACATGTGGTGATACTGGGCACTAGGGCAACAGTTGCCCGACGACTCAAGAGGAAGTGAACTTGATTGGGAATAACAATTCCAATAACTCAGGCTACTGTGCTCAGCAAGGTTGGAACTCCAAGCCCAACCTCCCCTTCAGTCAACAAGAAGGTAACAACTTTAATAACAATTTTCAGCCTTCTTTAAAAGACCTAGTGTACGGCCAAAGCCAAATTAATGATAACATTAGCAAGAAATTTCAAGCTAATGATAAAATTTTGGAGTCTTTGGCTGCACAGCTAGAGGGGTTTAACTCTGTTATTAAAAACAAGCTGAGCTTCAATAAAATGATACAAACCCAAGTAGCTCAGCTGGCCTCATCTTGCCCTAACCATAACTCGGGAAAGCTACCCGGGCAACCGGAAGTGAATTCCAAGGAAAGTGTGAACACGGTGACTATGTGGACTGGAAAGTCCATGCATGATCCACCCCATCCACAGGATGCAGGTACACGGTGGAAGACCGTAACCGCCACGGATGCCAAAGCTGAAGACGAAGAGTAGGATAAGGATTTCAATTAGAGAGCAAACACCCATGAACATGCATCATGGGTGATTAGGCTCCCTTTGCACCGTTCACGTCCCATCATGCAACATTCTCGCTTGGTGCTCATGCAGGAATGAGACATGATGAACGAGGACATTCAAGACAAAGCAGAGTGCATTGAGGTGCAGCACCAGGCTGACTGGCCCCATCATGGCTGGCCGGCCTCTCCCTCGCCACCGCCGTCTCATCGTCACCAACCGATGCACGATCACCTACAGGCCTATGCGTAGCTTCTCGCGGTGGAGCTCCCAGCACCGTTCCTTAGCCGACCAGCCTGGCACCTTCTCTCAGCTATAAAAGCTGAGGCGCCCGGCGTCTCTCGTCGCACCACCTGCTTAGGTACACAAGCACCTCTCTGAGTATGAGTCTCTCTTCTCCCTTCCTAAGTATCCTTGCTAAATTAAGCTCTTGGAGCTAATTAGGCAAAGGTGCTTAGTGCTAGCTCACCCACCAAAAATAGAATAAAGGAGTAGCTAATAACCAAAAAAATCAGTGCTAACTTCTGCTTAGCCAAGAAAAATACTAAAAATATTTTCCCTCTTTGAATAAAGCTTTGGCACGCTTGAACGACGAACGTCTATGGTGGTTAATTCCCCACAAGGATGATTAACGACTAACAGTCCTTCTGGTATTTTGTGTGTGCACTAATCTTTTGTAGGCACCATGTGGACTGTTACGAAGAACAAGATCAAGAAGCTCAGCCCCTCCAGTTTAGGCATTCGCAAAGTTTGGTGTCCTTCCGAGATAGTGTTTCCCATGAGGACACGACTCCCGCGGTGCCTAGGAACTGTGTCCGCATTCACATTCATGTCCTAACTACAATCGATTCGATCGTAGCTCGGAACGAATACGAGCGAGAAGCACTGGAGCTCCTCAAGAAGCAGAGTTTCTGCCACACAAAGATTTTTGAGCCCCTCTTCATCATCAAAATGGGCCTGAAACAAGACATGATCCGTGCCTTCAGCTACGTTGGTTGGTATGACTTTGCCAACATCACAAAGACAAGTTCGCAACTCTTAACCATGGAATTCCTTATGTCTCTTGGCACTGAAGAAATAGCTAAAACAACTAAAATCTATTTCCATTTCTTTGATGAGAAATATGAGTTAACGGCAAAAGAGCTTAGCGTTGGGCTTGGCTTTAGTAAAAAGTGCTTGCTAGATCCTAATGCCCTCATAAAAGACTATCAGTATGATCGCACAACCTGGTGGAACGAAATTTCTGAAGAGCCTGTTAGTAGTAAAAATAGTATAGTGTCAATTCATAATCCTACACTTAGACTGCTAGCAAAATTGCTCTGCATGGTTGTCCACCCGCGCTTCGACCTGCGCCTCTGCAGTATCTTTTCGCTATGGCTAAAAAGATAAAGTTCTCTCCCATCATGAGCATGTTGGCTCATTGGCAAAAGATGATCACGGGCAGAGGTCCCATCGACATAACCTCCTTGGTTACGCACATTGTTGCGCATGTCGGTGCGTTGGATAATGCCTAGGTCACCTATCTACCTTTGACGGAGGCCTTCCAATACCGAGTAGGCCTAGAGCATTTTGTGCAAGGACATATGATGTGTGAGGGGCCAGGTAATTCTCTCTTCATATGCTACCCCAGGTATGACAAAGAAATCGAGCTTCCATGGCCAAAACTCTATCTCTACTCGATCAAGTGACTACTCTTACAAATGGAGAAGAAGAAGCCATCGCCGGTCCGGCGACACAAGGATGGGTTCGACTCAGTACTCAGCAGGAGCAGGTAGGTACTTCCCAGATGAACTTCGAGGAGACCTACGAGCATTACACTTAGGGTGGCGCGAGCACTGCCGGAGGATGTACTGAGTACGGTGAAGATCAGGGACCCTTCTACCCCCAGGTATGCAGAATTCTTATGTTCCGCAGGTGGGTCCATCGAGCTCGGCGCGATAAGGTTATGAGAACCCGATCATGCAAGGAATCATGAACATCACGACCCAGGTCAAGACTCTGGGCCAGCAACAGGACCAAATCAGTCAGGATCTCGCGCACAACACAAATCTCACCCAGGAAAGCTGGAGGATGAACACATCCATGCTCCACGATATCTCCGGTGTCTTCACCCATCTAGGCCTTGGGCCCAACCGGCACCAGCAGCCCCAACAGCACCAGCCGCCACCGTAGTACTACCCGCAGTAGTACTATCCATATCCGCCGTGGCACTACCCATACCAGCAGCAGCACCACGACCCCAAACCAGCAGAACTGAGCTTCAACTAAGCTTGGGGGTATATCCAGGTAAGTCATCTGACTCGTCCTTTTGTTCCAAGAATTGCCATGCCTTAATGAAATAATAATAATAATAATAGCAACAACAACAACAATAATAATAATAATGATAATGATAATGATGAAGATAATAATAATAATAAAATCTGAAAAAAATTGTTTCATGCTTTGAATAAATAAAACTCCTAACTTATATGTGTGGAAATTCATGTGAGCTCTACTTTTGGAAATGATGAATAGTTGCTTTGTTCATGCTCAGCAAGTGCCTCGTATATAACTTTTTACTCTCCTAGTACTTGATTTTGTTGGCACTTGGTAATTTTTTTCATTAATAATTCATGGTTTGTGGGAGCATGAGCTTGATTTCCAAATCTAGGTTGTTGGGAAATTTGAGATAGTGAAGCTGGAGTAAAACTGCATGCTCTAGTAAGGAACCTCTCAGAATTTGTTTAAAATAAAATCATGGTAAAGAGATCCCCTTTGGTTTACATATCCTATCCAGAGCCATAATATTTTACTACTTGAGCCATATTATGCTATCTTGAGTTGCTTTGAGCTTTGCCGAATGGTAAGTCCGTTCGAGGAAAGGTACTTGTCGTCTACTGATCTTCCTCCTTTGCGTACCCATTGTTCTGCTAGCCTCAAAAATATCTGGCTTGTCAGTGATTAATATCCACCTTCGCCAGATAATCTCCATTCATACCACAGCTCAAAATCTCCATAGTGAACTATCGGAGGAAATCTCCAGCCGGGTGGTGGAATGCACCCGCCTAATCCTAGTTTAGGAAGATTTTGGGAAAGACCTAGGAGCGCTTGATCAAATGGTGGATGAACATGGGAAAGACACGAGGATTTAGAGTGGTTTGGGCCGCCGGAGCGTAATACCTTACATCCACTTGTGTGTTGTATTGCTTGAGAAAGCTTGGTTGTGTGGATAGGAGTCTTATCGACTTAGAAGTTGTCGTTCTAACGAGTGCTCTCTCCCTTTTATAGACTAAGGGAGGTGCATACACTGAGCGGGACCCCGACAGGTGGGCCCGGCAACTGGAGCCTACAATACGAGAGATATGTAATCTTCTTCTCCAGATCCTCTCTGTAGTCCTCTCTATCGGGAAGTTGATGTGCGTATCTACAGCCAGGATATTGTCTTGTGCCGCCTTACCGGCACAGCGCCTGCTGTCAGTGTTACGCACAGTGGAAGATGTGCTGTCACTGTTGGGCTAGAACCCTCTGACAGGCGAAGAAGTTGCGCTGACCTGCCGCGCCGTCGCCTCTGCGCACACTGTAGCAGTGCACGCCTTGGCTCTCCGGTAGCAGACCATCATTACCCACGCGCGCGCGGCGTCGTGAGTTGACTGTACGCCGCTTGCCCATGCACAGTGCACAGTGATGCGACGCGCCGCCTTGGAAACAGGCGGGCTTACCATGGTGTCAGCATACCTGCCCAGCGTGTCAGTGGGCAGGCCATGCCCTGTCTTGGGCACGCGCAGTCCACCTACCCGCATTTAATGCGGTAGTTGGGCTAGCGCCCCACGGGAGGCCTTCTGCCATGGGCACGTGGCAGGGTTGGCCCTGCAGCCGCCTCCCAGGCAGCTTGAGGCGGCACGTGGTGGCGCCGGACCTCTTCCCGGGGGAAAGGGAGGTCCAGCCCCCCGAGGCCAGTCCGGATAGACAGCCCCAGAGGTGTCTGGCTCCCACACGTGGCGGCACCGGACTCCCTGGGGGGTCCGGTCCTGTGGAGGCCATTCCCGAGCATGCTATCCTCGTGGGCACGTGGAGGCGCCGGATCTATATGAGCACGGGGGGGGGGAGGGGGGGGAGGTCCGGAGATTATGATCCCAGCTTTCAGGCCCAGGCCGTATGCCCCATCA
Organism: Panicum hallii; assembly: GCF_002211085.1. NCBI lineage: Eukaryota > Viridiplantae > Streptophyta > Magnoliopsida > Poales > Poaceae > Panicum > Panicum hallii. The sequence goes on from NC_038044.1 coordinate 23,276,560, forward strand.
CCCATAGGACCAGGGTGAGGTCACGGATAACCTTGCGCCCATCTGGTTGGAGACCCTGTCAGACGACTTACTAACAGAAGGGGCCCGCGGAGAGGCAGATCTCCTCGCAGTGGGCCACCACGACCTTCTGGTCGTTGAGCAGCTCCTTGGCGATGATGGAGGATAGGCGGCCGAGCATGTGGTGGCGCACACGCCGGAGCCGGACACCATCACGCCCTTACCTGTGAGGTGGCAGTGACGCGCTAAGGGTCTGGACACCCTAGCAGGAGATACCTCTGTCCATATGTACCGACATGAACCTATCCATCCAAGAAAGCCCTCACAATATCCGTTGGCTACCATGAGAATATGGGTCATCTTAAAAAAAGCAAGGCAAAAAGGAGATAAGACCCATATCTCTCCACAATTTCTAAGAATCAAGGGATGAAAATAAAAAGACCAAAATTTCCCAGTGTGAGTCCATTCTCCCCCTCTCCTCTGAACATCATACCTTCCATAAGATCGGGATTTGATCGGGTGCCAATCTCTTGCGAGCTCGGCAGGAAAGGTAACCAAGGTATGCAATACTCTTCCTACCTATGAACTCCATATATCAGCCTTAGAAGTAGGAAGAAGATGGTCAATTTCCAACCATGGTGAGGACTATACACCTTGAGCAACTTTGAGAGCACAATTGGGGAATCTTAATCCATCCTTACAAAAACTTGCGGAAAAAATCCGAGATAGGAACCTGAACAGGAAGCAGGAAAACTACGGTGGAAACTGTTCAGTCTCTCAACCGCTCAAGATGAGGGACGAAATGCGGGTAAGCCCCACACTCCGAACCAAGGTACCAGCCAACATTCTCAAGGTACATACGAGTTAGAGTAATATGTTATGCATAAGGTACCTGCAGGGGGTGAACATTGACGCAACTCCTGATCCCCTAAGCCTAAGTTTCAGCCTTGCTCAAGGACGAGCAAGAGTTTAAGCTTGGGGGTGTGTTGACGGCCATTAAATCACACTTTGTCCATCAACTTCTCAGGAATAAATAGAGCTTTGCATCATGTTCCATACATATTTATTTTTATTCTAATAAAGTTCCACAAGTTTTGGATGAGTTGTGAATGCAGGGATAGGTGTATCAAAAATGAGGCAAAATGGAAAAAAATCCCAGGCCGGCCGGCCTCACCTAGGCCGACCGGCCTGGCACAGGACCCAATTGCCACATTATCAATCTAGGGGCAAGAAAATACACTTACCTTTGATCCTGAGCCATGCACTTGAAGTCAGTTTGATCAAATGACCTGAAAGGCTTTACCCATGGATTGAAGGGCCCACCTGCATGCAAGAATTAGGCAAAATCCTAAGATTCGCCTCCTTGGACAAAGCCCAAGCGTTGATCATCAAGTCTATAAAATGGAGGGACGAAACGCGCCGAGGTCAAGCCGGCTGGCCTTGACCAGGCCGGCTGACCCCTAACTGTCAAACCTCGGATCAACGCATCTGCCACCAACACCAAGAGAGCATCAGAGACGTCCAAGAGAAGGGCGGTGCCAAGTGGCACAAATCCCAGGCCGGCCGGCCTGGGAGAGGCCGCCCCGCCCCAATTTGCAGCCTCTCGATCTCAACTTCACATGGAAGTTACTTCAACTGATGAAGTGGTGTCCAAGCTAAGCATCAACCTCAGCACCGACCTGCAAGAACTATAAATAGAGGGTCACCCATCACTTGTAACACACACCAAGGAGTTCTCACTCATTTCACTTTCTAGAGTTAGGTTTAGTAGTCTGGGAGTTAGAGTCGAGTCGAGCTTGTTTCGGGAGTCCGAAGTCGTCATCGAAGTCTAGTATAAGCTTTTGTATCTTTCCCTTTGACATTTATCAATATAAGTTATCTTCTTTATCTTATCGAGTCAGCTTTACTTTCCGCATTTGTTTATCTTTCCAAGTTATTCAGCTTGTGTGCGGAAGTTCTATCCTCTAGCTTAGACATTGTTATCTTCCTTGTTTTTATCAGGATCTTACCTTATGGGTTTTCTTGCCCGGACTAGGGAGCTCAAGTCAGGTCCCGAGGTGGAGGGGGATTTCTCTTGAAGGCCTCAAGAGAAATTATAACACCAAGACTAGTGTTAGCTAGGAAGTGTGTTCCACCCCACAGAATAGTGTGGTAGGCGGCAGATGGTGACAGCCCTATCCGTCCTTTGTAGTCCACCACGTTCGGGTGTTTTCATAGCAGTAATAGCAGGTTGCCGTTGGACTCCCCTCTCACCCCTTTCTCAAGTACTTCCTCTTCTAGCTGTCGAAGCTCAAGGTTTTCGATAACTAGTTAGAAATAAGGTTTAGTCTAGATAGTCTAGCTCATTAGTCTAGAAGTGTTTTAGGAGTCTTTCTTGCTCGTTGTCCTCCCAGCTGCTTACCGCTCTAAGGTTTAGAGTCTCCTATGTCAAACAGTCATTGCCTGGCCATTTATCCTATCTTATTATATCTGGCTTACCCCCACTAAGTTAGTCGGTGGATATTTCCAGTAAAGTTTATCGCTCGTTCATTCGATACTCTTTAGAACCATGGTGCTTCCCCGTGGAAATTTACGATACGCTAGAATACTCCAAGGTGAAGTGCTACAGTGGTGGATTTCGTGCGCTTGTGGAATACATATTCTATTGGGTATAAGAAACGCCAACACATGGATCTTGGTCAAACTTTGCATAAGATTCCTATGTTTGTGTTGCATTGTCTGAGCTTCGGAGTAGCACCGCCGCAACCTATGCCCGCTCTCGGCATGCAAATGCCTTGCAGTCTCAGGCCCAGAAGCTCATGCCTTGCCGCTTGTGCCCTGAAACACCATTGCACAACATCAATTGAGGTCACAGGGTTCATTCGGGTACGTGCCGTCCACACCAGCTTCAACCTCCATTCTACCTTGGGAGTCTTGGTTGTGGCGGAACCGCCCAATTTAAATCGGCTCAGGAGCACTTGTTCGTCCTTAATCAAGGTAATCAAGTCAATGCTCCTGAAACGGTATAAATCCGGTAGTTCGTAGGGTAAATCCGGAAACTTTCACTCAACATCTATCTTATCATCCATGAAATCATGCTCACTTGCATGAGGCATAACAAATATTACACACACAATACCATTCAATGATATAGAGGTTAAGGATTATTACAACTTAAGCAACAAACTTAGTGCATACAAATCAACACTACAGAGTTCAAATGTAAACCCTACAATCTTAGGGTACGCAGCCATGAGTTCTTACATACAACCAAACAAATTTCCAGAGGTATATGGACTTAGCATATCCTTTGGGTCTGTCGGTGTTTAACCTCTAAGCCCACCGAGGGATATCCCCGAGGTGCTAGATTGTAGGTGGGGTGTTGCCAAGATTAGGAACTCGAAGGTGCAAGGAACACAAGATTTAGACAGGTTCAGGTCGCCGAAAATGTAATACCCTACGTCCTGTGTGGTAATTTGTATTGCCTTAGGTGTTGATATTTTTCGAGGGGGTCCCTTCCCGCCCTTATATAGTCTGGGGGGACAAGGTTACATAGAATTTTTAGCTAGATACGAGCTTATGAGTCCTACCCGAGTCCTACTTGGGTAGTTTCCTTCTGTTCCAACTAGTCCTACTACAGTGCGAGTAGTTACAAGTGATGTAGGGCGTGGGCCATGTCCCATCTCTTATCCTAGAATATGTACGCCATGTGTGCAGTCCCGTGGCCCTAGGTCTGAGAAGCCCCCGAGCTCATTGTAGTCGAGTACTGCAAGCATCCAAGTACTTCTGAAGGCGTCTTCAAGTTCTTCCGAACACCGTCTTCATGGTGTCTTCCGAGTACTTCCTTGGCTGGATCGAGGTTGTGAGGTGCTCGTGCCCCGAGTAGTTTTCAAGTCTTCTTTTATATGGGGTGCGATTAAACTCGCACTCCATATGGAGTACCTCCCGTGCCTTAGGTTGAATCGAAGAATCAGGATGAGGGTAAAATTAGTCTTGAGTCTTTCATCCTTATCTTCCAAAAAGTGTCAAAAATAAGCCATCGATGACACATGCCCCACCGCCCCTGAGCCTTTAATCCAAATTCCCATGTTTGGAAAAGAGGATCCAAAAGGTCATGGCATGGGTTGTATAAAAAAGTAAGAGTTTGAATTGATGGTTAAAATGGGTAAATTGATTCGGAAAAGTCAAAAATCTCTTTTTTCGGGACGTTATCCTTGTAAAGATGGTTAAACAAATAACTTTCCCAAAGTAACCCGAGATTACTGCTCAAAATAAATCCTATCCCGTTAAAAACTCTTCGCATTTCGCACAGTAAACTTGGGCCCGCTGCTGGTTATTTAACTGTGTGGTGACCTAGGGTTTTACTCACCCTTTCACTTGTGCTTTTTACTACTCGAGCCTTTCGTCTTCCTCTGTCTCACAGCTGCCGCCACTTCAAGAGTTAGATCTAGGTTATTTGCGTTGCAAGAAGTAGTTGCCCAGTTCATCCTTCTCCCCAAAAGCCCTGCTCCACCACCTCTCTCATCGTAGCCCCCGAGCGCATGCTCGTGAAGCATCTCGTGACCACAAGGATGGCCGGCAACAAGCGAGGTGCCTCCAAGGGGAACGAAAAGGAGTGTAAGGCCACTACCACCACCGGATATGGGTGGAAACCAAGTAAGTGCTCCAAAGCTGATCTCTAGGCCCTCATTGATGAGGGTCTTCTCCAGAGCAAGAAAGTCATCCAGTGGTGCCCTGCCATTGGGGACAAAAGGCCATATGAAGGAGTTGATGAGATTGTTCTTTCAATACTTCATCGAGCGAGGATTAGCCCTCCTGACTTCTAATTTTTTCCGTGGTCTCCTTTTTTACTATGGAATCTAGTTGCATCATATTAATCCCAACTCCATCCTTCACATTTCCATCTTTGTTCAGTTCTGTTAAGTATTTTTAGGAATAGAGCTGCACTTCAATCTCTTCACCAATCTTTTCCACCTCAAGTCCCAACCCAATGATAAGGTCCCGTATGAGGTCGGAGGTGCTGGGCTGCAGCTGAGGCAAGGGATGGAGAAAAAATACATCTTATCAAATATTGAATAGCTACGTCATTCATCGCGCAAGTCCTTAGCTTAGCTGAGGCAAGCTAAGCCCTCCTGGGAAGGACCCTTCATCATCGTGCAAGTCCTGCGCCTGGGGGCTTACAAGCTGAAGAACAAGAAGGGCGAGGTCTACACCAATGCCTCAAACATCGAATAGCTATGCCGCTTCTACCCTTAGCCCTTTTTCTTTCTTGCTATCATAGTTCTGTCTTAGGCCCGGACTCGCTCGGCTCGGCATTTGCATGCCGCTAAAATATCATGAACCTCTATTTCGCACAATATCTTCCAGGCAGGCCATGCAGACCCGCGCGTGCAGTCCGCACAACCCACCCACGGGAGCTATATACATACCCATGTACATACTTTCTTTGATATTTTCTCATAAATCAGCATGCTTTGTCATTCGGACGACTCCTTAGCAACCCAAGCCACAGGACGCTACCTTCCTGTTCCATCGCCGACCCGTGCTGCCGCCTCATGAATGTGAGTCCAACGGGCTAGCCCCCAAAACTCCAGTGTGCGCACAGTAGAGGAGAGCGAGCAACAAAATAGTAGACCACGATTGGTTAGCCAAATGAGAAAAAAGAATGACTTAAAGCCATCATGGCCCGTTAAGTCTATTACAAACCACCAAAACCCTAAACAAAATGTTTGATGCAGATCACCATGGGAAATTATGTAGGGGGAGAACGGCAAGCTGCCACGATATTGGAAGGGCTAAGCTGGTGAGCAAGCTACTACGCGAGGGGGCCCATCCCTGCTGTCAGGTAGTCGAGGTCCTCCTCCGATCGACCCCTCGCATAGCCACTGACCACGACCGTGAAGTGCACACCCTCATAATGCGAAGCCGTGGCTGTGAGCACCACGTGAACACCGATGTAGACGCCGTCACCCGTGTGCGCTTAGCGAGCCGAGCCACCGAGGGCGCCGCGTCTAGCTCGCCGCCGAGCACATCGCTACAGAGCGCACCTGCCGCACCCCGAATCGAAGACAGATCCTACTCCAGCTCCATGATCCTCTCAGCCAGCACCACCTTGTCATGGCTTGCTGCGCCCACCTCCACGCGAAGATCTGGCACGCGGATGCAGTTCAGGGAGGAAAAGAAGGCGCGCACGGCCATCCTGCTGCCTGCTCAAGAAGCCCAGAGGTTACCTTCAGATTCAGTCCTCAGCGACCGGAGCTGAGCCTCCATCTTCTCTGATAGATGCTCCGACTCCTCGAGGCGCTTCGCCCGGGCTTCGACGAGGCCTCTCTCCCGAGCCTCTGCCTCAGCTGCTTCCTTCCTCATGGTGTCAACATTTGTGCGGGCAGCCTCCGCCTCCTCCCTCTTTGCAGCCAGAGCCTCCGCACGTGCAGAGCCAGCATCAGAGTGAGCGGATGTGAAAGCCTCCTGCAGCGACTGCACCTTGAGCCACACGTGTTCCGCCTACACCCAAGCACTCGCCAGCTCCCGTCGCTTCGAGGACTCTTGACCCTCATGAAGATGTAGGAACAGCAAGAACCGGGACTTCCGCGCTGACGCCTCCTGCAGCTCTTGAAATAGAGATTCGAATCAGCATATCAAGGGGAGTACACTAGGTGACTTAGTCGCGCACCTCAACAACAAAAGAGAATGAGCAACCCACATGTACCGCCGGAAGAACCTCTTGCCACAGCGTCTGAAGCATCGTGGCGACCACCGTCGAAGCCGCCGCGATCGAGGACTACGCCTTTTCCAGCCGAGCTCAGGAGTGTCTTGTGTGGCTGGTGAGCCGTTCCCACACGGCACCCTTGGACTCATCGCTTAGCTGGAAGAAGGCCTTGGACGGATCAACAGGACTCACCCAGATTAGAGGGAGCGGCCTGGCGAGTCGCGCTGCCGGAGTGACAAGCACTAACTCATGGCTAGTGAGCATGGAGGGGACCTCGGGTGTGGCGGAAACATCCTCTGGCTGGAAAGCTGCTCCAGCTCATAGCCCCCCACCCCTCCCCACCCCCTCCCCCCCCGGGATTGGCCGAGAGCTCGGCCAACGAAGGAGATGCCATGACTCCAGCGACCGCAACCCATCCGTCCCAATCAGCAGCACCGCGGCAGCCTCCCTCACCGCCACAGCAATAGCTTCCTGAACCGCGCTCAAGATGGTTGTGGTGGCCGCGGAGAGAGTAGCTGGTGCCTCACCTCCCGTGGCGGGGTGGGGAGATCCAGACTCGGGCAGGAGGAAAATTGGCGGCCGCGTGAAGCCGAAGGCAGGACACGCCATGCTCAGCCTGGTATGATCAGTCACCCGAGTCGGAGCGACTATGAAGACCGGAAAGGATGCTACTCACCGCCCCGACTGATGAAGCGACCGGCGGATGAGGCTGGCCGGGAGCGGCACCGCTTGGAGCAGTGGGGTTGTAGGGGCTGCGGACGCCAACGTCACCTCGGTCGGTGAGCAGGCTTTTCCCTCGTTGGGCGCTGAGGCGTCTGACCTTAAGCCCTGAGCCTGAGTGTCACCCCGGGAGCGGGCAGCGCCGCTCGGGGCCACCGCAGAAGACCAAGGATCGGACGTCAGCGCCGACACGGAGGTGTCGGTGGTGCGCGGGGGCTCGACGCGGCCAGCCGCACCATCTGGTTCCCCGCGACCAAGGTGGAAGATCCTGAATGGCTCGAACCCTCCCCCTCCATCGGGCGCGAGCGGTGAGGGAGAACGTCCAGCCTCAAGGTACTCAACGGGGGCGGGCCGGGAGGAGGAGGTGGTGGAACTCACCCGGCGCCGCTGGACTCGCCACCTCCTGACCACGAGCCATCCGAGCGCGGCTTCGCTGTACGCCCCGAAGTTTCGTCAACGAGGCAGCAAGGTCACGACCACCGGAGTGGGAAGACATTCGGTGAAGCCTACCATCCAGCGGCACCAGTACCACAATCGGAGGCGCAGGGCAAGAGAGGAAGGGGCGACAGAGCCGCCCCGCCCTAGGGTCCTCAAAAAGAGTTGTTGCCCGGGCAATAGAGGTCGGTGGCCACGGCGTTACCCCAGGAGGCGCACGAGAGGCCTGGATGGGCCCCGAGGCCCAGCCCTAACTCGAGCTAATCGAGGAGAGGCCCGGGGAGCTCACCACCAGCCGCACTAGGACCGAGCACGCTCAGGGCCACATCACCACCTGCATCCCGTAAGCACAGCCGATACACCGCTAGCGCATGGGCTCGACAGGTTGGTGGACAAGGTGAATCATCCCCGAGATGCTCCACCGCTAATAGCCAATCCTCTAACAGCAACCAACAAAGGAACCGGGTTCAGCTCAGGCAAGCCAAACCCGAGCTCTGGGAGGTCTAGACCCACTGCTCATCGTCAGGTAGCAAAGCTAGTAGGGATGAGCGAACGAGCAGAAGGCGAACAGGCTATTTATAGCCACGGCAGAGCCAAGTGCCCCTCGGGTCAAGGAGGAGTCGAGACTAGCGACTCGCCATAAAGACGGTCACCTGCCCCCGTCACCTCCATCTGCGGCCCACTCAAAGGGACGGTGCTGCGAAGCCCAGCGAGCGGGCGACCACCGAGGCAAGGCCATGCGGTGGACGACACAGGCCGCGGAGGACGGCAAGGACGGGCGCAGGGAGCCGAATCCATGAAAGGACTCTCAACATCAGCAAAGCCACCCCTGACCGTGATCAGTGTTGACAAGACCCAATAGGAGGATCTCGAGCCAAGGCGCTGAGTGTAGGACACCGACTCGGGCACGCCATCTGATGACCCTCTGCGTGAATCTCTGATTCCCACAGAGGCTCGGGGGCTACACCTAGTGGGTGTGCTCGCACGCACCCACAGGAGTCTGACCGAGGGAGATCCCTCCCCATCACGACGCATTGGATATGGAGCGCAAACACTCGCTAACCCCCTGCGTGAGTCCACATGACCCCCGCAGGGGCTCGGGGGCTACACCACTGGGTCCGCTCGCACGGACCTAGCAGAAAGGAGGAGCACGACGCATTGTGCTGTGAGCTTGAGCAGACCGATCTCAAGCCGGACGGAGGAGCCCCGCACGGCTCTTCGAGCCACGCACATTCTCGGTGGATAGTCACGGGGTCATAGGCAACAGGTACCCCAAAGTACGGCCCTCAAGGGCCTAAGCAAGGGTTAGCCGGATGACATCAGGCAGCCCAGCCCCGTAAAGCTTTGAATGCGTTCGGAGCAGGCCCAGCAGTGCAAAGTGGTGCCAAGTTCGGGAGCAACCGGGCACGAGCCACGTGGAGCCATCCCAACCCCTCGCGCCAAAGCGGGGGCCGGGAGGATGGACCGGACTCGGCAGGGAGCCCGAGCGCATGGCTTCCTGGGGAAGGTGCGGCGAGCATTAACTCCCCAAGATATGATAAGACATGCGCATATCCCTCCTCCGACACCCAGGGTAGGGGCACCGCCTACGGACCAGAGGATCGGCGGGAGACCCCAGGTCTGATGGGCCATCATGACGTCGCACGCGGCGGGCACGCCGATCGCACCACCACTCCGTCAGCATGATGCAACGGATCGTGCCGGGTCCCCTCCGCGGCCAGGCGTAGGGAAGGTAGGCCTGCCACGCTAGCAGGCCCTACCACGAACCCGGTGGCCGCCGAACCCAAGTGCCCGACCTCCTAACCAGCGAGGAGGAGGGAGCTTGCCAACTTAGCGAGAGGCCCGCCCTCGGCACATCGGGGGGACGGGGCACGAGGAGAACGGCGCCATCCCTTGATGAGGGGATGGAGGATGTGACCAAGGTCGTGTCAAGCGGCGCCGTGGACCGGATGAACAGGAATTGACTTCGGTAGGAGGCGGAGCACGAACAGACGCGGGCCCCGGTAGGACACGTGTAGGGCAGGCGACCCCGGGGGAAAGAGCACCCCCTCTCTCACGCAATGTAGCCCATCCTGCCACGTATGTAAGGCAGAGTTGGGCCTTCTCTCGAAAGGATCACGCGATCATACAGCACACACACTGCTTGCAAGCGTCCCGTTGTAAGCACCCAGCATTTGAAGGTGAGGAACACGAAATGAGCCACCCCATACTGGACGTAGGGCATTTGCCAGAACCAGTCTAAATCCTTGCCTTCGATTGTTAGCCATCGAGCTAGCGAGAAGCGCGGTGCAAGTTACTAGCCGGTGATTGAAACACCGATACAAAGTGCCCAATTCCTCTCTGCAGAACCCTGCCTCACCCTTGACCTCCGCCGCCACGACCTGCTCGCTGCCCTGCGAGGGCTTCTAGAGGTGACCGGACTTGAGCGGGGTGGAGATCCGGACACTGATTGTGTGGTAGGGGCATCACCTTGTCGACCATGCCTGCGCCACACCATAGCCAACACTGCTGTGAGGAGGGAATAATAAGAAGATGGGGCTGGTGCAGCCTGCATCTAGAAGAGACTAAGAGGAGTGGGAAGTATATATGAATGACTGATAGGAGGAAGAGAAAGAATACGGGGGCACTTTGGTTCAAAGATTTATAGAAACAACTCAAAGAGGTAAGTAATGGTATATATCGGATATCTATGAAAGTGTAATGGTACCAAAGTGAATAGTTGAAAGCGCTCGAATAATATTACCTTAATTCCTTCCATATAGGAATACATAAAATTGGACCTTGCCAAAAAAAATTTTAAAAAAGAGCATACACTTGTTTTTCCTTGTAGGGTAAAACTGCACACAGTAACTAATTTTTGATACATATGAACTTTCTTTGGTGAAAAACATCATTGAAAAATTAAAGAAGAACCTTATCGTGCAACGGGGCCTCTGCCCATTCTTGACACCTTCCCAAAATTATGCTCCATCTCAAAAGCAGTGCTGGTCTGGCTCACATCATTGGACTGGCACTCTGTTGTATTGTTATCGTAACCAAAGTTGGGGTTGCTACTGCTGCCGGTGTAGAAGCTGCCCCTTGTGCTGTGCCCCTCCTCAAGCTCAAGACATTCCTGTAGCTGCACCACCACATCGGTCATTGTAGGTCGCTGCACCGAGGCATGCGCGGTGCACTTGAGCGCAATGTCCACGGCCTTCCACACACTGTTGACGTCGTACTCGCCGCGCATTTGGGTGTCCACAACATCGTCAATGTTGCCCCATGCCAAGCGCCGCCGCACCCAATGAACGATACTAGTAGGCTCCGGGTCCGACAGGATAGCCTGCCTCCCTGTGACCAGCTCCAGCAGCACGACACCGAAGCTGTAAACATCACTCTTGGTTGTGGGCTGCATAGTTGCCTGGTACCTAAAAGTTGATGTCAAAAGTATATGTTGGCTATTATATGTTGCTGACCATTAGAGTATAGAAAAAATTTCAAGAGATTTGATAGGACACTAGGTTGACATACTCTGGATCAACGTATCCAGGTGTACCAACAAAAGTATTTGTGGATACATGATCGTGGTTGTCATGATTGAAAACCTTGGACAAGCCGAAATCAGCAATCTTGGCCTCCAGCTTTGCATTCAATAGGATGTTAGTCGCCTTCACATCCCTATGGATAAGAGGTGGGTTGCAGCTCTTGTGCAGATAGTTTAGCCCTGCAATATATATTAGTGTTCATGCTTCTAGCAGAACCATTAGTCCTTTACCAATTTAATTTTATAAATAAGTACCTTGAGCCGAGTCATGTGCAATTTGAAGCCTCTGCATCCAGGTTAAGCATCTCCCACTGCGGCCACTTCCTGCAAAGAATCAACAGAGGCAATTCAGAAACGATCCCATAACCTAGGCAGTTCGAAGTATTACGGTGTGCCAGCAAGCTAAACTTGTTAGCTTAATCTTGTTGAGCTTTTGCATTAGCAGCATGTTTTGTTTTGTGCATGTGTCAGGTCAGTATGTAATAGGCTAGTCCATGTGAAGAGTGCGTGCTGCATGGCATTGTGGGCAAATCAGAAGTGAGCAGTGAGCTGATTGCCTGGCCAGGAGACGAGTGCATGCAGGAGTTCATGGGTCAGCCATGCATGGAATTGCGGCCAGGATGTTGGCCAAGTCGTGAAGCATATCCAGGAGGAAGAAGAGGTCCAGCCATGCAAAGATGTGTGGCCTGCACTCCCGGAGAGATGGGCGAGTCAAGTGGTGGCCGTTGTGGCTTGCATTCAGATGCATTAGTTTAGGTATTATCTGGCCATGCGTCCGGCTCCTGCGGCAAGTAGTGCACGTCGCAAGGAACGACCAGGCAAGTGATTAGCTAGTGTGCGTCTTTAAATACGTGTATGTGTAATCAGTTTCAGTTAAGTTGAACAAGAGAAAAAGGCATAGTTGTGTGCTGCCGTGTAGCTCTGTGTGTTCCTCTTCCAGTGTGAGTTGATCTTCAGATCGTGCGAGTTCTAACAAAACTCCTAACAACTCACATGACATACCTGCAATCTGCTCTCGTAGGGTGCCTTCGGACATGTACTCGTAGACAAGTGCCGTGTACTGCCCATCCTTGCAGTAACCGATCATGGACACGAGATTCTTGTGATGAATACGTGTTAGGATCTGAGCCTGAAACAAGTAAGTGATCATGTGGCAAATCAGATTACCTATAATCTTGATCCAAACATTCGTTCTTCCAAAAGAAAATCTCGATGAGGAAATTGCACCTCTGAGAGAAACTCCTTAACGCCCTGAGTGGAAGACTGAGACCGTAGTTTGACTGCCACTTGAGTGCCATCCTCCAAGAAGCCATCGTAGACTTTCCCGAACCCTCCTCGGCCGAGCACACGCTGAAAGTTGTTAGTGATCATCTCCAGCTCCTTGTACGTGAACCGGCGATTCTCAAGCTGCAGCGAGCTCTGCGAGTACATATACTCGCTATCTGGTTGCGGTGGCGCATCCGGCATCTCGTTTTGTGGCTTGACGGTGTTCCTCGTTGATCCTGGAATGGCACATAAAATAGCTAGGCATCCGTTTTATGTTCATGATATGCATGGTAGGGAAATTTGCTAGGGCAGGCAGTTGATCTGTGTCACCTTGCTTCTTTCGTCTCAAGAGGCAGAACAGTGCTACCACTAGTCCTATCACCACCGCGAGAGCTACAGGGATGGCAATGTAGACGGCAAGCTTGCTCTTCCCTTTTGTCGTCTGACATGTATTGGCGGTGCACAGATTTGGATTATTGCCATATCTACAACGTAACCAGAAAAAAAAATATTTTAATATTTTTTCATATTTTGCGGTTTCTGAAAACGAACAGAGAATCAGATAATAGTCGACCGTAGATTTAGGGAGCCATCTTGAATTCTTTTGAGAAGTCCAGGAGGAATCGATCCACTCAGCTGGTTACCTGTCAAATCTCTGAAAGAACCAAACAATGCTACTGATGATGTAAATCAACGCGTGAGGCCAGATCAGGCGAAAACATAACTTATGTTAGCAACTTACAGAACTGTTAGTGAAGGTAACTGTGAAAGAGCATCAGGAATTGAACCTGTCAAGCTGTTGTGTGATAGATCCCTGCAACACATACATGAACCATGGTATATAACTATATATAATATATGTCTCACTTCTATGTTAAATTAGAGAGATACACTACAATGTTGAAATAGATCAGGAACTCCACACGTACAAATATTGGACGGCCTTGAGAGTTGCAAAAGAAGACGATATATCGCCATCCAGTCCACTGAAGGATATGTTTCTGCAAAACATCGGAGAAATTCAGCTTAGCCATAGCTTTTTCTCTCAACCTATAGATAAACACACTAACTACTCTGTTCCCTCCCTACACGGTCATGAACAAGACTCGATTAGATTTGAAAAATTATTTAATATTCTAAAAATCTTTAGTTTGACAATTATTATTATAAACTTTTAACATTTAGTTGAACATTAAACCATGTGTGTATTTATCATGAAAAGTAATTGTGTAATCTCATAAAATTTTTTGGTTCCAATAAGGATACTCTAATAGAAAATAAGTGCTAGAGATAAACATTGGAATTTTATCAGGTCAAGCGTTAAAACTCCAGGGAGTATATTTTTGGAGCATTTTTTGTGGTTCATCAAAGTAAAAGGTGTCAAGAGGTACCCAAAAAAAGCTAAAATAGCCAATTTCATCCCTCGACGTTCTTCCAAAGCTCAAATTCATCCTTCAACTATCAAATGGGTCAGTTTAGTCCTCAAACTGTTCATTTAGGTTCAATTTCATATCTAGTGTGATGTGGCACGCCTACATGGCATGTCAAGTCATCCTAGAGTGCATGAAAGGTTCTGGACATGTTACCAAGTCCAACACCAAGATCAAATCAAGTGGTATACTAGCCCATAATTCACTAAGATAGTGAAAATAATTTATTGATGATCATGTTTATGAATAAAAGGTTTACACTTTTATTTATTTGTGCATTCTCACCGACTATTGAACCATATTTTTATGAGGCGTCGAACTTGAGGAAAAATCAAAGGTAAAAGAGTCTATTTATATCTATTGACTTACGTATACGTCACCTATTGTTGACTAGGCATGCTAACATGGCACGCCACATAGGACCATGGATGAAATCGAGCTCAAATAGAAAGTTTGAGGACTAAATTGGTCGATTTCATAGTTGAGGGATGAATTTGAGCCTGAGGCAAAAGTTGAGGGATCAAATTGGCTATTTCGCCAAAAAAAAAAGTACCTCAAGTACTGGAGTCTTGTACTTCCCTTGGTGGTACCTTTTTGTATGAGTTTTCTCAAGATTTTGGGGAAAGAAAGGTCCTCAATGGACCAATGAAATTCATTTTCGTTTTGTCGTTAGGAGTGTTCAACACAAGCTAGCAAGTGTGAAGTACTTACACGCCGGTGATTCTTGGAGGACTGGATATGGCGTAGCTGCATGTCAACCCGTCCCACGCCAGAGTCTTGGGACTACACGGGTCGCCCATCCAGTTCTTTTGCACGCGGTACTTCATCTTGATTGCAGCGATTGCAGATACTGGTTGATTTGCACACAATTAGGCTATATCCGTTTAATCCCTAGCTGAGAGGGATTGAAGGAAATTGAGGGGAATTAGATCCCTACAACTCACTTGGGGATCTAATCCCCTCCGATCCCTCCCATCTTAGGGAATAACCGAACAAAACCTTAAGTTTCTATTAACCCCCAGTCCAGTATTGAGATCGTCTTTGATGCTGATGTACCTACCGTCCTTGGCGTCTGTGCCGAGATTGGTGGTAGGGATGACGGAGAAGACCTCGACGGCGTTGATGATCGGCGGCAGCGTCGAGTTGGCGGTGGCGTTGAGGGAGACGTTGTACTGGTCGGAGCCCCACATGGGGCTGATGCTGTAGATTTGGCTGGTGACCAGGTAGGACGGCGTGAAACCACCCGGGTACCACAGCTCGCCGTTGATGTTGATGTAGAACTGGCGCGCCGAGCCGCCGGGGAGAGGCTGAAGCTCCGAGAAGTACAGGACGAGGATGTACCTCGGCGCCGGGTCCCTGGGCTGCGGCCTGGACGACCAGGAGAACTTGATCCGATCGGAGGTGTTGCCACCGCGCGGCGTGATCGCCGTCTGCATCACCTTCGACGGCGCCTCGAAGAGGTCGGCCTCCACGTTCAGCACCCTCTTCGCCGTCGACACCGTGTCCCAGACGGTGGCGTCGAGCCAAGGGAGCCACACCCTGTCGTACGGATCATCCGGGTACCTGACGACGTCCGTGGCCACCGTCGGGGCGAAGTTGACCCTGGCGAGCGCGACCAGGCCCTGCGTCGCGTTCGCCTGCGGGTAGACGGAGCTCTTGAGCGGCCTCAGCTCCAGCGCGGAGATGAAGGGCGTCCCGGAGCCGGTGTTCACCAGGCAGACCTGCAGGGAGTCGCCGGGGACCACGACGACGGCCTCCGCAGCCGTCTCGGCGTCCGGGCTCGAGACGTTCACCGCCGTCCAGAAGTTGACGCCGACGTAGAGGTCGAAGGCCGGCGGGCGGCCGAGGCCGTCGTAGTTGCCGTACATGAACTCGGCGCGGAGGAGGTGCTTGAGCCCCGCGACGAGGGGCCGGAGGGTGTAGCAGTTGCGCGCCCCGTCCGGGAAGCTGCGCACGCTGAGGAAGCGCTTGCCGAGCTGCTGCGTGACGTACTGCGCCGAGATGTTGCCGCTGGCGCCGGCGTCCGTGAAGGCGGCGTCCGGGGAATACGGCAGCTTGGTGGTGTCGTCCACGGAGCTCGCCGGCCCCGGGAGGCCACAGTCGATGCTGATGAAACCTGCAGCAATACCAAACCGGGAGTTTAGTGAGAGAGACACGCAGACACGCAGTGCAAGTGCGGCGCTAGGATCTGAATAATGGTCGTGAAAACTACCGTACCCATGCTGTCCGGCTGCGCGCCGGCGGTGGCGGCGGCGGCGAGGCAGACAACGAGCAGCAACCACGGCGTTCCCGCCGCAGTTCGAGCCATTGTTGGTTGCGCCATAGCAGAAGCAAGCGGCCGCCCAAGGAGCACAATACTATACTAGCATACGTTCAGCTCCTTATATATATATATTCGATTTCGGACTTTAGGTGGTGAACAATTCTCTCAGAGCCTTCTGTTATCGAGAAACGGACAAATCGCCTAGCACGTTGCATTGATCGCATCAGCGCTAGCCAAAAAAACTAACCTCGTCAGCACACATGTTTTATCCAGTGTACGTACAAACCTTGCTAAACAAAGTTCCTTGTAGGTGGGCCCTTCTATAACCATCGCTCCTGATGGGACCCGCATGACGTCAGCGGCTGTGTATGACCGTGGTCTTTGGATGGCAGTGGGCCCACAGATAGTTGACTTTTGGCTTCTTCTCCATGCTGGAAATTGGACAGAAGGCAGATTTTTTTTCCCAAAAAGAAAACAGAGAAGAAGAAGCAATGTATCGTCATACCTGCAAAACAGCAAAAAGGTGAATATTGACCAAGGTTGTTAGTACACCCTCCGTCCCAGAAAGAATACAACCCCCGCTTCCCGAGTAGTTAAATGACCAAATTTATACAAAATAGTATTGATATTTATATTACAAAATAAGTATTATTAGATTAATTATGTAATATATATTTATATTAGATCTATTTGAAAACATAAATGTTAGTAATTTTTTGTATGAATATGGTTAAATTTGAAATTGTTTGGCGCGAGAATTGCATTCTTTTTGGGACGGATGGAGTACCTTGTGGGAGAACTTTTATTTATCCAGAAACAGTCGTCAGATTAATTAAGAATCGAGTTGCATTTTTGTAACTTCTTGCTTTTTGAGAGGATAGCAAGTTGCATTCTACTTGATTGAGTAAACTTCTGTAGAACCGTCATCTATGAATCAGGCAAGCATGTTTGCAGAGCCTGCAAACGCAGTCCATAAGGCCTAAATCAATCTCATTTGACCTGGCGTTTTCCAAAATAAAAATGGCTCAGGGCTGTTATATGTCACTATGCTACTAAAAAGTCATGTTGCACTTCTGTTAGAACAACTTGTCTACTATTAGAACATCTTTTTCTCTCGACAGGACTTGTTCTTTCTACTGCTGTAGAACATTTTCCGTCGAACCGGTAATAAGTGAAAAATGTTCCAATAGAAGAGAGAAAAAAATGTTCCACATAAAGAGTAAATAGAAAATATTCTGCTACAATAAATAGAAGTTCCACCCATGAGAAATTCATCAAATATGTGATTCAGAGTTTCAGAGCTGACCAGAGTTTCAGAGCTGATTTGATCCGGTTACTGTGGATGGGATGAACAGCTGGTCAGGGATAATTTCAAGCGGGAAGATGTGACCTGATCATCACAATCCCAAATGATGTGGAGATGACTAACTGGCCGGCATGGCATCATCTCTAGTATCTGGCGACAAGGCTAGAGGCAACGCATGTTTTTTTAGAGAAAACAGGCTGGATATTATTGCAATTTGTAAATCACATCCAGCCCCTTGTCAGGAGACCCCTTAAACAAACTAAAATTACATTGATGTCCTAGAAGGGCCCAGAAACAAGTCTTCATCGCCTCTGGTCGGATCAAAGGTTGGGGTTCCGGAACATCGATGTGGAGAAGCCAAAGCCAAATCCAGTTCCGACGAAGTAGCTTCAAAGTTTTGCGCCGTCAAATGCATCGCATCAAGCAAGTTGATGCAATCTTGAGCCACTGAATGCCCAAGTACCACTGCACGACCATATCGGCCGTATCTTCGTCGCTCAATTTCGGATCTGACACCTCGAGCTCCAAGTGCAAACCCAAATCAAGAAAAGACGAAGAATCCAAGAAGGGGATGACCCATGTACGCCGCTGGGAACTTTAAACTAAGCTAATAATGCTACATGGTACTCACAAATCCGCCAGCGATTATCAGATCCCCTCCCCTCCCAGCGCCAAATCGTTTCCATCTAAACTAGAGTCAACGCATGTTACTGAGGAGTGAGAGAAGATGCCAGCCAGCTTCATTCAGCGGGCCCCATGTTGTGCCTGTCGTCTACCTTGCAGACACGGCCCAACTTACTTTCCAGTACGGCCTGAAGCCTGCGGCCGGCCTTGCGGGCTTCGCCGTGTCGTGCATATCGATTGGTGGGCCTTGGAGGCCCGCGCTCCAAAGTGAGAAAATCTGTAGCGATATATCATACGTATGTTCATTGGAGTTGGGAGATCGGTAACCGAGTTTGTGGAGCGAGAATCGAGCGAGAGACCCTATGGCTCCTAGCTCGAGTTTGCTTCCCGGAGCTGAGCGATCGCTGGCCGGCACACTCACGGACATACTGCTACTCAACAACACCGCACGCCTCCTCCAGCAGTCTTAGCGAAATCGCCGGCTGGGTGGAGCTCACAGCGAGTAAAAAATACAAAAGCGGTTCCCAGCATTCTTTAATCTCTGTGCCTCCTCTCTCGTTGTTCCTATCAGGGCCGATCTCTCCTCGGCCATCACTTTTTTCTTTCCTCATTGGCTCGCTCAGTCACTGGAGGTCGTTGCAACCCACCCCGGGTGCCGGGTGGGGTGGACTGGAACCAGGGACGGATCTACAGGGGGTGAGGGGAAGATCAAGCTCGCTACCTTTCCAAGATCTGGAAGAGAGGAAGAAGAAGTGAGGGAAGATTAGCCCCCTTTTCGTATATTTTCTGGATCCGCCGGTGACTCAAACCGAGAAAGTGACGCGACAACGCAGCGTCGCACGAGAGCAGAGCAGCGCAGGGCTAGGACGTTAGGCCGGGCAGCCACTTGCACGGCCAGTGGCTCTCCCCCACCGAACGTCCACGGCAGAAGAAAAGTCGCTGGGAAATAGGAAAGGAAAAAGGAGAGAGGGGGAGCTTTTGCCGTGGACCCGGCCCTGCCCTGACGCGCGCACGTACCGGGCGGGCCGGGGTTGACCCCCAACGACCATCGCCTGCCGGCCGCTGCTGCTCGGCTGCTCCCCTCGGCCCTCGCCATCGGGAAACAGCGCCAGCCAGCCGTATGACGCTGACCCGCACCGAGCTGAGCGACCGGATCAGCTCTGCCGCTGGTGCAGTGGTGCGTGGCGGCCAGAGGCGTCGGGAACCGTGACGCGGGCAGAAGGCGGCGGCGGGCGGGCGGGCTCCCGGCCTCCAGGTCCAGGGAGGGAATCTGGCCGTTCTATCCGGCCGGGCTCGCGCCGGGACTGGCGTCAGAACGCCGAAGCTTTCGCAGCCGAGGTCGCCGCGTGCGTGCACCCCTGCCGGCGTCAGGCCAGGGCGTGGCGTGGCGGCGCCCGGGACGACCGGACCGCCTTGGCGCGACGTGCACCGTGACTGTGGGGTGCATGGACGGATGCGCGAGGGCGCTCCGAGGATACCGGGCGGGGCCTTGTTCTCGGTTCCCGCGGCTGTCGCTCGCTCGCTTGCATTGGGTGGGAAAGAGCCGAAACGATAAGGTTCTTCCTTCATGTTGGGATAAGTCTATGGCTGAAACTTGGACTTCATTTTTATACGTCCTACTACTGTACCACATCAGAGGTGGGTATGTTTGTGCGAATAAACTACGGGTTGGGGTGTAAATTGGTGATCCTAAATGCACCTCCAATATTTTTAGTTCAAATATTTAAACTATTTAGAATCACCAATTTAAAGATCTAGAATAAACAAACCATGCTTTGTTTTAATGTAACCCAGACACATGCGCTTTTGTTTTCGTAATCTGCTTTTCTTGGCATACTCCCTCCATCGTTTAAGGTTGAGCTAATCAAAGTCAAATATTTTTTCTGAAAAGATCAACGCCAAATATTTGGGAACATAGGTAGTATATCATTATATTCATGCTTTTTCTTTTTTGAAAGGTATGTTTGTTCAAGCATATTTTACACACCAAATTGTATCATGTACCTGTGGAGGATCTGGGTGGATGACTCCATTCTAGGATTTAAATTTCCCTAGTGAATGAAGCAGTTCAATTCCATGCCTTAATGGTTGATCATACAAATATTGACTCTAACTGGTAACTAGCAATTGTGTGCTTATCATCTCGACATCCCCTTATCGCAATCCTTTCCCAAGCAATGCCATCTTGCTCCATAAATTGACCACCCTTCTATCCTTCCTTCATGGCACTAGCCTCCTCCTTTGTTACCTTTGCTCCTGCAGTGTCATATTGCTACATTGCGTATTTTTTTTATTTCACCCAGGCATCTGCAATGGAGATTTACAATAGCCTACCACTGCTAGATTTACATATATTGTTTGGGTGCTTTTTGGGCATGGTCAACGTATTGATCTTATCAAGAATTTTCTTAAATACCTAAGGTTTCCTTTGTCTAATTTAAGATATTTCTGAATAGTAGTTTACTAAGTATCCGACGGTTATTTTGTTAAAAACATTGGGTTTCTTTAGTTGCCGATTGTTTTCTAGGATTGTCCAAATTAGGCTACAAAATTCACGACCATTTGAGAACAAAATATCAATGAAACTAATAGCTCTCAATCATTTGAAAAAAAAACACTCAAAAAATTGTCAGATATCTTGCGGTCTGCATGAGAATGACACATCCATTTCAACCATGTCCACTGCCCGCATCCCTAGCATTGGCCTAACCTCCTTGCAACAAAAAAAAAAGCATTGGCCTAACCTTAGAACCTATATCTATTTTTTAGAAACACAGTACAGACGCAAACGCTCACATACACGCACGCACACTCATCCCTATCAACACATATACGCAACCCTACCTGTATTAGCACCTTCAAGAGACTGAATCAGTCGATACTCGAAATTGACGACGTCACCACAAGCGCCTCGCTATCGACAGGCACGTTGCCTACCACGGCTGAGCTATGCCGCCTACCCTCAGTTCGCTACCTGTGGTCAGATTGTTCCTCTTAAGCTGATGCTATCACTTTAACTTGGAATACCAGATACCTGGCCTAGAGCTAATTAGCCTGTTAATGACTCAACAGTTGTTTACAACCATGCATCTTTTCCCGAACGTAAATTCATCTTGTACAAGAAAAAAAACATTTTTTGCTCATGCTTTAGCAATGTTCGTAGAAAGCACGCTTCATATTTGAATTTTTCTTGCGGGCCAGGTCTTAATGCATTCTTCGATTCCTTTTGCATTATTTGAACCGTAACACAACTAACTCATGATTAATAAACATGCAAAATGGTACTACTATGCTAGTACTACAGCAAGTCCAACAACAACTAACTTGAGACTTAAATTAAGCCTAGCAGGCTCACACCAACATGTGAGTGATCAGGCTGACCTAATTCTTCAACCACGGAAAAAGAGCTAGGACGATGCTGCCCACGCCAATAAGCCATGCATGTCAAACACGAGCATGATGGGACAGCTGCTCCTTGGTCACGTGGGGCCTTTTCGTCATTATTCAACTGGAATTAGACCCTTTACAGCGACATACCACGTGCATAATGTTGTCGGTTCGAGCAAATGAAAAATCGCCTAAAAGAAAAAAAAGCTTACATAACCTCTCAACTATTTATGGTGGACTACTTCATCCCAAACTATAAATCGGATATTCTGCCCTCTGAATTTTCCAAAACCGGTCAAATAACCCTCCAAATCGTTTTAGACGGGGATTTTGCTACAGTGGCACGGTTTTATCTTTTTCTTTTTTATTTATTTCCGCTGAATCTTTACAAAATTATAGTAAATCACAGAAAAATTATAAAATAGAAAATCTAATTTTGTTGGACTCTAAATGAGTAGATCTAAACAGTGAAGATATAGTATGGTATGCTCTAGTATAAAGTTTTTCTATAGTTTTAGATCTATATTTTTTTATAAGTAATTGGAATAATTCATAGTGCACCAATTGTGGTGAAATTTTTATGGTTGGCAAATTATTGTATGCTTGAACCGTAGTAAAAATCTCATACTCATTGAATCACGTATAACTGGAATTAGACGTTTTACACGACATACCACACACATGTTGTCGGTTCAATCAAATGAAAAATCGCCTCACAGTTTCTATGATAAATAAAACATCATGCACACCCACTGTAACGATCCAAATGTAAATAACCTGTTAAGCATTGCATCATGAGCATTCTTGTTTGCATTAATAAAATTTTGTGCTTGATTTGAATGTATTTGAATTTAATTTTGAATTATTGATACATTTGGAACTCATGCTGTGAAGCAACATGCATTTTCAGTATATGACTTATGTTGGAAGTTATTATGATAAAATACTATTTTGAAAACTTGAATTTAGGTGATTTTTTTGGATTTTAGGAAACCATCTTGAAGCCAAACATCTCAGCCAAAAATCTAAAAGTAGCATTCCGGAAAGATCTAAAGTAGCTTTTCTACCAAATCTAAGCAAAATAGGCTGCTCTTGATTTCTTGTATCAACACAAAAATTGGTGGAATTTTCAGAGGCTTGAAAGACCAGTTTTGGAGATTGGAGCAAAGAAAGAAGTTTCTGTACAAAATGAACATATTACATGATTTTATTATCTGGAATGCTTCTTTCTCGCGGCTGTCCGCGAGAAGACCTTGTGTGTGTCGCCTATGCAGAGAAATTATGCCACGTATCCCCATCGGGCCCCACCTAACTCCCACCTCATCCACGTCTCCTCCCCTTCCTGTTGTTGCCCTCTTGCACAGAAGCCTCCTCTTCCTTCCCTTGCTTTCTCCCCAACCAAACCATGGAGGAGAAAACCATCCAAACCTACCACATCCACCACATCCTCACTAGAGTTCATAGGAGGATCAGCGGAGGACGACACCGATGAACTTCTCCACCACCGAGCTTCTGCACAAAAATATGCCCTCAGAATTTTGTATGGCGGACAGTCCGTCACTCACCATCGGACGGTCCGCAGTTCACTTCTAACTTTCACACAGAACCGGATCGTTTCTGGAACTTAACCCTTACCTTGTACGGCAGACGGTCCGCTAGTCCACACCGGACGGTCCGCGGTACTGTAATAGCACACTAGGCAGACTAGTTTGTTAAGCATGTATCATCTTGCATAATTCATATAAAATTGAACATAGCTCCGATTGATGTGACACAAAATTTGTTGGCTTTGTCCTGATGTTCTCTACCTGTTAAAAATATGTTTGCTCCCACAATAATTATATTATTTCTCAGTTTATTAAATATGTGTCTAACATATTAATTGCATAATTAATTCTTTGTTAGTCCAATAATTATGAAACCAATTTCGCTAGCTTCCTTATGGAATGTACTATCCTTTAGACATGTTTTTCATATGAATTGTTTCTAGATTGGTACAGCTTTATCTATATTTGTTTCAACCTAGTTAACTTGTAAATTGCACAATAAATACATATTTGCCTCTAAAATTGTGGATCCAATTTTATTAACTTTATTTAACCTTTGTATACTTCCTAAAATTGATAACATCCATGTAATAGTTATATATTCATATGCTTTGTAATTTATTGATTAAGAGGTTGCTACTTAGTTGAATGCCTGTCCAATTATTTTTATAATGCTCCCAAAATCATAAAACAATTTTGTTAGTTAGCTATGGCCATGATGATATATTGCTGTTAAGTATTAGATTTCATTAGATGTTTGTAGAAGGATACAAATTTAGATATGTTTGTTCTAGAACTAATTTACTTGCAAAATTCCTAGCGAATCAATTATGCTCATGTGAGCTATCAACTTTCCTTTGTTAATTAAAGATAAATATGATATGCTTGATGATTACAAATTTGCATGATACAACTTACAATGATGATGCTTGTCTTAATTAAATACGACAAACTTAGCTAGTTGCTCATATGTAGAATGAAGTTATTACCTTAATTAAGATGTGACGTTGCTAGCAGCTACCCGTTAATTATTGAATTGTCTAAATTTGGCTATATTAATGTTACCAACTTGTCTAAGCATGCTCTAGTACTCTATGTTGATAACAATCATGAACTAACTCCCATGGTTGATGCTTCATATTATGATGAGTTAACTTATTGTTAGATTATATGATAAATAATAATAGCTCAACTAATTTTGATGACATCCTTATATTACAACTTGTCTTATTGAGTGTGTGCAAATGTATGAATAAGTGTTTGACATCTTCACCCTATGTAATTATTGTGTGCCTAATTCCCCTCTTTTAATTACTTACTTTATGACCTTGAATCATGTTAGCCTTTACCTCTCATGACTCATTGTATCTCATAAGCATATGCATTCATAGCATCTTTTCTAATTCATGCATTTGTCTACTTTCTTAGAGAATGATGTTCCGGAGTGTTGCGGTTGCGGAGTACCAAGGCAGACACCTATGTATCTCAAATCTTACTCTTGAATTCTTAATTTGCTATTATAAAGTATTGCTTGTGCATGGGCTTAACCCTACCTAGTTCTTGTGATATGTGTAGAACCCATTCAGCAAGTTTCCCCCTCCTAGCTCTAGAATAACTTATACTAGGTAAAGTATGTATGTTTAGACTTCTTGAATTAATTTGCTTAGCCATGCTTAGCTAACGGTAGAAGTCGAGCGATGGCAAGGTCACCATCACTCGCGAGCTGTAGGGTATATGTCTAAATATACTTGAGTAGATGACAAGAATTAAAATATGAGCAAGGTATGAATGTTGGATCGAGACTTGAGCAAGTGAGATAGGGCCATGTTGGTAGTGGAATCCAAGTGGCATAGGCTTGCTTGAGTTGGTTAAGGACTAACGCGTCGTTGCTTTGATACTTGAGCACTTTTTTGTACAAACCACATGCTTAAATATGCTAATGGTAAGCTAAGTACCATATGCGCACCCTTCACTGAGCAGATTCGGCGTGGTTTGTGATGGGGTGTAGTCGGCGGTTCCGTTGCACCTGTCCATCCTAGTCATTCGTTCAGCATCGGGGATGGGTATGTGAACGGTTGGCACGCGAATCATTGCTTACGGACCAACGGGTCGTATGGCATATGGTCTCATATCGTGTGGGAAAAGTTGTACACCTCTGCAGGGTATTAATCTATTGCAATAGCCACGCTCCCGGTCAAAGAGCACGCTTTTGTACTTTGACTTTAACGTCGTGATGGAGTTCATGGAAGATTGAGCTCATGTTTACATGATCACTTTACTTGTGCAATTGTATTGATGCTTGACATAGAAATGTAGATGCCATGTCTTTTGCTTATTCACTTGATAAACTATGCTCGTATTTTTTATATATTAATGTTAAAATTTGACTAGCCTCATGCATCCACCAAATGTATAGTAGTATGGATAAGTCCTGCAAGTAAGAAATGTACTTACGGTGTTGCCGTTAAGTTATTTTGCAGGTTTTCTTTTAGGGAGTGATGACCATGTTCATCCCACCAGAACCGGCAATGTGGATGTATGGAGGAAGTTACTCAAAGCTTATGCAAGTGGTGTGTAACGCCCCGGTTTTCATCTTCTAATTAAGCGAGGTTAATCAAGATCAGATCAGCTAGTTGACTAATTAATTAACCAGCTAAGCAAGCAAGTAAATAAGAAAAGATGAATAATTTCCCTTGGGCTAGGCCCTTCTGCTCTCTCTCTCTCTCTCCTGCCGACCAGCCTGCTCCGCCTTTCTTTTCCCACAAGCAGCTAGATGCTACTCCATTCATGCGTCGTCTTCTTCCTGGCAACTTTGATGCATGCTGCTGCTTCTGCTACTATCATCGTTGCTGGCCTTTCTTCTTTCTTCCCCTCGCAACAGCACAGTGCTGCCCATGTCGCTTTCCTTTTGCTCTACACCGGCATCCTTGCTGCTGCTGCAAATCAACGCCGCCTCCTCGCTGTTTGCTGCCTTGCTGCCCTCCGTTGCAGTGACTTTCTCCAAGACCAACATCCCGCTGCAGCACCAAGCAACGCCACTTGACCTGCTGCCGCTCGTCGCCGTTCGCACGGCACGCCAAGGCAAGAATCCCGCTGCTGCCTGTCGCTGCTGCGTCGCCTCGCTACCCAGCTCCTCGTGGCCGCCACCCGTGGTGACGCCGTGTGCGCGTGCCGGTCAGCGACCAAGCCGAGCGTCTCGCTGCCCCGCCTAATCCGTCACCTCGCTGCTCCCCGTCTTGTCGGGACGCCGCGTGCACGCGCACCTCGAAGCTACAGCGGCAAGACGCGCCTTTCGCTCGCCCACGTGCTCGGTGCGCCGCGGGTCCCCGCTACACCGGCGACCAGCGCTGCATGCCGCTGCACTCCCGTCTATAAAAGCCGCCGTGAGCTGCCATAGAAACCCCCTGCCGCGCCGTTCTTGTTCGTTCATCTTGCTGCTAAGAGCCGAGCCCTTCTTTCTTTTCTTTCTTCCCCGTTGAGCCACCAAGTGCACCATCGATCTCTCTGCTGGAGCTGCGCCGGCCAGCCCAGCCACCCAGCTAGCCTTTCCTCCACCCGAGCCACCTGCCCAGCCTGCAGCCGGGCCAAGAGCCCTTCTTCCCGCGCCCTCCGCGTGTGCCCATGGCGCCGCCCGCGGCGACTCGTCGCTGGCCGACGGCAGCCCCTCCCTGCCTCAGCCGAGCCTCCCCACATGTTCCTTGTGCCCTGCACCACGTCTTAGTGCTGAAATCCCAGCCGGAAACAACCTGAAACGCGGACTCCTATGCGCAGCCATGCTGTACCGACCTTCGGCGGTGAACTGACGCTGTTCCGGCCATCTTCCGGCCAGGCCGACCCCACCAATAGCTCCGCCTCATCGATACCTTCCCCGGCATCATGTCCTCTTGACCCCTAGAGCCCCGAGTTCGCCGGCAGCGAGCTTTCCGGCGAACTCCTCTGCTGCCCGACCCACCTCCAGCGATGAGCTGGCACCTCTCCGTTCATCTTCCGGCGATGCCGAACCCACCATAAGATTCGTCTCTTCGAGATCTACACCGGCATGTAGTCCTCCTTGACCCTAGCCCCCGGACCTCGCCGGCAGCGAGGAAATCGGCGAAATACACTGCTGCACAGCCAATCTCCGGCGACCAATCCCACGCGGTGCACCGGTCCGCGGTGGACCACCCTCACACCCCCCACGCTGGTCCATGGCCCGTGAACTTAGTCCGCAGCACAGCAGCCTTTCTCTTTTTCTTTTTCGCTTTTCTTTTTCCAGAAACCTTGATAAATTCATATCTTCTTCGTTTTAACTCCGATTTCGACGACTCTTATTTCTAAATTCATCTAAAATCAAACTCTATCATATGAAACCAAATTTGTGCAATTTTGTTATATTTGATTGTATTGTTTGCATGGATTCTCGTGCGCTTGCGTCGACCAGAAGCAGAGCCCGTCCCGGAGCAGGACCAGGGGCCAGGAGACCAGGAGCGCGGCGACGCCGGTGACGACGAGAACAAAGGCAAGTTTCACCGACCCTTTGATCACGTTGAACCCAAGTGAGGCTACCTGTAGAAGCCTGCATTATAGGATTCACATGAGATATTGAGCCGAGTGATTGAGTGAACCCCCTGTATGAGCTTTGCTTGCATATTGCTATGATGTCTTGCATGATCATACTTGGTGCCCTTGGATATTTGATGATGGAATGGTATGGGATGTGAGACCAGGGCAGATGGGTGAGTTGGGAGTGAGCGCTACCGTGGTGGTAGACTTACGTGCGAGTGCCACCTCGGTGGTGGACTCGAGTTGGTATGTTGAGTTGGAGGCTGCCCCGGTGAGCCTAAGGACCGAGTTGTTTCGACATCTCACCTGACTTATTTTAGTGCGGCCACACGTCCCTGTGTGGGCAGCGTTTAGCTTAATCCCACTAGCTCACCTGACAGTCGTCTAGATGAGGTTGCTTATGATATGGGTGTAGACGGAGCGTGGTCAGGACCCGAGGGTTGGACGGCTGGGATGGGGTGATGCTATGGCTGGGTGTCAGCTATGTCGGGCTGTTCGCCAGAGCAGTTCGAGCGTGTGTGTTTGTGTGACCTCTGCAGAGTGTACAATCCATTCGAATGGTCCGTGTCCTCGGTTAGGACAAGTTGTGGTGTGGTCCTAGCAACTAGATTGAGCTACCTGAGATGAACTGGTATGGGAAATGTCTCAGGGTGAGGCATTTGATTTGCATTTGCATGTTATTTCTTGTGCATTGCATTTATTCTGGCAATCCCCTCCGTGGCGAGGTGGAACTTGTTGAGTACGTTTGTACTCAAACGTTGTTGATACCCTTCAGAGGAGCCCGATCCAGACTACGTCCCGGAAGACTACGAGTAGGGCGCGTCCGCACCCAAGGTGGTAGATGGAGCACTCGTTGGAGCCAGAGCTGCTGCTACATGTGTTTTTAGTTCTTATTATCATGATGTTGTTAGTGGTCGCGTATATCGTTCGTTTTGCGCCGTAGTAATCCCGTGAACTATGTAAGCTATGTATGAACTCTGTCTCCATTTGAGTAATGTATGAGTACTTTGTGTCTATTCGAGTACTTGTACATTGTTAGCACCAATCTTTGGATTGGGGCGCTTCAAGTGGTATCAGAGCCATACTTGGCTGTAGGACGCGTACCGTAGACCGTTCGTGCCTGTAGGAGCCTAGATTGGACCTTGCTTACCTATACCCTACCTTGGTTAACCCTACTCCTTGTTTTGCTAATCGTATTCCTTGATAAGCTAGATGTCTGATGAATGGATCACCACCTTTTGCGAAGATCAGGATGGTTTTCCCAAGGTGCTCCACGCTGCTACTACCCGCCTCGGTATTCCAGAACGTCCGGAGTACGTAGGGCAAGAGTTCATGGAATGCGGCACCGAGTACTGTGAAGTCACAGTATATGTCGGCGCTAGCGAGAAGTACTTGGAGATGAAGCCGTGGAGTGTCACCACAATGGGACACCGCCTGAAGGACACCTACCAACTTTCCGCGTGCAAGGCCCTGCGGTACTTATGCCTGATCTTCGAGTGGCAGCTAGGCTGCACCCCCATGAAGTACTTCCCACCCTTGGATCGGAACCGTCCAGCTTGGGCGGCAAGGATCCGCAACTTGGGAACCTGGGGACTCGCTGCATCAGAGAAGGACCCCACAGTTGTCGCCATGTCCGGCTATTTGCTCAGTCTGGACGACCTGTGTGACATGCTGCGAGAGCGCTTAAGGGTTCTCACCCAACGCGCTGCAGAAACCCGCTGGCGGAAGGCCAAAGTGACTCTGGCTATGGCGGAAGCTCGAGCCGCCGAAGCCGAATGTCGCATCGTTTTGGCGGAAGAGAAGCTCAGGGAGCAGGCGGATCGTCACAGCCAGCTCCTCCGAGAGATGCACATGACCGAGCGCGCCAAGCACAAGGACCGCCAACATGAGAATACCGGCGAATCTCCAATCCTTGATGGGATTCCGCTGTACCCTTGCCTTCCCCCACGCAAGAGACTTTTGGGTTCTCTGCCACCTACTGCCGCAGCGTCACCTCGCTCAAGCGACACTGAAGACCCCGAAGACCGTGTCGTAGGACCCTCCCAGCCTGCTGGTCCGGCCGACTCTTAAAGTCGAGCCTTAGCTTGTTCCTGTTGTACCATATCGCTGTATCGGATCGCTGTATCGCTGTCTTGTTGTGTTCTTTGGACTTCCTATTGAATGAATGCATGTGTGTTGCTTGAATGTTTGCTGCTTGTGTGTATCTCGTGTGTACAAGAGAAGAGAAGATCATCACAAGAGTAGTGATAATGGCGATAAATCGCTTAATAATACGCCAAATAATCTGTTAATAATCTAATAAAATAAAATAAAATAAATCCACCCTGTTAATCCACCCTAATAATGCAACGCGTTAACCTAATCGTTCGCATCTGTTACCCACAGATGTCTCGTCGCTCCAACCGTCTCAACATAGCTGGTGAGGATGAGGTCAGCCAGATCCAAGGAAGAGAGGTGAATCAGAATCAGAATCGGAACGGGAACTTTGTAGAAGGAACGAGCAGCATGCCACCTCCACCACCCCCGCCACTCCCTTTTCCGAGTGACATGGTGTGCATGTTCTGTGACTTCTTTGAGATGATGAATGGCCTTCGAACAGAGCTACGCCAGTTCATGAATCAGAACAACAATAATCAGGATGACCAGAATAACCAGAATAATCAGAACAATGAGAATAATCAGGATGACCAGCACCACCAGAACAACTGTCGACTGCCAGCCCACAACCACATCAGCAAGATTAAGGAGTTCAACCACACGCACCCTTCACAGTTCGGCAAGAAGGATAGCCCTATGGATGCAAAAGATTGGTTGAGGGAAATGGCAAGGAAGTTACGGAATATACAGGCAGATGAACAGGAGAAGGTTCGTTTGGCCACTGACAAGCTTATAGGAGCACCCCTAGCATGGTGGGAGGCTCACTGTGAGATAGATCCCATGGCCGAGAACATGGTTTGGGATGACTTTGTCAAGCTGTTCAGAGAGCACCATATTCCCCAGCAAGTCATGACTCGCAAGCTGCAGGAGTTCATTGACATCCGTCAGGGAAACTTGACAGTTGGGGAGTACTTTGAGAAGTTCAACGAGTTGGCTCACTATGCTCCTGAGGAATGCAAGGATGATGCCAAGAAGCAGTTCTACTTCCTCTGTGGCCTTAAGCCCGAGTTAAAGACAATAGTCCAAGCCACCAAGCATGCCAGCTTTGTGGATATGTATAATGCTGCTCTCACAGCTGAGGAGAACAAGATAGAAGAAGCCAAGGAACGCAAGAGGAAGTTTGAGGGCAGGGCCTTCCAGACAGAGAAGACTCAAAGGACTCAGCACCCAGCACAGTCGAGGCAGAGAGCTCAGAGTGCCACCACCTTCAGGGCACCGGTTAGCTCTTTCAGGCAGTCAAGTCAGAACACCCGGCACACACAGTCAGCTCCGCAGATGAAGACTCAGGTAAATAGCCGCCCTCAGCAGTCGGGTGCTAGTCAGGTGACCAACCCAAAGGCATTCTTCAACTGTAGAGAGACCGGTCACTTTATAGCCAACTGTCCTTACAAGAGGCAGCCAACACCGTCGGTCTACTCCAACTCCGTGCCAGCACCAGGACGGCAGAACAACCGTGGTGCACCCTCCAGGAGTCAGCAGTCCTTTGGCAAGGCAAAGGTGAATCATGTGCATGTAGAGGAAGCAGAAGATGCCCCAGGAGTACTCTTTGGTGAGTTTCTGGTTCGATCAGTTCTTGCATCAGTACTTTTTGATTCTGGGGCATCTCATTCCTTCATATCATCACACTTTGTGGAAGCAAATAGTATACCTATGGTAGCCCTTAAGAGGCCTTTAATGACTAAGTCACCAGGAGGTCATATCCCTTGTTACATGGGAGTGAATACCGTCCCCATTATTCTAAGTGGGATAGAGTTCCGAGCCAACCTAGTGGTTCTTGCCTCCCGTGGAATTGATGTCATCCTAGGGATGGATTGGTTGACAAGACACCGTGGCAACATAGCATGTGCGGAGAGAGCAGTGACAGTAACCAACCATAAAGGAATCACTGTTACTCGCACCTTTCCACGTGACTTGCCCGAGCTCAAGGCTGTGTTGAATAACCTCCAAGCAGAGTCACCAGCAGATGTGCCCGTAGTCTGTGAGTTTGAGGATGTGTTTCCTGAAGACTTACCCGGTATGCCGCCAGAACGAGATGTAGAGTTCACCATAGAGCTGCTGCCAGGAGCTAAACCCATCTCCAAGAACCCTTATCGTCTAGCAGCCCCTGAGATGGTAGAGTTGAAGAAGCAGTTGAAAGAGCTGAAGAAGAAGGGTTTCATTAGATGAGCAGCATCACCATGGGGAGCTCCAGTTCTCTTTATCAAGAAGAAGGATGGGAGTCAAAGGTTATGCGTTGATTACCGGGAACTCAACGCAATCACCATCAAGAACAAGTACCCTCTACCAAGAATAGATGATATGTTCGATCAGCTACGAGGGGCCAAGTTCTTCTCCAAGATTGACTTGAGATCTGGGTACTACCAGATGAGAGTCCGAGCAGAAGACATCTCGAAGACTGCCTTCAGGACTCGGTATGGACAGTATGAGTTCATCATAGTACCGTTTGGCTTAACTAATGCTCCTGCCTTCTTCATGTCCTTGATGAACAAGGTTTTCATGGACGAGTTAGACCAGTTTGTTGTAGTCTTCATTGACGACATCCTGATCTACTCCAAGAGTGCAGAGGAGCATGAGCAACACCTTAGAGTTGTTTTGGAAAAGTTGAGAAGCCACCAGCTGTATGCCAAGTTCAGCAAGTGCAAGTTTTGGTTGCAGAGAGTTAGCTTCTTGGGACATGTTCTCACAGCAGAGGGAGTTGAAGTGGATCCTGAGAAGGTGAAAGCCGTTGCAGATTGGAAGCAACCAACCACCGCCACAGAAGTTAGAAGTTTCTTGGGATTAGCTGGTTATTATCGGAGATTCATTGAAGGTTTCTCCAAGATAGCCAAGCTTATGACCGAGTTAACACGGAAGGATAAAGCTTTTGCTTGGTCAGAAGCATGTGAGAAGAGCTTCCAAGAGTTGAAGAAGAGATTGACGACCGCTCCAGTGTTGACCTTGCCAGATAATCACAAGAACTTTGTTATCTATTGTGATGCATCGAGACAAGGTCTTGGTTGTGTCATCATGCAAGAGGGAAAGGTAGTAGCATATGCTTTGAGACAGCTCCGGCCTCACGAGCAGAACAACCCTACACACGACCTGGAGTTAGCAGCTATCGTACATGCTCTGAAGATATGGAGACACTACCTGATCGGGAATAAGTGTGAGATATACACAGATCACAAGAGTCTCAAGTATATCTTCACACAGACGGATCTCAACCTCAGGCAGAGAAGATGGTTAGAGTTGATCAAGGATTATAACCTGGAGATACACTACCATCCAGGAAAAGCCAACGTAGTGGCTGATGCGCTAAGCCGGAAAGCGTATTGCCACCACTTGATAACTCAAGCCCCAGAGCTGAGTGAAGAGATGGCAAAGCTGAACCTAAGAGTTGTGTCTCATGCATGCAACTTCAACCTTAGTGTGCAGCCCGTCCTGGATGATCAAATCAAGGAAGCTCAGAAGGATGACTCAAGGTTGACAGACATCAAGGCCAGAATGGAAGAGGATAAGTCTCAAGCCTTTAGAGTGGATGAGGATGGAGTTTTGTGGTACAGAAACCGGTTGTGTGTCCCTAGACATGGTCACTTCCGTCAGACCATTCTGGATGACGCACATAACTCGGCCTACTCCATCCACCCAGGTAGTACCAAGATGTACTTGGATATAAAGGAGAAGTATTGGTGGAATGGTATGAAGGGTGACATTGCTCGTTTTGTTGCCCGATGTGACGTGTGCCAACGGATCAAAGCGGAGCATCAGAAGCCAAATGGTTTGCTTCAGCCGTTGCCCGTACCTGTGTGGAAATGGGATGAGATAGGTATGGACTTCATTACAAGTCTACCCAGAACCAAGCACGGTAATGACTCTGTATGGGTGATAGTCGATCGTCTCACGAAAGTGGCACGCTTCGTCCCTATGCGCACCACTTTTGGCGGAGACAAACTAGCAAAGCTGTACATCGACCGTATCGTGAAGCTACATGGTATACCAAGGAGGATCATGTCTGATCGAGGAGCATAGTTCACGTCCAGGTTTTGGAAAAGCTTGCATGAAGCTCTTGGTACTAAGTTGGATTTCAGCTCTGCTTATCACCCTCAGACAGACGGACAGACAGAAAGAGTTAATCAAATATTGGAGGATATGCTGAGAGCCTGTGTGCTCATGTATGGCAAGGATTGGGAAGATAGCCTGCCGTACGCAGAGTTCTCCTACAACAATAGCTACCAAGCCAGCTTGAAGATGTCGTCGTATGAAGCGCTCTATGGAAGGAAGTGTCGAACCCCGTTAATGTGGTCAGAGGTCGGAGACTGCATTATCGAGAAACCAGACTTCATAGCAGCTGCGGAAGATAAAGTGGCAGAAATCCGGGAGAACCTCAAGGCAGCTCAGTCACGCCAGAAAAGCTATGCCGACAAAAGAAGACATGCCATCAGCTTCGACATCGGGGACCACGTGTACCTCAAGGTCTCCCCGATTCGTGGAACTCGGAGATTCCAAGTGCGAGGAAAGCTAGCCCCGCGCTTTATCGGACCTTTGTCCTCAAGAAAGTTGGAGCTGTTGCATACAAGATTCGCTTGCCGGATGAGATGTCAGGTATACATGATGTCTTCCTTGTGTCCCAACTGCGGAAGTGCCTGCGAGTACCGGAAGAGCAAGTGGTTCAAGATACCATCGACCTGCAAGAAGACCTACGGTACCAAGAAGTACCCGTGAGGATCTTGGACAAGGTGACCCGGCGAACCAGGACCTCCAGTGTCACCATCTACCGAGTGCAGTGGAGTCGACACACGGAAGCGGAAGCCACGTGGGAACGCGAAGATGCGCTTCGAGCAGAGTTCCCCCACCTCTTCGAAGACGGCGAATCTCGAGGACGAGATTCCTTCTAAGTGGGGTAGGTTTGTAACGCCCCGGTTTTCATCTTCTAATTAAGCGAGGTTAATCAAGATCAGATCAGCTAGTTGACTAATTAATTAACTAGCTAAGCAAGCAAGTAAATAAGAAAAGATGAATAATTTCCCTTGGGCTAGGCCCTTCTACTCTCTCTCTCTCCTTCCGACCAGCCTGCTCCGCCTTTCTTTTCCCACAAGCAGCTAGATGCTACTCCATTCATGCGTCGTCTTCTTCCTGCCAACTTTGATGCATGCTGCTGCTTCTGCTACTATCATCGTTGCTGGCCTTTCTTCTTTCTTCCCCTCGCAACAGCACAGTGCTGCCCATGTCGCTTTCCTTTTGCTCTACACCGGCATCCTTGCTGCTGCTGCAAATCAACGCCGCCTCCTCGCTGTTTGCTGCCTTGCTGCCCTCCGTTGCAGTGACTTTCTCCAAGACCAACATCCCGCTGCAGCACCAAGCAACGCCACTTGACCTGCTGCCGCGCGTCGCCGTTCGCACGGCACGCCAAGGCAAGAATCCCGCTACTGCCCGTCGCTGCTGCGTCGCCTCGCTGCCCAGCTCCTCGTGGCCGCCATCCGTCATGACGCCGCGTGCGCGTGCCGGTCAGCGACCAAGCCGAGCATCCCGCCGTCGCGATTCTCCACGCCGCCGAGCGTCTCGCTGCCCCGCCTAACCCGTCACCTCGCTGCTCCCCGTCTTGTCGGGACGCCGCGTGCACGCGCACCTCGAAGCTACAGCGGCAAGCCGCGCCTTTCGCCGCTCGCCCACGTGCTCGGTGCGCCGTGGGTCCCCGCTACACCGGCGACCAGCGCTGCATGGCGCTGCACTCCCGTCTATAAAAGCCGCCGTGAGCTGCCATAGAAACCCCCTGCCGCGCCGTTCTTGTTCGTTCATCTTGCTGCTAAGAGCCGAGCCCTTCTTTCTTTTTTTTCTTCCCCGTTGAGCCACCAAGTGCACCATCGATCTCTCTGCTGGAGCTGCGCCGGCCAGCCCAGCCACCCAGCTCGCCTTCCCTCCACCCGAGCCACCTGCCCAGCCTGCAGCCGGGCCAAGAGCCCTTCTTCCCGCGCCCTCCGCGTGTGCCCATGGCGCCGCCTGCGGCGACTCGTCGCTGGCCGACGGCAGCCCCTCCCTGCCTCAGCCGAGCCTCCCCACACGTTCCTTGTGCCCTGCACCACGTCCTAGTGCCGAAATCCCAGCCGGAAACAACCCGAAACGCGGACTCCTATGCGCAGCCATGCTGTACCGACCTTCGGCGGTGAACTGACGCTGTTCCGGCCATCTTCCGGCCAGGCCGACCCCACCAATAGCTCCGCCTCATCGATACCTTCCCCGGCATCATGTCCTCTTGACCCCTAGAGCCCCGAGTTCACCGGCAGCGAGCTTTCCGGCGAACTCCTCTGCTGCCCGACCCACCTCCAGCGATGAGCTGGCACCTCTCCGTTCATCTTCCGGCGATGCCGAACCCACCATAAGATTCGTCTCTTCGAGATCTACACCGGCATGTAGTCCTCCTTGACCCTAGCCCCCGGACCTCGCCGGCAGCGAGGAAATCGGCGAAATACACTGCTGCACAGCCAATCTCCGGCGACCAATCCCACGCGGTGCACCGGTCCGCGGTGGACCGCCCTCACACCCCCACGCTGGTCCATGGCCCGTGAACTTAGTCCGCAGCACAGCAGCCTTTCTCTTTTTCTTTTTCGCTTTTCTTTTTCCAGAAACCTTGAGAAATTCATATCTTCTTCATTTTAACTCCGATTTCGACGACTCTTATTTCTAAATTCATCTAAAATCAAACTCTATCATATGAAACCAAATTTGTGCAATTTTGTTATATTTGATTGTATTGTTTGCATGGATTCTCGTGCGCTTGCGTCGACCAGAAGCAGAGCCCGTCCCGGAGCAGGACCAGGGGCCAGGAGACCAGGAGCGCGGCGACGCCGGTGACGACGAGAACAAAGGCAAGTTTCACCGACCCTTTGATCACGTTGAACCCAAGTGAGGCTACCTGTAGAAGCCTGCATTATAGGATTCACATGAGATATTGAGCCGAGTGATTGAGTGAACCCCCTGTATGAGCTTTGCTTGCATATTGCTATGATGTCTTGCATGATCATACTTGGTGCCCTTGGATATTTGATGATGGAATGGTATGGGATGTGAGACCAGGGCAGATGGGTGAGTTGGGAGTGAGCGCTACCGTGGTGGTAGACTTACGTGCGAGTGCCACCTCGGTGGTGGACTCGAGTTGGTATGTTGAGTTGGAGGCTGCCCCGGTGAGCCTAAGGACCGAGTTGTTTCGACATCTCACCTGACTTATTTTAGTGCGGCCACACGTCCCTGTGTGGGCAGCGTTTAGCTTAATCCCACTAGCTCACCTGACAGTCGTCTAGATGAGGTTGCTTATGATATGGGTGTAGACGGAGCGTGGTCAGGACCCGAGGGTTGGACGGCTGGGATGGGGTGATGCTATGGCTGGGTGTCAGCTATGTCGGGCTGTTCGCCAGAGCAGTTCGAGCGTGTGTGTTTGTGTGACCTCTGCAGAGTGTACAATCCATTCGAATGGTCCGTGTCCTCGGTTAGGACAAGTTGTGGTGTGGTCCTAGCAACTAGATTGAGCTACCTGAGATGAACTGGTATGGGAAATGTCTCAGGGTGAGGCATTTGATTTGCATTTGCATGTTATTTCTTGTGCATTGCATTTATTCTGGCAATCCCCTCCGTGGCGAGGTGGAACTTGTTGAGTACGTTTGTACTCAAACGTTGTTGATACCCTTCAGAGGAGCCCGATCCAGACTACGTCCCGGAAGACTACGAGTAGGGCGCGTCCGCACCCAAGGTGGTAGATGGAGCACTCGTTGGAGCCAGAGCTACTGCTACATGTGTTTTTAGTTCTTATTATCATGATGTTGTTAGCGGTCGCGTATATCGTTCGTTTTGCGCCGTAGTAATCCCGTGAACTATGTAAGCTATGTATGAACTCTGTCTCCATTTGAGTAATGTATGAGTACTTTGTGTCTATTCGAGTACTTGTACATTGTTAGCACCAATCTTTAGATTGAGGCGCTTCATGGTGTCTTGTGGGCAAGGACATCATTATTGCTCCTTAATACTCTCTAACTTTCTGGTGCATTTTAGCTCTCAATCTAACAAAAACATGATAGGATATCCACCTAGACCTAGGATACATCTTAATTGGGAGAGAATCTTTTAATTGGTGAAAACCTTCAATTTATGAATTTTTATAAGATGATCAAGACTTGTAATTGAAAGTTTAAAATTTTCTCATATGTATCCTTGTGATGGTTGCTATGTTATACAAATGGTATGCGAGTTGTTCCTAGATGATGCTCAAGGCGCATACCGGGATTATTTCGCCTAAGCTGGGTTCGTCGGTGGACGATAACCCAATTTAGTGGAGATAATTTGGGCGCTTACTCGCACCCACCACCGCTGTTTCTACGTTGTGTCAGAACAGCAGCAGGAGGCAGCTTCATCAGCAGCGTCGAAAGGCATTCTGTTCAAGGCTGATAGTCTCTGTACATCGTCAGTAATGCCCTGTTCATGTCAGACTAGAGAAGCAAGTCAAACGGCAAACATGGTCACAAATCACAAGTTTGCTAGATTTGAACAGGGGGAATAAAAGAAATCAGTGGAAGCAAGTTTGTTGGTTAGACTAGTGGTTGGTGCTGGGTCAGTCAAAGTGCGTAACGCGGAGGACTGTCTGGACGACACACAAAAGCGAGAGCTCGTGCTAACTAACAGTCTAGCTAACACATTTCCGCTGAGATGCTGATAGTATGACTCAGAGCCAATGATTATTAGCGAGCTAGCAGCTTGGCATTGTTAATTAATGCGTTTGTTGTTTTCTCCGGAAAGGATCGAGTGTCTTTGAAGAAAGATCGATCGGCCTGCTTGTTTATTCTAGAGCAATATAATCTTATATACAATAATTCAATGCAAGAAGTACTGCAATCTCATAAAGTTTGTCTTGCCTGGCCACAGGGGTCATAAGCTCATAGCTGGTGAACAGCTGAACCACGAATGAATTCACCTGCTCTCTCGTATTCAGATAAGAAAAGGTCAGTAGACCTCTCAAATCTCAACTACGCACACTAGTTTATTTCAGTATCCAATACATGTTTACATCTGTCTAGCGAAGCCTGATCATTGTTCTTGATTGGACGGAGTACCACGGCAGGCTGCAGCTTCTTCAATTCGGGAGGAGCCTTCCAGTCTTCGTAAACAGAAAGAGAAAAGCAAAAGGAAATCATTAAAGCTCTTTTTTTAAGAAAAAGAGGGGGAGAATTCAAGTGGTCGTCTGGTGAGCTCTGGTCGCACAGTGGACGAACAGAGCCAGTGGAAACCAGAATATGGTTGGGGTTGGGGGCGCGTCCCCGGCGGCCGGGCCCAACGAAAGGTTCGGTCGCGGATCCTTTTCCTCCCCTCGCTTTAGTTCGTTGGCAATTAATTTATTTTTTATAAACTATCGTCGTCCAGGGGCAAAAAGAGAGGGAGAGATTCGTCAAACCCCGGCACCTACCTGAGCCTGAGCTTCGCCTCGTCGACGCGATTTGGCCATGTGCTCGAGGTATACACATGTTTACATGGAAAAAAAAATGGAATTCTGTTCGCGGTTGGTAGCAGCAGCCAGCAGGACGAAAGCACCTGCTGCTAGCCTGCCATCGCTGGCTGCTCTCCTCGACTGCCCCATGCCTCCATGCATCTTCCATTCCATCCCTCCCGTCCGTCCCTCGGCCGCCTCGGCGCCTTCACGTCAGCTACGTGCACGCGAGAGACACGTTGGGCCGGGCGAGCGCGCATGTGCTCGCGCAGCCATTCGCCGGCGTACGTGCAGCCTCTGGGTGGCTGCTGGTGACAGTAGCAGTGCAGCACATTGCGAAGACAGAGTTGGTGGGGCCCCTGCCTTCGTGCGCGTGACCTAGGAATAGCAGAGGCACACGCGGCACAGGCACGGTGATTCGGCGAAGGAATTGAATGGAGCGGTGGAGATGGATCGGGGAGCATTCTGCCGTGGATCGGCAGACAGCGAGCATACGGCCCTACCCTACCACACCACCAGCGCTGCCTGCATAGTACCAGTACTGTTCATCGGCGGCGAAAGTCGCTGGCTGGACCCGGACCTCGTTGTGTTGTGTGCCGCCGCGCTCGATTGATGATTGGAGCGATTTTTCTCGTGGGATCGGCGGATCGGTACGTTTGCTTTTAACCTTTTTTGGCGACCGAGGAAATTATACGTCGACAGGGAGAGATGCCTCTCCACCTCGGTCCGGGAAATTTGAAGCTTCCGCTAGCCATTTCCATTGAGCACTGGGATGAAGCTTAAAGAATTAACTAGATCCTTGAGCCTACAAGATGAAAATCAACTGTCAATTGATGGGCATCTGGGATGCCAATCTCCCATTGAAAATCAGTGTGTGTGTGTTCTTTTTGGCAAGTATGCAATGACAAAATAAGTCCGCGGAGCAGCTACGAAAACGAAATTGGTCAGGCCCGCTTGAGTGTAAAATCTTTTTGGTGTGCTATGGCTCGCTTTCTCTGGAGTTTGAGCAGAGACGTTTTCGGTTGGGTGATTGTTCCTACCAGCGTCAAAAGTTTTCAA
Source organism: Panicum hallii (assembly GCF_002211085.1). NCBI lineage: Eukaryota > Viridiplantae > Streptophyta > Magnoliopsida > Poales > Poaceae > Panicum > Panicum hallii. Next base: position 23,316,949 of record NC_038044.1, read on the forward strand.
GAAAACATCCGAGGTTTTAATAATCAGAAATAATTTCGGTTTTAATAATGTTATCATTCCCTCACCCGAGGTATGTATTTTTTGTGTCATTTCATTCATGCAGCGGTGGAAGAGGTACTGAGCAAGGGAGAGAAGCCGTTTCAGGTGTCCGAGCAGCCCCCCCCCCGGGGGGGGGGGCGCGGGGGGGGGCAATAGTCGTTCTAAAGCGATTAGCTGTGTTAGAGTGGTGTTTCCCACTCTGCGTTGTGTAAAACTGGTATCCCAGGTACCTTATTAAACTTTCAGTAAAGCTGGCTGCAGGGTCTTCAGTCTGAAAAATGAAATTCAACTGAACCCCACCTTAGATCATGTTTGGATAGCTAGCTAAATTTAGCTGTTAGAGATCCAACTAGGTCAGCTAATGGAGTAGCTATCGATCCTCCAGCTAATTAAAACTATGTAATCCTATTAGCTGGTTAAATCCAGCTAATCGCAGCTAAAGTGTTAAAAGATCTTATTATTCTCAGTCCTTCTATCAAATTTCCCTAACTGCACCAGTGGCGCCAAGAAAAAGGAAGGGCAGTATGGCTCATCCATGTTAATAATTTACAATTAGCTGATGGATTCAAACACATTAAGCTAATGGCTAACAAAGATAGCTAATATAAACCATTATTAATTAGGTAGCTAATCATTAGCCGGGAAGAATTGAAACAGGACCTCAGGATGTTAGGCAACTGCATTACTGAAATTCACTGACCGAATGTGGCGGAGCTCGATTGGGGAGCAGTCCGCTCAGATACCTGCAGCATCCAGCCCTACCATTACTTCGTGCTTCACCACTCGAGGGCAGAGGAAAACAGTAGGGGTTTTGCACGCTGAACCGGCCGGCCATTCCTCCCTCTGCTTCTCCATGCAACTGTCCACACTTCGCCAAGAAGAGCCCGCAAAGGTGTCCCCCACATGGCCAGAGGAGAGGGACCGCGGCCGCGTGACGCCTGTGTACCACCGGTTAAAATGCATGGTGGGTGGCGACTGGTGAGTGCGACGGCACGTCGAGCACAGATCTCCATGCCTCTGGGTAAGAATCAGGAACCGTCCAGCCCAGGTAAACCCAGCGAGAGAGAGACGAAATAGAAGGCGACTGGGCGCCAGATTTTTCTGTCGGCTGGGTCAATTCCGAATACGAAATCATTTGGTAGTTCGCACCAGGGCATGCGTAGCCCACGTGTGCGTTCCAAAAATACGCCTCGTTTCACGCGTCTTCATTCAGCAAAGTTAATAATACCGGATTACTCAATGTAAGGATGTTTGCAGTCTATTTCTCAGCCTACTCGTACAATCAGATCCGTTAAACCTCTTCCACTTCTTCCTTGCCACATATAAATCATCTCATAATAGTTGTACGTCTGATTCTCATTCTCCTATCACTAATTAATCAGCAGTTTGCCCCAAGTAAAATCCCGTTGGACCATGAATCATCCCCAAATCCTAATCGCATATTTATATCTCATTTTCTTCTCCTCTATCACGTTTGTCCTTACACCTTAATCTTAGCATCTAATTAATCAATTGGGATCTATTGGCTCTGCTAGATCATTTGAAACCACTTCTAGTCGGATCGAGGTACTCATAATCATAAATATAAACATGCATGTGCTTGCAATGTTCTTCTTGAATTTGTGGCCCCGCTAATTCTATTTTTCCTCTATTTGTGCATGCTTATTCTAAATCATGTCTTCTAAACGTTAAAATAGAAAATATGACTCTGGTTATGAAAGCATTAACAGAAAAAAAGATGAGGGCATCTGAGTCGATTCTAGAAATGTATTCAAGCAACATATATAATAAGTATCCCAAGTTGGCTATACAATGATTTAAAGCATAAAAATGTTTGTTGGATTGGGGCCTAAAGTATAGTTTAGCACAGGGCCCATATTTTTTGCGTAATATATGACCTACTTATCTCTCTCACAAAGTTTCTTGATTCTTGTGTCGAAACCGGCTGTAAGCTTACAGCCCGTTTCTCCTCTCTCTCCTCCACATCAGCATTTAGTCTGCCATAATACTTGTTCTAAATAGTTCAGCTAAGAGCAAGTATTATAACAAGCTGTAAGTAGGATGAATGGTGAGGTGGAGGAGACAAGAGAGGAGAAGCGGATAGGGGCGGAGCTAGGAATTTTTTTTGGGGGGGGGGGGGCGAGCCGACATATCGATATAATTGGATGTTAACAAATGAGAATCCAATATATATGTTTTACAAAACATTCACTATTCATAAGTTATGCATGCACTAAGTATTGGCTATATAATAACACCAAAGTAAAGTAAATTAATAAGAAAAAATAGAAACAAGCCATAGACTAGCAATGTTAGGCATTGCTCACTAGCTGGCTACAGCTTACATGACGAGGGGTTGTGAAGGATTGGAGTTGGAGGCCGCGTCCAACCTTAGGTATCCAGCATCCAGAGCGGCAAAGCACGCCTGGAGGCCGATGACAGGAGCAAAGTGAAGTCTTGATAGTGTGTCGTTTGTTGTGTGCATCGAGCCATCAAGGCATCGTGCAGTACGGTTAGGGATTTGGGGATACCGAGGGCAGCAAGAAAAAGCGACAAGACGAACTATGATCATATTAGTCATTGTGATCGTGTGTTTTCTTGAACGAAAGGGAAGGGAAGGCAAGCCCTTATATATCCATGGTGAGGCCCATGTAAAAAAAGTAATTGTTTTGGTCCATCCGTATTATCACTACAACCTGCATCAATGTTAGTGACAAGCATTAGCTTGTCTATTGTACACGTAAATGTGATGTAGATCCTAATTTTGCTAGGGTCAGTTACAAGTTTAATCATGCTATGTAACTTGTATAAGCTCCTACACCGATCAAGACAATAACTATATTGGATGATTTACCTCTTTTTCAAATAGAGGTAAAAAAAGTTTTGCTGCATGGTTGAGGGGGGCCATGGCCCCTGCTGGCCCATGCCTCCGCCAGTATTGTAAGGGTCTATTTGGTTTGCACTTGCTTATATTTGGCGATCTAAGTTTAGTTCCAATAAATCCTTAAAGTGTAAAATATGGTGATTTATTGGGGCTAAAGGTCCATAAGTCCATAAGTCTTAAGTTGTAACTTATGGGAGCTAAAAGATGCTTTTGATAGGGTACCCTTTATTTATTGCTGCCCAACTCCCTCTCTCACCATATTAAATAATCAGGGGTATAAAAGTCTTTGCACAACCATATTAAATGACTTTAGTCCTTACAACCGAACAAGGTGGGACTTAAGTTTAGTCCCTAGATTAAATTTAACTTTAGTTCTTAGAGGAACCAAACATGAGCCTAAGCTTACAGCCGGTTTCGACATAAGAACCAAGAAACTTTATGATAGAGATAAGTGGACCATATATTAATGATGAAGAGCTAACTATTGTACGAATGAGCTGAGAGATAGGCTGCAAAGATGACCGGCTGTATTATTAATCTTGCTCTAAGCAGATGCAAACAACATGCTGGGGAATATTTAAGGTTCAGATCCACTAGCATTGGTGCATTTTTTTTCTTTTTTTGCGAGACGGTGTAGCATCGTACATGCGGCCCATAAATATTAAGTAAAATTAGCATCAGTTTTACATTGTGCTCTATCCATTCTTTTGATAGATCTATTTCTAATATTAACATTTTATCTTTTAATAGTCTTATTTGAGTTGTCTATTGTGGTACGGATACCGCTGTTTTGACTCGTGGAGAAGTAACTCATTTAGGAAAAGGCAAAATAGGTATATTTATCCATCAACTATTATCCTAAGATCAAGTCCGTCTCTTAACTTTCAGTTAGATCAATTTAGTCCTTCAATTTCTATTTTCAGGTTAATCTCGTCCCTCGTGCTGTTTGTCATCCATGTTAGCATGCCGCATTATCCTAGACATATTTTTCACTACTCATCACTAGCAAATATCATATATATATATCTCTTCCATCTATTTCAAGGTCACTCTAACATTAAGTAAATTGGAGAGCAAACTATGTTTTAAGAGAAAATAAAGGGTTTGTGGTGGTCTCAACAATAGATGAAGGAAAGAGGGGATGCAAATAAGAGGTATATCGGATATTTTGATATTTATGACTTCGCGTAAAACATTCCTAGAATGATGTGGCATGCCAACATGGATAGCTACCTAGGACGAGGGACGAAATTGACCCGACAATAAAAGTTTGAGGACTAAATTTATCCAATTTAAAGTTGAGGACGAATCTGACTCTCAGATGATAATTGAGGGATGAAAACAGCTATTTTGCTTTTAGAAAGAAAAATTAATGTATGCATATGATGTTGCCAATACTGAAGAGTCCTCGTGGAAAATTGTTTCCTTTAACTTGAGTGCATGATGACGTGATTAATTATATATGATAACGTGTATAGTTAGAGTATGCATGTCTGTCAAAAAAAGAATGGTGGAAGTATTATATGTATAGTAAGAGTAGTCAGAAAATGAGTTCAAAGTACTTCCCATTTTCAATTTAAAGAGAAGAATACGGTAACTGTTTGAGTCTAGGCGGAGCAGAAGATGGCTAAGGGTTTTTTTTCCTTGCATATGTGGCCACAAGACTTGTCTTTAGTGCGCGGAAAGCCCCAATCGGCCAGCAAATTGACAAAGATACCAATGTATTTGTGTACCATTTTGGCACACGTGACATTATTTAGACACTATAATGCCTTACCTTGCTATTCACTACCTTGAACCGCAGAGGTTAGACCAATATAAGGACAAAGACTTTGCCTGACTGCCCTATAGAAAATGGTTTACGACCTAAATGAAAAGAACCATTTTATACATAGTTAATTCCTCCGCCCACAAATACAAGAGATCATACGTATCTACAATTACAAGGTATTCTGAGTATATTAGGAGCCTGCACCCTATGGTCTAATTGTTTGAAAAACCTCATTAATAACTTGCTAGGTAATTTTGCGATCAACTAAAGGTTTGTTTGGATGTACTAGCTAATTCGTAGGTAACTAATCTTTATTTGGATGGATCCAAACGGAGCTATCTAATCCCAACTAAAGCCCTTCTAGAGAGCTGGATAGTAACTAGCTAACTAGTCTAACCTAGCTAATTCGACCTAGCCAACTAATAGATTAGCTCGAACCTCGAAGGATCCAAACGGACCGTAAATCCTAATGTACAAATAGAAATACTTATTATACGCTTTTTTCACTATCTATTCTAAACCATCTAAAAAAAATAGCCATTCTAAATTATATATTAACCTATTTTCATTCTAAATTATTAATCATCTTAACTTTTCTAGATATATAGTTTTTTTATATGCATCGAGATATACGCTATGTATAGTAGCATAGCAAAATCTATACATCTATAAAAACCAAAACCATATAATTTAGGATGGAAATATAAATTTGTTGACAAATCTCATTACTAACTAGGATAACCTAGATTAAAACACGTCCTTTCCTGTCCAACTCGAGCTATACTGTATTCAGGATTTTTTCCAAATATTCTTTTCGTGACGCTGCGGTGCTCCAAACAAACACAAAGCGAGAGCCGTCTCGGTCGCGTGGGGCAGTGCGCCACTTTTGACCGTTACCCAGACCATCTGCATGGCAGCAAGCGAAGGATCGCGTAATTACCGTGCGCCTTGGGCCATAATTGACCCTACCCCTAACCTTTTTTTTATCCATCCCGGGCCCACTTCGAGCTCAGCTCACACGACACCCAGCCAGCCAAAAGCGGGCCGAGCCCCCTCCACGCATTCCTCTCTCTCCTCACTTCCTGACCTACGCGGGCCCCACCACCCCGCTCGTCCTCCGCTCCCCTCCCCCTCTTGAAGAGCGTGCCCGGCCTCATAAATAAACGTCGAGGAAACCGAGCGGAGCGAAGGAAAGCTTGCCTGCCCGCCGCGGAGGAGGCGAATCAAACGGACCACCGGGCCGGGGAAAAAAAAGGAGGCCGCGCTCGCGGAATCCTCGCCAATCCCCCACCAGCCCCGTGCTCGCCCGATTCGGTCCGGCCCGGCGGCGATGCGGATCCCGCGGCGGAAGGGCGGGGCGGGGCCGCTCGCGGTCGGGGTGCCCAGCAGGCGCGCGCAGGTGGCCGCGGTCTTCGCGCTTGCCGCGCTGCTGGGGGTCTCCGTCCTCTACGACAGCGCGCACATCGCCGCCTCGCTGCGGAGGCACGGCGCCGGACCGAGGGCGTACGCCAAGCTCGCCTCCGACGACGGCGCCGCCGCAGCCGCCGTCTCCAGCGCCAGCGCCGCGAGGGTGAGCGCCCACTGCTCCTGCTCCTTGCTGCTTACCTTCTCCCGGTCGGTCGGTCGGTTCGGTCGGTTGCTGGCGGCTCTAAGCTGGACCTACCTGGTTCTGGTTTTTCTTCCTTTTTTTGAGGAAGCTGGTTTTTGTTCCTGCGTGCAGGAGGAGGCGCCGGCCGTGGAGGAGGAAACCGCGCGCGCGCCGCCGGCGAAGGGGGTGGAGTCGGCGCCTGTGGAGGGCACGGATCGGCCCGACCCGCCCCCGCACCAGCAGCAGGCGGAGAAGGCGGATACCGAGGCGGAGGCGGTGGCTAAGCCCGGAGCGACGGCGGGGAGCTCGCTGCAGGACGCGCCGCTGATCGAGGAGGTGGTGCAAGGGGGAGGAGCGGTGCACGACGGCGGCGGCGCGGGGGTGGCGCGGCAGGAGGGGGCGTGCGACCTCTACAGGGGCCGCTGGGTGTACGACGAGGCCCGCGCGCCGCTCTACAAGGAGTCTGGCTGCGGCTTCCTCACGGAGCAGGTCACCTGCATGCGCAACGGCCGCCGCGACGACGACTACCAGAAGTGGCGCTGGCAGCCCGACGGCTGCGACCTCCCCAGGTACGTGGCGGCCGCCGCCTCCACCCTTGCTTCCTTGCTTGCCTGCCACAGTGCCACTGCATTTCCTCCCCTTTCTCTTTTCCCCTTTCTACAGCTACCGTATACGTGTATCTCTATACGTATACGTGTACGTGCATACGGCCCTGCGAGCGTAGTTCAGTGGTTGGTTAGGTGCGTGCGCGCTTTCGTTCGCGGACTGGAAAGCGGGGGTGGACGCGTGCTCCTCATGGGCGGCTGCGTGCGGCCAGATCACTTCGCGCTTTCTTTTTTGTTCGAGAGCCGGCGTCAGTTGAGCGGATCCGTGTCTGCATCTGAGGGGTTGCAGGGGTCTTTTGGTCTTATTTTTCTTGTGCGCTCTGTGTGGACGTGGTGATACCACAACTTGTCTGGCGGATGCGCAATTGCGCGAGGAGTACAGGTGTATTGTAGCAACCTCATCTTGTTGGATTCCATGTTTGGGATCATTGCTAACTACAAAATACTGCCCATTGCCCAACTTGTCATGCTTGTAGTGACTACAACTAGTTAGCCCAGACGAAAATACAACGACGCAGTTCCAGCTTTGCCAGCATTTCACAGGGTTGCTTTGTTTTCACAGTATGCTTTGTTCCAGCATTGCCAGCATTTTGTAGTTAGCAATGGTTGTCGATGTGTTCCAGAGATCACGCTTAGTTTTTGCATAGCTCTGTCCTTGTTGTTAGTAGCCTCAGAAGTTTCATCAAGGCAAGTGGCTGTGCGGGGTTGCTCTGCATTAAGACTGCAGAGTACGTTTGGTGAAGTTGATCTGTTGAAGCCTGTACTCATTATCTGTGTTTCTTGGCAACTAAGATTTGTATATTGGTGTACTTTAATCTGTTAGGTGCTATAATTGATGAGAAAAAGAGACCGCGTTCATATCAGCTATGGTCTTTCTTTTAATAGATTAAGCAATTTATTGGCTGATAGAGAAGTTTTGTTTGTTGGAGAAAGTTGTTGAGTGGGGAAGTAACAGGCTTGGAATCTCAAAAAGAAAGTGGGAGTTGTTGCATGACATGGCATCTACTTCTAGTTCTAGCCAACTACTAACAATTATTTGCAGTTCTAAGTTTTGTTGGTAAATTGGTGAATGGACTACTTCATAAAAAACAGCAGCTAAAACACGAGCTAAACAAATAATTGAGCAACACTGTTTGCATACTCCAGAACCTTTCAGATTGGTTGGGCTCATTATTGGTACCAAGTACAAGTAGTTACACTCACATCACAGTTTACTAAATGTTAGTTTTTTTTTCAAATGCATGCAGCTACAAGCTGTTGGCTCACTTACAGTATTATTTACTTCATATATCTAGGTAATGCATTCGGTAAATATGTAGCGCATGCTCTTTGATGCAATATGTACCGCTGTTACATGTTGCATGACAAACCTTCAAAACAGAGGAAATTTATCTGAAAGTTGTACTTTACAGTTAGACACATGGATTAGTAGCCACAGTGAATCTGGAAGCAGCTGGTGCCTTAACTACTTCCTGAAATTCACAGTTTACAAATCCTACTGAAACCAGAGAAACCTTTTGTGTATCTAATTGAATGATTGTAGAGTTTCTACTTTCATATCTGTTGTATTTTTCTATGACAAGTGAGTTTTGTTGCATGTGCAGTGTTGTCTATTCTATGACAAGTGAGTTTTTTGTTGCATGTTCAATGTCCCACCATGGGACCATGACAGTATATTTCAAGATGGAGAGAAGTTATACTGTACATAACTCATGTATATGAACTGTGGCATATTTTTGATGTGGGCCTTCCTGGCTTGGAAAATGCAATTATCATCATAAATCTAGTGGATGTTAAACTGTAGAAAAGATGCTGATGAAAAATCATAAATAGATTGTGGCTCAACCAAAGTGTTGCAAAACTCACTTGAAAAGTCTTGTCAAATGCATATCTTGTTATGAAACTGATGGGGTGTTTTGGCGACTTTGTTACAGATTTGATGCTAAGTTGCTTCTGGAGAAGCTAAGGAACAAAAGGCTGATGTTTGTGGGGGATTCTCTGAATCGAAACCAGTGGGAGTCCATGGTGTGCCTGGTCCAGGCAGAGGCTCCATGGGACAAAAAGTCACTTGTCAAGAATGGTTCTCTGAATGTTTTCCGTCTTCAGGTACTTACATACTTAACATATGCACATAAACTAGTGGATACTGACCACTTCAAAATCCATTAGAGATTATATCACCATTGAAGATCTAGCTGTTAGAAAATGGTATTTGTATTAGTGAATTGCGCTACCAGCCTCAATAATTAAGAAAAAGGATAAAAATGTTCAAATTATGTTTATGCTGAGTGTTTTTTCCTATATCTTCGCTTGTGAATCTTATCGTTAATCCTGGTACGAATAATTTACTTGGGATGTTTCAGGAATACAATGCGACAGTTGAGTTCTACTGGGCTCCTTTCCTAGTTGAGTCAAACTCAGACGATCCAGACATTCATAGCATCAGTGACCGCATGATCAAGCCAACATCGATTGCGAAGCATGCAGCAAACTGGGAAGGGGTGGACTACTTGATCTTCAATACTTACATTTGGTGGATGAACACACCGCAGATGAAAACAGTGTAAGTACTGTAGACATTAATCCTTCGATCCTTGTGAACAACGAAGTCTGACCAACATACCAACCTTAGTAGTGATATAGAAAATCTTTATGTTCTGGATATGCTTGCCATTTGCCAATGCTTACACAATCTACTTTGACTACAGGCACGGCGGATCTTTTTCAAGAAAACATGTTAAGTATAATGAAATAGAACGTGTCGATGCATACAGGAAGGTCCTCAAGACATGGTCTAGATGGGTAGAAGCGCACTTAGATCCCAAGAGAACAACGGTCTTATTCATGAGCGTGTCACCAGTACATATGCAGTAAGTATCCATATCTTGATTCAAAATTTCTGCCAACATTCCTGTTCATTTCAAACTGCATGTTGCTGTGATGCTGTTTTAGTGTAGCCTTCTGCCATTATTGTTGCACAAATGTACTACTCTGAGGATGCTGGGTCTGAGCACTGATGACACATTCATTGTCTTGGTGCAGGAGTGAAGGTTGGGGCAGCCCTAATGCCATAAAATGCTTCTCCGAGACACAGCCAGCAATCAATTACACGAAAAAACTGGAGGTGGGCACGGACTGGGATCTCTTTGCGATCGCACAGCGGGTGACGAGGTCAATGAAGAAGGTTCCAGTGCACTTCATCAATATAACTGCACTGTCGGAGATCCGCAAGGATGCCCACACCTCCGTGCACACCCTGCGTCAGGGGAAGCTACTGGTGGCGGAGCAGAAGGCGAACCCGAGGAAGTTCGCAGACTGCATCCACTGGTGCCTCCCCGGCGTGCCGGACACATGGAATGAGTTCGTTTATGGCCACATTGTGTCGACCCTGCCGCCGCAGCAGATGCCCGGGGAGCAACCTCACAGATGACAGAAATGTTGCACCGCCGGAAATCTGGTAGCTCATTTTAGCGAGGAAAAGAATTGTGATCGAGGCCATAAGTTATATTTTTTCTAGGTCTAGAGGTCTATGCTGTTGGTTCACCTAAGCATTTGTTGGAAGGTAAGATCACAGTTAGCGAGCGAGCACGTGGCACGATCATCTGAGGAGCGTTCTCGCTTGTCTGAATGTGGTTGGTTGAGGGGAAATGCTTTTGCGCTTCTCGTGTTCCACCTGGCACGTGTACATAATTTTACCTGATTCCTTCATGAAATTGTCCATATCCGTGCAGTAAATTTTTACAGAATTTACCGGAATCTGCTTTTGAGAATTTTCATCTTTTGGTATCATAACTAGCGATGACAAAAATCAATAGGATAAGCCTACAAACTAAAAGCAAGTGATGGCGTTGCGTTTGCCTACAAACTAAAGTTCTGTAATGTTTAGAGAACTTTAGCAAACGCATTCCCGATGATCTGAGTGGCTATCAACCACATCACAAACAATGCTTCACTAAAAGTAGCAACAGCTAGCAAGAGAATAGCGGTCAAAACGATGGACAAGAAGAGCGGGGAGCAGCACGGATGGTTCAGTGACCGAGGGAATTATTAGCAATCAATCAATTCAGGTACAGAGGGCGCAGACGCAAGAGTTTTATCCACCTGCTATCAGAGATCGCCAAACAAAAACAGAGATCACGGGCACTCCAGATCTAGGCGAGCCTTATTTTTTTGTGTCAGGTTTGTGATGATCTATCAAATTTACCTATTCCGCTATTCACACCACCAAAAACAAAAACAAACTTGGACTACGTCTGTGTCAGGTTACAAGCTGGGCCGGCCCAACCACACGCTGCCGATTGATGGTATAGGTTCGATGATATAAAGCCCTGTTTATTTCAGCTTCTGGCTGATTTTGAAGGCTCGATTTTAAGAAATCTAAAACTCTCAGAATCCACAATCCTTAGTTTTCCAAAATCGAACCTTTAAAATCGGCTAGAAGCATGAATACCTTCAAGCAGCGCCATTTTCAACTCATCTCCGGTTGATCCTCACCGTTCAGCTTCACACATATCGCAGCCAATGGGGCGACGTCAACAACTTCCCCATCACCTTCCTTGGCCACTTGTGGATCCAATGTTAGTTTGCCTTCTAAGATTAGAGTAAAAAAATGTTTTGCAAGACTATATCCATGCGCTGACCTATAGGAAACAGGCTTCTTTCTAGTAAGCAATTCTACCGGGAGCACACTGAGACTGTAGACATCACTTTTCTCGGTCAAATATCCTGCACTATGGTACATAGGGTCCAACTACACCAATGTTTCTTTCAAAATTGTATCCACCCCAGATTGATCAACTGGGATATACCTTGAAGCTCCAAAGTCTAACAGTTTCACAGTTAATATCTCGAGCAGTATATTAGAAGACTTAATGTTTCTATGTATTAAGGGTTGTATGACAACGGCAGGGTTACAATTTTTAAAATTCTCTCCCACCAAGAAACTAATAATATGCTAATATTTGCAGTGTTCTCTAGCAAAGATCTACAGTTATTTAAGGTTTCTGTGAATTGCCAAATTCTAACTCAAAACTTAGTGCGAACTATTGACAAATTCCGACAAAGTGCGGTGTCATGTGGTAAATTTTGCGTTTGTTATCTTACAAATATATAACAGAATAAGCGGTTAAAAATGTGCTTTGAAGACCATTCAATATCAAATGTGCTAATTTACGTCTGCAACAACTCCACTTGATTCCCGTCAAAAAAGAAAAAGAACAGCTCCACTTGATGCGCATTCCAGGCAGTGCCAACTCCTATGAATACCGCATTCGGGCAGTTCTCTTGTTCCTCCATGGTTCTACATCCCCAAACATAGGTAGAATCCAAATTTTAGTTTTTATGTTGTGAATCTAAAGTGGAACTGAATTAAAGATGGGTTAATTTGTTTCGTACCATTATAAATATCCAAGTTCGGAGTTCTACCATTAAACTTCACGTATTTGGAATCGTGACATTACAATTCTCGAATACATCGTATCGGGCTATTTTCTACAGCCGCCAAGCTCTTGGGCCCATGTGCAGGCGGAGGTACTTTCGTATTGCCGCTTATGCCCCCGGCCGTTGCGCATACAGGTCCGGCTCGGTCTCACACCCGACCAGCCGGCCTCCATTACTCGCTCACCCTCCCTCTTCCCCTGAACCCTATATCCCCAAAATCGGCCGGCGGCGGTGAGAGGCGGAGGTCGTCACCAGCGATGGTGCTTCGTTGACTTGAGGACTACGACGCCGCATGCTGTGGAACCCTAGGTTCACGACATCCAGTAGAGACGGACGACGGCAACGAGAAGTATGCATTATGGATCCATGTATCTGAATGCATGTGGTTGCGAATGAAAGTTCTTGGCATAGGATTCATTCGATTCGCGTAAGGATTTTGCTATCTTTGACTTGCTTAGCTTTTCTTTGTGCGATTCTACTATGTTGGTAAACGAGTTGTTCGCGCAGAGATTAAGGTCCAATGATTTGTGATGACAGACTCGAATGGTAGGAAAACTTTCACGAAAGGCACGGTGATGCGGTGGGAAATGAAGATAGGCTCATTTTCTCTAAATTTGCTGATGTCAAGTTTAATGAAAGAGGTGAATTGGGGCAGTAACCAGTCTGCCACTGTGTGGTTCTTTGATAAGAGAATGGGAGAAGATGTCAGATTAAATAATGAGATTCAGATAATTGACATGTTTGAAATGTACAAGTTCGAGATGACATGTGCGATAATGGTAGGAATCTTTGACAAAGTAGTAGTGGAAAGCCAAATAGAACAAGAGCTTGATGATCTAACACCTTTGTATGTGTTACCTCCACTTGATGATGCACCTCCTGTTGTACCCACTAGTTCAGCGCCTAATCCTAACACAACTAGCAGACATCCTGGACCTAACACAGCTTGCACAGAGTATGAATGTGCTGGAGTGTCTGCATCTCATGCCCCTACAGCTAAAGAGGCAGATGCTTCAATGCCTGACCCATTTGACAATGAAGAGGGGTATGTTGGTGTTGATGATGAACACATTTACATGCCAACACCTCCTGCTCCACCTCCTACACAACCCACACAACTAGCTGACAATGAGAGTCCTCCATTTCCTAATCCAGAGGTAGAGGTCAATGATGCAGATCTAGAGGAGCTTCATGTGCTTCATTGAAACCCCGTATAGATGGATTTTTGGCTAGCTGTAGACCATACAGAGGAGTTGATGCTTCTAGTTTGAAAGACAAGTACACTGGCCAGTTGGCTAGTGCCACTTCAGTAGATGGACACAATTAGTTGTACTATGTTGCCTATGGGATTTTTTACTCAGAGACAGAAGAAAACTGGGTGTGGTTCATGCAGCAGTTAAAAAGAGCTATGGCTCCCCACCTGGTTTGGTCATATCAACGGATGCATGCAAAGGTTTGGAAACTGCTGTCAGTGTTGTGTTCACTGAAGCAGAGCAGGATGCAGTACCTTGAACAACATCACAACTGGTTGTGGTACCCACAGAGCAGGCTGCAGTACCTTGAACAACATCACAACTGGCTGTGGTACAGATGTGGGTTTTCAGAAGAAAGCAAATGTGATTACCTGAAAAATAATATCTCAGAAAGTTTTAATAGCCAGATTAGGCACTTGAAGGGCTTGTTGCTTCGTGAGTTAGTTGATGGGTTAAGAGAGCTCATAATGGCGAAGAGGTACCTTAGAAAGCAGATAGCAAGTAAGATGGCAGAAGGGATACTGCCAAATGTGCTAAAGGAGCTGAATCAAGTAAGCAGCAACCTCAGGATTCTCAAGGTTGCAAGAAGTGATGATGACTGTGCAGAGGTTACTCTAGTGGATGCCTACAACAACACTAGAAGGCACTGAGTTGACCTAAAGAATCATAAATGCTCTTGCAGAGTTTGGCAAGTAACTGGAAAACCATGTTATCATGCACTGGCTTGGATCTCGTCAAATAGAGGAGTAGAGATTTCTGCATTTGTACATGAATACTACTCTGTTTCTAAGTTCAAGGCAGCATATGAGTGAAGAGTCACAACAATGCCAGATAGGTTCCAATGGCCTGCAGTTGATCTGGGTTTCAAAGTGTGCCCATCACTGCAGAAAAGAGCAGCAAGTAGGTCAAAAGTCCAGAGAAAAATCAGAGGAGCTCTTGAGAAAGGACCGAAAAGGAAGGTTAGATGCAGTAGATGCAAAGGCTATGGACACTTTTCCAAGACTTGCTAGCTTGCAGAACCAGCAAAAGATGTTAATCCAGCAACACCGAGCAAGAGGTATGGTAAACTACTTGCTGAAAATTTTAGAACATTGCTCCATTGCTCCTAAATCCTGATAAATTCATGTTTTGTAGAAAGAGGCACTTATACTCCACAAAAGAAGAAAAAAACAGACACCAAAGAAGAAGCCACCTAAGAAGAATAAAACTCCAAAGAAGAAGAAGACTTCCTAAGAAGAAGAAGCATGCAGCAGCTGCTCCACCTCCTACAACAGTTAGAAGCTTGAAAGATTGGTTGGGCATGTAGTACAACATCATTGTAGTTGATGTTCTATATACTGTTGTTGATAGTCTATACTTTTGATGGTCTATGCTTTTGATGTTGAACTTGTTGTCAATTTGTTGTGTTAAGGGTCATTGTGAACCAGATGTGTTAAGGGTCATTGTGAACCAGATGTTGTTTGGTATTGTGAACCAGTTGTTAAGGGTCCTCAAGTCAACAAAGCACCATTGCCGGTAACGACCTTCGCCTCTCACCGCCGGTGATTTTGGGGATCTAGGGTTTGGGGGAAGAGAGGGGAAGAGGGAGGGTGAGCGAGTAATGGAGGCCGGCTGGTCGGATGCGAGACCGAGCCGGGGTCTCTATGCCACAGTCACAAAAGTTCCCGGATCGATGGATAGAGGAACGTGGAACGTGGTACGTTATTTAAGAGTAATTCTAACACTATTGGGACGAAAATATACCCGTGTTCTCGGTACGGGAACGACGTTCCCGAAACGAGGAACGTGGCACCATACCACGTTCCCAGTGACTGTGCTGTATGCGCGATGGCCTGGGGCATAAGCGACAATACGGAAGTACCTCCGCTTGCACACACATGGGCCCAAGAGCTTGGCAGCCATAGAAAATGGCCCGATATGATGTATTTGAGAATTATAATGGCACGATTTCAAATAGATGAAGTTTATTGGTAGAACTCTGAATTTGGATATTTGTAATGGCACAAAACAAATTATCCATTAAAGATTATGGACTGCTTTAGTTTCGAACTTCAAATTTTGAGGTCAAACTTCTTCTTTTATATAAATTTAGACTGAAAATATGAAAATTATAATGTAAGCTTTTCTTGAAAAGTATTGCTGAGAACAAATCATAGACACAATATACTAAAATTCAGTTAACACAAGCTGTACAAAGTTGCCCTTCACTATAGCCCATTAAATTAAGAAAATCTGTAGTTGGTTACATACTTCCCCCATCCTCACCAGATGAACTAACAATGCTGACTAACCTTCATACTGATCTATTACTAGCTATTTGCAATCAACAACCTGCTTGCATAAGGCCCAGCGTTGATTGCATTTGCAACGATCGGCTTTTAGGCCTTCATGGTGGTCTGGAACTTCTCGATCTCCATCAGTCCCACAAGGTGTGTGGTTGGCAGCAGGAGGCGAAGCAGAGGGAGCATAGATACACCGGCGGGGACTCTGGGCCTAACCTTCTCAACTGCAGAAGCCACAACATGGGGAGGTGGAATGCTGTACCACTGGAGATACCAAGAGAGGATCACCAAATCATTTTGGGCATCAGGCCATCTGCCTGCGGTCAAATAACGGCGAAGGTTGTCCTTGAGGTTAGGCAATTCTACAAAGATGTCTCCCACATGCTTCATAAGCGACTCCAAGAACGTGGACTGAATAATTCCTCCATCTGTGGTTCTACCATCAACTATTGTTTCGTTGTAGGCCAAAGCGACCTGCACGCTGGAAAGAAGAATCATAGGAACATCACCAAAAGTTGGGCATTTTTTGACTATGAAACTTTTATTGAAAAAAATTGACCAGCAAGGGAAAGACCACCATCACAGCTTTGCACTGAGAGAAAACCCCACCCAAACTGGCCCCCGACCTCACCATATAGGGCTGCACCGATAGCACCGTAATCTAGGCCGGCAGCCACTACCACTAAGGCTATCTCCAGCGGTATTCTGTAAACCGCTCTGTTCTCTATTATAGAGGACACTGTAGCTCCTGTAACTCTCCAACGGTGGTCTCTATAGCGTGCCGTAAAATAAGGGAGGAGCTCTGCGTCCCGCACAGAGGCGGGCACGACCGGCGTCCTCCATCCCGAGTAGCGCACGACGAGCGAGGCGGCTCCTGCGCGCGGGGTGGCGGGGCGCGGGAGGGGCGCGGCAGGGGCGGTGCTGCGGGGCGCGGCCGGCGGGGCAGGGGCGGAGCAGGGGCGGAGGAGGGGCGGTGGGCGCGGCAGGGGTGGAGGGGCGGCGGGGCGCAGAAGGGGCGGAGGAGGGGCGGAGGGCGGCGGGGCGCGGCAGGGGCGGCGGAGGGGCGGCGGGCGCGGCAGGGGCGGAGGAGGGCGGCAGGCGCGGCAGGGGCGGAGGAGGGGCGGAGGGGCGCGGGCGGAGGGGCGCGGGAGGAGCGGCGGCGGGGCGCGGGCGGAGGGGCGCTGGTGGAGGGGTGCGGGAGGGCGCGGGAGGAGGGGCGGAGGGGGCGGAGGCGGCAGAGGGGCGCGGGAGGAGGGGCGGAGGGCGGAGGGGCGCGGGCGGCGGGGCGCGGGCGGAAGAGCGGCGGCGGGCCGCGGGCGGAGGGGCGCGGGCGGAGGCGGCAGAGGGGCGCGGGAGGAGGGCGGAGGGCGGAGGGGCGCGGGCGACTGCGGCGGGCGGAGGCGGCAGAGGGGCGAGGGAGGCATGGCGGTTGCGGCTTGGGGAAAGGGAAGTTGGAAGAAATGATAGAAAATTGAGATTGTAGGGTACAGAAGATGGAAATAGAGGATGTTGTTGCAGTTAAGTTTGGTACAGAGAATGGAGTTGATATGGAGGAAAAGGAAAGGGAATAAAATTTAGAGGATATCGCTGGAGATAGTCTAAAGCTGGTAAGACTGCACCGTTACCATAGGCCATAGCCCTGCCAGTAATTTTTGGGGAGGAACAGTGAAGGGATTTTTTTTATTGTGCAAGCTTGGATGAATCCTGCTCGTACCACTACCTGGTGACAAACCACCGCGCTACTAGTGCATTTGCACTGTGAAACTTTATCAACAAACAGGAAAGATGAAACTTCAAAAAGAAGACCAAAGGGGAAAACGCAATATGCCCATCCAAACAATAAAAGAAGAATCAGATGGTTCGGGCGGCGAACTACCAATTTGGCCGGAAACAACGTTTTTAGAATGGATATTGAAACAAACCCAAACTGGCAACAAAGACCAAGAAGTCAACCGTACATAGAGTGCTCCATACGAACCTTCAAGTTGGGAAGGAAAAGAGAATCATAGAAAGGAAAATGTCCAATCTTCAAATGCTCCCACATTGACTCAATTACTGTATAAAAACTGATATATACCTGGATGAGAAATAACTGTCACTAAAACAAGCTAGCTGATAAGATTTGAGCAAAAAATGATATGCAAGTTTACAGTAAGAAACCTGTAACAGTGATGGTCTATCTTTGCTCATACATTCATACAGCACTTGAGAGCAGAACTCTCGAAAATTGCCATTGCATCTGCAGTTGGAAGACAAATATTAGAACAGAATACAAAAATAAGCCGGCCAAATGACATGGCATACATGTAGTGCTGATTATCCAAGCAACACTCTTCTTTGCAAATATAAGGAAAGAGGACACAAAACTTCACTTGCCTGTTCTTCCATGACTCGGAACACAGTTTTGCAAAAGGAATCAAGCTTGGATTGGCCGAATAAGTGCTTACAAGCTGATCAATTCTGTGGGAGCTATGATTAGTTCTGTTTGGTTGATTACTGCATCTAGCAGATGGCATATCACAAACCTGAAGTTCAATGCAAGAGAATAGTAAAATTACATGTCGCTATCACCTATAGTCCTCAATAGGGGCATTAAGGAACACATCTGCACAAGTGTAACAAAACATTAACCTCATGCATTGCCCGTGAAATCAAAGACTGGCAGCCAATTGGATCATCAGAGTAGGAGCATGATCCAACTTTTCGCTTTATGTAGAGTACACCCCCGTTGAAGGGATCTGTCTTGTCTCCAGATCTCCACCATGGCTTGTCTATTTGAAAGTCATGACAAGAATATAATGAAATTTTTTTCTGAAGAAAAATGTGATATGTTCAGGATAAGTAAAATACCTTCAAGTGTAAGTTTTATCACCTGAGGCCAATATCTAGGTCCACAAACTCGAGTGCTCTTAAGCTGCAACAGAATTAGCCCTTTTCAGATTGTGCGATTTATTGGCTCAAACTCGCATCACAGTTTAAACATCTGCACTTTCTATATACTTACCAAAATTCTAAAATAATAAGTGCAAAGGGGAAAGGTTGCATGTGAACGGGCAAAACTCATCATCAAAGTTGATTGTAAAGGAAAACACAAAACCATAGGGAGCTAAAAACACACTTATCAAAATTCTAAAAAATTAGAGTGCAGAGTGGGGAGGTTGCATGTGGCAAAACTCATGATCAAAGTTGACGTTACTAGAAAACACAAAGATAGGGAGCTGGAAAAATTGTTGAACACTAGGAACCCTTGGTAATACCCACTTTTATGAAATTTTGCAAGATCATGAATTTTGCTTGAATAAAGAGCTAAAGATAGGTGACCGATTGTTTAGCGTTTGGGATAACATTGGGTAAAAGACTAAGATCGGCGCTACCGATCGCCGGCGCCATGATCCCGCGGGCAACGACCGGGGCGGCGGGGAGGACGAGGGGAATGAGACGTGGAGCAAGCGGGCCACGGTGCGGAGTGTGACGCGGAGTGAGGTGAAAGCTCTCCTGTCCCGCCTCCCCACTCTGGGCGCTTCGAAAATGGTTTGCCACGGCGGGGAAGAAAGAAACACTAGCTGATGGCGGACGAAATTTTGGGTTTAGGCTGGGCTCGGCCGTTTATTTAATGGGCTTTTCTAGGGGTTGAAGCCTCGAACGATTTGGGTGCGCTCTCTCTCGGCTGTTCCAAGCTTTTTTCCACACATTTTACCACGTGCATTTTTTAGGTAGATCAAGTTGAGTTTCTACCAAAAATCGGATGCGAGAGATTTCATCTAGATATTCGGTATTTAAATAAAAAGGCAATAAGAGAAAATATTTTTAAAACAAACAAAAAGTTCCAACCGCTTATTTCAATTTTACATCAATCTTTAAATCACCAACATAGTTATGGATTATCAAATCAGGATAGCATGGATTATCAAATCATATGCTCCACATATATGACTCCAAATGCAATGAATGGTTTTGTATAAGCTTGAAGATAACGCGTGACAAGGTGGAAAAAAGGACAAAAAGTGAGGCAATCCTCTCTCCAAGCTCATAAGCTCAAATCTATTCCCTTTATGGAACCACTCTCTTTCTACCCCCACGGCACCACTGGCGAATCCACCGCCAACGATCCTGGTGGTCACCTGAGCTTATCAGCAAAACAAACACAAAGGTGATCTGATTTTTGTTGTATATGATAAACATGATATTTTCTAGATAAATACTAGGTCTGCCGCTGTAAGGCACCTTCTCTTGCTATTAAGGGGGTAGTAGTGGAGTTTGAGCGTGGAGTGTGGCCCTAGTGATACGAGGGTCTCTCTCTCTCTAATTTTTCTATCAGGTTCTTTATTTGAAATTCTCGAGAGATCGGCATTTTAAATATTTTTATCAAGCAATTCTTTAATTTTTTATATTCTTCTTTGGATCTTTTATGAAAACTAGTTTGCGAAAAAATATCATGTAGAACAATTTTGCTAGATGGTTTCCTCCAAAACTTTTGGTCGATTT
The DNA here is from genome assembly GCF_002211085.1 of Panicum hallii. NCBI lineage: Eukaryota > Viridiplantae > Streptophyta > Magnoliopsida > Poales > Poaceae > Panicum > Panicum hallii. The sequence continues at coordinate 23,337,295 of NC_038044.1, forward strand.
GTTTCCAATCCTTTAAAATTTTTCCTTTTTGTTTTCTTGTTTTCAAGCTGAGTGAAAAGATGAAAAATCCTTATACGCGCATTGGTTGCGAGCATGCGGAACTTTTTGTCGTTCGTTGTTGAAGCAGGTACCTCAAAAAACTTGCTAAAACGCTAGAGATTTTTTTGGATAATATTTTTCTTTGAATTGTACTTTACTCTAGTGTCTAGAAACATTCGGTAAAGCTGGCTGCAGCTGCAGCTGCCGCAGCAGCTACAGAGCTAGCGCAGCCTACCATGCTGAACGAAGACAGGTGCAGCTACCGTAGTAAAAATATTTGAACTCTACTTCTTCCCAGCTGCAGCTGCTTATGCGGTTATGCCTGCAGCCGAACGGCTTTGGAAGTAAGTCCCTGTGAGAGTTTTTTCGAAAACAACAATAACAACAACAAACATATTGGTAACAGGCCACCTTGATTGAATGGACAGTGTAGGTGTAGGATTGTAAGAGGAGAAAATTCTCCATTCAACACTATTAAAGTTACTAAATTTTTCATTGTCCCTTCAAAATTCAAAATTGCCTATTTGACACTAGCTCTAGGTTTTATTCCCGTCAATTCTGTTAGTGTCTTCCGTTGACACGTCAATGTCTCTTATCAGTTTTTATGCAAGTAGACCAAATTGTCCCTGATTATAGAAGATGCAGAAAAAAAGAAAGAAGGCAACGGCTCCTAGGGAAAGGCCACGCGCGCTCGCTCGCGGGCGACGCAGGCTCGCCGGCATCGAAAAAAGAGGAAGTAGCATGCTATTATGCTCTCAGTATGTATCCCTTGTTGCCATTGGATGGCTGTCATGATTCCTGAGCTACATGGTTCCTAAGTGCGGATGCAAACAATCACGGGACAAGTATTTATACTAATTGCTTGTAGATAAGCCATTTTTGATTGTCGCGTGCCTTCCTATCTTTTTCAGGTAAGAAAAGGAGAGGAGATTTGCTTACGCGGTACCGTGACAAATTGTTCAGGAATCAAATACCAGGTTCAACAACCTAGAAGGATGGACCGATCCAATGCATAAAACTGATGGATCATTCCACGCAGCCTGAGCTTCACCTCGTAACATAAATAGATGGAGCGATAAATTCACTCACTACCTCTAAACATAACCAACATCGGCTTCCCTGATATTTAAACCCTATCACATGGAATATTTCAATGCTAATTAGAAAGACTAAATATAAGATAATTATAAAACTAACTGCATAAGCTAGGGCTTATTCACGAGATGAATCCATTAAGCCTAATTAATCTATAATTAGCATATGTTTACCGTAGCATCACATAGGCTAATCACGGACTAATTAGATTTAATATATTCATCTCGCAAATAAACCTAGGGATTATGGAATTTGTTTATCATTAGTCTATATTTAATACTCCTGATTAGCATTCAAACATCCGATGTGATGGGATTTAAAATAAGCCTCTAGGGAACCAAACAGCTTGCAGCTTTCGAAAAATGATGTCCAATTTTAAGCAGATGAAATTGGTAGCAGCAGAGCCAATGGTCATGACTCATGACAGCATCCTTTTCATCTGGGTACTAACAAACTGCAGCTCACCAGGCTTCCAATTTCATCCGGGGAGCAAAACAAGCGGCAACACTTTCTTTGCAAGGTATATGATCTAACCGGAGTTCATCCACTTTCGATTACATTCTTTACAAGTTGCACCTTCCAATGCACCCTATAACGCAACCCGAACACACTTGTGTGCCGCTTCACTTCTCCTCATTATTATTAAGGTATTCTATCCTTCGGTGTGCTTGGGACACTTATGGAAGTTTTACGGGCCGGGACTCCCCCGATCTCATCGCCCCTCATGCCTACTTCCAGCGGCTGCACGGTTGAAAGAAAGCACATGTTAGATTTGATTTTCGACATAGAATACTTTTGGCTCAAGATATACACCAGAGGATGGGGAATAGACTATACCCAAATATGAAGTATGATTCCCATAGCAAATATGGGATATACACAAGGGCAAACATCTTACTGGTCCAGTTCTTCTGATATTAAGATGTTGTTGTTCAGGTAAACCAGTTTCATTTCATTTCTCCAGATCTAAAAAATCAACATTCTATGAGTCAGATTTCACCAAACTTCACAAAAAGACTAGTAAAATAATGCCATTCACTTCATATTATCAATGCGACAACAGAGTTCATACCATGTCTCTAAATTGGACCCTGATATGCGGTACATTTGTTCTCTGAATATCATTTCCAGCAGGTCCTCTCTTGAAGTAGTTCTTGCCAATCCAGTGTGCCTGCAAGAAATCAAATAATTATGTGCTGTGTGTTTTGCACACAAATATACAACTAAGAAGGTAAGAATCTTTTCTAACATCATTTCTAGCATATATAGTTCAAATGCCTAAAGAGGGCTTCAACACCCTCCCTAAAGGGAAAAGCACTACTTTGAAGCATATGAGGGCCACATTTCATACCATCACTCCATAATTAAAATGAAGGTAACACTCTTGGAACAAGCACTAAGAAAATGTCCTGAGAAGTAGCAAAACATTTCTCACCTTGAGCGCATGTGAAAATCCAGATTGATAGACAGAATTCCTCGCAATTTCACATAAATCACAAGAACTGAGCTTCCACAGCTAAAACCACATCAAAATGGACGTCAGTTCCTCATGCTTTGTGCATAGGTGCAGCAGTTATCTAGCATATTCTGTATCTATGCGTGTTTGCGAAGGTAAATGCTGAAATCACTTGTATGCACATACACATGTACGCAACTCTCATGCTGCATGTGTGCATGGAAAATTGCAGAAAAGAAAATAGGGAATACCGAAGCAGCTATGCTGTATTCTTCCACTAATGGTTCTTTTGTCAGGTGAATTTGTAATGGATCATCCGTAGACAATGAGACATTCAGACCACGTTGGAAGAACATTGGGAAAGGATTGCGATGATAATCAAGAAACAATGAGTTGTTGCTCAATGGGGACATTGCCAGACCAATCTGATGAAATTGAAACAACAGGTTAGAAAGAAGAGCATCATTGTTCAAACATCAGAATCTGAAAAGGAAGTGGGGTCAATGTGACACAAGGTGCAGCCAAACATGGAGACAATCTTCAAGGAAACTTCAAAGAGCAAAGAAGAAATACAATTATGCAGCCTAATAATATCAAAGGACAGATTCAACTTGTGGAGCCATGAAGCCTAATAATATCAAAGGACAGATTCAACTTGTGTAGCCAGTTCGAATGTCATTAAGAAAGAGATTCTCTGAGTATGATACAACATTCGGCGAGTCCACTTATCATGCCATCTACTGTTATTGCCTACAGTCACTAAACAAGTGAAGTAAACACATCCTGACTATCAATTCTGACTATGGTATATGTGTAAAACCTACAGAGCCTGAAATCATGCTGGGCTATGAAATTTGGTAGCATATTACCTGACCAAGATAGTACAAGTACTGAAGCACCGGAGACTTCCTTAAATTAATTCCATGTGATATGTTGTGACAAAGAAGAAATGTCGCAGCCAAGTGGTCAACGTCTCCAGCCTGTATGAGCATACCCATTAGAGCAAACACGATACTGGACTTTCAGAGAGGAACCTGGAATAGATTTTACCTCCCCAGCATGTGGACGGAATTTGATAGTGGTCATCCCCTTTGACTCACGCAGCTGAAAATTTAACTAAAGCGTTACTTCTTTGAGAAATATGGATAATTAGAGGAAGAAGGGCAATATAATCACCTTGTTTAGTGTGTATAAGTTAGCGTAGCAGTAGTATGCATAATATGAAAATGCAGGGTTGAACACATTGGTCCACTGTTCGGGTGTGGGCATGTGCTTTGTCGGACGCCTTTCTGGTTTACTTTCATCATCAACCAGATCCAACCCTACAACCTGCAAGGCGGTAAAAGAGTCGATCTAATGTTGCAATAATGCGTACCCAAAATAAATTCATGCATATACACCTGTAGCCCTGTATACATCAGCGCGCGTGCTTGTTCGTGTGTGTCACATACGGGCATGGTGTGTGTGTGTGGGCGCAGGCATGTGTCACACAAACAGAGGCGTGGTGTGTGTGTGGACGCACACTTGTGTCACACACACAGAGAGGCGTGGTGTGTGTGGGCGCACACTTGTGTCACACACACACAGAGGCAGGCAGGGAGGGAGAGGAGTGGTGGTGTGTGTGTGCTCGCATGTCAGACACACACATGCACACAGTAGATGAGTAGATATCCAGATTGACACACACACCAATAAGTGAAAGGTTGATGCAAGACACACAGTAGATATCCAAATTATAATTTATATAGCAATGATGTCCCTACCTGCTTTAGGAAGACATGGAGCTGTGGGTGTGAAGCTGGATCAATAGTAACCTCAAATAGAGGAAGGAAAATGTTGTCAAGAAGATTTTGAAATGATGTAACAATACCCATTTCCTTGTACACATTATATAAGCGCGGAATCTGCAAAACAGTGAAAGTTAAAACTTTTGTTTTTATTGTCATGTTGTTAATTAGAAGTACAGTCTTCAGAACATCAAAACCTTAACTTCATGGGATACTGCATCCTAAATGCACAAGATTTATCAGGACAGAACCATGTACCAACTTTGCATCAATAATCATTATCATTATTTTGAAGGTTTAGTTTCCATGGGAAAAGAAAGTACTATTGACTGCTCCATGTATAAGAACTAAATCTTACGCTAAGTCCTCGTTTTGGCAGTCTGCACACTAGACTGTTGTTGAAAGTAGTTTTGGCCAGTATTCATACTGATTATTGATTAGAGAAACAATGAATGTGAACTAAAATTACATAAGTTTGGTGGAACAAGCCAGCAGTAGATCCACATATAGCTCAAGAAAATAACAGATACAATTGTAGGCTATACTGGTATGACACACAAAGAGTAGACCACTGACAAGGTGAGCAAAGCAGCCGGGAGTCAGAACTATCCAATATAGCATATTAGCAAGTAGTTCACTAAGTGCTAGGAAATTATAAACACTGTCACAAGTAACTAGTACCAAGAGACATAAGTAAAAGATACCTGAACCAGCCAGACAACATTTTCACTGTACAATTCATTGTTCACTATCCAACTTGCAAGTTGGTCCCACTCACTTTGCTTCCTTCCATAGATTGAAATCCTATATTCAGCCATCTGGAGAAGCACATTACATCATAGTAAAAAGTTAAAAGGAGCTCAAATAAGAAGTACCGCTGAAAACAAAAAACAAGTTACCAGCTTGGCAGTTTTACCTGATATTTGCTAGCAGAAAGGTCTGAGAAAACTTGCTTTGTCAACTCAGCAAGGAAACGGCCTAGTTTGAATCAAATATCAATATGAGTATTTTGAAAAGGCACCAAGATAGCTTTCTTGGAAACATTAAATATTGGTTAGAAGTGAATACAAAGATTAATCATAATCCATGATCTGATCATTACCCAACAAACCAAAGTGAAATATTATGTAGTAAACACATCTTTTAAACGTTAATTTCTAGGCATGTTCATCAAACAAGACTTGGGCATGTTATCAGACAAAGCATAAATCAAAACCGAGCAACCAGATTTATCACTTTAGCTCTGTTTCTGTCCATTTTTCGAAGATAATCTAAAGATAAAAGTGGTGACTTACACATTAATAAGCTCAGGAGCTCATAAGATGTGTTTAGAAGATTTCTCTTGGATTGTATTATAAGCTAGCATATAAGGACAAAAAATCAGCTTAATCTGCCAATCAGTAATTGGTTAACATGAAGAATATGGACCACTGAACCATATGATCACAAATGAACAGTGAATAACTAAGAAAGTCTTTCACCAAATAAGTTTGAACCTAAAAGCCTGGAGCATAAGGTATTTCCCCAATGTTTTGAGCACCGTACCATGGCAAAGCATGTGCTATTGCAAGTCCTAAGCAGCTGCTATGTGTCAAGTTGCAGGCTATAGCAGCGCACAAACTACATATTTCTGCACACAGATATTTAAGCTTTCTTTGGCACCTATTCACTGCATATGGTTTTCCAAAAAGTTTCCAAGTTGAGCCTCCTGCCGCAATTAATTAAATATGTAATTAATATACTAAATTTTTATGTGTTTTTATGACATTCTAATTTGGTCAACTTGATTTTCCAAGATGACGCTTAGTGAAGTTCAAATGGTCCCAAATTTATATGGACATAAATTTATAAGACTACCAAAGGACGTTAGAACAACTAATACCTTGAATGAGATTGTCTTGTTTGAGAAAAATCTCTCTGAGCCTACTTTGGCCGCACGGATTGTATTTTAGGTTGAATTTGTCAAAACGATGAAACGTACTTTTGTCTGCATGCACATCTAGCAAATCAACATTCAAATCATACCTGAGAAGAATAAGAATTATTAGCAAATGGTGGTGTCAGAATCATATGTACATAGGACAAATCCAAAACATACCCAGTTAAATCCAAGCTCTCAAAAACCTCTTTTAAAGTCATATAAGTACCATCCCTGAAAATTACCACCTACAAGAGATAATATGCATAATCAATTAATCATGAGTGTAAGGCAACAACAAAATCATGTTTTGTACTGGTTAGGAAAGTTGTTTCACCAATTAATTAATGAATATACCTCATCAGGTTCTTTTCTAAGTTTGGACTTTATGAACCTCAACAGATGCTTTTGATTCATGCATGCTGAGTGGTGAACATGAGTGTCAACCTTCCTGACATTGTAAAAATCACGATGTGGTGCGGTCTTCTGGGCAAGAAATTCCCTATCCGCATTTAACATCAGATGAAATTTGAATTTCTGAAAGGAAATAAAAAATGCATCACACCCAGAGAACTGTTGAAGAGCATTCAATTTTTTTTCATCATGTATGAAGGAGGTAAATGGTTTTACTACATGATTACATGTTCAAGAAGATTCAACCGATTATGGCAGACAGTTCTTGTGTTCCCCGCAGCCGTTACACGGAGAATATAATGCAAGTCAGTGAAGAAGGTTGTAGCATCAGCTACAGGATAAATTCTCTCCGTGTCTGAGGAATAAAAGGGAAGGGGAAATAAATGAGTCACGAAATCATCTGGTTAAGCAAGTGGAGTGCGCTAGTAGGAGAACTTACAATCCTTATCCTCATAAACATGGACCACACCGTCAACCATTTGGAAGACATGCTGAAAGCACAATTAATAGTTGGAATCCCAATAGAACAAAAAAGAAAGATATTGAAACACTGCAACAAGCAGAACTAAGGTACCTCTGACTTTGGTTCAGGCACATAAGTGAATGGGTTGGGGTTAGGTTTTGGAGTACAGGGATCATTTATGATTTCCTTCTCCCATGGAGCAAACTCTTCTCTATAAAGATAAGAGTCTCTTAACTCAAGGCACTTCTGAAGGATTTTGAAAACTTCAATTTCATCAGCAGTTGGAATCTCTGCCATAAATAGAAAATACCATTTAATAAACTTCCATACATGCTGTACAGAAGATCCAACTCGGTGCTCAGATTTTATTCGGCTAAAGACAACAATACAATTACCAGTTTTAAAAATAATTACTTGCGAATAGAGAAGATTTTCATGTATCTGAGTTATATTCTGCAAATTGCACATCAAAACAATCACAAACTATACAACAAGAGAAATAAGAATTTGTCCAGGCATACAACCAACAATAGAAGTTGTACTAAATTTTACCATGGTTTTCAATTATGGTTCTTGACTTACACCAAATATTAAGAACAAATTGATAAATCGTACACATATCCACAAAGGACTACAGCATCTAAGTACTGTGTCAAAAGAGTGTGTTTAAAAAATAAAGATAGCACTGGTCAAGCCAGGTGACCTAACCAAAGCATATTTAAACAATTACAATATTAGCATTTCTTCTAGCTCTGTCAATGTTTGAAAAGAGAGGAATTGTTTCACCCTTAAATCAGCATTATGAATTATTATTCATATTGTGTTCGAGAAAAAAAAATTATTCGTATTCAAATGGCATACCCTTTGGAGCAGTTAACAGCTTGATAAATGATTCTTGCTCAGGTTCTTTTCGTAGAATATCTGCAGCAACTGGATCAGGTTGAACTGCATGAAGATCATTGGATATACTATGTGATCGTATCAAGTTTGCTACTGATGATGGTTTGGCTGTCCCATTTTCCACACTTGCATTTCCTTTGTGTTCTCCTTCCTGCTCAAAATGAATTCACAAATTAAGAAAAAAAATAGGTTTTTAATGTCAATTGCCCTACCAAATAGAAGTGAAGAATATATCATTTGAATAGAATTGATGGTTCATAACATCAACCAAACTAGTGTAATATCTAAAACAAAGGCGTAGGTCATCTTTGCAGCAAATAAAGAGTTTCTTAACGAACATACTTGTTCCAAGCTTCACCCAATTAGAAGTTGTATAGAGAGGCAGCAGAAGCAGTAGAATGTATGATAGTGCATTACTTTTCTACATCAAGTTATTCTCTGTTATTCATAAAATTCCTAATGGCCACCGTATACTAAAATGTAATCCAGATCATTTTCTGTTGACCCTTTGCATCAAATGCAACAGTCACAATAGAGCATCTCGGGAACAACATCATTCTTTGATCTCAGGAACCATCTCGGGAGCAGGTTAGGGCATGCTGGCATGCTGGAGATATCTATAGTCCTAGCACCTAGCAACCACCTCCATTGCATCCAGTAAAGGAGTTTATGGATATTACAGTCAGTGCCATGACAAATTGTTTCACCAGGTTGGAGGGGTTGTCATAAGCCATGTCTCATAATCCATCAGAATCAGTATTGGTTTACTTGTAGCCCAAGATACCTTCTCTACAGACTTGTAATATTTAAATAAAACAGAAATAAAGAAAATTATTCACCCTTTGTCTGCATATATCTATTCCCAGAACCTATAATTCGGAACAAATAATCATAATAATACTTTTGCAATGCATCCCAAAAACAAGCTACTGGTTGAATCCAAGAAATGATCTTGAGATATTTTATATCCAGTGTTTGACCAGTTGGCTACTTGTTAAATACAGTATGCATGCAAGGTAAATTTGTATGAGCAGAAGATTAAATCCTACAAACAATACAAGATCAAACAAAGGAACACTTCATTGTCCTTAAAGATTGTAGCATTGATCAACTTATACCATGCACATAATCTCTACCATTTCCAAACAATTGTGAACCATCATGTGATCCCTGGCACACAAATTCATGCCAAGATCTACTTTGACATAAAAATATAAAGCTGAGGAGTGGAAGACTAACAACAATAACAGGAAAATACCATGACAAGTGAATGATGGGAACTTACAAGGTTTCCATTTGTATTAATGTAGCCATTGTCAAGTTTACCACCATTTTGTGTAGCATCATCCTCATCAGATCCATCTGCACTCTCAAACGCACTTGTACTGGCAGCAGGGGACTTGGGTGAGTTAGGCCTAATTACTGCAACTCGTCTATTTGAACCTGAGCGAGCAAGTTGTTTATTGCCTGCAATAACCATTCATTGTTACAGAGGGCTATTGCAGAGGAAAGAAAAGTAAACTTTAGTGCCTTGCATAGCAAAAACAAAAACAATGAAAATGCATCACAGAAGTTATAGCTTATATGCATATCTCATGCTGATTAAATCGATGCAATATATGATGACATTTGCACTCCAGAATTAGAATACAGAGTTCATAAAACTAAGTTCAAGTAGTTTAAATTTTTGCATTGAGCTCCCATAATTGGTTCTGGACTTCTAGTACATCCAGCAAAGAATCAGCTCAAGTGGCGTGACCAATTAACATATTATTAGTAGAAAACATCAATAAAGAATGGAACAATTGCCCAAGTGATATGGCCAGGGATGAACCTTTATTAGATGCAAAATGAGGAAAGTACAGAGGGTAGCTTGAGCTAGATCCCCTCCACCGAGGAGATCTGTGCTCAATTCTTGCCTGCCTAACCTAGGACTCACAGCAGCCTTTAATAGACAAGGCGCCTAACAAACTCACTAACAAATCTTATCCAAGCAACTAACAAATCCTAAGGGCTAACAAACTTGAACAAACTAACTAATCCTATCTTGAAAGTGTGCTCCTGGTCCACATCCATAACACCAAGCTTATGGCTAGCAGGAATAATCATTTTTTTAACCTAGGCTACCTCTTCATTCCAAATTGCCACCGTCATACTTTAGGAAAATCAGCTCAGTAGCATTGCAAATATTTGCAGATTTAAAAATAGCATACGATGTGAAGCAGGTGGTTAGGCCTGAGGCCCTTGTCAATAGAAAAGTTATTTCTCAACTCGAAAAAATAATTGCAGCATTATCAAGTGAATAACCCGTATAATTTATGGCCTTCTACATATGCAATACTACAAACTTGTTTATGCACACTCAAGGGAAATACATGCACCTCAAAACATAAATCCAGGAGTTAAGAGGGGTGCTAGTATCAGCTTCTTAAGTTGAATAGCTGCTCACTATTAGTCCATACACGAAAACATGTTAATGCATCTCCCCTTGTATACTACGGCACCATCTCACCATCTAGTATTCATTTCTCCTTACATTTTATTTAAGAAATTGCAGACCTGCTTGCAGTGTTTGCTACGCACAACTTCCATGGTGCCTAAGCATAAATTGAGCATGCACATGCTTCACCCAAATGCATTTGTAAGTTCTGCTCATATCTTGTAATGTTTATTTGCTTGTTTTAAGCAAAATGTCTATTGGTCGCCACAGAGTTGGGAATTTGATGAGGGCAACAACATTTATGTCATTTTCCTCTTATTGTCATACCCAGTGCCGCACGACGGGCAAAGCCATTTCACGGCCTAACTCCTATCTCCAGGCCAGCTTCCCAAATCCTATCCACTCCACTCCAGTACTCCGAACCCAGCCCAGCCCCCCGCGCGCGCACGCACACACGTGTCCATAAATGCGGAACAAACATACCGTCGGGGCCCACGTGCAGCCTGGGCAAGCCCTCGGGGATCTGGAGGAAGTCGGCGGGGTCGAGCGCGCCACCGTTGGCGTGCGGGCCAACCAGCCCCTCCTCCTCCTCCTCCTCGACGAGGTACCCACCGGCGGCGAGCCCGCCGCCGCGACCGACGCCATCGTAGAACGCGGAGAGGTCAGGAAGCGAGGCTGAGCCGCCGCCGGCGCGGCGCGTAGTAGGGGGTTTACCGCCGGCGGCACCGGCGGGGGCGCGGGGCCGGCGGCGGCGGGTGGAGGCGGAGCGGGCGAGGTCGCCGCCGACCTGCGCGACGGCGCGGCAGTGCAGGTAGTAGGCTGCGGCGGCGGTGGAGGAGGCACCCACGAGCACCGCGAGAGCGAGCTGCAGCTTGTACGACGAGGCGGAGCCCGAGGAGCCCATGGGTGCCCGCCGGGCTGCCTGCCGGTTGAGGTGGAGGCTCGGGGGGTTTAAGGGGAGTGATTAGGAGAGGGATGGGATGGGAGGGGGATTAGCATGAGAGGGTGGATGGGGATGGGCAGTGGTGGGCCGTATTTATAAGGGCCCGTGTGGTGGTGACGGGGACGCTGGCGTGGGCCCCACAGGGTGGGGTTCCGTCACTAATCGAGCCCAGTGGTGATTTCGTGCAGGGGTGGCTTTGTTTAAGTTTCGTACTAGCTAGCGTGGCCACTACTGTTTTGTAGCGCTTTTGAGCGGTTAGGGTAGGGTTTTGCCACTTTTGCCTAGGCTTTTCTTTTTCTTTTGGAAGCTTTGCGTAGGCCTTTTTGAACTCGCATCAAGGTATAAAAGGCGTGCGAGGGTTGTGAAAAGGGGGGATATCTGGTGGCAGGGGAGGGCGAGCGTAATAAAGGTGTGCATCGTGGCCGTCCGATCGTGTGGATTGCTTCGATCATTTGGCACAGCTTTGGCATGCACAATTGGGGGAATTGAATGCATGAGGAGCTTTCAAGAAAAGTAAGGGTGAAGTGTGGTGTTATCACAACTTAGATGATGTTATTAGATATCCTCGAGGAAGAGATGCGGTGTGTGGACTTATCTCACGTCAAGGGATACGGTGACCTTACTTCAAATAGGATATATGACAAATAATTTAGTACAAGACTTCTAAGACAGTAGTAGACGGATATCGTAAGGTTCATAGGATTTCGATAAGAGATGACTCATACCTGTTGTTGAACCTAGCTGTACCCACAAGAGGATGATAAGATTTGAATAAGGACAAATTGGTGACTCATGATTGTTGAGTTCATTATATATTGCTTGTTTCCCTCAAGAAAGTTTATAAATTTCATTTACTATAATAATACATATTTTTTTGTTGAAATGTACTCGTATTCTACACAATATATAAAACCCTCTAGTCCAAATGAAGAAAAAAACCAAAACAAAGATTATAATGTAGATGTAAACTAAGAAGAGAATTTATGTAACTTATATATTTTCTGGTTGATTTTCAAAGAACTTTTCATGTATGGATCGGGGAAGAATATATCCCTTGATGTGGAAAAAAAATTATTAAATATGTATGTTAGCTTATAAGAATGTTGGGTCCTTGAGAGCATCCACCCGACAACGCAAGTGACGACCAAGGAGTAGTTTACATGGTCCACCACTGTCATACCCGGTTCTAAGGACAAAACCGAATGCATAATTATCAGCAACAGTATCACGAAAAGAGAATACCTTCCCTCTTCATCTACAACTTATAATTTTATTTGACTATAAAAATTATCAGAGTTATACAACTTATCCTGGAAACGAAGACTCCAAACTTCACAGACAATCGACCGGGGGTTGCGTAGGCCTAGAACTCAGCATCATCTTCAAAAGACTTCACATCACTTTCTCCTCTGAGCAGCAATTATGATAGAGTCGGAGTGCCCGATCTTTCAGTGAGTGGGGATAAATTCAACTTGGTGGAAGATGACCCTCACGATCCGACTACGACGAGCGAGCCCGAAGCGCCAATGCAATCATTGAACCAACTCCCTATGGTTACCGACCTTGTTGATGCAAGATCAGCCTGATCACGAAGATCTTTTCCTGTTCACAATCGAAGAACGAACAAGAAAAAGATGCGAGCTATCTGATTATCACTCGAAAGTGGAGTTCTGAATTACACGAGGACAGCGCTGTTTTGCGCGTGTCAACAGTAGCTAAACCTAAATGTAAACAAAACTCAAGTCTGGAAAGAAATGATGCCTCTATCTAAATAGAGGGAGAGAGGGGCGCAGCCCTAGGAGAGGGGCGGCCACGGAGGGGGCGCAGCCCCTAGTGGTGGCCAGCCCTAGGCGCCCACACAAGGGCCTCAGTTGGGCCAGCATCTATTCTTCTGGGCCTTCGTTCTTCAGTAGCACGACGAAGTTCAGTTCTCTTGCACGGGCCCGAGTGATTGGCCCAGAAGGAGGTGGCGCCTGGGGTGGAGGAGCATATGGTGTCGTCGGGAAAGGTGCTGCTGGCGTAGACGTACTCGTGTTGTAGTTGATGTCCTCCTCGTCCTCCCCTTCTTGAACTGAAGTCGTCCTCGACGGCAACTCCTCATCCTCGCCCACATATGGCTTCAAATCTGCAACATTAAAACTAGTGGAAACACCAAGCTCCGCAGGCAGGTCAAGGACATAAGCATTATCATTAATCTTGGTTAGCACCTTAAAAGGACCGGCAGCACGAGGCATCAATTTAGAACGGCGTAAAGTAGGAAACCGATCCTTTCTTAAATGCAACCAAACCATATCAACAGGTTCAAAAGTAACAAGTTTTCTTCCTTTACTACTAGCAACCTGATACTTAGCATTAGCAGCAGTAATGTTTTGTTGTGTTTGTCCATGGAGGTCAATCATGTGTTCAACATGTGCAACCGCATCTATATGTGGGACATCCTTAGCATTAAGCGAAAACAAATCAATAGGTACCCGAGGAACGTAACCATAAATAATCTGAAAAGGGCACATCTTTGTAGAAGAATGTGTTGCATGATTATAAGCAAATTCAATATGAGGCAAGCAATCCTCCCAACGTCTCAAATTTTTGTCTAAAACAGCCCTAAGCATGGTGGATAAAGTTCTATTCACCACCTCAGTTTGCCCATCAGTTTGAGGGTGACAAGTTATACTAAACAGCAATTTAGTTCCCAATTTATTCCAAAGAGATCTCCAAAAATGACTTAGAAACTTAGCATCACGATCAGAGATAATTGTATTCGGAATACCATGTAAATGGACAATCTCTCGAAAGAACAATTCAGCAACACTGCTAGCACCATCAGTTTTATGACAAGGTATAAAATGAGCCATTTTGGAGAATCTATCAACAACCACAAAAATGCTATCCCTCCCCTTCTTAGTTCTAGGCAATCCCAAAATAAAGTCCATAGATATATCAAGCCAAGGGGAAGTAGGGACAGGCAAAGGCATATACAAACCATGGTTGCTCAATCGGGACTTAGCTTTCTGACAAGTAGTGCAGCGTGCAACAAGGTGCTCGACATCACGGCGCATCCGTGGCTAGAAGAAGTGTGCAGCCAGCACCTCATGTGTCTTGTAGACGCCAAAGTGTCTCATGAGGCCACCTCCATGTGCTTCCTGTAACAACAAAAGACGAACCGAGTTTGCTGGAACACACAGCTTGTTAGCGCGAAACAGGAACCCATCCTGCATGTGGAATTTGCCCCATGGTTGGCCATTCATACAATGTGTGAGGATATAATTAAAATCAGCATCGTTGACATATTGATCTTTCACAGTTTGCAAGCCAAAGATTTTAAAATCTAGCTGTGAGAGCATGGTATATCTATGAGACAAAGCATCGGTAATGATATTTTCCCTCCCGTTCTTGTGTTTAATAATGTAAGGAAAGGACTCAATGAATTCTACCTAGTTAGCATGACGACGGTTCAGATTTGTTTGGGTACGAATATGTTTTAAAGCCTCATGATCAGAATGGATTATAAACTCGCGATGCCAAAGATAGTGCTGCCATGTTTGCAAAGTGCAAACTAAAGCATAAAGCTCCTTATCATAAGTAGAATATCTCAGGCTAGCACCGCTTAATTTCTCACTAAAATAAGCAACCGATTTTCCTTCTTGTAACAAAACAACACCTAGCCCAATACCGCTAGCATCACATTCAAGCTCAAACACTTTATTAAAATCAGACAATTGCAAGAGGGGAGCATGTGTTAACTTATCTTTCAAAGTGTTGAACGCTACCTCCTGCGAGTCGCCCCAAGCAAATGACGCACCTTTCTTTGTAAGCTCATGCAAAGGGGCTGCAATGGAGCTGAAATCAGGGACGAACCGACGGTAGAATCCTGCAAGTCCAAGAAAGCTCTGAATTTGTGTGACCGTCGTCGGTGTAGGCCATTCCCGAATGGCATCAATCTTGCTGCTGTCCACCTCAATGCCCTGCGAAGTCACAACAAGAAACGAAACACGTTGCGTGCAAAAGATGCATTTTTCCACGTTACTAAATAAGCGAGATGCACGCAACGCATCAAAAACAGCACTCAAATGTTCTAAATGCTCTTCCATATCTTGCTGTAAATAAGGATATCATCAAAATAGACAACAACAAACAATCCTATGAAGAGCCTTAGAACTTCGTTCATCAAACGCATAAAGGTGCTGGGAGCATTAGTCAAACCAAACGGCATAACCAACCATTCATATAACCCAAATTTCGTTTTAAAAGCCGTTTTCCATTCATCACCCAGTTTCATTCGAATCTGATGGTAACCACTACGCAAATCAATTTTAGTGAAAAGAATGGCACCACTAAGCTCATCTAGCATATCATCAAGGCGTGGTATAGGGTATGGATAACGAATGGTGATGTTATTAATAGCGCGACAGTCTACACACATACGCCATGACCCATCTTTCTTTGGAACAAGTAAAACAGGAACCGAGCAAGGGCTAAGAGATTCACGAATGTAACCCTTATCAAGCAATGCTTGCACCTAGCGCTGAATCTCCTTTGTCTCATCCGGATTTGTACGGTACGGGCCGTGGTTTGGAAGCTGGGCACCGGGGATGAGGTCGATCTGGTGTTCAGTGCCGTGGAGTGGAGGAAGACCCGGTGGCAAGTCTTTGGGAAACACATCAGCGTACTCCTGCAAAAGGTTAGAAACAGCAGGGGGAATATCCAAAGACGGGGCATCATCAAGTGAAGCGAGCATACTAGAGCATACAAGTGCATAGCAGGGCAAATGCTCATCGCGTAAAGCACCAAAATCAGCACGTGTAGCAAGTAAAACAGGAGCATTCAACTTGATTTTAGAATTAACAGGGGTAGCTGGTGTAGGGGCGAGTTGTTTTGCTGCTTTAGTAGCCCGAGCAAGATCATCTTTTATAATTTGGTCAGGGGTCATTGGATGTATAATGATTTTCTAACCCTTAAACATGAAGGAATAATGATTCGAACGACCATGATGTAAACTATCCGTATCATATTGCCAGGGTCTACCAAGTAACAAAGAGCATGCTTCCATAGGAACAACATCGCAATCAGCATAATCAGAATAAGAGCCCAACAAAAAAGGAACGCGTACCAAGCATGTTACTCTGATTTTCCCACCATCATTAAGCCATTGAATGTGATACGGGTTCGGGTGTTTGCGAGTGGGCAAGGACAACTTCTCGACCAAAGCTGTGCTCGCCAAGTTGTTGCAGCTGCCACTGTCGATGATGATGCGAATCGACCGTTCTTGTACAACGCTTTTGGTGTGGAATAGCATGTGCCGCTGGTTGTTCTTGGGCTGGGCAACCTGTGTGCTAAGAACACGCTGCACAACAAGACTCTCATACCGATCGGCGTCGCCGGGAGCGACATGTACGTCCTCAGGAGCTGCATGGTCAGTGGCAAACATAGTATGATGAGTTTCCTCGGAATCACTAGCGGATGAGTACTCACCATTGTCACGTATGAGCAAGGTGCGCTTGTTTGGGCAGTCCCGAATCATGTGCCCAAATCCTTTGCAATGATGGCACTGAATATCCCGTGTACGTCCTGTGGAAGGAGCAGCGCCTGTGGACGGGGGTGCTGCAGGTTTGGCCGGCCTATCGCGCGGTGTAGTGCTGGTCGTGGATGGCGCATGCAGGGCAGGTGCTGAGCTGGTTGCCAGGCTTCTTCCTGCAAAAGAGTTAGAATATGTCTTCGAGCGGTGACCCTGCACTTCACGTTCAGCTTTGCAAGCATATGCAAACAATGTGGTCATATCAGAATAATCCTTATAATCAAGTATGTCCTAAATTTCGCGGTTCAACCCACCGCGAAAACGTGCCATAGCAGCATCGTCTGTCTCAAACAAACCACAACGAATCATACCTTTTTGTAACTCCTGATAGTAGTCCTCAACAGATTGTTGACATTGTCGAAAGCACTGCATTTTTTTAAGCAAATCTCGTGCATAATATGAAGGGACAAATCTGTGTCGCATGGCAGCTTTTAATTGACTCCAAGTGGTGGGAGTGGCAGTGGGATGTCGTTGTTTATATTCACGCCACCAAATTAAAGCAAAATCAGTAAATTCACTAATAGCAGCTTTAACTTGAGAACTAGCAGGAATATCATGGCATAAAAATTTCTGGTCGACCTCTAGTTCCCAATCAAGATATGCAGCAGGATCATATTTGCCAGATGGAATTTTAAATTTAATCTTAGCAAATGGGTCATTATGTTGATGACGTACCACACGACGGGCACGACCGCTGCGAGTTCCCTCTTCCGGCTCCGTGTCACCGCCATACTCCTTCTGCAACTCCATGATCGTTGTGTTCAATGCGTCGAGCCGTGCCACGATGGTGTCGAGCGTGGTCTTAGCAGCCGTCTGAGCGAGGTCGAGCTGATCGAACCTCTCAGTTGACGACGTGATCGTCGAGTCAAGCCGTTCATGCATCATCTTCATGTCCGCAGCAAGTCCGTCAACTCGTGTCCGCATGTCCTGCAGCTGTTCATCCGTTGTGCCTTCGTATCCTGCCATAGTTAGCGCAAACCCAAAAACAAAGACTACGACAACAAGGGTGTAACGGCTCACAAGGCGCTCACAGTAGTGCTGTTATCAAATTCTTATCCATTCTTACCAAGCACACAGGGGTGATCTGCAACCAACAGGTAGAACCAGCGAAAGATTGGAGGAGCGATTGCCTGGAGAAACAAAAGTCTGCTCGACGTAGAACTATGTGGAGTTCTAGGTAGGCTGCACTCAATTCAAGGGTTAGCACAATCAAACAATAATGCAAGGTTGAATTATAGTGCCAAACACGTAATCAAAGCTGCTGGAAACAAAGTGCAAAAGTTGAGCAAGGGTATGGGGGCAAAGGCAACACAAGAGAGAAGAACAAGTAGCAGCAGGTGCGCACACCTGAGCATCCTACGTGATGCGCCCAAATGAGATAACCTCCTTTCTATTTCACCTTTTTTTGTTTTTTTTTGTTTCTTCTATTTTTTTCTTCCGGAGAAACTCACAAATTGATTATATGAACAAAGGAATTCAAATGAGCAAGTTATCACACACACTTTTTCAGGAAAGGTAGGGGTATTCTGGTAACAAGAAGATCAAAACTTTCTCTCAAAATCCTGACGTCCCTTTGTATGGTAGGACTTCCGAGGCGATCAAAACTTTCTCAATTGAGGTCGATCAGGATTAGGCAGACCTATTTTTTTTAAACTTGCCAAAAGAAATACACAACCGGTGGACAGGGAGGCGTGATCCGGAAACAAAAAGGGAAAGGGGAGGGTCGGCGCGTGAGAGGCGCGATCAGGAATCACGCGCGCGGTTGTGTTTCTCTCTTTCCTTTTTTTTGACTTGCCAAACACACAAGGTAGGGGGGGGGGCGGGGCGATCAGGGGGGCCGTGATCGTTGGGGTTTGTGGCGGCGGTGCGAGAAAAAGAAAGAACGAGAGACACAATGCAACCAGCAACAATTTAACGCGTAAGCACACAAATTCAACAATTCAAATTATTGAAAGAAAGTGCAAGACTGAAAAGGTTGCTGGGACAATGATCTAACCTGAAATATATTTTTGTTTTGGTTTTGTGGACTGTAGGAAAGGGAAGAACACTAGATAAACTCACCGATCAACCTGGAAACCTGATACCACTTGATAGAGTCGGAGTGCCTGATCTTTCGGTGAGTGGGGATAAATTCGACTTGGTGGAAGATGACCCTCACGATCCGACTATGACGAGCGAGCCTGAAGCGCCAATGTAATCGCTAAACCAACTCCCTGTGATTACCGACCTTGTTGATGCAAGATCAGCCTGACCACGAAGATGTTTTCCTGTTCGCAATCGAAGAACGAACAAGAAAAAGATGCGAGCAATCTGATTATCACTCGAAGGTGGAGTTCTGAATTACACAAGGACAACGCTGTTTTGCGCGTGTCAAAAGTAGCTAAAGCTAAATGTAAACAAAACTCAAGTCTGGAAAGAAATGATGCCTCTATCTAAATAGAGGGAAAGAGGGGCGCAACCCTAGGAGAGGGGCGGCCAGGGAGGGGGCGCAGCCCCTAGTGGTGGCCAGCCCTAGGCGCCCACACAAGGGCCTCAGTTGGGCCAGCATCTATTCTTCTGGGCCTTCGTTCTTTAGTAGCATGATGAAGTTTACTTCTCTTGCATGGGCCCGAGTGATTGGCCTAGAAGAAGGTGACGCCTGGGGTGGAGGAGCATCTGGTGTCGCCGGGAAAGGCGCTGCAGGTGTAGACGTACTCGTGTTGTAGTTGATGTCCTCATCAAATTATAACATGCGTGAGTACACTTATGGTTGGTACTCAGCAAGTATTGGGAATTATATGATATGAAGGCCAAAACTGGCTTACTGCGATAAGCAATTTTAGTTGGTCAAGTTTTATTAGCACCTGATTACTAAGGTATCATACCAAAACCCATATTAAAAGAGAGAGAAGAGATACAGCATAAACATAAGCATAACCATAAATACGGTCCACGATTTAATTCATCTTCAAGTTCAATTATCATGTGAGGGTCCAAGCCGCTCTTAACCGTGAGCACGGCTGATATATCAGTTTTCACTCTGCAGAGGTTGTACACTTTACCCACAACTCGTGTCTCCCGATTTGCCCGAGGTAGCTAGCCTCTTAAACACTTCCAAGGTGAGTGGCAAAGGATTCACTACGAGACCTTTACAAAGATTCCCTAACTTATAACAATCCGCTAAGGTTTCAGACCGCAGTGGTCATAACCCTCCCTAATAAGGTAGTGCCTTAGCCAAGTACCACATATTAAAGCCTCAAGAGAACCGGGCTATACCCCATCAACGCACTCCCCTCTTGCCCTTTCAGTATCATCACAACCTAGAGTTTCTAATTAATTAGTCAAGACCAGAGCCATATAGTATTGTGGTTGCGCTATTTTCCTGGGTGGTTCTCCATGTTCCGATTAAACATATGATCTTGTGATTAACAACCCAAAGAGCATGAATATGGATAAAACAGGTGTAGTATCATCATTATTGTCATCATAGTTATAAATTATTCCCAAACCATAATCAGTTATAGCAACTAAGCAATAGCTACCCAACATAAAGGTAAAACCCAGGTTAACAAGGAATGATCATAAAGACTAGGCATATCCTTAATTAGGATCCATCAAAATTAGGACACATGCATGCATATAGAAAAGTTATATTATTGTGATTATTAGGATAAAAGAATGACCAAGGAAACACTTGCCTTTCTTTTAAAAAATAGCTGCTCAGAGTCTTCAACTTTTATTCTTGAAACTATAAATCTTTGAAGCTCTTGAATCACGCTCCTTCTAACATCACATAAGCATCGGACCCAAGCATACAAGCAAGCAAACAAACAAGAATGACTAAGAACAGATACACCAAACAAAAGAAAAGCTTTAAAAGAGTGCACAAAAAGGATAGGGCTCATTGCTACGGTCAAAAGGGCGCAAGAAACACGGATAACGGAGCTAGGGTTGAAAAGAAACAGTTATCGGAAGATTTATATTATAAAAGAAATAAAACAACTATAGGCTTTCATTTATTTTAATTTAGAAAATTAATGTAGAAGATATTCAAAAGAGAATATCCCTGATTATAATTAACTTATACTATTTTTGCATTTATATAGACGAAGTAGAACTTAGTCCAATTTTATTTATAATTGTCTGTGTATAAATTACACTAATTAAACAAATAATTAGCAAAGAAGACTTGTGAGAATATCTAAACGTTGAACTTTATTATTCGAGTTGCTAAACAAATTAAACACATTTGAGTTGATATTAATCAAATTAACATTAATTAAGAAAATCGAAGTAAAGACTTAATTGGATTTTAATTGGAAAAACTAGATGAGAGGACATTAATCAAATTAAATCTATTTTTAATTTTAAAAATAGGAACTACGATACAATAACGCTACAAAATGATAGTTTAGGATTTTAGAAGACTAACGCAAAACGAACGGATCGAAACGGATCTAAAAGCGGAAACTACACCTAAAACAAGGTTGCAAGGACCTATACGTAATTAACTATAGATTTTAGGGGCTAGCAGCAAAGAATTGCAAGACACAGAAAATAGTGCTTGTTAATTAGGAAAAATTTAGGGTTAGATCTGAAAAATACCACAGGTGGGGCTGGATTGAAAAGATGTAATAGATCCAGGGGGTTTTCTTCTAATTTCACAAGACAAAAAAAATACACGATAATTACATATTTCTCTGTGGGTTAAATTGCAAAAGCTCCACAGCACAGCCATGGTGGCCGGCGGTCACTGTTGGCCAAATTGACGGTGATTCCGGGCACGGGAGAGCGCGAGGAGTGGGGCAAATGAAAGAGGATGATGAGGGGATTCGATTCCATAGCTTACTTACCGCAGGGATGCATCGTGGTGGTCGAATTTTGCCGGAGAAGAGGCGGCGGCGGGTTTGTTCATCCTGTTCTGGGCGGCAGCGCTTCTTTTTGTGGCGAGGAAACCTGGGCGACGCAGGAGGAGGCAAGCAAGGGCGAGGCAAGGCGCGGCGCAGGGAGAAGGGTAGGGCCAAGGCGCGTAGGGGGGGCGACAGCGTCCTGGTGGCGCGCAAGGGCTCGCAGACAGATGGGGCGCCGGGCGGCGGCAAGGGAACGGGCGTAGGGGGCTGGGCACTCGAGCTGGAGGTGCAGGCGCAGGGGCACGCTGTAGCAGGGGGCACAGGCGAGGGGAGGGCAACGGCGGCGCTGGCTGCAGGAACTCGGGGCGATGCAGAAGGAGGTTACAGGGGCGCAAGCAGCAGGGAGTCGTGGGGGAGGCTAGGGCCAGTGACGTGCGGTGCTGGTTTCTCAGGGGGAGAGCTTCATTATGGGGTGTAGGCCACAGGGCTCGCGGGAGGGCTCAGGCCTCACGATTTATAGGCACAACATCCTGGGCTGCAGGGGCGCGAGGTTCGGGCGCTCGGCCTTGCGAGCAGGTGGGTCGCGTAGTCTCGGCGCTTGAGACTTCTATCGTGGGCGCACGGCCTCGCAGGTAGTGGCGGCGACGTTAGCGCGAGCTTGGGTGGCGGCTGAGCAAGAGGCGAGCGCAGAAGGGGAATGCGTGGGGCAGCAGGGACGACGGCTGCGCAGGGGGCGAGGCTGAGGGCGTGCGACATGTAGGTGGGCGTGAGGCCGAGAGGTTCGGTTATGGGCCGAAATAGGTTCGGGTGAGGGCCGAACGTGAAAATGAGCTGACAGAGCTGGTTGAACGTGAACAAGTTATTCGGGAGCGCGAAAAAGAGAAGGAAGGGATCAGGCCGAGTCGTTGGAACTGACGATGATCGAATATCGTCGGAAAAACACTGAAGACGAGCCACGAGGTATCATTTCAAGCATGACTTGATCGGGGAGAAAGGTTAGAGAATTGGGAGCTCGATGGGGCATCTTAAGGATTCGGAGAGGACAAGGTTAAAAGGATGTACAATAAAGATACGGCTCGGTCCGACTACGATGAGATTTTGATATCAAAATAGAAATATTTTTCAAAACATATTTTTAAGGTTAAAATAAATCTAGAAAATTTGAGATAAATATTTTAACCCACGAAAAATATATTCATAAGAATCCCAAAAATTCCAAGGAAAACTCGGGAGGTAATTTGGGTCACGAGGAATCCAAACAAAATACTTGGAATTCGAGAGATAGATTTTTAGAACTTTCCAATAAATGGATTTAGCTCTACGGAAAAAGTGAATAATTTTCCAGAAAAATCTAAAAAATTCTCAAAAAACCCTAAAGATGGATAAACACACTGTAAAAGATATTCACATCCTAAAATTAAATATTTTAGGGTGTGACAACCACACCCAAAGTTATATTGTTCTCTTACTTCTTTCATATGAATCCATGTTTTGTTTTGATTTGCTTTTCTATTCCTTTTTTCCACTTCATCCCTCTCTCTTAAACATATGCTGCATCTCTTTTGTACAAAAGTTATCTATCACTGTGTAGACACTGGTTGTGAGGACCCCTTTTAGAGTTCAATGGAGGGAAAGGGATTGATGCATGTTGTGGAACCGCGAAATGGATGACACCAGGATTTTAGACAAGTTCGAACCGCACGGCGACGTAACACCCTACGTCATACGGGACGGGATTACTGTCTTGGCTGGGCCAAAGCATCCCGAGCAAGTCTGGAATACAAGACCTCTCTTGATAATCTCACCATTTGCTCTCTTTCTCTTTAGTGTCCAACCCTCAATGATCTTACTATCTGCCCTCTTTCTCTCTAGTGTCCAACTGTTGCCTAGGTCTTGATCCTCATCTTTATACCTTGGAGGGTTTTCGCAAATAGCCGGACAAAGGGATAAAGTGGTTAGGTATGGGTCCTTATAGCCATGGCAATATGGGGTATGCTCCATGCACCCTCTATATTGGCCTCCATCCTTCGAGCGTGCCGGTCAACTTCTGTCCAAGAGGATCATCTAGCGTGCCATGTCTACCTCGTCCTGCTCTATGATACACGTTGAGGTTTCGTACCCACTATTTGTAAGTGGGAGGACTGCCCCGTACCGCTTGTCATCCGGTCTTTAGGCTATCCCCACGAGCCAGTAACTAGGGTTAGGTAGGTGACGTTTTCTCAAGGGGCATGGCGTCCATCCTTGGACTTGATAGCGACACTCCATCTATCAGCCCGTCTGATGGATGATGTGATGGGGCGAACGCACTGCATGGTTTGGTGTGCCGGGTTTTCCTCTGTAATGATGCCGCGCATGGTGAGAAAACTATTAACACGATGGAAGGTGCACCACGGCCCCTACCACCAGCATTTAACGCTCATAGCTTCCCTACCACCAGCATTTAATACTATTGGATTTCAACCGGCCACCTAAACCTCATCCTGCAGGGTTGCGTCTAGCGCTTGGGGGGTTCGGGTCCCCGAGGCCCATCCTAAGCGGTGAGCCCACTTGTATCAGACCTCTTGTGTGGGCCTTATAGGAGCCCACACCGCAAGAGTCCGTGTGGCACCAAGGGATCCCCAGTCCGTGATCGCCGACAGCATCATAGAATCACAAGTAGGTTTATGAGCATCCATAGTGCATGATACAACAAAGAGAGGCATTAATTTTTTCTAAGCCACAACAAAGAAAATCTCACCACTATGAGCAACACTTTCTCCCACCAATAGCAAGCGACAATGAGGTATCAACTCAGCTATGCTAATGGATCTCATCCTCATTGAGTTTGTATTGCCCTTGAGTGAATTTTATTGAAATTCACTAAATTTCTCATTCATGGTAGTGTTGACAAAGCCTCTGACTAATATTTAGTTTGATACCAAAAATATAGCATAATTCATTATCTTATGAAACTCTAGTTCATTTCATGACTTGATATATCATTGTCAAACTCGTTACTAAACTTTGGCAGGGACAATCTTATCACCAACTAGAATAATGAAAATATTCCATTGAAGTTTCTCCCAACTTGTTCTAAATTTTCTTTGTTGAACCTTTTTTACCTCCTAAGGCATCAAATTCGTAATTTTTTTCATATTGCAAACTTCTAGTTCCTTCTAGACTTCAACTAGAGTAGCTATCTTTACATTGTTATTTTTTGTGAAGCAAACTTCAATTAAATTTCTCATAAAATAAGTGTGAATCTTTGACAGTGATAATGCTTTTTTCTTGATTTTCACATGTTTCTTTCTTCTTTCACAAGATTTTGAATGGACTCTCCATCCTTCTACATTACTGCAGCATGATACAGTTATCCATTGTGAGTGTAGAGTCTATGAACCATTGGCAAAAGAGATTTTTGTTGTAATGTTGTTATCTCTTCATTCACAAAAAAACACTTAGACGCATGAACGAAAAGGGAAAGGGACAACAAAAGTAGGTTATAGAGCAAAGGGTCATTTGAGGACACACGATAGGTCCAACATGCACCTAGTAATGCATTAGCCCTATATTTTTGTTATGAGCTAGGATTGGTAGGATAGTACCCATATAAATTATTTTACACTTTTTTATGGTTGATTTAGGACAACAAGAGTAAGTTATAGAGCGAAAAGGTCATTTGAGGACAAACCATAGGTCCAACATGCACCTAGTTATACATTAGCGCTCTTATTTTTATTATGAGCTTGGATTGGCATGTTAGTATCCATATAAATTATTTTATACTCTTTTATGGTTGATTTAGGATAAGAGAATAATAATAGCAAAAATAGCATGTATCCTTTAAAAGCATTGTTTAGGCAGTTGCTCTTAATATATCTTAAAGGTTCAAGTTGATAAAATTTTTCCCTAATACATCAAATTCCTAATTTATTTTAGGAAAAAGTCTATTTTACTCCCCTCAACAATTCACTTTGTCCACTTAACCCCTAAACAAAATTTAGGCTCAAACTACTACCCAAACTATTTCAATTGGTCGAATCTACCCCTAATAAGGTTTCTCTTTTTTATTTCTCCACTTACAAGTGGAATTTGAACTTTAACTTTTGCAATGTAAGTTATAATATGATGCCCTATGCTAGAAAAATATATTATGATTTTTTTATGAATATTTTTCATGCAGAATTGTATTTTTTGATAAATTTCATGTTAAATGTTTCCAAATTATGAAAATAATCATGAAAAATTTTTAATATATTTTTTAACATGTGACATCATGTTCTCTATCCACTCACAAAATTTGAACTTAAAATTCAATTCGTACGTGGAGAAACAAAAAAGCGAAATATCATTAGAGGGTAGATTGGACTAATTGGAATTGGTGGGGGAGTAAATTGAGCTTAAATTTTGCTCAGGGGGTTAAGCGGACAAAGTGAATTGTTGAAGGGAGTAAAATGGAATTTTTTCTTTATTTTACATTCAAAGTTTTTGATTGTTTTATACTTTCACTTAAGTTTGCTAACTTTATGTTACTTTTGTTCCCTGAAAAGAAATTCCATGACTTCCTCAAGAAACGAACGTTTGCAAAATGATCAAATTTTCCTTTATTTTTTCACATGTTTGTTTTTTCTACCACAAGCTTTTCGGTCCTTTCTGTATCCGTTCATCAAGATATTGTTATGTCGTTGTGCGTTCAAACCCAACAAATGATAGGCAAGAGACTGGTCAAAGTTTGTCGTGACACTGTTGTTCCTCCATTTGAATTGAATGAATCAAAAGGGGAAGAGACCACACAAATGCATTATGGAGCGTTAAGGAAGTGATGATAAATGAGCATGTGTTTGGTCAATCATGCACCAAGTCAAGGAAGTGGAGACACGGGAGCACGTGTTAGATCAATCGTGCGCCTAGTCACGTGTTAATGGCATTTTTCTCTATCAGATGAACTATATATGCTAGGAATTTCATCCACATAAATTGTTTGTTACACTTTTCATGGTTGCCCTAGGACCACTAAATAAAAGGAGAGAAATGTCAGTAGAAAATGACATAATCCTTTGTAAAGCATGATCTTAGTAATTTTGGTTTAGATTGTGTGACGGATCCAGGGACCCGGTATCCCAGCGGGCCCACTTTCTGCTGGCACTTTGAATGGCCTAAGACCACGTGTGGATCAAATAGGCCCTCTCCTGGGCCGTGACTTTATCCAGGCCGTTCAGGCCCACAGTCCCGACCAGCCAGCCGGTCGGTTGGAGCCTTGACCCGCGCCCCCAACCGAGGGAATGACCAAGACCTAGGTCCGTACTATGGCCCCAACCTAATACGCCGGTCGAACCCCACCATGCACGTGTCACGCATGTGTTGCTTTCTGAAAGGATCGATGGACCAAGAGGGGGGGTGAATTGGGCCTTTTTCAATTTCTAAAACAAGATAAAGCAACCTTAACCTATGCAAAACTAGAAAGGCACCAATTCACCAACCGGATAACTAAACAACCTACACAAGCTAGATAAGATAAAAAAAGAGATAAAATCTAGCAAGGTAGAGCTAACTAGTCATCCTTAAATCAAGCACATGAATGAATTGCATGAAAGATAATGCTTGAATAAGTAAAGTGGACAAGAGACAACCGGATTTTTCCCGTGGTATCGATGTGTTGGCACACACCCCTAATCCACGTTGTGACACTCACAAAGAGTATTGTCACCTCCCAAGTCACCAGGACGAGGGCGCTCACTAAGAGTCTCCGTTCACCATCCCGGTGTGGTGGAGATCAAGCCACGTACAAGTCTCTTCTCCGGGCTTCCACAATCCTTGGCAAGCTCCGCGAGAATCACCTCGATCACCAAGATCGCCTAGGTGATGCCAATCACCAAAAGTAACAAGCTAAGGCCTTCACTTGAGCAAGAACCAATCACCAAGAATGGATGCACACAAGCTTCTCTCTACTCAAGTCCTTAATCTTGCTTCTTGAATGATTGAATGAACAAGTGTATGAAATGTTGAAGCTCAAAGTGGCTCTTGACTAAAGTATGTGTGTTTGGGTGTTGCCTGGTGTCAAGAGTCGTAGAATGACCCATTGGAGGGGTATATATGGGCAGCTCACACGAATAGAGCCGTTGGAGAAAAAGCTGCCAGAAAAACTGCGTATCGCCGGTTAATCCGACGTCCCTCCAATAATCATCGTCGGTTTAACCGGTGAATGTAAACTCCCCATCTGAAAACTAGCCGTTACTGTTTGGGAAGATTAACCGACGTGTCATAGGTTTAACCGGTGAGTGTAGCCATCCACAGATCAACTGAAATACCAAGTCACTGAACAACTGCACCGACGTCCAATTTCAAATATCGTCGGTTTAACCGGTGAGTGTAGTTGTCCACTGATCAACAGAAAAACAAAGTCTCTGGAAAACTGCACCGACGTCCTTTTTCAAATATCATCGGTTGAACCGGTGAATTGACTTGTCAAACTCTGCTGACCTTGTTTAACCGACGTATAGAAGAGTTGAAGCGTCGGTTAAACCGGTGAATAGGATTTTTCTGATTTTGCCTTTTCTGACTTGAGTCTTGAATGAAATCCAAATATTTCTTGAGATATAAGTTAAGAACCACTTATTTGAGCTTCTAGAAACCTGAGTGACCATTGTGTGCATCCATTTTCAAATGACCATGTCCATGCTCAAGTTACTAAGCCTAAACCCCTCTTAATAGTGCGATCACTACAAAACTATAAAACCTATACTAACCTAAGTGTCCTTCTCAACCTTATGACACTCAGGACTAGAAAGATCCTTAGTCTTGACATATTATTGAGTTGAAAGCCGAGATCGCCTTTTTGAATAATGAAAATTAGGGGCCTCTTTTGACATATAACCAAATGAGCGATAATGATCTAAAAATCTGCACAAACTCATTAGTCACAATAATGGTTGTCATTAATCACCGAAACAAACCTTAAGGGCCTAGATGCTTACAATCTCCCCCTTTTTGGTGATTGATGACAACATAGATATAAATAACGAGAGAGCGAGAAAGATATGGCAAGAATAAACACAAGGAAACTCGAAAGAAAAGAACCAAAGAGCTCAAAGGCTCAAACGAAATCCATAGATATGTCTCAAAAGCTCAGCATGCTCAAATGACAAATGTACATATCCATGAACTAACACCAAATATAATACAATAAGGAACATCAAGGTCCTGATCGAGCTCTCTCTAATGCTACCCTCCTCCCCCTGACTCCCTCTCCCCCTTTGGCATCAAAGCCCAAAAAGGAGTGATCTACGGATCCAGCTGACGCGGTACTGCAAGAAAGCGATCTGGGTCATCGTCGTCGTCGTCGTCGGACGGTGGATCCTCGGAGACTGAAGGTAGCTGCTGATCTGAGGTGCCGGCAGGTGCTGAGCTGACTGGAGGTGTAGCTGTCGTCGAGGCTCTGGTGCTAGCACTGCCGGGGAGAGGATCCGTGGAAGTAGTAGCCGGCTCAGCAGAAGATGTGTCAACATCTGAAGTAGTAAGAGCTGATGCTGCCGGCTGTGACGACTGCTGAACTAAGGACACCTCTCCGCCTCCCCCTGAAGGTAGTGGCTGTGGTACGACGGGGAGGCCAACTGACTGCACTGCTGTGGGTGACTCCTGGAAGAGTGAGGTCGCAGGCAGCGGAGAGAAGAGGGGACGACTCGCAGACCCAAGCAGTGCTGACAATGAGAACATGATCTCTGGGGTCGCGGAAGAAGCTGGAGCAGTGGAGGCCGGAGCAGGTGTAACTGCAAGTGGTGGTGCTCCGGCGCCCTGAAGGCCTGACTGTCCTGGCTGCTGAGGGGCGAGTCCGGTGTGAGAATATAGCTGTGAAATCATCCCGAACATCGCCATCATGCCCTGCTGCATCTGCTGAAACTGAGCGTCTGTCCTCTGAGATACTCGGTCAATGAGTCCGACAAACCGCTCCTCTGTAGCAGCTCGCTCTCGGGCGGCCTCCCTCTGGATCTCTGCAAGCTGGGCCTCATGGGCTCTCCTAGCCTCCTTCTGAGCACGACGATCCTCCCTCTGCTGTGTGACCAGCTGCTGCAAAAGTGCGGTGAGCTCAGACGGCTGAGACACCTGAGACTCGGAAACTGTGGTAGCTGCAGCAGCTGACACTGGAGCTGGCTCTCCGGAACCTCCTGCCTCGTGATCATGACTCGCTGGAGCAGGTGCAGGGAAGTACTCCTCGTCCTCGGAGGAGTCTGACTCTAGGTCTGACCAATGAATCTCATCATCTCCTCCGGGAAGCTGTGCCTCTGCGGCAAGCAGTGCCTCATCCTCCTGAGCCACTCGGGCCTGTACCTCGGGTGACAATCGTGCCATGGCAGCTCTATCAGCCTGCCTGCCTCTCCTCCGGTCCGAAGGTGCTGTAGGACGGTAAACTGGGAACCAGGGAGTCTCGTCCTGTCTGTAGACTGCACTGACGGGTGACTCAGCTGGCACTATCATAGAGCAAATGAAACTGATCCAGTGAGCATAAGGAAACTGTCGTACTACACCCATCCCGTCAGTGATAACATCCTCGATCTCAGCTAAGATGAAGTCGACAATATCAAAGGGCTCGTGAGTGAGGATGTGAAGAAGTAGAAGCTGCTGCAGACCTGTGAACCCCTCTGGGTAGCCACTCCTCGGGAGCAACGTCCTCCGGAGTGCCATGTGAACTGCGTAGGCCTCTGGGGTCAGCAAGCTCGGTACTCTGGCGTAAGAAGCCGGAAAGGGCTGGCGGAAGCACTGTGAGATCGCCTCGTGTGAAGGTGCAATCCCGCCAATCATGGCCCTGCGAGGTGGATCAGCATCACCATATACCATCTCGTGCAGGGAGACGTCAACCAAATCAACTCCTAGAATCCCTGCGAGTGTCGCTCTGGACAAACCAAACACCTGCCCTCCGAACATGAAGTGAACAGCTCTGCGCTCTGGGGCTATCCAAGCTGTGGCATAGAAAACCCTAACCCAATCCTCAATGTATCTGTTCCTCTCAATTGAGAGCAACCTGGGCAGACCCCTGAAGTGATCAAAGTGTTCCCGGACATCGGCTCCCCCTGCGGCTGTCCTCAGTGAAACCCAGTCTAGTACTCTGTGAGGGAAAATCCTGTGGCCCCGCCTCTGATAGGTCTCGTAGAAACTGGCCTGAAGGAGCGTCCAGAATCTACGATCGACCCTGCTGTCTCGTGTCACCGGGAACCACTCCTCCTCCTGTACACTCCACCTGAGCCTCTTGACCTTTGCCGCATTGGCCTTGGTCAAGTTCTGGAGCAGCACACCTGGCTCCAGACGCACGACAGTGTCCATGCGGAACACTGCGCGCTCGGCCGCTAGGGCCTCGGCTCGTCGAGCTGCTGCTGCTGCTGCGGTGGACCTGCGAGGCTCCTGTGGCTGGTGGCCTCCTCGTGTCCTAGGTCCGGTGCGACGCTCGGTCGCAGGTGAAGTCTCCTCTACGGGGGACGTTTGCCGGGTGCGGCCAGAACGTCGCAGAGCAGGTGACTGCTGTGTATCCTGCCCCTGAGACTGCTCAGACTGCGCTGTCTCTGAATCTGAAGCTGTCTCCGACTCTGCCGCTGAATGTGACTGACCAGACTCAGACTCTGCTGCTGCTGCTGTCACGGCTCTGGTGGCCCTGGCACCTCGGACTCTGCCCATACCTCTGCCTCTGCCTCTGCCTCTGCCCCTGGCTGGCGGATCTCTGATAGCGAACGGACGAGCACGGCCTGACGCCTGCTCCTCGGCGGCCTTAGCCACCATCTCGGCCCTCTCGGCCTCTCTGGCTGCGCGAGTCCGCTTGCGAGCGGGCTCCTCGACCACGATCTCCTTACCCTTCCTTTTGTCACGACCCATCTCGACACTGTGAGTAACACGGACGCGACGATGCGGTGGCAAGCTGGCGACGCGGTGATGCGCGGGTGGCACAGTGGCGTGCAGGACGGTGGTTGCGTGCGGGCCCAGGCGGCGGCGGCGCGCAGGGCGGTGGCGGCGGCACGGGGGCGACGCAGTGACGTGTGAGCGGCGCCGGCGAGAATGTGAGCGGGCGGCAGAAAGCGGCGGTGCGCGAACGGCGGTGGTGCGGTTGTGCGGGCGGCAGATGACGCGAGCGGCGGACGGCGGTGGACGGCGGCGAACGGCGCAAGGCGGCGGCGGTGTGGAGGAGACGGCGAAGGCGAGGAGGCGGCAACAACTGAAGACGAGCGGGCGGTAGTGAGAGAGTAAGAGAATAATATGACAAGTGGACCCCGCAAATTTTTCTTATCGCCGGTTGATCCGACGCTTAGGTTTTGAACACCGGTTGATCGCGTCGGTGTAGTTTACCAGAAACCCTGCTAAATCTGTATCTGTACGCCGGTTGAACCGATGATCTGAAAAGTGAACTCGTCGGTTGAACGATGCAGATAACAGTTGATTTTCAGGTCAGAATTGTGTTCTGTTCATCGGTTGATCCGATGCTGCAAACTTTGCATACGCCGGTTGAACGCCTGAAATGACTGAGCTGTGGCTGACACTTAGTAACGCCGGTTAAACCGATGGGTATAGATCCATTGAATCGGTTTAACCGGTGAACCCAAAAACCCTCTCTCAGCTCACTTTTCTATGCTAAGTCCAAAGAACTTATAAGATTCAACTAAACTCAAGTTAATGGACTTGCATAGGCGACTTTACCCCTCAAAATAGGATAGCTTAATAACTTAAATAGTTTTTCTTTTCAAAATCAAGGATAAGTCGCAAGTGAGACAAAGCGCCAAATTTAAAATGTATGAGCCATGTCATAGGAATATTGAAGGAGGAAAGCTTCAAACTCACCATGACATTGCTCACTAGGCAATAACGCACCTAACACTTTACTCTTTTCACTTCTCATGAATTAAGATCTTGCACGTAAAACAAGTCTCATTTTCATCAAGTGATCTCCTTTGTGACCCTTACGCATGCAATGATAATGCAAACTACAACCACATGCAAAGGAAAGGTGAACATGAAGTGCACAACTATATGACAAGAAATGCATAGCGAGAATTTAAAATCTACTTGTCAAGTTTGATCCCACGGAAAGCTTCATCATGATGAGCCTTTCTACAAGCCTAGAGGAAAACAAGTGGACCACCACCTCTAGCTAAACCCTTGCTCATCACTATCTTACCACGGTTAGACAAGTGTCCTATATGTATGCATTTTTCTATATGACATGGCAACTTACATGACGTTTGCCGCATCTAACACATTTAGCTCATTTCTTAGCCTAACAAAGGTACTCTCGTCTAAAGGTTTTGTGAAAATATCCGCCAATTGCTCCTCGGATCTCACACCTTGAAGGGAAATATCCCCCTTGGCTTCGTGATCACGCAAGAAGTGATGGCGAATATCAATGTGCTTTGTGCGAGAGTGTTGAACCGGATTCTTGGCAATTTTTACGGCACTTTCATTGTCACAAAGGAGTGGTATTCTTCCTAGTTTCACACCAAAGTCCAAAAGGGTTTGCTTCATATATAGAATTTGGGCACAACATGCCCCGGCAGCTATATATTCCGCTTCCGCGGTGGACAAAGCCACGGAATTTTGCTTCTTATTCGACCAAGAAACTAGAGAACGCCCAAGCAAGTGGCAACCCCCGGAGGTACTCTTGCGATCGACACGGCTTCCGGCAAAATCCGAATCCGAGTATCCCAAGAGATCTAAGCTAGCGCCTTTGGGGTACCACAAGCCTATGCTAGGGGTGTGCTTGAGATACCGAAGGATCCTATTCACGGCCGAAAGATGTGATTCCTTAGGGTTAGCTTGAAAACGGGCACACAAGCACACGCTAAACATTATATCAGGCCTAGATGCGGTAAGGTAAAGCAAAGACCCTATCATTGAACGATAGAGGGATTGATCAACAGGTTTACCGTCCACATCCAAGTCGAGATGCCCATTTGTAGCCATAGGAGTCTTAATTGGCTTACATTCATCCATCTTGAACTTCTTCAAGATATCTCTAGTATATTTTTCTTGATAGATGAATGTCCCTTCCTTCATTTGTTTGACTTGAAAACCAAGGAAGAAAGTCAATTCGCCAATCATGGACATCTCGAATTCCCTAGACATCATGGTAGCAAACTCATGGCTTAGCAAATCATTAGTTGAGCCAAAGATAATATCGTCAACATAAATTTGATAAATGAAAAGATCCCCGTTGACATCTTTTGTGAACAAAGTGGTGTCCACCCTCCCGATTTTGAAGCCTTGCATGATTAGGAAGTCACGAAGCCTCTCATACCAAGCCCTTGGAGCTTGTTTGAGTCCATAGAGTGCCTTGTGTAACCTATAAACATGGTTAGGATTCCTCGGATCTTCAAACCCGGGAGGTTGCTCAACATAAACAAGTTCGTTAATAAAGCCATTTAAGAAAGCACTTTTCACATCCATTTGATATAACTTAATATTATGATGTGAAGAGTAAGCAAGAAGAATGCGCGGATAGCTTCAAGTCTTGCGACCGGAGCAAAAGTTTCACCAAAATCCAAACCTTCGACTTGAGAAAACCCTTTTGCCACAAGTCTTGCTTTGTTGCGTACCACCACCCCATGTTCATCTTGCTTGTTTCGAAAGACCCACTTTGTGCCGATGATGTTCTTGTCTTTCGGAGGAGCTTCGAGGACCCATACTTCATTGCGGGTGAAATTATTCAACTCTTCTTGCATGGCCATCACCCAATCCGAGTCCTCAAGTGCTTCCTCTATGCTAGTGGGTTCAATACAAGAAACAAACGAGTGACATTCGCAAAATGAAGCATACTTAGAGCGAGTTCTTACTCCTTCGGAAGGACTACCAATGATTTGACCGATTGGATGATCCTTGGAGATGCGACCATGCTTCACTAGCGGTATTTGCGTGGATGCTTGTTGAGGTGGATCATGAGTGACTTGTGCTTGTGGTGGATCATTTTGCTTTTCTTGTTCTTGGACTTGGGGTGTTGGCGTTGACACATTTTCTTGAGGTAGTGGATCAACTTTATCTTGATCTTCATTCACTTGGGGTGCCGTGGAGGTGTTTGGCAAAGATGAGGAAGTTCCTCCCCCTTGATCATTGTCTTCATGCACCTCTTCCGGCTTGATATCCCTAATGGACATTTTCTTTAAGGCTTCTTCAATTTCTTCATCTCCTACATTTTCATAGCCAACAACCTGCTCTTGGGAGCCATTAGATTCATCAAACTCCACATCACATGTTTCTTCAACTAACCCGGAGGTTTGATTGAATACTCTATATGCTTTGGAGTTTGATGCATAACCAAGAAAGAAACCTTCATCACATCTACTTTCAAACTTACCGAGCCTTTTCTTCTTATAAATGAAGCATTTGCAACCAAAGACTCGAAAGTATGATATATTTGGTTTCCTCCCGGTGATGAGCTCATATGGAGTTTTCTTGAGGAGTCGATGAGGATACACTCGGTTGGATGCATGACACGCCGTGTTGATTGCTTCCGCCCAAAACTTCTCGGACGTGCCATAATCATCCAACATTGCTCTTGCTAGGGTGATGAGTGTCTTGTTCTTTCTTTCCACCACTCCATTTTGTTGAGGCGTGTAGGTGGCGGAAAACTCATGTTTGACTCCTTCTTCATCGCACCATTCTTCAATCTTCATATTTTTGAACTCGGTGCCGTTGTCACTCCGAATCTTCACGATTGGGGAATTGTATTCCCTTTGAGCTTTTCTTGCAAATGACTTGAAGATTTCCGGAGTTTCACCCTTATCGCCTAGAAACATGACCCAAGTGTAACGTGAAAAATCATCAACGATTACTAGGCAATAGAGGTTACCACCAATGCTCTTGTATGAAGTTGGACCAAAGAGATCCATGTGTAGTAGTTCGAGCGGCTTGGAGGTAGACAACATCGTCTTGATAGGATGATGAGTTGCAACTTGCTTCCCGGCTTGACATGCTTTGCATAGCTTGTTCTTGTCAAAGGTGACGTCATTTATGCCGGTGATCATCCCTCTCTTGTGGGCTTTCTTGAGGTTGCTCATGCCAATATGAGCAATTCTTCTATGCCAAAGCCACCCAAGAGACGACTTGGTGAAGAGACAAGTCATGGTGCTTGTTTGCTTTGAAGAGAAATCCACCAAATAGATATTGCCATGCCTAAACCCCGTAAATACCAATGACTTGTCTTTTTCATGAGTCACTACAACACCATTCTTGTCAAAGGCACACGTTAGTCCAAGATCACACAATTGTGCAATAGAGATGAGGTTAAAACTAAGTGCTTCTACAAACAAAACATTTGAAATGGATAAATCTTTTGAAATTGCAATTCTACCCAAACCTAGGACTTTCCCCTTTGAGTTATCACCATAGGTGACATGTTCATGATCGCCGGGGTCTTCAAGTGAGGTGAACATGCTATCATTGCCGGTCATGTGTTGAGAGCAACCGCTATCAAGTACCCAATGTTTTCCGCCGGCTTTGTAGTTCACCTACACACATGAGAATTTATTTTTGAGTTTTCGGAACCCAAACAAGCTTTGGGCCTTGCACATGTGTGACAAGAGCTTTTGGGACCCAAAGTTGCTTGGGGAGCTTCTTCTTCGACTCCTTAGCAATATTGCCAATGAACTTGGCCTTCACCTTGCCCTTTACTTTACTCAAGAGAAAATGATTATTTTGAAACATTGATGAGTAATTCTTGGGTAATTTAGGAAGAGGACGTGATGGTAAAGTGCACTCCCTAGTGTGGTGCCCGGTGACTTGGCAATGTTGGCAATATGAGCCAACTTCCTTGATGAAGCTTGTCTTGATCTCCGGAGAAGGAGTTGTAGCCATGTTTGGCTCCGGAAAGGAACCAAGACCTCTCTTACCATAGTCACAGGCATTGTTAAAGAGAATCTCCTTGTGGATGTATTCTCCCCTTGAGAGTTTCTCCACACTACTCTTGAGGCTTGCCACTTGATCCATCAATTCCTTTTCCCTAGAAGAGGCAAGCTTGGGCACAACGTTAGTGGCATATGCATCAATAAGTAGGTCATCACATGAAGTAGAAGCATTGACCTTTTCATGAACAATTTTCTCAAGACTTGGGTCAATTACTTCATAAGCAAATTCAAGTTCTTGATACTTGTGAGCCAACTCCCTATGCTCTTGTTTGAGCTTTTTGTGGCTCTCTTCAACTTGCTTAGCAAGTACAAGTGACTCATTGTGCTTTTTGAGCAAGTCATTGTACTTACTAAGTAAGTCGGAGTGGGCAAGCTCTAACTTGGCATGAGTGCTCTCAAAAATTTTGACTTTGCCTTTTTCCCTCTTGATGACGGATGCATACTCATTGATGAGGTTAGTGAATTCATTAGGATCAAGCTCTTCATCACTGTCATCTTCACTATCCACCTCACATACCTTGGTGTTACCTTTTGCCATGAGGCACATAGGAGGCGGTGGTAGAGGTGGTTCTTCATTGGTGAGGGCGATAGTGACAATGTCTTCTCCATCACTTGAGTCTTCGCTTGATGAGACATCGGTCACCCACTCTTGTTTCTCCACCAAGAAACTCTTCTTGGTGTGCCCTTTCTTCTTTGGGAAGAGCTTGATCTTCTTGTCATGGGTCTTCTTCTTCCCAAATCTCTTGTTTTTGTTCTTTCTCTCCTCTTCTTCATCATCGCTTGAATCATGGCGATGCTTATTCTTGTTGTCCTTGCTTCTTTTGTCCGGCTTGGGACAATTTGGACGGATGTGTCCTTTTTCGCCACAATTGTAGCAAATCTTGTTCTTGACATCCATTGGCCGGAACATTCCCTTCTTGGAGTCAAAGTTGAAGCCCTTCTTATTGATCTTCTCATTCAAGCGTGTGAACTTTCTCATCATGAGAGCAAGTTCTCCATCATCTTCAACATTGGATGAGCTCTTATGATGATCATCTTCTTCATTGCTTGAGCTTGAGTCTTGTTTGACCATCTTGAGCTTGTGGGATTTGTTTGTCTTGGTCTTTAGAGCAATTGACTTGCTTGATGTTGGCTCTTCGGTCATACCAAGAATGCTCATTTCATGAGCGCGAATTTCGCCCACAAGTTCTCCTACTTCCATTGTGGCGAGATCCTCCTTTTGAAGCATAGCATTGATAATGTTATACTTGGGCTTCGGGAGGAGCATGAGGATCTTGCGGTTGATGGATGCACTGTCAATTTTGGATATTTCAAGTGCATTAATGTCCTTGACAATGACATTCAAGCGAGAATACATATCATTGCAATTTTCATGAGCTAGCATTTTGAAGGAATCATACTTAGCTCTAAACAAGTGATATTTTTGCTCACGAACTTTGGTGGAACCTTCATGAATCTCAATGAGCTCCTTCCAAATATCACTTGCTAGGTCCATGCCATTAACTCTAGCAAAGACCTCCTCACTAATAGCTTCGAAAATTGCATTTCTAGCTCTAGCATTCCATTTTAATTGGTCGGGGGTGGGATCTCCGGTGAACCCGACTTTAGTTGCCAACCATACTTCGGGGGCAATCGCATCAAGGTATGCGGCCATGCGAACTTTCCAATAGGCAAAGTTCTTGCCCTCGAAGTGAGGCGGCGAACCACCCATCTTGGCCATAGCTCTAGGCGGTGAAGCCTAATGATCCAAATGAGCAACGAGGCTCTGATACCAATTGAAAGGATCGATGGACCAAGAGGGGGGGTAAATTGGGCCTTTTTCAATTTCTAAAACAAGATAAAGCAACCTTAACCTATGCAAAACTAGAAAGGCACCAATTCACCAACCGGATAACTAAACAACCTACACAAGCTAGATAAGATAAAAAAAGAGATAAAACCTAGCAAGGTAGAGCTAACTAGTCATCCCTAAATCAAGCACATGAATGAATTGCATGAAAGATAATGCTTGAATAAGTAAAGTGGACAAGAGACAACCGGATTTTTCCCGTGGTATCGATGTGTTGGCACACACCCCTAATCCACGTTGTGACACTCACAAAGAGTATTGTCACCTCCCAAGTCACCAGGACGAGGGCGCTCACTAAGAGTCTCCGTTCACCATCCCGGTGTGGTGGAGATCAAGCCACGTACAAGTCTCTTCTCCGGGCTTCCACAATCCTTGGCAAGCTCCGCGAGAATCACCTCGATCACCAAGATCGCCTAGGTGATGCCAATCACCAAGAGTAACAAGCTAAGGCCTTCACTTGAGCAAGAACCAATCACCAAGAATGGATGCACACAAGCTTCTCTCTACTCAAGTCCTTAATCTTGCTTCTTGAATGATTGAATGAACAAGTGTATGAAATGTTGAAGCTCAAAGTGGCTCTTG
Source organism: Panicum hallii (assembly GCF_002211085.1). Classification (NCBI taxonomy): domain Eukaryota; kingdom Viridiplantae; phylum Streptophyta; class Magnoliopsida; order Poales; family Poaceae; genus Panicum; species Panicum hallii. The sequence continues at coordinate 23,376,431 of NC_038044.1, forward strand.
ACTAAAGTATGTGTGTTTGGGTGTTGCCTGGTGTCAAGAGTCGTAGAATGACCCATTGGAGGGGTATATATGGGCAGCTCACACGAATAGAGCCGTTGGAGAAAAAGCTGCCAGAAAAACTGCGTATCGCCGGTTAATCCGACGTCCCTCCAATAATCATCGTCGGTTTAACCGGTGAATGTAAACTCCCCATCTGAAAACTAGCCGTTACTGTTTGGGAAGATTAACCGACGTGTCATAGGTTTAACCGGTGAGTGTAGCCATCCACAGATCAACTGAAATACCAAGTCACTGAACAACTGCACCGACGTCCAATTTCAAATATCGTCGGTTTAACCGGTGAGTGTAGTTGTCCACTGATCAACAGAAAAACAAAGTCTCTGGAAAACTGCACCGACGTCCTTTTTCAAATATCATCGGTTGAACCGGTGAATTGACTTGTCAAACTCTGCTGACCTTGTTTAACCGACGTATAGAAGAGTTGAAGCGTCGGTTAAACCGGTGAATAGGATTTTTCTGATTTTGCCTTTTCTGACTTGAGTCTTGAATGAAATCCAAATATTTCTTGAGATATAAGTTAAGAACCACTTATTTGAGCTTCTAGAAACCTGAGTGACCATTGTGTGCATCCATTTTCAAATGACCATGTCCATGCTCAAGTTACTAAGCCTAAACCCCTCTTAATAGTGCGATCACTACAAAACTATAAAACCTATACTAACCTAAGTGTCCTTCTCAACCTTATGACACTCAGGACTAGAAAGATCCTTAGTCTTGACATATTATTGAGTTGAAAGCCGAGATCGCCTTTTTGAATAATGAAAATTAGGGGCCTCTTTTGACATATAACCAAATGAGCGATAATGATCTAAAAATCTGCACAAACTCATTAGTCACAATAATGGTTGTCATTAATCACCGAAACAAACCTTAAGGGCCTAGATGCTTACACTTTCCCCGACTAACGAGGTCGGGGGCTGGTCGGGCCTCGCACACTGACCGTCGTCGAGGCCAGGTGCTGAGGATAAAGGACGGACGCGCCGGAGTCAACTTGCCATACAGGCCAATCACTCCCTCCACGAGGGTTACAGTCTTCTCTGTTGCCACAGTGGGGGACGCTATTCCATCTGCCCATCCTCGTGAAGGGATGGGACACAGCATCATCACGACGCGGCGGACACACCTCCATCACAACAGAGTGATGGGACATAGCGCCAGGGACAGAGCGTGACTACCGTAATGTACTTATCCTCATACGCTCGTCCCCCAGTTGACGGAGCATGATGTATAGGGACAAAATAAGACAGCCACCCCACGACGCAGGACTTGGACGGTGGTCATCGGAAGGCCCCGACTAATAGAGTTGGTGGCCCCGACTGGCGGAGCTGGCGACCCCGACCGGCGAAGGAAGGAGCACTCTCTCTTTCCACCTCACTCTTTTCTATCTTTGGTCCCCCTTTAATAGAGACCCTCCTTGGACTATAAAAGGGAGATCATCCGCCTAGGAAAGGGATCATATACTTAGACCTCGTATAGATTTCGATCATACCACATCATCCACTCGCAAGCTTGTAACTCCCCAAACTCTTACGAGCACCTAGGCTCAAGCAATACAGCCGACTGACTCCCGACTGGATGTAGGGCACGATTGTCTGAACCAGTGTAAATCTTGAGTCATTGTGTGCTAGGCCACATCCGATCACGACGCGCGATTCACACTTCGAGTTGGTTTAACTGCCTGCCATTTCCGGAGCCGACACTGTGAAGACTAGATAGTATAGATTTGCACATAGTACCTTAGAAGGTGTCACTATGTATGTTAGAATAACATATATGCACAGAGTCTACAACACTCCAGACATTATGGGTCATAGTACTGTCAATTCATTTTTTATTTTTTGACTCAAGAAGAATTTAACTGCGAATGATGAAAATAAAATTCACATGACCAATTCAATTTTAACCTAACGAAAGTTTGAATTTTATACAAAATGTTAGACTTGTAACCTGGATTTCAAAATTTCATGAAGATATCAAAGATTCAAACAAAGGGGAACTAATGTTCCAAAGTGTGATTTAATTTCTGTACCAAACTATATATGGCTTTATTTATGGAGGTATTCACTATTGTTGCATGGAAACACTAGAAGCTTTAACATGCAAAGATTGTTGAAGGGTAGAGTGGTATTATAACTTTTGATCTTGAGGTTCAAATAGTAAATTTTTCTAAACATTCATGAGAAAAAGGAGAGATTAATCGGATGATTTGTCATTGTCTTTAGATGCTTGCATAGTTTTCTAATTGTTCTTTGTTTCTTTTTTCTATTTTCATCTTTCCACCTTACCTTATTTTTTTTCAAGGTCGTGCTTGAGCATATTTTTATTAAGAAGAAGAAAATTACAATGACCCAGCTATGAGAGAACCCTCATAGCGCGGAAATACAGACCACCAATCTAGTGACTAACAACCCAAAGCGAACCTAAAAGTGCAAGAAAAAGAGAGGAACCCCCTCAGCTCCGGAAACCTATCAAGACCAAGAACAATTGAGCCTGCGGGAAAAGAAGCCTCATCACCGTGACTGCCTAACCCGAAGGATGGCAAAGCTTCCATCCAAAGACGATGAGCAAACAGAGCAACCACGGTGGCAAAGCATCCACCTACGCGACGACGGCAAAGCATCCATCAGAGGAACGAGGCAATGGTGGCCAAGCATCCACCAATCATCAGCAGCGGCAAAGCATCTTACCATATTTTTGAACATACAAAATATGCTATGGACAACTACCCCATGGTTTCTCATAGGACAAAGTAGTTTTCATCCGATGTGATGTAAAAAGCGTGACAGCTAGGTGGTAGGACAAGATTGCATAACAAGTCAGTTGGCTAAAGTTATGGATGCTAACCATAAGGTCAACCAATTCTGCTAGTTGTTTCAACTCAACCACGTGAAGGATTCATGACAAGAAAAAGGTGAATGGCTAAGGAAAATAAGAACGAGAATGAAAGGCTCATTGGTCTCCAGTGTTAAGGATCTAGTAATTTGTTGCCGCAAAGTACCTAGTCTGTTCTTAGTTAGCTTTCTTGGAAGAGCCTCGTGAAAATCCAAGAAGAAAATGTACCAGTTTGGAGTCCACCTTTCTGGAGTGAAGGACTACCACCTAAGAGCAATTCTTAGGGACCCTCCAAGCATTAGTGGGGAGCTTCGGTGTGATGGGCTACCACTTGAAATGCTTCAATAGGATTAGCGAGAAGCATCAACTCTCTAATATGGCAGGAAAATATTTTTTCATATAATCTATTTTGATTTTTCATTTGCTTCTATTTTTCGATTCATGCAATTTACATTTTGTGATTTGTGTTACCAGAATTGTTGTGCAAGATTAACCAGAATTAGGGTGCAAAACTTTGTATGATGGACAAATACACTACGAAAGATATATTAGCTGTCTCTAGTTTTCGACTTTATAGAAGTTTTGAGGATCCAATTTGAACCCTCTCCTCTTGGACATCTTGACCTTCACATTGTTAGAACAAATAACAGAAACATTATCACAACAACCATATTATATGTGATTTATACCATTTTTAAGTATTCATTTTCAATGTATACTTTGGACATAGAAAACACCTTCACATGGTTCATAATTTTCTTGTTTTGGTTGAGTATATAAACTAATGAACATACAAATTTTGTTGTGTCCTTAATTTTATATTTATTGTTATTTCATATTAGGATCAACTTTTGACCATATCAGACAAATAGAAACAACTTTTCTCTTACTCCATATCTTATCTTGAGATAGAAAAATCATCATTTTCCTATTTTATTTGTCTTATCTCATCTTACTTGTTAGCATGTCTTTATTGATGCATACAAGTTATAGTCAAATTCAATAAAGTGAATAAAAAATAGACCTCCACAAGCAATTAGCATGAGAATAAATATATTAAGGATCGAGCACATCACCATGTTTAAAGACATGGTCGCATTGTAGTTTGCTCAATGGAATAAATTGAACAGTCATGATTTACAAAAGAAACATAAATTGTAAGAACTAATCTGCTTTCTAAAAGGCATTTCTAATTCATGTTGTCATCCTATGATCTTGTTTTTGAAGAAAAATAACCACAAACAAAATGAATATCAGTTTTACATTTCCAGTTAGATGAAGATCATAGCCAACCTTATCTTTGACATATTTCGAACCCAAAATAGAATAGGTTGTGGGTATGTTTAGGTGGTTATCATGCTTCACACTGAAGTTTGGTATTTTTGTTGGTCACCTGCACCTATCACCACTAGACAGGCAATTCACTTAGCTAGAAAGTGCCTCCATGATAAGTGAGGAGAGCTCAATTATATCGATGTGTTTCTGAATATAAATGCATGCATGGTGAGTAGAGAAAGAAATAACTTGATGCCTTTTGTCATAGCTTCAACATCACAGATCCTCAGCTCTAGAAAAAGATCTATCAGCTTGGTCATAATTATACTCTCCACTTCTATATCAGCTTCATGATAATAACACTTGCCTACGACATTTTAAAGTTAGTTTCATATATATGTTGAAGAATTCAGAAGCAGAATAATTACTGCTATTGAAATAAAGCAAAATAACTGAATATTGTACCACTTAGAATGCAAGGATTTGACAATGCTTAATCAAACTATGTCATGAAAAGTCACAAAAACATAGAATAACTAATAATCACTACTCTGTTTTTTGAGACTTGTAAGGAAAAAGGATCGGGAACGAGGGAAAGGCACCGATACTTCTTTTTTTTCTCTCTCAAAGACACTTTTCATACAACCTGTATTGAGTCGGATACTGATCTGAATAACCACCCTATGCCAGTTGTTAGATTCTTTGGGCTCCCTATCACATTGGACAAGTAAAAGAACTGCATAGGCCAAGGTGAGTTTGGGGCACATCTTACTGCAGCCAAGTAGCTAGGCAGAGCCCCTAATCCCTCTGATCCAGAGCATAACTTGTTTAGGAGAACAACACACTCTACAGTGCGACATTTTGGTTAACAAGTATGATTAAAATATGACTTTTCAAATGAAAGGATCGCACTTAGAAAGGATGAATATGTCTCCATCAACATCTTGCAAATTCCTTACCCACAATCTTCCCTTGAAAGTGTCTTTCCCCCTCGGTTGCTTTTTCCTCCTCATCCAATCAGCCGGCCGGCCTTTCCCTGTTTAGCCTGCCTGGAAATGCAGTATGTTGCATGCACGCGCCACCACTTACCTGATTACTGCTGCAGCAGCTCGATCAGCTCATCTGAAACTGAAAGGGACCCTATGCCACAGATGGATCTGGCTGGTTAGGCCCCTCCACTAGCTAGCCCCAACATTAAAACTGTACCACGAATAACACTGAGCAGCATGACACCCAATCCAATCACCTCTTGTTTTATTTTCATCGATGATCTCAAAAGGTGTCCTGATGCGTAAAAGAAAAGATCTCACCTCTCTTCTCACCGGTGACCACTACTGACCAGTGTCCTGCGCAAAAGATGCTGGCCTCTGTCGGAGGATTTCTCCAGCCGGGTGGCGGAGTGCACCCGCCTAATCCTAGTTTAGGATAAGTTTGGGGGAGTCAAGGAAGGCTTAGATCAAGAGGCGCATGAACACGGAAAACACACAAGGGTTTAGAGTGGTTCGGGCCGTCGAAGCGTAAAATCCTACGTCCACTGTGTGTTGTATTGCTTGTGGGACTGTGGAAAGCTTGAGAGAACTCCCAAGTACCTTAGTGTCTCTAGGATTTCGGAAAACTTGAGTTCTAACGTGCGCGCCCTCCCTTTTATAGGCTCAAGGGGAGCGCGTACACTGAGCGGGCTCCCAACAGGTGGACCTGGTGATATATTAAATAACGTACACATTGGAGCCTGAAATGCTACAGATTCGGAAATCTTCTCTTTAGACCCCGTGCGTATCCTCCGTCTGGATTTGGTCTTGTGCCGTCTCGCCTGCACAAGGTCTGCTGCCAGTGACATGCACAGTGGGAGACGTGCTGTCACTGTTGGGTTACAGTTCCCGCTCACAGGCGAAGGAGCTACGCTGACCTGCCGTGCTGTAGCCTCCGCGCGCACTGTAGCAGCGCACGCCGGGGCTCTCCTGCAGCAGATCATAATTATCCTTTGCTCACGCGCGCGGCACTATGATGTGACTACACGCCGCCCGCCTGCGTACGCGGCGTGGTGATGCGAGGTGCCGCGTTGGTAACTGGCGGGCTTACCGTGGTGTCAGCATACCTGCCCAACGTGTTAGTGGGCAGCCCATGCCCTGTCTCGGGCACGCGCTCCCCACCTACCCGCATTTAATGCGGTAGTTGGGCTGGCTTCCCGTAGAAGGCTGCCTGCCACCGGACACGTGGCAGAGCCAGCTCAGCGGCCACTTCCTCCAGGGCATGTGGCGTCACCGGACCTCCTCCCGAGTGGGAAGGGAGGTCCGGCCCCCCCTGGCTGGCCTAGGCGCACAGGCCCCCTAGGGGTCCGGCTTCCATACGTAGGGGTCCGGACCACCCCGCGGTGGTCCGGACTCGCGGTAGCCATTCCTGAGCACCTTGTCCTCGTGGGCATGTGGAGTCGCCGGACCTGCCAGAGCATGGGGTGAGGTCCGGAGACCGTGACCCCAGCTGTCAGGCCTGGGCCGTACGCCCCGTCACCCAAAGGCTTAGTGCGAGGTTACGGATAACCTCACGCTCTGCGGGTTGGACACACTAGCAGGAGGTACCCCTGTCTGTATGTACCGATAGAGGCCCCCGGGCCCACCTCGGGTGAGGAACGAACCCGCAAGTGGGGCCATAACCTTGTGTTGCGCCGGGTGGACAGCTTGCGCCCATAGCGAAGGGACAATAAGGACTTTTCCCCTTCGGCGAGATCCCCGAGGGGTCGCCCTCTGTCCGCGCACTGCGCGCCTGACGGTTCAGCTTCCTGTCTTATTCATGCGCATTCCGCCGTACTGGCGGTTCGGATTCCACCTTTTCCTCCCGCCTCCAGCGACCACGCCTTTGACCGGCGGGCCCGGGCCCACTGATCATAGGGGGTGAGTGGCGGGCGCCTGGTGCGGACGACTCTTCGGCTTCCTCTCGGTCATCGTGGAGTCCAAAGGGGGATCAGCTTTACTTAAAGGCATGCGCCGTAGGGATCGGCTATCTTTTTGCACTTGCCTTCTCTAGATGCCGCAGCGCCCCTTCGTCTCCACTCGCACTTTTGCAATCTGCTTTTTGCGCCCGGCGTGCAGGATCGTGCGTGGGGCCGGCTCAGATCTGTCCGGCGCGGAGTTGGAGGTCCTGATTCGGGCGATGACCGGCGAGGCGTACGCCCCGGAGTCGTTGGCACTCCCAAGAGGAGTCAAGGCCCTGTGCGAGGACCAGGCGATACGGACGGTGGTCCTGGCATTGCTGCTGACCCTCGATGAGGGCCGCTTGGTGGTCCGGCAGGTGGGGGGCGACCCCAATCGAGGGATCCGGATCCCCGGCACCTCTCCCGACAGCCACCAGCGCGCCGATCAAAGCCCTGACGGGTCCTGCCATGGAGGTCCGGCTCCCGCCGGGAAGGAGAAGGTGCCTGAGGCGGCCACCTCGCGGAGGAGCCGGGACCGCGAGGAGGACAACGTGCGCTCCATCCCGATCCGCAAGGACGACGAGGTGCTGGAGGTGGCCACCTCGCGGAGGAGCCAGGACCGCGAGGAGGACAATGTGCGCCCCATCCCGATCCGCAAGGATGACGAGGTGCCGGATGCGGCCACCTCGCGGGGGAGTCGGGGCCGCGTGGAGGACAGGTCGCGGAGGCTCCGCCGCGGCGACGGATCCTACGTGGGGGAGCCGGCCCCCAAGCGCCAGAAGACGGCGGAGTCGGGGGGGGGGCAGAGTAGCTCTCGGGCTCCGCCATCGCCGTCGCAACGCCAGCAGCCGCTGGAGAGGCCGGTGGAGACGCGGCGGTCTTCGCCGTAGCATCGACCACCGCCGCCGCTGCCACAGCAGTGCCAGATGCCTCCTCAGCAGCGCTAGGCTCTGCCACCGCCACCATCCCAGCGGCAGCAGTAGGTCCCACCGCCACCACCACCGCAGCAGTAGCAGGCCCCGCCACCGCCGCCTACGACGCCATCGGCGGGGAGCCCCACCAGTCACCCGGGGCATCATCCTCAGGAAGGAGGGAATCCCCGATCACGCAGGCAGGATGGGGGGGTGCGGAGCTCCACGTGAGTGGTTATCTCCTCATGTTTCTCTTTGTTCCATTTATTTTTTGGATTCTTACCTTGATGATATTTGCCAGGACTGCTCGCCCTGCCACAACATCCGCACCCTCCAGCGAATCTCCGGCCGGGAGGTCCGGCCCCTAGCCGGCTTCTTCCACCCCTGCCGGGGGCCCGGCAGCACCGTCGGCAGCACCACCGTCCCCGCCCACGGCCGCGGAGGCCCAAACCGGAGCCCCAGAGGCCGAAGCCACACCCCAGAAGGAGGCGACCCCTCCAGCCGCGACGGGCAGAGAGTCAGCCATGGCAGCTACATCGAGAGCCACGGCGGAGGCCCTCTCTGCAGAGCTGACTGTGGAGGAGGCTGCGGTGATGGCAGGGGCAACCGCAGTGGAGGTCGCAGAGGCTCCCAACTCCAGCCCCCAGCCCGCACAGGAGGACGCACCGGAGGTGGTGTATGGGAGGCATCTTCTCCCGAACCCGGTGAAGGTCCCTCTCCCCCGCCTCTTGGTCAAGGCCCATCGGGCGATGGAGGAGGTGGAAGCGGGCTTCCGGTAGGAGTGGGAGGAGCTGGAGGCAGAGCGCCTTCGGCTCTCTGATTGGGAGCGCCGTCTGGGGGACCGCATCCAGTGGTGGCCTCCCGCGCCGCCGAGGAGCGGGCCTAACTGGAGCAAAAGCGCGATGTCCAGCGTGATAAGATGCGTAGGGTCATCAACCGGGAGATAGCGGTCGCCCGGCGAGAGAAGACGGCAACCCAGAAGGAGGCGGAGGTGGAGCTGAAGGAACGGTCCACTCGCCGCTCAATCGACGCTGCCAAGACTATGGCAAAGATGATTGATGACGAGCGAGCCATCCTCAGGCAACGAGAGGTGGCCGTCCAGGAGGGGAAGGCCCACCTCGAGGCCCGGACCCAGGACCTCAAGGAGCGGGAGGTTAAGGTGGAGGGATTCCTGGCAGAGCAGCGCGTCGGGATCGAGCGGAATGTGGAGTGGCTCGGTGAAGCGAACTCCACCCTGGAAACCCTTGGACTAAGTCCCCTCCAGGTTGCAGAGGCCACTTCTTCACTCGGCGCCATCCTTTCGGCGCTGGACTCCGCCACTGAGCGTTTGAAACGCCTGGAGTCCACCGTCGTCGGGCGCCTGGAGGCTGAAGGATAGGAGCTTGCCCGAGTGGTGGTTGACTATGTCATGACCTGCTTCCGGAGCCATGATCCCGCCATCTCCTTGACTCCAGTCCTGGTGGGCCCTGTACCAGAGGCGGAGGCCGCCGCCCGGGAAGGAGTACAAGAGGCGGTGGAGATCGTGGCTGCCCGCTTCGAGTGCTTCACAGGACCGGACCTACAAAAGGAGGAGGCCCCTCCGGACCACCAATAGAATAGTAGTTTTTTGTTGTTTTTTTTGTATATATTGTAAGTAATTTAATGTTCTGTATATGACGAGCAATAAAACTTAGCTGCTTTGCAAGAAAAACTTAGCTATTTTTCCAGTTGCTTGTCCTGTCGTGTGCTTACTGGACTACCGAGGTCCCCTGGCTCCCTGGGAGGTAGTCGCAAGGGACTGGGACTAGCTTCCACGAAAACGAGGTTTAGTCCTGCACATGACTTAGGATCGACACTTAGCAATCGTTCCCACAGGGTTCCAGACCTTGCCAGCGAGAGTCCTTTGAGATGCTTAGTGAATTAGAGCACCAGGGCCTAGGCTCAAGGTCCGAAGGGGTCTGGTCTTCCAGGTCCGTGGTTCTAGGTACTACGGTACTTGTCTTAGGGAGGTAGAGTGTGTAGGCTTAGGGTACAGAACCAGGCTAAGCAGCTACACAACTCTGGACCCCGTTGAGGACAAGTACGCTTCCCTGAAGCCGGTCCCCAGAAGACCGGACCCTTTCTTCCCATGAAGGAGAGGTCTTGGGCGAAGACATGACCCAGCAACTGAATTCGGGCCGCAAGCACGGCACAGGGATAGAGGAGCATGTGGGGGTTAGGGTAAGCGGAAGGCAAGAAAAGAAACTGAATTGCGTAAACCTCAAAGGCAGACTGAGAATAAATTTTTCCTTGATAAGTTGGTACAGATAGAACGTGCGATGAATGTCAGGGGCTGGGTTTACAAGGATGGACCTCTACCGCCCTGGTCTGCACAGGATGCTACCATTTACAAAGGAAAGAATTTACTCTCGGCCAAGCCCCTAAGGGTAAAACTTACGGAGGTGCTCAATGTTCCATGGGTTGGGTAGTTGCACGCCTTCCTCCATAGCTAAGCGAACAGATCCAGGTCAGCATACTTTGACACCTTGAAGGGGCCCTCCCAGCTGGGGGAGAGGTTGTGGAGCCCTTCTCGGTTCAGGATTCGCTGTAGGACTAGGTCCCCGACCTGGAGCTCCCTACTATGCATGAACCGTTGATGGTAACACCGGAGCGCTTGGTTGTACCATGCATTTCGGACTGCTGCTCGCCATCTTCGCTTGTCGACGAGGTCTACATCTTGGTGACGCTGCCACTTCTGCAATTCCTCATCGAAAGCTTGGACTCGTAGTGAGCCCATGGTGATCTCCGGGGGAAGGCATGCTTTGGCCCCGTAGACCAGGAAGAAAGGGGTCTCCCCGGTCGCTCGGCTGGGTGTGGTCCGGTTCCCCCATAGTACGCTTGGAAGCTGGTCAACCCACTTCGCACCAAGCTTTTCAAGATCGTTATAGGTGCGAATCTTGAGCCCCCTGAGTATCTCAGCATTTGCCCGCTCCACTTGACCATTGCTTCTGAGATGTGCCACAGAAGCGAAGCAGAGCTAGATGCTGATGTCCTTGCAATACTCTTGAAAGTGCTGGCTTTTGAACTGGGTCCCGTTGTCGGTGATGATTCGGTTCGGGATCCTGAACCTGCACACAATTGACTTGAGGAATGCGATTACTGATGCCTTGGTGATGTTGACCACAGGGGTTGCTTCCGGCCATTTGGTGAACTTGTCGATGACAACGTAGAGGTATTGGTACTCGCTGACGGCCCTGGGGAAAGGTCCCAAGATATCCAACAGGCCAAGAGGGTGGAATCATTTGTAGAGCCTGAGCTAGAGTGTGTATCTGCTTTGCATGGAACTGGCATGCTTTGCAGGACTTTACCAGCTCAGCTGCATCCTGGAGTGCTATCGGCCAGTAAAAGCCATGCCGAAAGGCTTTACCGACCAGCGTGCGGGATGAAGAATGGTTTCCGCACTCGTCTCTATGGATCTCTGCAAGCAAGGCACAGCCCTCTTCCTAGGTGATGCACCGCATGAGGATGCCATTGGCGCCATGGCGGTAGAGATCCCCTTCTACCACTGCGTATTGCTTAGCCAATCGCACTACACGCTCAGCGAATGCTTGGTCTTCAGAAAGGAAGTTGTCTTTCAGGTAGTCCCGAATCTCGGAGATCCATGCATCGGGACTCCCCTGAGAAACTGGGTGCGGCTCCTCGATGTCTTCGGGACCCTTGAGGGTGCACACAACCCTTGGCGAACCCCACGCGTGGAGCGCCACCGGGACCGCTAGCATCGAGGTGCTAGTCTGACCCCCTTCGCCCAGTTCGGCAGGCTGGGCGGATGGCTTCAGCAGTCATCTTTGAAAGACGCCCTCTGGCACGGATGCCTGAGTTGATGCCCTCGCGGAGAGTGCATCTGCTGCTGAGTTGCCTTCACGTGGAACGTGTTGTAGTTCCAGCGCATCGAAGTCCTTCTCCAGCTTCCTCACGTGGATGAGGTATGCTGCGAGCTGGGGATTGTTGCAACTACACTCCCCCCGGACCTGCCTGATGACGAGTTGGGAGTCTCCCTTGACCAGGAGCTCCCGGACCCCCAAGGATAGGGCCACCGTCAGTCCGAAGATTAGGGCCTCGTATTCCGCCATATTGTTGGTGGCCTCAAAGTCGAGGAGCACCATATATTTCACTTGCTCGCCATTTGGGTCGATGAGTACCACGCCAGCTCCTGCCTTCTTGTTGCGTGCGGATCCGTCAAAGAATAGCGTCCAGTGGGTCCGGTGAACACCGGAGCCCTGACTTCTGGAGGTGGGGGATTTGAACCATGGTCCGGACCCCCAGAGACGCTTGGTGCAGGAGCCCACTCCGCAACAAAGTCGGCAAGGACTTGACTCTTGATGGCATGGCGGGGCTGGAAGTCGAGTTGAAATCTAGCAAGCTCTGCAGCCCACTTGGCAATGTTGCCCGTGGCGTTGGAGTTGTGGAGGATGGCCCTCAATGGGTAGGAGGTCACTACCACAATTCTGTTGGCCTGAAAATAATGGCGGAGCTTCCGGGACGCAATGAGTATAGCAAGGAGCTTATGCGTCTTGGAATACCTAGCCTTTACTTCATGTAGGACCTAGCTGATATAGTAGACCGGCTTTTGGACGGTCTTTACTTTGGCAGCGGAACTGGGCCCTTCTTCCTGAGCTGAGGACACGCCGGACCCCAGGTCTTCTGATTCTTTCCCGGATCGGGACCCGACCGGACCCCCCGAAGCAGGGTCAGTTGTCACATTGGTGGAGGTCGGACCTCCACTTCCTACAGTAGGGACCACTGGGGCCTCCTGCAAGAGTTGCTCGGACCTCTCACCGACCAGCACCATGCTGATCACTTTAGTCGTCGCTGCGAGGTACAGAAACAGCGTCTCACCCGGGTCCGGAGCCACTAGGACCGATCGAGGTGAGATACTGCTTCATCTCCTGGAAGGTTTGCTCTACCTCCTCAGTCCATATGAATGGATCAGACCCCCTCATCAACTTGAAGAAGGGGAGAGACCTCTCTGCCAGCCTTGAGATGAAGCGGCTGAGGGCTGCAAGGGACCCCGTCAACCTCTGCATGTCCTTGAGATGTGCAGGGGGTCTCATTGCTTTAATTGCCCGGATCTTATCTGGGTTCGCCTCGATCCCCCGGTGTGACACCAGGAAACTGAGGAGCTTCCCCGCCGAAACGCCAAAGACACATTTCTCGAGGTTAAGCTTCATGCAGGTCACACGCAGTTTGTCGAAGACTTGAGCTAAATTTTCTAGAAGGGAATTTGATTCTCTAGTCTTGACGACGATGTCATCAACATACACCTCAACTATGTCTCTAACCAAATCACCTAATGTAATGTTCATTGCACGAGCAAAGGTGGGTAAATTATTAAGCAGTCCATATGGTATTACAACATAGCAATAAAGACCATCCACTGTTACAAAAGCTGTGTACTTCCTATCTGCCTTAGCCATTTTGATTTGATGAAAACCAGAATGGGCATCTATAAAGGATAGCAAGTCACACCCGAAGGTGGAATCAACAATCTGATCTATACGTGGAACTGGATAGGGGTCTTTTGGACATGCCTTATTGAGGTGGGTGTAGCCGATGCACATCTGAAGCTTCCCGTTGGCCTTCAGGACGACGAACGGATTGGCCAACCACACAGGGTGGTGGACCTCTTCGATGAAGCCTGCCTACAGCAGCTTGCGGACTTCTTCACGGATGAAGTTCTGCTGCCCGATGGACTGCTTGCATGGCTTTTGCCGCACCAGCCTGGTGTCGGGGTGGATCTTTAGATGGTGCTCAATCACCTCCCTGGGGATCCCGGGCATCTGAGACGGTTCCCAGGAGAACACGTTGACATTTGCCCGGAGGATGGCGATGAGCGCGCTTTCCTATTTCTCTCCCAGATTCCCCCTGATGCGGGTGGTCTGGGGGGCTCCGCTCCAACCTGGAAGGTTTTCATAGGAACATCATCCGTATCAGATGGACGGACCTTGGGCGCCTTGGCAGGCGCCCTAGCGCATGAGGGTGAGGGGTCGGACCCCTCTGTAAGTGCATGCAGCTTCTCAACTGCCGCCACAGCAGCGGTCCGGTCACCTTTCATGGTGAGGACCCTTGCAGGGGATGGCATTCTGAGGACCAGATACCCATAATGGGCGACGGCCATGAACTGGTACAGAGCCGGCCTGCCAATAATGGCATTGAATGGGAGGTTGACTCCCACAACCTCGAACTGAATGCTTTCTATGCGGAAGTTTACCTCCGTCCCGAATGTAACCGGCAGGGAGATGGTCCCTACCGGGTAGACGGGTTGTGGGCCCACTCCAGAGAATGGGCATGACGGGTCCAGTCTGGACTTTGGGATCTGCAGCTGCTTGAAAGCTGCATAGCTGATGACGTTGAGGCCGGCGCCTCCGTCGATCAGCACGTGATGGAGCTTGATGTTGGCGATGGTAGGGGGGTGACAAGTGGTAGCACCCCGGCCCCTATCATGTTCTCCGGGCAGTCGGATGGCCCAAAGGAGATGGTGGTGCTCCTCCACTGTTGGTGGGGTGCCACTTTCGGTGCCCCCGGCTTCACCGAAAGAACCTCTCGGCGAAGGGTCTTGATGTCCCTCCGGGAGACGAGCTCCGAGCTGCCGCCGTACATGACGTACAGCTTCTTGCGGTGCTCGTCCCCTCCGGACTCAGAGTCGGACTGGTGGAAGAGACCCGTAAGGTCCTTGTTTGGGGTTTGGTACCCTAGCTCCCTCTCTGCCGCGGCTGCCTCAGCGTCAGAGACCTTCTCCTTGCCGGACCGCCGTGGTGGGGAGGAGTCATCCTTGGAGGCCTGGTCGCGCCTCTTGCTGAGGCGCTCCACGAGTTTCTGGATTTCGCGGCATTCAGTGGCGCTGTGGCGGGCCCTCGGGTGAACAGGACATGACCCAGGGTTAGTATGCTGTTGGCGTGGGTGCTTGCCTTGCGAGTTTTGGCCCAGGCCGCTGCTGCAGCGACTGGAACCCCAATTTGCGGCTTGTTCATGCCGCGGTTCTTCTTGTTCCTCTTCTTGCCGCTGCCAGGGGCAGCGACACTGGAGCCCCCCGTCTGGGCGGGCCCTCCTTGAGGGACAGGGTGCCATGCACGGCCCTCTGCAGCCCTGGCGTATTTGTCTGCCAAGGCAAACAAGGTGGTGACAGTTTCCACCTGGTGTGTCGCCAGCTTCTCCAGCATCTTTTCATCACGGACCCCTTGTTGGAAAGCCGTGATAATAGATGCATCGGAGATACGTGGAATGGTCCCACGTACCTTGGTGAAGCAGGAGATGAAGGCCCGGAGGGTTTCCCCAGGTTGCTGCCTCACAGCGTGGAGGTGGGCCTCCACGCCATGCTGCAGGTACGCGCTGGCGAAGTTCGCCGTGAACTGCGCGCAGAGCTCACCCCAGGACTGAATGGATCCTGGAGTAAGGTTCATGAGCCATGTCCAGGCTGGCCCGGTCAAGGCTACATGGAAGTAACTTGCCATTACGGCATCGTTACCCCCAGTCGTCGTGATGGCGGCGATGTAGACCTGCAGAAATTCTGATGGATTGGTTGACCCATCGTACTTTTCTGGCAGGTGGGGCCGAAACTTGGACGGCCAGGCCACCGCTCGGAGGTGGTCTACGAGCACTGTGCAGCCTACCCCAACCACCGGTGCCTGGGCGAGTCCTTGTGGCTTTGGCACAGCCACGTCGAGCTCAGCCTCAAGGTTCCGCCCCTCGATGCTGAGCCGGCGCACGCGCGCCCGCTCGATCGTGACGCGGGCATCCTCTCCTGCACGTCTGCGGTTGAGTTCTGCCCTCAGATCCTCGGTCCGTGCACTCCTCACTCGAGTTATAGTCGGGTACGATTCCTTGGCTAATATTGGGCTAGGATTCATGTAACCCTATCCTCCCGGATATATAAGGGGGGCAGGGACCCCTTCAAAACACAACATCTACACCCAAGGCAATACAAACCACCATATAGGACGAAGGGTATTACGCACCTCGCGGCCCGAACCTGTCTAAAGTCTTGTGTTCCTTGCACCTTCGAGTTCCTGATCTTGGCGTCTCGTCATCTAAACTTACCACCTTGGATATACCCCTCGGTGCGCCAGGTAGGGGAGCGCGTCGAAGATCCACCGGCGAACTCGATGGCATCTTTCCAGTTCACCAGGTCAGTACCCTCTCAGGGTACGACGTTTGTTTTTGGCTCATGGGTCTGCGTCGCAGATGGTACGGGCAGTTTCCGTCGATTCCTCATCGACATGAAGCCGAAAACTCCCACGACGGGTTCTCATAGCGACCTCGACAAGTTCGTTGATGATCTCGATGACTTGTCAATCCATGGATCTGCTACGAGGACTGAGGAGGAGTCTGCTAACGGCGCGACTTCATCCAGTGCTTCAACAACCTTCCTTAGGTTGGACTCATTCCAATCTGAGGACTCGCATAGCCGATCACGACTCGGTCTATGTAATTTGGCCACTAATCTCCAGGAGGCTGACATCTTCGAGTCCCTCTCCACATTGAGGAGGACTTGGACACTCTACTCCAACTCGGAAAGCCCGAAGCCACCGTTCGTCGGGGGGCTTCGGGTTGTTTTTGTGCCAACGGTCTGATGATCACCTCCACTCCGGAGGGGCGTTTCGTGCATTAGAAGGGCATGAAACTTTCTGATCTACTTGAGGCCGAAAACCGACTTGTGGCACACCTCGAGCCCTTGCCTTTTCAGGAGGGCAGGCCATTAGCCACCGTGGTAGAGGAGTCGACCGAGCTAGTCGATGCGAGCTCTGATGAGCTTATGTCACGCTAGGTGCTGATGGCGGAAGAAGGCGAGGATGATGGTGACTTGCCCATCGTCGAATTTGATGCGGTATCTAAAAATGAGGCCACAGCCAATGCCGGCGATGAAAACGACGCCGATCGTGAGGCACGGAGGACCAGGAACAGAGCTCGTGCAGCCACCGAAGGAGGGTCAATGAGCACATGCGATCTATGCATCGCGAGCTTGACGCCAAATTCGCTGCCATAAGCGAGCAGGGCTTCAGGACTCCGGTGGCCAACATCGCCAGGGTCATAGCTATACTTGAGCGCAGTAACGATCCAAACATGTGTCAAGCACTTTGTTACGCATAGAGGGCTTGGATTCAGCTTGATCAACAAAACCCGGCGTCTACCCTCAGGGAGGAGCACATGGGTGAGAGCCGAAGCCAGGTTCACAGTCGAATGACTGGCGGCCGTCCACGATCTCAGCGCAGCAACAATGACAACTCTCGCGGGAGTCAGGCCCCTGGCAGGAGGTAGCAGCCATCTCCAGGGGTAACTCGCGACAGGCCAATAATCAGCCTCCTCCAGAAGACCTGCGCCGGCGTATCAATGAAGGACGTGATGCGCGGTCCGTAATCAATTCCAGGCGCAAAAGCGCAAAGTAGTTGAGATAGAGGGAACTGACTGCAGCGACCATTTTCCAACTTTCTCCGTACGGTTTAGCAGTTACAAGTACCCTGAGGGCTTCAAACCGATCAGCATCACCAAATATGATGGCAAGCAAGCTCCTCAGCAATGGCTACGTTGCTACTCACCGCCATTGAAGTCACCGGGGGCTCCAACATCACCAAGGTTGTCTATTTCCCGATGGCTTTAGACCCTACGCCGCTCACATGGTTGGAGAGCCTCAGCAACAACTCGATCGACTCCTGGGAGCGGCTCAAGAAGGTCTTCATCGACAACTTCCAGGGGGTGAACACTCGTGTAGGTACTCGTCACAATCTTGCTCAATGTAAATAGGAACGTAACGAGCTCCTACGGTCCTATACACACCGTTTCTTCGATGTCCATGCTACTATTGCGAATATCTCAGAGGAAGACATCATCAACTGCTTCTACAACAGTATCACCGACCCAGGCATCTACAGAGACTTCGGGCGGAACAGACCAAAAACTGTTACGGGGCTTCATGACATGATGCACGACTGGTCCGAGCAGGAAGAGAACATGCGGGAGTGGTTCCCGAGGCGCAATGATAGCAACCTGAGGCGTATAAATGACAACCGCAATGACAAGAGCCAGCGGGACTACTCGGGTCCATCTTGAAAGCGCAAGCCAGATGATCACATCCAACGACGCAGGAAGAGTTCGAGAAGCTCTTGTAGAAGAAATGCCCATGGCATCTAGGTGCCAATCATGTGGCAATTAATTGCTACCACCTCCGGAGGATATTCAGCAATCCCGGTGGCAGCAAGAAGAACAAGAAGCCAGTGGACAAAGAACCCGAAGACGACGACCAAGGTGACCAAGTGCACAACGTGAAGTTTCAGAATGCTTCAAAGACTGTCAACGTCATCTTCGAGGGAGATGGAGACTTCGGTTCTAGGCGGGAATAAAAACTGCTTCTCTGGGAGATCATGTCCGTCGAGCCGGCGGCAGCGCGACCACTCCGCTAGTCAGAGGTTCCCATTTCATTCTCCCTAGTCGATCAGTGGACAAGTTTCCTGGAGCCCGGTAAGTTCCTCCTGGTCCTGGATCCGGTGGTGGCAGAAGTCAGGTTCACCAAGGTGCTCATCGACGGCGGTAGTGGTCTCAACCTCATCTTCGCCAGCACTTTGAGAAAGATGGGTCTGGACTTCATGGACATGCTGGTTCCAAGCAAGTCTCCTTTCTACGGCATTGTCCCAGGTAATGCGGCGCACCCGCTTGGCACGGTGGTTCTTCCAGTCACCTTCGGCACGAGGGAGAACTACCGCACCGAGTTCATTAAATTCGAAGTTGCTAACTTCGAATCTTCTTATCATGCCATACTGGGCCGACCAGCACTCGCCAAATTCATGGCAGTGCCGCATTATGTTTATCTGCTTCTCAAGATGCCAGGACAAAGTGGAGTACTCACCCTCCGAGGCGACTTGAAGAAGTCATATGATTGCAACCAGGAGGCGATCCAGTATGCTTCAACTACGCGTGTGCCAGATGCTTCAGGGGAAGTACTCACGGCCGCGCAGCAGCTCTCCCAAGCTAGGCTGGAGATCCCTTCGAGAAAGGCCAGCAAGTCGAGCATCCAGTCGACTGGCGACGTGGCCCTCAAGTCGATCCAGCTCCAGGAGGGTGACTCATCCAAGACTGCCGTCATCGGCGCAGGCTTAGATGAGAAATAGGAACTCACGCTCGTCAGTTTCCTCTGGGCTAACCGAGACATATGCGCGTGGAAACCAGCGGATATGCCAGGGGTGCCCAGGGAACTGATCGAGCATAGTCTGAATATACGCCCACAGGCTGTGCCCAAAAAGCAACGCCTTTGAAGATTTGCTCACGACAAGCATGAAGCAATTAAATGGTAAATAGCTAAACTCCTCGCGGCTGGCTTCATTGAAGAAGTGATTCACCCAGAGTGGGTAGCTAATCCCGTCTTTGTAAGGAAAAAGAATAATGAATGGACAATGTGCGTTGATTACACCGATCTCAACAAGCATTGCCCAAAGGATCACTTCGGGCTACCGCGCATTGATCAAGTCGTCGACTCGACGGCGGGTTGTGTACTCCTCTGCTTTCTTGATTGTTATTTAGGATATCACCAGATTGCACTCAAGGAGGAAGATCAAATCAAAACCGCGTTCATCACCCCGTTTGGGACGTACGCTTACAAAACTATGTCTTTCGGGTTGAAAAATACAGGAGCAACCTATCAGCGCGCGATTCAGATGTGTTTTGCTGATCAGCTGCATCGGAATGTTGAAGCCTATGTGGATGACGTGGTCATCAAGACCAGGAATCTCGATGGCCTAATTGCAGACTTGGAAGAGACGTTCAGCAGCCTACGCAGGTTTCGGTGGAAGCTCAACCCAACTAAATGCGTTTTTGGAGTACCATCAGGGAAATTGCTCGGGTTCATCATCAGCAACCGGGGAATTGAAGCCAACCCTGTGAAGATTTCGGCCATCACTGATATGGGGGCTCCGACCACAATCAAAGATGTGCAGAAAATAAGAGGCTGTATGGCAGCCCTGAACAGGTTCATCTCCCGGCTCGGGGAGAGAGGACTACCCTTCTTCAAGCTCCTGAAATGCCAAGACAAGTTCCAGTGGACGGAGGAGGCCGAGCGAGCCTTGCAAGACTTGAAACATCACTGTGATTACGGATTTTTCGTTGGCGGATATTCTCCATAATCAAGATGCCACGGGGCGTATATCAAAGTGGGCAATGGAACTGGGGGCTTTGTCTATCGACTTCAAGCCACGCTCTGCAATCAAGTCTCAAGCTCTAGTCAATTTTATGGCTGAGTGGAGAGAGAATCAAATTCCAACTCCAGTTGACAAGTTAGAGCACTGGACCATGTACTTCGATGGGTCTCTTAAGCTCGATGGCAGCAATGCTGGAGTCCTATTTATTTCTTCAAGAGGCGAACAACTGAAGTATGTCCTCCAGATCCTTTGGGAGGTATCAAATAATGAAGCCGAATATGAAGCACTGCTTCACGAGCTGCGTTTGGCGATATCACTAGGCATCAAGCGACTTCTTGTATACGGTGATTCACTTGTAGTCAACAAAGAGTGGGACTGCAACAAGAAGACGATGGACGCTTATGTACAAGAAGTGAGCAAGCTGGAAAAAAAAATTCCGGACTGGAGGTTCATCATGTGGTACGGGAGCATAATGTTGGTGCAGATATACTGTCCAAGCTGGGGTCTACTCGTGCACAAGTTCCAGCGGGAGTCTTCGTCCAGGAGTTAAAGCAGCCATCCATCAAGTCCTCACCTCAGGTAACCTAGATGCCTTCAACATCCTGATCGGGAGGTTATGATGCTTGGAGAGGACTGGAGAGAGGCTTATATTGATTTCATCCGGGATCAAAAACTACCAGCGTGGATGGACGCAAGAAGCGCAGAGACAGTTCGTGTCATGCGCAGAAGTAAGGGTTTCGTCCTAGTCGACAGTAAGCTCTACCGGCATGGCGCACGATCAGGTGTGCTCATGAAGTGCATCATGAAAGAAGATGGCTACGACATACTGCGGGAGATACATTAGGGTGTTTGCGGCAACCATGCAGCTTCAAGAACGCTGGTGGGGAAAGCATACAGAGCTGGTTTCTGGTGGCCCACCGCAGTGTCTGATGCTGAGGACCTTGTGCGGAGATGCCAAAACTGCCAATTCTTTGGCATGCAATCTCACATCCTAGCTCACAGCCTCATCACCATACCGCCATCCTGGCCGTTTGTTTGCTGGAGCCTTGATATGATTGGGCCCTTCACAACGGCGCCAGGCGGTTTCACCCATGTATTGGTGGCTATCGACAAGTTTACCAAGTGGATCGAGTACAAGCCGATAGCCAAGCTCACACCAGATCGAGTTGTTGATTTCATCTTCGATATCTTGCATCACTTCGGCTTCTCGAATACCATCATCATGGACATGGGATCAAACTTCACGGCCAACCAGTTCTGGGAGTTCTGTGAAAATGCGTGCATCAAGGTCAAATATATCTCTGTTGCACACCCAAGGGCCAATGGTCAAGTTGAGAGGGCGAACGGCATGATAATTGATGGCCTTAAGAAAAGACTCTATGATAAAAATAGTAAGAAAGGAGAAAAGTGGATACATGAGTTGCCACATGTCATCTGGGAGCTCAGGACTTAGCCATCCAAAGCCACAGGACAAACACCGTTCTTCCTTATCTATGGCTCTGAAGCTATCTTACCGGCCGACATCATGTAGAAATCCCCAAGGGTTGAAATGTACAATGAAGGCAAGGCGGACGAAGCAAGGCAGTTAGAGCTCGACTCTATCGAAGAGGCTCGCTGCACCACTCTTGTTCAGTCAGCACGATACCTACAGGGGATCTGGCGATATCATGATCGCAACGTCAGGAAACGGTCGTTCAGTATAGGCAATTTGGTCCTACGCCGAATCCAAGATGAGTCCAGCTTACATAAGCTCAACTCGAGGTGGGAAGGGCCGTTCGTCGTCAAGCAGGTTACAAGACCGGGGTCATATTGACTACAATACCCCGAGGGCCAAGATGTCCCAAATTCTTGAAACGTTTAGAACCTACGCAAGTTCTACCCGTGAGAAGGTGCGAGGGGATGGCTATTCTCCGGACGTCTAGGCGGCCTTTTTTCTTCCGAATCCATTTGGAGGCTACGTGTCACAAAATTCGGAATGAAATTTTTTTCTGTTAGCATACAGAGGCTACGGCCACGTTCATGTTTTATATAAATCGACTTCTTGTCATGAGTTTTGACGGAGGTTACGGCCGCGTTCATGTTTTATTGACTTCTTATTATAACTTTTGATAGAGGCTACGGCCACGTTCATGCTTTATATGAGTCAACTTTTTGCCATGACCTTTGATGGTTGTTTGCGATAACGATCGCATTCTTCCCAACAAATTCGATCCGTTCGATAGGTTTATACCTAACTTGTTGGACGGGCTCACATGAGGAGCTATTTCGACTATGCCCAGAGTCGAGGCATTCAAGGTAGTTCCAACTTCTCACCATAAGCACGGCAGTCACGCAACGATGCTCGCGTTCCTTCCTAACTGGTTAGACCTGCTCGTTCGGGTTATATCTAACTTGTTGGATAGGTTCCTACTCGGAGCTACTTCTACTACCTACAGGGTCGCTACACCCGGGGTAGTGTCTACTACTTAGCCTTTGCACTTGGATGACAATTCATAGGGTACATACAAGTGGAGACATCAAATAAAAATACATACAAGGAAACGAGTACTTGTTTTTACATCTTAATCCTGTAGTACACTTTTTACTATCTGTTCTGCTACAGGTTGGGCTTCTTGGAGGTACTCGTTGAATTGTTCTTCAGAGCACTCCATAGCCACTCCCTGCGCGAACGCTTCTAGTCGAGCTTCCGGCCAAAAGGATTTTACAAAGCCAAGAGCATGGCTGACACACGCGACCGGGGCTTTAGTGAGGAAATTGACGACCTTCTGCGGCGCTTCGAGAAGTCGCTCCAGCAAGGGCTGCTTATGCCACTACAAGAAATCTTAGCTTTTATGACAAACCAAATTTGTCATGTAAAGTACGCAATTGGTCATAAAAAGTAAGTTATGACCAAAATCCCCGCATCACAGTGTCGTCACAAAACGACCGTCACATAAAGTACCTCGTGACGGTTTTATGGTCCGCAGTCACAAAATGTCTGTATCTTTTGTGACGGAGGGTTTGTAGCGTCACATATTGTTTCCTTTTATGACGAGTACTTCTGTCATATATTAGCTAGTCAACGCATCACATTATGTACGAGTCGTCACAAATGCTAAGACGAAGAACAAGTTTCGATGGTTTTTCGTGACATCGCAGTGTCGTCATGTATAGTTTTTGTAGATTATGTGACACTTATATTTTGTCATGTTTTGTACTGGTTCGTATGCTATTTACACACATTTGCAGATGAGTCTGTGGCGTCACAAATTGGCATTCCATTCATGACGGCGTCGCCCCACTGGTCTTTCATCACAGCATACAAAAGCATAATTAATACACATATATTAGCCATCATCCACAGGATTGACACCACAATTCACAAATCATTCAGAATTCATAGGTCAACACAATTCACTGAAGCCATCATGGATCCACATGTTCCAACCACAAACTTGCAGCATACTTGTCCAACCACATAGTTCCAGGTTCTAGGTTGCAGGTTCCAGGTTCCAGCAAACAAACAAATATATGGCACAATCTAACATACAACCAGATGGCATATAGTTCTCACAAAGTTCCAAGCACAGACTAAGTTGAAGCAATGTAGCAAAAGCTTAGACAAAGGCCTCATCCTCAGAAACTGCAGTCATACCTCAATCTTTCTGAAGTCTCAGGATAGCTCGCAGCAGCGCATTAGTCTCCTCAAACCTGCTAGTCATCCCCCTCACTTCCTCTTGGGTCTGCCACAGCAAATTTTGGTTTTCTTCAAGTGCGTCCTGCTGAGCTTGAAGTTGTGCCTGCAACTCTTCCCGCTTCCTAGCAGCTTCCTCTCTTTCAGCTTGGAGGCTTGCCTCAAACTCAGCTCGGATGCATGCTTGTGCTGCTTGCGATAAGGACTGAGCATTCTTTGCTGGTCGAGGGGCACCAATGTTAGGAAGAAATGTGGATGAGCGGCTGATCTCGCTAAGAGTT
Source organism: Panicum hallii (assembly GCF_002211085.1). Classification (NCBI taxonomy): domain Eukaryota; kingdom Viridiplantae; phylum Streptophyta; class Magnoliopsida; order Poales; family Poaceae; genus Panicum; species Panicum hallii. The sequence goes on from NC_038044.1 coordinate 23,400,508, forward strand.
TCATCAACAATCTTGGTGGGAGATTTTTTTGCTTCTCCTTCTTCTGGCTCTCTATCCTTCTCTGCCACCATCCGTTCCTACATAAAGAGAATGCAGTTAATAACAAGGCCAGGCACGTACTTGAGTACAATAGATGTATCAAATCATTTTGGAACTTACATATATTTCATTGGCAAGAGGAGTGCGACCATTTTTGGAACTTTTCATACATTCCCCAAAGAACTCTACAGCATCTGGCTCGTTGTTGTTGTACTTAGGCCTCTGCAGCATGTAAAAGCCTTGGATGACTTTGAAGCACACATCTCAGTTTGCATTGCATAGTAACAAAAGGATACAACCGAAAACCAGGCAATCAGTGTGCATACAGAACAAAATAATCACATACAGTACAAGAAGCAAAATGTTTAGTATCAGAAAGAGCCTTGCCCTTTTCATCCATCTTTCTCAGTTTCCCTGTGCAAATAAATTCCAAAAGGAAAAACACTACAAATAGCCATGAACTACATTTTCCTTTGCAACATAACAGGAGCTTAAAGATGTTGAACATACAACCCAAAAGCACCCCAAAAGTGCCCCAAAGTGAAAGCAGTAGTATTACCAGGCTGTATCGATAGGCTATGTAGGACCTAGAACCAGTTTTTTGGTGAAGCTGCACCTTGGATCGGTTTACTTTATTCTTCGCAGATTTCTCCTGCACCACAAATGCAATACAAACTTCAAATTCACAGGCATAGTTTGATTGCATGTTAACAAAAGCAGTGATGCAGGCCATGGACCTGATTCTTTGGGTCACACCAGTACTTTACGAGCTCGATCCACTCCTCTTTCTTCATTTTAGGTGGAGGTTCTTTGGCCAACAGCTGTTCCATTGTCAGGGACTCGTCGAAGTACTTCCTTTTAGGTGATACCTCTGCTGCTTTACTCCCTTCTTAATGATATCAGTGCAAGCAGATTTGCTTGGTCCATCATTCTTAACATCCACATTCAACCTATTCTGCAGTCACACAAATCATTTATTTGACAAAATTTCTTACATGGGAGTAGAGCTAGTAATTAAAGAAAGTAGTTGAAGTGAATTAGGTGTCTCACCGCCACTTTATCAAGCACTTTTTGTACTTCTACTGGCCTCCCATCTTTTTCATAAAGCTTCCAAGATGTGTAGATAGGCAGCTTGTCTCTAAGAGCTACACCAGTTTCTGATGCCAGCTTCGCTGCTTGAAGTGGGACATCAGGTCTTTTCTTCCCTTCAGCCACTTGGATAGGCAGCTTGTTTCCTCTCTTTATCATCTTCTCTAAGCCAAGCCCTATGGTTTTCTTGCGGACTTCCTTTCGGGGCGCTGCATTGGCAAATAACATGCAAAATGGGTTATTATAGTAGACACAAATGTAGATATTGAATGTAGATAATAGTGGTTGGAAACACATATTGATTACTAGGAACAAAGTCACCAACTGGTTCTCCTTCAATTGTATGACCCTCTGAATCGGCATCAACTTGGTCATTTGAGTCATTGATGTCATTGCTTTGCCTAGAGCTCTGTACACCTGGCGAGGTTTCTATAGGAACTGATTGGTTAACACTAGTCGTGGGAGTAACTTATGGAAACACGGCAAGGATGGGTGTAGGAGTAGGAGTACTATGCTCAGTGTTTCCACTAGGCGTAGATATGGGTGGACTGGTGCTGGGTAATCTAGAAGCACTGGAAATGGGATTAGTTTTAGGGTTGGCTTTCGAAGCAGTCTTAGCAGGCAAGCGCAATCTTTCCCTAGGTGGTGGACGGCCTCCAGGCGATGCCATGGCTGCCTGTTGCCTAGTCAATCTGGTAGGCGTGCACGGTGGTAGCTGGTTTGCATCCTTAGGTGGTGGACGGCCTCCAGGCGATGCCATGTCTGCCTGTTGCCTAGTCAATCTGGTAGGCGTGCACGGTGGTAGCTGGTTTGCATCCTTAGGTGGTGGATAGCCTCCAGGCGATGCCATGGCTGCCTGTTGCCTAGTCAATCTGGTAGGCGTGCACGGTGGTAGCTGGTTTGCATCCTTAGGTGGTGGACGGCCTCCAGGCGATGCCATGGCTGCCTATTGCCTAGTCAATCTGGTAGGCGTGCACGGTGGCAGCAGGTTTGCATCCCTAGGTGGTGGACGGCCTGCAGGCAATGCCATGGCTGCCTGTTGCCTAGTCAATCTGGTAGGCATGCACGGTGGCAGCTGGTTTGCATCCCTAGGTGGTGGACGGCCTCGAGTAGGCCTGGCTGCCTGTTTCCTAGTAAATTTGGTAGGTGAGCACGGTGGCAGCTGGTTTGCAGCCGCCATTTGTGCCGTCTTTTGCTTCTTAGTGCGAGTTCCTGGAACCATCGCTCGTACCTGCCAAGAGAAACATGCATCTTATCGATTAAGGATAATGAGTGAAGTACATTAAATGACTACAATGAAGTACATGATTGAAAAAGACTAACTACATACTTGTTAATTGGCCTAGTAATGCATCTCACCTCAGTATTATCCTCATTATTTAGGTCATCATCGTAGTCATCATCACTGTCACATTGGTTATCAATGTCAGAGGATGGGTCATATTCATTGTCAGACTCTATTGTCTTCCCCATGCACTTTTTCTTTTTCAAAAAAACATCTCTAACATCCTGAGCTAGTATTGGAATACCCAGTGACGCAAAAATTTCCTGGACCTCCCTTACCCTTTCATCCCTTTCCAGCTCGTACTGAGTTTTTTTCATTTCTTACTTAGTTTCATGAAACGCACAGAGAGCAGAAACTGGATTCAGTTTCTGTAAAAGAGATGCAAAAGAACTAACAAATCAGTATTCTTTAAAATGTTAGGAAGAAGAAAAAATAACAATTAACAGAACGTAAGACAAAACCAGGTCCTTGGCAGAACCTACCTTCATGATTCATTAACTCATTTGCAGGCAACAGCTTCAGTATTTAGACTGTAACTTTTCTGAACATTTCTAGACCTGCAATTACCAAGCAATGGAGGACAAGGGGGAAGCAGACTACCTTTGGAGGAGGAGGAAGCAGACTATAGCCGGCGTTGAGGAGTGCACGTGGATGCCTTCGGTGCGCCTCTGTCCGAGATAAGTTCAGGATGTCGACAGGGCTCTCCGCCCTCTGGCGTTGACGTGGATGTCGTCCGCGCTGGGCGCCGCTAAGTGGCAGGGAGGTAGGAGGAGGCCATGCTCGTTGACGTTGCGGGGTTGAGTGACAGCGGGGGTGGTGGGTCGGCGCGGCAGCGGGGGTGATGGGTCGGCGCGGCAGCAGGGGCTTGAGGGACAGCGGGGGTGGTGGGTCGGCGCGGCAGCAGGGGCTTGAGGGACAGCGGGGGTGGTGGGTCGGCGCGGCAGCGGGCCGGGGCTGGAGGGACGGCGGGGGTGGTGTGTCGGCGAGGAGAGGGGACCAAGGATTGGGGATTTTTCCCCTATCCCTAGCCGGGCAAGAGGATAAGGCGAGGGGGGATTTGGATGGCTTGAGCGGGAGGTGGGGTGGGTCCCGTGTGTCGGCGAGCGGGATAGCGCGGGAGAGAGCCAGGTGCAGCAGCGAAAATTTGGCCCTGGCGGGTGGGCCCGGATTGTCAGTGACCCTTTGAGTTCTATTAGGATTTCAAACCGATTTTTAGGCCTAGTAAACGATTGAAAATGAAATGAATGTATAAAACAAAAATGTTCAACTCGTCCAGTTCTACATTTTTGGTTTTGGCTATTTTTTCATTTGAACTTTTTTTGACAGTTTCAAATTTGAATTTCAAATTTGACGGTCTATGGACTAAAAATTGGTGTACTAAATACTTTCAAAAAGTGATGAACACAAAGATTGCACATCTCATCAAAATGAACACTTTTTGTTTTGGTAGTTAGTTCATTCGAGAAAGTGGCAGTAAGTTTGTTCATAAAAATTACATGTCTCACTAATAGTTTCATGAGGCTATATGAGAGATTGTTCCCTCGACTTGTAAATCGTTCAAACTTTGGAACATGAAAATATGATCAAAATCAACAAAAAAATTTGAATGATCATGATTTTACAAATTTTTAGAAAAAAATGCATCAGATTTCGAGATGGTATGTAGGAGAAAAATTTGTTACAAGATTTAGACATGAACATCTGGGCCCACATGTGATTGATACGCTGGACAACCTGGCCACTGTGTGCCCGCTTGGCCACTGCTCATTGTGTTGCCGCTTGGCCACTGCCTATAGGCATCAGGTCGGCCCAACTGGCCTGCTGCCTTGCCGCCCCTTACCTCACCCTGCAGGCTTGCCGGCGACCAGCACCTGCACTCACCGGCCTCGCCGCCCCTCACCTCCAGCAGCCGCCGCCCCTCCCCTCACCTGCATCTGGCGCCCACCCCCTCACCTCCAGTAGCCGCTGCCCCTCCCCTCACCTGCACTGTGGTACGTGGAGCCCAGGGGTCTAACCCACGGTGGATCTTCACCAGCAAAATGAGCTGCTCCACCCCCCACCAGCATCCATGCGCAGCAACCACCCCCACAAGGTGAGTTCAGTGATGTGTACCTCTATCAATTTACCATTTTTTCTTGTACTGTTTTAACTTTAATCCAGGGATTTAAGATGGATTTGTTACTCTTTGCACCTAATTTATCCAGGTCGAGATGGATAGAAGTTGGATTTATACAAGTGCACCATTTTCGCCGGCCTTTTTGTCTGGTGTTCAACACTTCATGGAATATGTCAGAGCTAGATGTAGTAGTGCAGATGAGAAAATCAAGTGCCCATGCCGAAAATGCTTGAACCAGAAAGAGAAAAGCCTAGATGATGTACACGAGGATATCGAGCTCAATGGTATGTCTAGGTGCTATATTAGGTGGGCTCATCATGGAGAGGAAGAAGATGATGTTGGACAAGATGATGATGGAGAACTCGCTGTTGTACCTGAAGATATGTCATGTGATGGAACTGACCAAGGCTAGGCACCACTTGATGAGGAAGGACAAGCTGAAGATGTCATAGATGATGGTGCAAGGGGAGTTCAGGGGTTGATTCAAGATTTGCGCAACGCAGCAAGCCATGGCCTCGGTGGTAACTTATATAAACAACTCATGGAAGAGGCAAAGCGTGAACTTTATCCAGGTTGCACCGAGGAGACTAGGCTATCTTTCATGATTAAACTGCTGCATATAAAAGTGTACAATCGGATAACAACATCTGGGTTCGATGCATTCCTTGAGTTGCTTTCTTCAACTTTGAAGAATGTGCCCGGAATTCCTAAGTCATATAACGAGATGAAAGCTGTGCTTCGGAAGTGGTTATGTTTCTATTGATGCGTGCAAGTATGATTGTGCCTTGTTTTGGAAGGACCATGAAGGCGATGATCATTGCCCAGTTTGTGGCTTCACAAGATGGAAAGTGAACAAGGAGGGCAGAAAGAAAGTTCCTCACAAGGTCCTCCGTTACTTTCCAATAATTCCACGCCTTCAAAGGCTTTTCATGTCAAAGCAGCGGGCACAATATGCAAGATGGCACAAGGAAAAGAGGGTACCCGTTGAAAATGAAATGAGACATCCTGCTGATGGGGAAGCTTGGAAAGATTTTGATGAGACTTTCAAGTCTTTTGTAGATGATCCCCGCAATTTGAGGTTAGCCATTGCTACTGATGGATTTAACCCATTTGGTCAGATGAGCAATTCATATAGCATATGGCCAGTGTTAGTGGTACCATACAATTTTCCACCCTGGATGTGCATGGACCAATCCAATTATATGCTTGCTTTACTAATTCCAGGCAAAAAATCACCAGGCAAAGATTTCCATGTGTTTATGCAGCCTTTGATAGCAGACCTGATGGAGCTTTGGAAGGGTGTAAAAACTTATGATGCAGTTGAAGGCAAAGACTTTAGCCTGCGTGCAGCGATTCTGTTTGGAATCCATGACTACCCTGCATTGGGCACCATGTCAGGCAGAACCACTAAGGGTTACTTTGCATGTGTATACTGTGATGAGAATCCATGCTCCGAATGTCTTAGAAACAAAATTGGTTTCATAAACCATAGACGTTTCCTCCCTAACGACCATGCTTGGAGGACAAACAAATCTTTCAATGGCAAGCATGAAAAAAGAGAGCAGCCAAGGAAATTTACTGCAGATGAGGTTATGGCAAGGTTGGATTCAGTTTGCTATGTTCCAGGCAAGAATCCAGATAAGCCAAAACCAAGAAAACGATGCCGTAATGTAGATGAACCAGTATGGCATCTGAAGATTAGCTTGTATGATTTACCATACTGGTCAAAATTGAAGCTATAGCACAACCTTGATGTTATGCACATAGAGAAAAACATATGTGAAGCCATTTTGTCAACTCTGCTTAATATCCCAAATAAGACAAAGGACACCATCGCTGCTAGACTAGATTTGGAGGATAGAGATATAAGAAAAGAGCTACATTTGCTAGATGACAGTGGTAGTTCATCATCAAAGCCAAGAGCTTGTTACGTTCTAAAACCAGAAGACAAGAAGAAGTTCTTGCAATTTGTGAGCAATGTTAAGTTTCCAGATGGCTATGCCTCCAATATATCAAGATGTGTCAATATGGAGGGAGGAAGATCAATCCATGGGCTGAAAACACATGACTGTCATATAATGCTGCAACATATTTTACCAGCTGGCCTTCATGGTTTGGTGCGCAAAGATGTATATGAAGTAATTGCTGAATTGGGTAGGTTTTTTAGACAACTTTGCTCCAAAACTATAAAGGTTGATGCACTACACCAGATGAAGGAAGATATTGTGCTTATCATTTGCAAGCTAGAGCAAATCTATCCTCCAGCATTTTTCGATGTTATGGTTCACCTAGCAGTACACTTACCTGATGAGGCACTCCTTAGGGGACCGGTGCAGTATGGATGGATGTATCCCATTGAGAGAAGGTTGGGCACCTTTAAGCGTTTCGTTCGCAATCAAGCAAGACCAGAAGGATCTATTGCGGAGGCATACACTGCCTATGAGTGTATGACCCAGTGCTCAACATATTTCAGTGACATCATTAGTAGGTTCACTAGGCCTGAAAGAAACTTAGATGGACAAGAGAACATCTCACCCAATGGTTACTCTATTTTTGATCATGGTATTAACCTGTTGGGTGCTTCAAATCTTCATTACCAAGACAAAGACATAGACTCCATGGTTTGGTTTGTTCTAAATAACTGCGAAGAAGTTGACGAATACAAAGAGTGAGTAATTCCTGCTATTGCAGCCATCTTTATTCAATACTAGTGTCACAAAATAACTAATTACCTTCTTCCTTTGCAGCATGTATAGGGCACAATTAGAACAAGAAGAGGTCAACAATATTGAAAAAAAGATGTCAACATAATTCGCTGCATGGTTCGAGAATCGTGTGTGTTCTACTTTCTACAGCATGACTTCATCATTTATGATCCAATACATTTTCAAATTCACTAATTCTATATGTTTTTTACCGGCAGATTACCAAATTGAAATATGAAGGTACAACACTTGTTGACGAAGACTTGTACTCACTAGCATGTGGGCCGGATCCGCGAGTGCGTTCGTACACAGCCTGTATAATCAATGGGGTACGGTACCACACTACGGCTCGTGATGAACATAGGAAGACACAGAACTCCACCATCAAGTGCCCAGGTACTCACGGTGATGACACAATGAACTTCTATGGGACAATCATAGACATTATTGAGCTGTTATCTTATTACGATGTGAATGGTACCATCTTGGGGGAAGGACATACCACATGAAAGATGATGGTTACTTCAAGAGCATAAACATCACAGGCCGATGGTATAAGGATGATCCTTTCATTATGGCCACAGATGCTACACAGGTATTTTTCTTGGAAGATACAAAATTAGGGCCATGTTGGCGAGTGCTACAAGAATTTGGCCACCAACATATATTTGATGTCGAAGAGTCCGACACAAACCAACCAATCCATGAACAAGTACAAATGAGATCTCAAGAGACATACCAAGAGGAGCATATTTCATCTAGAGATGGTGCAATGAGAGACATTCCTCCAAATATGGATTTGTTGCACATGGATAATGAACCAGGCATACCTCGTCGAGAGCATCCGTCGACAAAAACATATTGCTCAAGGTGATGAAGCAGACCGCGAAGATGAAGATGAAACCTACCTTGAGTACCATAGTCCAGAAGAAGGCAATACTTCAGGAGAAGACAGTGATGTTGATTGACCTTTGCATTTCTAGACATATGTGAACCATGCATGAACTTTTCTGTTATTGACTTTGTTGTATTTCAATTATGCTACTACATTTGTATCTGAATTATGAGATTGCAAGACCTTATATGCAATGTTTCTATTTTTAGTGTATACTTCATGTGTGATGCAATTTACAGTAGTGTCCAGATTTCATTCACATGATGTGTGTGTATATATATGGGGACTTCATGTGTCATGCCCAGAATTTGTCCTAAAATGGATTTCTGGGTTTTTATGACCCCAAGGCCATGTCATGGAATGTACATAATTTGTCACAAAATGTATTGGCCGGAACTAACATACATTCTGCCAATATTTCATCACGCACAAATTTGCTAAATACACTATTCCATTTCCTTCCTTTTCATTTCTTGCTTGCCTGAATGCAAGCCCATCCAATATTGGCACATAATGTTTCACACATGAATAAAAAGCATTGCTTGAAAAAAGAACCAGTTTGCATTGCTTGACCATCGACCAGATTGCAATGCTAGAAAATGCACCACCTTGTTCTTACATTACAAAAGCGAAGACCAACTGCACCAGATTGCATTGTTCATACTACACTGCAACCATCACCTACAAAGACTAAAATACATTATGCAGTGAACTTGACTTCACTGCCTGCCTGCAACATACATCAACACACAGCCAAGACCAACTACTAAAACAGACATCAAAAGGTTGAACTTGCACGCAAGATTGTCCACCTTGGCCTCAATCTGTAGTTCACCAGCCCGCATATTCATGACCATTCTCCCAGATGATGCATCTGCTACCTCTTCAGCTTCATCACCAATGTCCACTGCCAGGGGGAATTTGTGGATTGCGACAATGCCAAGCTCCTCCAGCTTATCCAAATACTGCCTTTGGAAATTATAAAACCCGCAAAGCTTAGGAAACTACAACAATAACAAAACAATTTCGTTAACCATAGCTGGATAAAAAGGGATGAAGAACTTCTCAGCTCAAATCATACAAGTGGATGCTCACTGAGTTCCATGGACATTTGAAGAACACACGCAGGTAGTTCTCGGTCGTGTCCTTCCCTGACTGCCTCTCTATCACCCTCGCCATCCCACAGTCAGGGCATGGGATCAAGGGGAGTCCAGTCTCCTTACCAAGAGGATATGGCTGCAGCTCCCACATCGAGCTTGGCTCCAGATGGCGCTCAACCATCCTGGACGCTCCACTGCCCGTCGATTGAGTAGCCGAGCTACCCCACTTGGACATGGCGCCGTCATCGCCGTCGCCGCCACAGCAGTCTCCTAGAACCGTCCAGCGCAGTCAGCTGGGGAGAGGGGGAGCCGGCTCCGCCCAGAGGCAGCACAACGGCGGTCGTGCTCTACCACCCCGACCGACGCTTGCCCAGAGGCCAACCCGCACGCTGAGCTCAGACCGCCCTGCTCTGCCTGCCCGCACGCACTGGCCTAACGCCCGGGTCCGCCCACCCGCACGCCCTGGCCTCACACCAGAGGCCACCTGCTCCGCCCGCCCGCACGTCGAGATCCGCCGCCCGCCCTGGCATCCCGCCGAGATCCGCCACCCGCCGCGCTCCACCAGGCCGCCCGCCAAGCTCGGCCTGCCCGCCCACAACGCTACACCGACCCACCCACCGCCGGCATCCGCGCTCGGTAGCCGCGGTCCGCTCACCCGGACGCTGCCCGCCCGCCGCCCGAACACCGCCCGCCGCTGTGTGGGAGTGGGGAATTTTGGGGAACGATTCGAAATGGCCAAGTTCAACTTCTGTTCAGGGATCATGTTATAATTAACAAATAATGACGTACAGAAAAGGTCACAAAAAACCACTTCATATCGTTATTAAAACCATAACAGACGATCGGCTACTCTGGTTGACATTTTGTGACGACACCAGGCATCTTTATGTGACCAAAAGAAGAGAGTGGTCATAAATAGTTCAAGGGCTCATGAATTTATGACGACATAGATTTTGTCGTCATCTAATGTTACAATATATGACGATATTTGTCCTCGTCATGAGGACTTTTGTCATAAAAAATCATAATTCTTGTAGTGTCACCTGCTTCACCGTCTTCTTATGGGTCCACCATGTCCACAAGCTTCTAGGCGGCTCCCCTGAGGTCCTCCAGCTCTTTTTGCCGCTGCTCCTTCTCTTCGCCCAGCGTCTTGATCTGCTGAAGGCAGCCGACGAACTGTTGTTCGGTGTCGGCGATCACCTTCTGCAGCCTCTCGACGTCATCTATGTGGCGATACAACATATTCTTCACGTCAGTAAGCAACTCTTCTTTATATGTTAAGATTTTCCTAAGCTCTGTGGTGAAGATATTTTCAGAATCCATGACAAATTGTTAAGTGAAAGTACTCGAGGGAAGAAAGGGCTTGCCTTGGTGCGCCTTCTTCTATTCTTTCAGTTGTTCCTAGAGCTCGGAGTTAGCCTTCTCGAGATTGCGCAGATCATTCTTGAGGAGCCACGTCTCTCGCGTCCGCTCCAGCTTCAGTTTGTCAAGCTCTCTCTGAAGATAAGTGTTCTTCGTCAGCTCTTCGGATATGCATTTTTCCTTGGCAGCAAGCTCCTGGTGGCCACTCATGACTGCCTTCAGCTTTTTGGTCTTCTTTTGTGAGTGCTTGATCACATCCTGCATAAGGGGGAATATTAAGACAAGCAACTCGACAACGTATACTGGCAGAAGAGTAATCATGTCTTACCAGGGTAAAATTGTACAACTCTTTGGAGATCTTCTTGAAGTATCGTATATTGTCATCCGTCAGAATCAGATCATCCACCAGATCTGTGGTGATGATGTTCTGGTATCCGCGTACAACCACCAGCAGATCTACAGGGCTCCTTGAGGTCCTTGCGGCTTCTTCAGCAGATGGTTGTTGGGCTCCTACAAGTCAAGATGCATTCAATACATAATGTTTGTGGTCTAAGCAGCTAGTCGTGGGCGGTCGGACACTTACCTGTGCCATCTGCAGGAGCAGCTTCAGTGGCCTCGACTTGTTCTTCATCACCAGCTCTGGCTTTGGTTTGCTGGGGCTCAGGGGGTGGCAGGTCGGGCAGTGTTGTGTCCGCCTCAGGGGCTGGGGTAGCTGCAGTAGGCTTTGGCTTGTGTCTCATATCGCTTGCAGACCTAATGAAGCAGAATCAGTTATATTATTACACAAGTCGAGCAGAACAGGATGTTCATTATGCAAGAAAAGATCTATACTTACAGCGAAGATTTCTTCATGACAGCTTTCTTTACTCTTAGATCCCGTGATGTTTCAACCACGGTACTCGTTGCTAGTGGAGGGGTCACACCATCCGGTGGCGCGGTACCCACCACGGCAATGGTAACCGTTCCTGTCGCTGTAGTCGATGGGTCCGTTCCCACCTCTTAGCGCTTGGGGTTGGGAGGAGAAGCAGATGGACTGCAAAAGGACAGTGTTAGCGTGCAACAATACCAATATTTGATAATTCAACAAGGCAGCAACTTTATACTTGGAGGACTCGACTACATGCGCTTTCCGTTTGCGCACTACCCGACGACCCTACGGGACCAAAGGCAGAGTTTCGGTCAACTCGACGGATGGTCCGGGGGAGTTGTTCTTTCTCGCCTTCCCTTCGGCTTCCCTTTCCGCCAGGGGGCTCCCGCTTTCAGTGGTCTCGCTGCCGGGCAGAGCCTCGGTTGCTTGAGCCCTCTTCGCTTCGGCTGCAGCGCTGGGGAGAAGGTGGTCCGGTCGAGGGATGTCGGGTTGCGGTGGATAGCTCCGGTACAACTCTGTGTGTCCCTGCAGAAGATTTTCAGTTAGCAGCGGTAGAACAGCATAACTTGTTCTAAAAAGTAGTCGAATACTTACCGGTTTCGGAGGATTTTGCGCAGAAAACAACTGCCGGACGTAGGGAACGGCGTCCACGTCCAGCAGCACTCGCCTGACCCGAATGAGTGCGGCATCGTTAGTCAATTCTTCTGCGCACATCCAAGAGGGATCTTCAGCGCCTATGTACTCGAAGCCTAAAGTGTGGCGTTGTTGGATTGGCTGGATCCGGTGCTTGAAGAAAGAAAACATTACAGACGCTCTGGTCACTCCTATTTCTTTGTGAGCTGCTATGATGGCTAGCAACTCGTCGACTTGGTCCAGGTATCCTCTGGTGAGTTTGGTGTTCCACTCTGGCCTCATGACAGCGGGTTTGCCGGATTTTTCAGGAAGCTGGGGGGCATAGTTTTTGATGTAGAACTAGTGGTTCTTCCATCCAGGAATATTGGAGGGGAATTTATAGGAAAGGTACCTATCGCCGGCTTGGTGTCTAAGCTGGATGCCACCGCCCCCTACAACGGTTAGATTTTTGGCTGTGGGTTGCGGCTTTACTCGGAAAAGGAAGCGGAAAAGATCCCAATGGGGTTCAATTCCGAGGAAAGCTTCGCAGAAATGGATGAAAATTGCAATATGGCAAATGGAATTCGGGTTGAGGTGATGGAGCTCAAGCCCGTAGAAATAAAGAAGGCCACGGAAAAAATAGCAAGAGGGGAGGGCCAGACCCCGTTCGGCAAAATGGTGAAATGTGACGATTTCGTCTACATTTTCCATAGGAAAAGGTTCGCGAAAAGAGGGGCGCCAGTTGACAAGACTTTTATCTTGGAGCAAACCCTCGGAAACAAGTTTTTTGAGATCGTTATTGGAGCACTTACTGTGAGTCCACTCCCCAGACGGTGGCTGCGACTCCTTCTTCTTCCCATCCTTCTCATTGGATCTCTTGGGCACCATTTCTAGATCCGCTCGCCACGAGTTGCTCCGGGGCTACGGGGAAAGGGGTGAAGATATTTGGCTAGGTTGGGGCTCTCCAAGGGGGTGAAGGCGGAGTGCGGCTCTGATTGGGGGATTTCGAAAGCTCTTGGTGGATCGCAGATTGGAAGCGCAGATTTTACTCGGCGTTACCGCAGGGTTAAATAACCAGCGGCCGGATACAGTTTTACTGTTTCGAAGTTGAAGAGTCGTTTCAGTGAATATTCGGAAGATGATGGGTAATTTGGTGGATTGTTTAGATAAAATATTCGATTAATCATTTTTTCAGGGTTAATTGTCCCCAAAAAAGGGGTTTTCCGAATTCCAGATCTAACTTGCATCATTCGTACCATCACACCAGTTATTTGTCATGGGAATATTTTTTCACTGCATGCCATGACCTTTGGATCCTTATTTCCAAACCTGAGAGATTTGGATTCAAGGCTCGGGGGCTGCGGGATACGTGGCATCGATTACTAATTTTTTTAAATTTATTTGAAAAGTAAGTAAGGAAGATTCAAGATTAATGTGATCCTCAGCCTGATTCTCCGATTCAACCTAAGGCTCGGGGCTACTCCATATGGAGTGCGATTTTTCAATCGCACACCATACCAGAGAAGTAATTCGGGGCATGAGCACCTCATAGCTTCGATGCAGCCAAGAAAGTACTCGAAGAAGAACTTCAGGATGGAGCTTCAAAAGAAGCTGAAGACTACTTCGAAAGTACTCGAGAAGCCTGCAGTACTCAGCTACGAAGAGTTCAGGGGCTTGTTAGACCCGGAGCTACGGGACTGTGTACATAACATAGTTTAAACAAGATTAGGAGATAAAGCCTATCTTATCTCTTATTTATATTGTTTTCTACTTGTGTGAGTAGGACATTAAGCTAGTTGGTACAGAAGGAAACTATTCGAGTTATACTCGGGTACGATTCCTTGGCTAGTATTGGGTTAGGATTCATGTAACCCTGTCCTCCCGGATATATAAGGGGGGCAGGGATCCCTTCAAAATACAACATCTACACCCAAGGCAATACAAACCACCATACAGGACATAGGGTATTATGCACCTCGTGACCCGAACCTGTCAAAGTCTTGTGTTCCTTGCACCTTCGAATTCCTGATCTCGGCGTCTCCTCACCTAAACTTACCACCTTGGGTATACCCCTCAGTGGACAGCCGGTAAAACACTGACAAAGTGTACAAAGCGAGATGCGCCGCCTTGATGACAACATTGCCTGGACACAGATCCCCCCGCTGAGCCTGGGGTGACTTGCGCCAGGTTTAGGAGGCGGTCGACGTCGTCACACCATTGCCTCAGCTCGTCGGGTGAGGCCGCCGCGTCTGGCGGGTTGTGGAGCAGCTCCCTGGCTGCCATCAACAGCCCGTTTTGAGCGGGCTGCGACACGGCCCTGGACGACTGCCCCACAGCATGCTGCAGCGCGATGGGCACCACAACCTTGGATGGAGGATGGCGAGAGGCATGCGGTGCAGATGATGCCACTTCCTCCCCCATCAGATGGTCATGGAGCTCAGCTATCTGAGGCATTGTGATCAAGGGTCTTGATCTAGCGCTAACCAAACCTAGACCCCTACCTGGCGCGCCAAATGTCGGAGGATTTCTCCAGCCAGGTGGTGGAGTGCACCCGCCTAATCCTAGTTTAGGATGAGTTTGGGGGAGTCAAGGAAGGCTTAGATCAAGAGGCGCATGAACATGGGAAACACACAAGGGTTTAGAGTGGTTCAGGCCGCTGGAGCGTAAAACCCTACGTCCACCGTGTGTTGTATTGCTTGTGGGACTGTGGAAAGCTTGAGAGAAAGCCCAAGTACCTTAGTGTCTCTGGGACTTCAGAAAATTTGAGTTCTAACGTGCGCGCCCTCCCTTTTATAGGCTAAGGGGAGCGCGTACACTGAGCGGGGTCCCGACAAGTGGACCCGGTGATATATTAAATAATGTAAACATTGGAGCCTGAAATGCTACAGATTCGAAAATCTTCTCTTCGGCCCCTGTGCGTATCCTCCGTCTGGATTTGGTCTTGTGCCGTCTCGCCTGCACAAGGTCTGCTGCCAGTGACATGCACAGTGGGAGACGTGCTGTTACTGTTGGGTTACAGTTCTCGCTGACAGGAGAAGGAGCTACGCTGACCTGCCATGCTGTAGCCTCCGCTGCGCACTGTAGCAGCGCATGTTGCGGCTCTCCTGCAGCATATCATAATTATCCTTTGCTCACGCGCGCGACACTATGATGTGATTACACGCCGCCCGTCTGCGTACGCGGCGTGGTGATGCGACGCGCCGCCTCGGTAACTGGCGGGCTTACCGTGGTGTCAGCATACCTGCCCAACGTGTCAGTGGGCAAATCATGCCCTGTCTCGGGCACGCGCTCCCCACCTACCCGTATTTAATGCGGTTGTTGGGTTGGCTTCCCGCAAAAGACTGGCTGCCACCGGACACGTGGCACAGCCGGCTCAGTGGCCACTTCCTCCAGGGCACGTGGCGGCACCGGACCTCCTCCCGGGTGGGAAGGGAGGTTCGGGCCCCCCCGGGCGGCCCAGGCGCACAGGCCCCCTGGGGGTCCGGCTTCCATACGTAGGGGTCCGAACCATCCCGTGGTGGTCTGGATCCGCGGTAGCCATTCCTGAGCACCTTGTCCTCGTGGGCATATGGAGTCGCCGGACCTGCCAGAGCACGGGGTGAGGTCCGGAGACCGTGATCCCAGCTGGCAGGTTCGGCCGTACGCCGTGTCATCCAAAGGCTTAGTGCGAGATTACGGATAATCTCAGGCTCTACGAGTTGGACACACTAGCAGAAGCTACCCTGTCTGTATGTACCGACAGCCTCCTTGACAGGCGCTACGTACCCTGGCCGGCGACCGCATGATCAAGCCACTGCTGCACAAACGAAAGGACATGCACGTTCGATGCCGGAGATCTCTCTGGGATCAGGCTGCTTCCTGCCCAAATTCCTGCGTTCCTGGGGAGCCATAGGTAGCTCAAGAAACAGCCACAGCGAGTTGAGTGGTCGCCGGCATGCCATCCGTCCGACACCACATCTGGCATGCGTGGCATCCAATGCTCGCTCGCTGTCCCTCTCGCAACGCAAATATCCTGCTGCCCCGGCACGAGGGGGGAAAGGGACCTGCAAGCAGGTGTAGGGGTGGAGAGCCTATGCCTGCTAGTACTTTGCGGGGCGCGCCTAAATGCCCATACTTATTATAATGGACTTTATTTCATTAACATACTCCTCTCGCCCTAAAATATAAGCTATTAAAATATAAGATATTGAAGGGTTCCAAATTTGTATCTAAATATAAGACAGCCGGTCATGAAATTAGCAAAATGATAACTAAACAAGGTATTAAATAGGAATACATGCGTCATTTCCTCATCTCCTTAATCTATCGTAAAATTGCTAGAATACCCTTCTGTCATAAAATTGTAAGAATGCCCTACATTATAGGATGAAGGGAGGAGTTACATTGATATCAACTTTACAACATCAAGGTAAAATTATTTATGCTATATACGAATACATAGGAGCCTATGTTATTAATCGGTAGAAGCCAGAATCACGTGGTTGGAGCCCTTTGCTTTGCTTCGGAGGTGGTCTTCCGGTTTTGGTTCCTGCGTGGAGGGATCGCAACCGGAAGGGATTAGATATTGATGTCATGATTTTAAATTGGGATTAGCTGTGAGGCAAATGCAGTTTGCAGTTTGTATATTTCTTTTTTAAGATGCATTTATTTGAGGTAGGGTATGTTTCCTGACAAAAGAATTTGGAAGAAAAAAATTATAGTAAAGATAGTGTGCATCGGAGCTGAGATGATTGGAAAAATAATTTGAATTAACATTTTTTTGGTACCATACAAATTGAAGAACATACCTCTGATTCTGTTGATGATGAATAAACATAGGTAGGATATTTTTGTCTGCAGCTGATCGATACTGTGATTTTTTATTGTTGATGAAAGATTTGATGGAGTCCCAAGGTTTTTTAAAAATTCTAGCAAAGTACAGTGCATACGGTGCTAGCAGGTGATATAAGAATGAGGTGTGAGTTCTGAAACTAAATGAGTTTCTTAAGGCAGGCATACATATCCATAATGCTACTGTCCATATTGTTGTTGGTGATAATAGTGCAGCAAGTAACCGGTATGAAAGTATGCGCAGGAAGTGTTCAGCTTTTTTTCCTAAAGGGTACTGGCTGCTGTGATGATGGAGCACTGAATAGTTGATCATGACCTGGTATAGGCTTGAGGTGAGTAGAAATGTGGTGAACTAAGGGTCCATTTGGTTGCGATTCAGTCGACCGATTCGCGTCACAGAATCTACTATCGCAACCAAAGGGGTTGGACGGGCGCAACGATTCTCTGGAATCAACTGATTCCGCTAGTTCAGTCTGAAATCGGCTGGCACCCCAGATTTCCACAGATTCTACCCGTTATTTACCCACCATTGCCATCGGTTATGAGCGTACCGCTTCGTTCTTTTTTCCTTCCTCCCGAGACTCCCCTGACTCCTGCTCTCTCGTCTCCAACGCGACTGGGGTAGGGGCGCCGCCACCCTCCCCTGCTCCGGCGGCCGGAGTTCCTGCCCATCTCCGGCAGCTCCTCTCCGGCCTCCCCATCGCGACGCCCTCTCCGGCCTCCCGAGGCGGCATTTGCGTGGATCTAGCGGTGGCAACCACCATCGATGCGCGGCTCCGTCGGCGGCGACCACCACCAAGCCGCCGCGCCCACTGCCGCGCCGCCCGCCGCCGTGCCCTCCGCCGCCGCCCGCCGCCCTCCCCCCCGACGCGCCCCCCGCCGGCCCCGCCGCGGCCCCCCACGCCCCGCCCGCCGCCCCCCGCCGCCTGCCCCCCGTGCTGCTCAAGAAAAACAGAGAAAGAGATAAGGAACGGGAAAAGGGAGAAGGGAAAAGGGGAAAAAAGAAAGAAGAAGGGAAAAATAGAAAGAAAAAAAAGAGGAAAGAAATACAGAGAAAAAAATGAAAGAAAAAAGAAATTGTTCAATTATTTTTATAACGTGGATATATATTTTGTATAAATTATTATATATATCAAATATTAACAAATATGAATATTTCCTTTCCAAAACGGTCATCTACATGTCCATACGATTAATTAGCATATAAACAGTCTTATGGGATCTTAGGGGCATAACGGATATTTCTTATAGAAATCTACAGCTGACAGTTGTTTCACCAAACAGCTTTCAGCTTTCCCACAGCTGTCAGCTCACAGCAGCTTTCCCACAGCTGATTCCAGAAATCAGATTTTTAGGAATCCACAGCTGAACCAAACACACCCTAAGTGTTGGGAAGCTTCATTTCCCTGTCCCTTGTCGTTCCATCCTCATAGCCATTTGAATGCCTTTATTTGCATCAACACCTATAAAAAAGAAGGTATGTAAGGATTGTGTCGATTGGCAACGTACCTTGTATATTTAGTTTAGTGGACTAAATTCTTCAAGATGTAAATTAATGTAAAAGTTGCATATAGTTGTACAAAATTTAGAGTACATAACTCATGGATTAGTGGAGGTAGTAGAATCAAAATTGCAAGAAGTAACAGATACATGAAATCAATTTTCAAAAGGAGGCAATAATTGTTGTCAGGTAAACAAACAGAATATGTATTTCATAAACTCTTTTGTATTAAAAAATACATCAAAATGAATTAAACCACAAAGCAAAACATAGAAGCATTAGTCTTGGCGCAAGCAAAGAAGTAATGAATTGGCAGTAGAATAAAAGAAGTTTTCCTAAAATAAAGATTCTTCTCATCACTTAAGGTGAGAGTGAGATGCTGCAAAACCTGAACACCATAAAAGTAGCTTCATAACTGTCAGCTTGCAATCAGCTATTTTTTTTCTTTGGTACACTATACACATCCGAAAACACTACTCGTATCATACTGCATTAGGGAGGTATATAGATCATGCTAACTGAAGTAAATAGGAGTGAATGAAGTGGTGGAAAAGAGAAAGGAAGAAAAAAATGAGCAGGAACTAAATACATAAGAACTTTTAGCCATCAACACAGTGGTGCGTCATTACACAGAAAGCACAACAGCTCGATTGTAAGCAGCCACCGCAAAAGTTAGTAGTACACCATCATAGGAAAAAGATCTTGTGCAGAGCTTTATCTCAAAGAGCCTTGTAACCAATTGGAAAGTAAATCAAAATTGACAAATCAAATATGACAATTGAAATTTTTTTCCTTGCGATATAAAAGGGAAAATATCAAGTGGTTGAGTATTCACATGCAGTTATGTAAGAGCTTTTAATAGAGATAAATCATAAATGTCAAATGGTTGAGTATTCTTCTGCAGATATATAAGAGCATTTAGCAGAAGGAGCAAGAAGCATAATGATTGTGTTTGTTGATTTCACCTGTGAGGGTGTGGCAAATCATCCTTAGCTACAGCTGGTGGTATTGATCCAGGCTAGAAAATCCATAATAGTATGGTGAGAAGTATGGTTATATCAGACTACACCTTGTCACAAACACATACGGTCAGCTGAATCGTAAAGGCTAGAGAATAAAGAATCATTTTTCCTTTGCCAACGCAAATTTGTAGTTTGCTCTGAACTTGACATAAGAAAAATATATATGCATGTCCAAGGTACTTTTAGCTTGTTAAATTTAGTGCTTGAAAAATAAGATTTATATCCAAGGTAGAATTATTACATTAGGCAATGCAAATGGTGGAAGCGGAAAAAGAAAATGGAAGGAGGAAGTGGGAAGGAGAAGACGCGCAGCGAAGGGATAAGATTCACCGGTGTACAGAACCGAGAAGGTTCCTATCCGTCTCGTGAGGCCAGCTAACCACCATAGGATATAGATCAAATGGTTGAAATCATTTTCACTGACGTGGATAGCCTAGTTGGCCACAGAGTCCCGCGGCTTTAACGCGTGTGTAATATATATATATATATATATATATATATATATATATATATATATACACACACACACACACACCGCCAGCAGGGGCGTCCGGTCCGCGCCGGCCACTCCACGCTAGTGGGGAATTCCGCTTGCTTGCTGGCTCAGAAAGTGACGCCGCTGGAGTCGCACGAATGAAGGATGATAGCGAAGTTTTCGACCATGTTTCTGCGAGAAAGGGATAGAAATTCAATTCTATGCGAACGAGTCGGCAGTGATTCGTGAGTTGTGTGCGTTTTCGAGCTGTTGCTGTTGCGGCTGGTTGATTCTGTTTCCGGAGACCTGGATTAATCTGCAGGAACATCTGTTCATTTCCATTCTCATGCTTCGATCGGCGAGGCCGGATAAATTAAGCAAGGACGAAGATCACCTGTCATCCGGAAAGGTACCCGCGTGCACGCGTTCCTCGTGCAGCGATTGACGCAAGTGGGAGAGCGGAGTCGGGGCCTACTGCTAATAAGCGGACAATGACAACAGAGCCACGGTCCACGGACGAAACGATCTCGCTCGTCGCAGGCGTACGTTTCACAGGAGCGAGGCCCCGCAGCGCAACCACCGCGTGGCTTTCTTTGTTTTTTTTTTTTGATAGTCCACCGCGTGGTTTTTTTTTTGATAGTACACCACGTGGTTTTCACCGTGCAACCTTTCTTTTTTTTTTTCTTTTTAACCGCCGGCCGGTTGCGCCGAGCGGGGCCCGGCCGATCGAGAGCTGGAAGGTCTCAATTTTTGCGCGCTGTTGCCTGCCGGTGGTGTATACTGTATACTAGTACTCCACTAGTTTGCTTGGGGTCGACGTCGCCATCGCCGTCGCTTTCGGCTCATCGGGTGGATGTGAGGAAAGTTGCGTTGCGCGTGACGAGGCGAATCCTCGGAGCCAGGGACGGACGAACAAGATAACATCCGCCCTCGTCACCTCACCCACCATTGCTGCTGCTGCTAGAACCGTGTCAGCTGATCCATGGATTGAGCAGCAGACCTCATCTCGCTACGAATGTGTGTAAAAAGACCCATCCAATCGAAGGCGCAGAGGCCCAAAGTTTGGTGGTTGCAATGCACAACTGCTCATCCATGATGCGAAGGCAGGCAGAACACGAATGCACCGAGACGATTCTCATTCCGAAGCGTGAAGACATTAAAAACTGCATAACACGGCCCGAATAGCCTAACAGACAGAGCGTGCATAAAGGGGGCACAGTACAAAAGCATATATAGAACAAAACAGTCTCATCTCCAGGCTACTAAGATTATGACTTTAACAAAGTTCGCCAGGCTACCCACTGTTCCAAAAAAACAGCATCAGGAAACCGTATGCAGTCACAAGTCAGGAGATCATCATGGTGTGATACAGACATCTTACTTAAAACTCCGCAAATAACGGACAGTATCTCTCGGCTCCTTTTTCCTGGACAATTACTAAGGATGCGTACGCGTGATTGGCAGGCTTCAGACCTCGGATGCCTTCGGGGAGTTCTCGGGCGTCTTCAGCGGCGCGTCAGGTGCCTTCCTCGCCTTGTGAGCCTCCACCGCACCCTTGAACTCCTCCCTCGTGGCGGTGTCCTTGAACTTCAGAGCGAACGTCGCGAGGCCGCCCTGCGACTCGCCAATGCTGTTCATGCAGGCGAAAGTCACACCCTTCTTGTCCATGTCCTTGAGCGACATGTCGTCATAGAGGCTCGCGTTCAGGACCAACCGGTAATTTCCCTTGGTCCTCATGACGAGCCGGGCTCTCTCATCACCAGATACAGGGACGTTCAGCTTCAGTTCACCTTTTCCTCGTTCTTTCCAGCCCCCATCCAAGTACTCATACAAAGCAGAGTCAGCAGTAAATGCAGCCTTCTCGTTTTCTTCACCAGTTTCAACAGGGCCCTCTGTCATAGCAAATTTCTTGGGTGCCTCTCCTGAAGTAGCGAGCGCTGTGGAGGAACTACCGTTGTTGGTAGCACCAAGGTTAAAAGGGAATGAAGAACCATCAGTCTTCAGCCCAAATAGGGGACCAGCACTTGATCCATCTTTAGACGCCGAGCCAAATGAGAATGATGTGCTTGAAAATCCAGTTCCAGCCAGACCTGTGAAGGCATTTTGACCACTTGACAGATTCTTAAAGGAGAAAAGAGGTGCTGCTGATGAGGACTGCCCTTTGTTATCAGCATCTTTCTGCTCATCAGACAACCCATCCTTGGTCTCTGATTCACCTCCATCTTTCTTCTCAGTATCATCCTTACTGATTTTATCTTCATTTCCAGCTTCATCTGCCCCTTCCTTTTCTGCGGCATTTCCGTCGTTTGTTTTGCCCTCAACTTCAGATGGCACACTGTGACCTTCCTTGGGTTCTCCAACTACTATGTCTCCACCAGATCCATCCTTTGTGTCTACTGCCTTGTCACTGGTTTCAACAGGTTGAGGCAGCGCTTCAGTTGTGGCACCAGAGTCAGTTTTCACAGCTGATTCATCCTTCTGAATCTCAGTTACCTCACCAGAGCCAGCATTCTTGTCCGGCACAGGCGAAGTATCTTTACCACTACCATTGCTGCCCTCATCAGTTTTGACTTCTGAAGGTTGAGGTTCTGTGACAGGGGCACTTGCATGAACACTAGAATCCGTGGGGGTAAATCTGATTGCAGAGAAAGGATTAGAAGAAGGAGCTGACGACGGCTGCTGGCGCCGAACCTTTACAATTCTTCGGGTTGCCATCACTTCCTCAGGAGCTTTCTTAAACGTACCCATCTCTTGCTCTGGTCCGTCATCATCAGGCTCAGGATTATCCTTGTTGATTTGGGTACCTGCCACCCTCTTCCTAGAGCTTGGCGCCTGTTCATCATCCGCCATCTTTCAAAATTGGTAGCACCTGGAAATTTAAACAAGAGAACAAACTGAGAAAACAGTGAAAATGGTTCCATGAGCCACCACGAAATCATAAGAGACCAGCAGAGTACCACAAAGTAAGGTCTATACAACAGCCACAAAGAAAAATTTTTTAGACACTTATATGTTACTCCCTCCGTTCCAAAATGTAAGGTGTTTTGGTTTTTGATTCCTAAGTCAAACTTCTCTAAATTCAAACAAATTCATAGAAAAATGCACCAACACAATATCAAATTAGTTTCATTAAATCCATCATCAAATGTCTTGAAAGAGCATTCATTTGGCAGTATTTGTTAATATATTTTTCTATAAACTTGGTCAAAGTTAGAAAAGTTTGACTTGGGACAAAACTAATACAACTAACATTTTGGAACAGAGGTAGTAATATCCAGATCCTTTTACAACCCTACAACTATATACAAAAGATAATTTAACAAGAACAGGAACATTGCACGGGTGCAAGATATTTGTGAACTCTAATATCATGGTTTTATGTTTGCACCTCTAAGCAAAGAAACGCACTCAAAAGAACAAAAAAAAACACATGTAATGCTACCAAACTATGAAATGATGCAAGCGGGGTAGTCTGCAGACAGCCTGCAGGCCGCCACACTAGCCACAACACTTTTCTGCGGCTTTGCACTGTCCGAGCAGGTCAAACGTGCTCGCCGCACACATCCGTGGGGCTTGACAAGAGAAGAAAAGCCTAGCGGGAGCCCGTAGAAGCAACTTTCAACCGAATTGCTGACATGTGGCAGGAAATTTCAAATTAACTCATTTAGACCAGAGAAATCACAATACAGTGAGACCAAAAAAAACCTGCTGACAGCTTTGACAAGTCAGTAAATTCATTTTTTTATTAGAGCTAGAATAAAAAAACTTAAATTTAAATTGCAACAAGAATTGCATCAAATTAACTAAAAAAGGTGCATTTCTTACATCTAGCGGGTAAACAGACTTAATTGAACTGCATGCTCCAACATGGCGAAGTTGATATAAATAGAACAGAAAAGAGTTGCCTTCGCTTGTCCAACAGCAACAAAACGGCCACCAGATAAAAAAAGATCAAGCTTTTGGACATGTTTGGAAGATCCAAAACTTCAACTGGCTAGTAGGCATGCATATTCAGATTTTCCGAAAGGGATGAACATGTAAAATTTAACTTTACATCAGAACTGGAATCAAAGAAATACAGACTCGTGTGATTATGCAATTCCAACTTACAAGTGATCATTAATTTTGTCCTACGCTATGAATTCCAGAATATAGTTAGTAAATTGATAAATGGTGATGATGCAAGCTAAGATGAACAAACCAATCCCAAGAAGCAACTACACTTTGCAATCAGATACAATTCATAATATGGAGAGGAAAACAGAAAGTTACTTTGACTGCCATATGAATAATCCCACGCTCCACTTTTAATTTTTAAATAACACTAGATCACATACCACTGCATCTACTCTAAGTAAAACATGTATTGCTCTACAATACAATACTATTCAGCAGTCCTGACTAGATCAAACTGAAACTTAACCAATTTGTTACCAAGTAGTAGAACTCTCAAGATTAATATGAGCAGGACACCTGTAAAGAAAAAGTGGGAACAGAACAAAGAAAATGGGAGCAGATCAGGAGGATTAATGTGATCTCACGTACACAATACAGTAAATCAGGTGCCATGTATTAAACATAAACACCTCATACATTTCATAGCAAGTCTGCATATATAGCCAAGTACTAAATAAGCTCAGCTAAACTACTTACAGTTCTACTTTTTCAGAGACCATCATCCAAGACAGAAGACCAGACAAATAAGCGAGTACATCGAAACAAGCACACTGTAACAACACCCTACACCGAGCAACCTAGCTAGCTACTCCATGCTAGCAACAAAATCACAAACACACCCAGCTAAAGCTGAAGTACCTGACGGATTACTAGATAAGGACCTTGTACTAATGCTGATACTACTACGAGATCCTATCACTACCCAGTGACGTACATCGCAGATAAGGAGAGCTGCCGCTCAAGGATGCAGCAAAAAAAAAAAAGAAAACAAAATCGCCGCGGCAACCACAAAATTCAATTAACAAATACAATTCAGATCAAGAAATCTAGCACATGGAGCCACAGATCAACTCATAAACCGACCAACTATGCGGACAAGAGAATGAATCTGAAAGACTGACCTCGCCGGTGAACTCGACAGCCCACTTAGGGTTTGACGGCGGAGGCGGAGGCAGCAGGCAGCGGTGCAGGTGACGGGAAGATAGGCGACACTGGCACCTTCGAGTGCTGCGGCGGTGACGAGGAGAGGGGCGCCGGCGGTGAAGAGGAGAGGCGCGGCGGCGGCGGCGGCGGCGCTCCTCACGGCTCACAGTCGCACGCACGCGACTACGCGAGCAAGCGAGGCAAGACGGAGATTCGTTTGCGGGGGAGAGAGAGAGAGAGCGTTTGCGGGCTTGTGCGAGATTTAGCGGGCCCTGCCGGCCGTCCACTTTCCTTCTTAGCAGGCCAGCCCGCTTCCGCTTCAGCCTGCTGCAATACTAAAGCTTAGCAGGCCTGTCAAGCTGTGAACGCAGCGGCGGGCCTTTGATGAGCCTATTTCCTTTCCGGTTACTCTTGACTGGTTAACAGCAACGGAAAGCCAGGTTGTACATCTCCCGGTATTTCAAGTTAGTAGTAGGGAGTGACTAGGCAACATTCGAGTAAAATTCATTTTTGTCTCCATCAAATCTTGAACCATCAAATTTTTGTCTCCCGGGATTGGCAAGATAGAGATCGATTGCAAACAGAAAAAAAAATCAATTATGACAGACAAGAAATATAAAAATCGATTGAAAACAAGAACTGAAATAATCATTGGAGAGCCGCATTAGCCTTTACTGGCCTTTTGCCGCTGCTCTTCCGATGGATGTCGCCGGCGAGGACGCCGTGGTGCAGAGGCCAGTGGTGGATGATGACACAGAGCCGTCGTCCGCTGATCCCGCAGGAGCAGCTCCGCGTGGAGGCGGCCAAGGATAACGCGGAGCCGTGGGCGGCGGCAGAGCACGATGAGGATGCCGGGGCAGCGCAATTGCCGGACCGGCAGTAAGAGACGGCGGCGGCCGCCGCGGATGATGCCGACTCCGGCGGGTGGAGTATCTCGTCACGAAGAGCTCGTCAGCGCGGGAGGGCGAGGCGCCAGGTTGGTATGAAGCGCCAGAACAGGGGAGGAAGATGCGGTGCTTCTCACCTCGGCAGCGTCTATGGCTGCCTGGAGAGGAGCCGAGCGCGGGCCGGGGCAGCTGCTGCCTCAACAAGCTGGAGAAGAAGAAGCAACACTTGTGGGCCGGATCATATTCCAGAAATCAAAACGGAAGCATGAACAACAATACAGTACACACCAAACATCATCTGCTGATGGAACCAAAAGGATATCGAGTGACGATAGAATAAAAAAACAATAGAAGATGGGCCGGGCTGCATTCGAGTGAAAACAGAAACAACAATACAGCACACACCAAAAATCGATTGATGACTGGGAGAAAAAAAACACTCGAGTGTTGTTTAGGAATTCTGTAGTATTATAGACATATTAAGATAAACTAAGATAAAACTAGGGAATAAGCCCTACCAAGAGGGTACGTGTTAAACTTCATAAGGAATTTTGACTAAGTGGAGGTCACTACTAGATTTACAGAAGTTGCTGAGAGTTAGTTACACTGGTACAAAAAAAATTTATAGTTCCGGTTGGAAAATATATGTTGTGCAGATTTTCCAACAGGAACAGTCGATCCGAAACTAAAAATAAAGTTCGGGTATGCGAACCGGAACTAAAATTTCGCGTCGCCCGTTGAACACCATGGTCGCCGCCGCGTTGGTCTTGTCTTTGGTGCCGAGCTCGCATCCGCCACCAGCTCCATTGGCGACCCGCGCTGCCCCGACGTCCGCCCGTGCCGAGCAGGTCGATCCCACGGCCGATTCGCTTGGACAGTGCCAGAGCAGGCTGATTCGCACGCGGACACTGGCTGGAGAACACTGCCGCCGTTCATTGCCCGAGCTCAAGTGCTGCCGGCCGATTCAAGCTCGTACGCCGCCGATTCGAGCCCGTCCGCGCCGATTCGTCATCCTCCACACGAGGTCCTCCCCCGCTCAAGCCCATCCTCCGCCCCAAGGTCGCCTCCAGATCTCCTCCGCCCACAGCCCCTTTGTCACAAGTTCGTCCGGTCGGAGGTTCTGTGTGCTCGAATTTTATTCGTCACGAGTGGATGCGACGGCAACGGCGATGGCCTACCCTCCCCTGATGCTATGGAATGCTTCAGAAATTCCCGCTACGAGGTGAACGCCCGCCTCCCCCTCAAATCCCATCCCATTCGATAGTTTTGCTCAATACCCGTGGTCTGTCTGGGCGATTTGTGCCAGGAATTTTGGTTTCCGGATGTTTAATTTCTCAGTCATTTTGACCGTATGGAGAGGCTCAGATGCGTTCTTCATCTTCGCAGATCGGACCAGCGTCGACTGGCTCAAAAGGCAAGATCCACGTTGGTGCCTCGGCTCCTCATCGTCACCAGAAGCTGTTGATTTCTTCCGAGGTTTCCCCGCCCACTATGCAAAGTGCCCATCCATACCCTCCTCCATCTGATCCCCTGTGGTTCTACATGATTTCCCATCGAGGCTTGGACTATTTGTGTAGGTAATAGCTCTTTTTAATTTCCATGAGCACAGGAAGGGACATAGATATCAGGCAGGTCGACGCGCGCAGATAGGTGAGGGCAGATCCCTCAGCTCCATTCTACAATCGACCTCATCGGGTGTTTTTTGTTGGAGGCAGTGGTGAGATCGCTAACGGTATGTTTGGTTGGTGGGATGATTGGAAATGAAATGGAGGGGTTTCATTTTTACTGGTATTTGGTTGAGGAACGGTGGAACGGAGCGGCTCCCGCACGGAAATATACCCTGAAGATGCGGAACGAGACGGCTCGATAAAAACGAGCGGACGCGAGCGGTTCCGTTCTCCTTACCAAACGTAGAACGGAGCGGCTCCATTCTCAGAAATTAGAATGGAGCCATTCCATTCAAATTGGCTCCCCGACCAAACGCACCCTCATTCCTCCCTTACCCTGTTCTTTCTTGTAATAGATCGGTCTTACATTGACTAAGATTGTTCAATTAGCTGTCTGTATCCTCTGCGAATCAAAGATCACGTGCACCAAATTGCTCAATTCCTCCAATTCACCCTCCGTCCTCAAATCCCCATAGCCACAGATCCATTCCTCTTCTATCAATCTTTGCTGAGTCAAATTAGTTTGCTTCTTTTTACTATGTACGTCAGCTAGTTATTTCAGTATTCGTGTATTAGTTGAGTTGTTCATCACTTAATTTTGGGTTTGCAATTTTGTTCAGGCTGTAGAATTTGGCGAAATCTTTTGTGACCACATGGGTTATGTTGGGAAGGAAATTATGATCCCATGTATATGGTAAGATTTAACATCATCAGTGTTTTTTCCTCAATTGCTCGCATACTAGTGAGATTCATTTCTTCACGGAGATGATTATGTAGTGCCTTTGTTGCTGCTGGCTGATTATAATTAAATCAGCTGCCACTCAGTGGTTTGTCTTCCACTCTTATTTTTTTATTTTATACATGATACGTCATGGCCTGAAGGTGGGAAGAATATGTGATTGATAATTCATTTGTTGATAAATACATTTAGTGGGATAATTAACATAGATATATACATATACATACAAAGTGCAACAAAGTTTCACATAGCATCTACGTTATATTTACTACTTGAATTAAGATTGTGTCCATCATAGTAGATATTTACTACGTATCGAAAAGTCTGTCTTCAATTTAAGGTCGCCTCTGAAATTACCTAGATATTTTTCGCTTAACTTTTTCTAAACTCTGCGCATGGTCGAGAATGAATAAATATAATTATCGCATAATTTCAAAGAAATGGTGATTAAGGCGGTATGACCAGAATTACCTTTTTAACATGTCGGTCATGCTTTTGTAATCTTCTGGATCTTTCCTCAGTGAGTCCATAACAATCGCTAAGCTTATATCAGGAATTATCACAATTAGTATCCAGTGATTTCTACAAGATTATACAGAGCCACTTCTTGTTAGGGTTAAAAAAAATCCAATTATACAAATGTTAGGGTTAAAAAAATCCAATTATACAAAAGTAAAAGGGTTACACAGTAGAAAATATTAATTAAAATATTATATTCTGCTTGAATTTCTGAATATCAAATGTATCTTTAGGGTTGTCTTTTAGAGTAATGCAATTCATAACCACTGGGTCGATGAAGCCCAAGTGAAAGTACCCTTTATTCCTGCAAGTTTGAATCTCCATTCTACATGATACAAAAGAAACAAGGAATATAGATTGAGGGCATGTAATAAGATTCACTAACTATGTAAATGGAAACTAAATAAAGAACACCACTTACAGAAGCCGGGTACTGATGAAAGAGATGTCGAGGGCATCTTAATGGTACAGTTGGTATAATTCTTTGAAGCTCAACCATATCGTGTCTTTGCCACAAAAGTTATCTTCATCTGTAATCCTTACACCCCATATGATATCGCCATGGGATGACGCCAATGTGTAGCAATCATGTAGCCTATGCAGTTGCGTTGGAAGCTGAGGCACGAGTTGATGGGGAACAAGACTCTTGCCAAACTCATATTTCCATCTAGTAACTCCGGGGTGTAATGCAATTTCTTGTCGCCCTGCAACCTCAGCCGCCGAGAGACTCGAGCTACCTAGAAAATCAATTAGCCCTTGTTGTATTGCTAGTAGCACCACGAGCAGTGGTATTGACTGCTTCTTTTGGCTCCGAGCTGTGGAACATCAGACGACGACCAAACAGATTTCTTCTTCTTGATGACTTGGAAATCGAGCGGTCGTACTCTGAAGGTGGAATAAATTTGATCCTATTTTCTTCGGCCATTCCCATAAAAAAGGCCGACTTGCTTGGATCTATAGGTTTCTTCTTCTATGGCTTTTCGATGCGAAGTGCTCTTTAACCTCTTTTTGACTCTGCTTCTTGCATTCTTCATAAGAAAGATTCCACGGTAGCGTAGGAGCCTCCTTAGCTTTCTTCTTCAGGTGCTGCGGCTTCTTTGGAGGCTCTTTAACCGATGATTGTTTCTTCGGCAGTTGCTTTTGCTTCTTTGCCGACGGAGGATGAGGTGACGGAGGAGAAGACGGCTGCCTAGGAGATGAAGCAGGTGACATTGGACTCATGGTAGGTGCCCTTGAAGGAGAATTTTGTGGTTTAGCTAGCGGAGATGGTGGACTCGTGTTGGGTGCCCTTGGAGGAGGTTGCGGAGATGTTGGCCTTGATGCCTGATCAGTAGTCTTAAGGATGATGTGGCGCTTTTCCCACAGGATCCAACCATGAATGGCCTCTACTAGTGTCGTCTTCCCGTCACCTCCAGGAATGTCGAGCTTGAGCTTGTCATAACCATCAACACCTACTTTGGCATATCCAGCAGGAATCGGTTACCCAATGTAGACGTCTCTTGGTTGGGTTGGCATAGCAGTACCACAGTCAACCGTGAAGATTATGCCCTTGTGTTTACTTTGCAGCACACAAGGTGTCCGTTGAGTGATATCATCCACAGGATAGCGCTGCTGGCCAGTTTCAACTATGGGGAATATTGCGTTGTTGATAGGGAGATCCGTGGAAGCGCAACTGCTTATTCGCTGAGACACATTAGCTTCATTGACATTAGGCACTGGAGCCGGTTGTGATTGCTGCTGCTGGCTCATTGTTATGGCAACTTGTCGTTTCACTTCATTCGCCATTCGTGCATCGTTAGATAACAACTGCTCTTCAAGCCTTCTCAAGCGCGCTTGCTCCTTGTTCTTCCTTCTTTGTTGACTTCTGTAAGAGTCGATGTACTCGTTGAACCCATATTTCCACGGAATCACGCCTTTGCCTTGTGTTCGACTCGGATGTTCTGGATTCCGAAGGGTGTAATCGACTTGGATGTTCTGGATTTTGAAGGGCGTAAGTCAACTCGTCCTTTTCTCTATCAGGCTCGAATATTCCCTCAGCAACTGCTTCTATGGCCTCTTGTAGCTTCTAGGCTGCTTCCTAAATTTTTTGGCCAAAGATGCACGGCCCATTCTCTAGGTCCAAGCTTCCGCCATGAGCATAATACCAGTTCCTTGAACGTTCAGGTCAGTTGATGGTCGCAGGTGTGATACCTCTAGCAAGCAAATCTTGCTGCATCTCGTTCTATTTTCGGGATTGCGATCTTGTAGCCACCTTGCTCTAGAGTGTGGTGATATTTTTTCTTCAATGCATTTTCTTTGTTCCTTTGCACCACTGAATACCAAGCTCCAAACACTTATATGCCATAAATGCATCCTAGTGGTCCTTCTATTTTTCAAGTACTTCTGTAAATGTTGGCGTTTTCCCTTTCTTGTTATAATCCTCCCTTTCTTGATATAATCTTTAACCAAATTCTTCTTGAAGGTCTGAAATTGTGTGGCCATCTTCTTGAAGGTCCATTTGTTAACTAATTCTTCAGACTCTGCTGGAAGTGTGAAATTATTCTTTCATTCACGCCAAAGTTATTTCTTATCTCTTTAAGGGACCACTACACTTTGCTCGTTTGCATTATTGGATTTCCATAACCTAAAGCTGATCGGGATGTGGTCCGCCACATGACGTCCACATTCTCTTATGTATTTCCCTACAGTATTGGCGGGAGTAATGGGTTCGCCATCATGTGCCACTTCTGTGATATTGTATCGCCCTTCCAATTTTTTGGTCGGACCTCGTTTGCCTCTTTTAGGTTTCTCCGATGCCGAGGGCTACAAATAAAAGACATATTATTATTCATGCTCAATAATAGTCATTCTCTATATTGTTTCTCATATATACATATAAAAGATATATATACATTCTCGGTTTGTTGATCAGCACCATCATCGGATTGCTCAATTCAGTGGACATATTAAGGTATATGTTGGTATTGCTGGCATCATCACCAGCTTCTTCTTCTTCGACATGATGATGAGCATCAGCACCGGCTTCTTCTTATGTGACATTACGAGCATCACCACCGGCAATCATGTTCATTAGGAACTGATTAGCATCTCCATCATCTCTCGGGTCCACCTTAACTAGTAACAAAATACAAAATAAAAAATCAAAATTTTCTATTAAATAACACTAAATATCTATAAATTTTCTAAAGATTTATACGTAAGTAACTATAGATTTCAGGGTTAGTTATAAAAAATAACGTTAAGGATCAGCCCTATAAAATTTCTAAGGACTTACACGTAAGTAACTATAGACTTCAAGATTAGTTATAAAAAATAACGCTAAGGATCAACCCTATACAATTTCTAAGGGCTTATAAGTAATTAACAGTAGACTTCAGGGTTAGTTATAAAAAATAACGCTAAGGATCAGCCCTATACAATTTCTTAAAACTTATACTTTAAATTTCTAAAATATATACTAAAGTAAATATACATGAAATTTTCAAAAATTTAATCTAGTCATTGTAATCGCTAGCAATTTTCTACAAATTAATCTAGTCATAATAGCCACGATACAAAATTTCTATAATTTCTACTATTGTGATTTACTATAGACTTTAGGGTCACTTATGTACAATATACAATTTTCTAGAATTTTTCTAGTCAATAAAGTAAATATACAATTTTTTTGAATTTTTTCTAGCCATTAAAATCACTAAGTACTTTATATAATGACACAAACTACAAGTCTACATGTATATATAATAAATTTTTCAAAAAATTCTAAGTAATTAGTAATTGACTTTATCAAAAAAATACTAAGTATTTGACTTCATAAAAAACGCAAACTAATTAACTTTATTAAAAAACTAACAAATATATTTCTGAATGTTCTAGAACAAGCCATATATATGCATTCGATACTTCAATACTAACCAACAAAAAAAATTGAATCTGTTGTTAAATCTTTGTGATTTTGCTCACGAGCCATTTAATTTCTCTAACAAATTAAACCAAATAAAACTAACTAATTAATTGTACTAACAAACTAGCCAATTAAACATCTAAACTAAATAAACATATCTAGTTTCATAATATAAATCTACCATCATACAACTAAACATACAAAATACAAAAATAATTCAAACAACTAAACCTAACACAACGCGCACACGCACACAACACACGTGCATGCACACTCACACAATATTGCGCCGGTTGGCGTTGTACGGTGGAAATGCAAGGACAGGGCGGCGTGTCGCACAGAGATGGTCGCGGGGGTGGCATGTCGCAGGGGCTGCACGGGGCGGACGTAGAGGCGACAGCGACGTTGGCGCGGAGGAGAGACGGCGGCTAAGATCGAGACTGGAGAAGGGAGAAGGGAAGGCGGGGATATACTGGGGGCGTCCTTTAGTCCCGGGTCCAGCCATGGCCTAGGACTAAAAGATATGGATATCACGGCTCCTGATGCAACCACACCTATGGGATAGTAAGGGCAACAAGATCATATAATTAGAGATCAAGCTTACATGCCTAATTCTCAGGTAAATTCATTTCTAGTTGTCCATACATATAGTTCTCATAATTGGATGCTACTAAACCATGATGATGATTTATTTATATTTAGAAATATGAGAGAAGAACCAGCCAAGGGTAAGGGTGCGAGCAGCAAGTTTGCACCTGGAGGAAGATTATACAACAGTCAGTTCGGACCAAGAGGAAGCAAGTTCGGACCATCCTTTCGGACCACGCGTTCGGACCTACATGAAGCGCTAGATTGAAATGACAATAATTCTTCACTCCAAAGGTTGCTTGAGGCCCATGAGTACTTGTTGAAAAGATTTTGAAGTCTATTTTCAGATGGATCCAGCATCATAATCAGATTCATCCGAAGCTGATCATAATCAGCCAAGAACCTCTAGTTTGAACAGAACCCCAACCGTTGGACCTACGGGCCTTATTTTCAATATAGCCCATGAAGGGAGCGTCTTAGGGTTTGGATGGCTCATCCAGGACGTTCTGGTAGCAGCCTTCCCATCCCATAAATAGAAGTAGCAGCCGTCATTTGAGATTTGGATTTTGTGTTGTTGAAAGTTTAGCTATTGCTACTTTTTTGTAAACGCGTGTGCTGATCAGACCATCCGATTTGCTTGATTCAGAACCTCAACTTCGTGTGTATCAAATTTATCCCTTAGGCAAGGTCTGTGTGCTGTTTGCTTGTCCACTTGTTCTTACTTGTTCTTCGATTTGCTTACAGGTTCAAGGTTGTTCTTGGCATAGGAATAACAGCACGTATCGGAGGCGGTGTAACTATCGCTAAAGCGGAACCCATTGTGGTGTTGTAACTGAGCAGCATAAAGGTCTAAAGGTCCCGGGTGGAGCCACAACCTGGGACTAAAGGTCTTTAGTCTCGGGTCGTGGCTGGATCCGGGACTAAAGGGAAATTTTGGCAGGCTACGTACCAATTTCGGCCCACCTTTAGTCCCGGATGGATCTACCACCCGTGACAAATAGTGTCTTGTTCCAGTTTTTGGGTATTTTTATTTTGTTTTATTTATTTTATAAATAGACCGACAGTTGTTAATTGCGTAAAAAGTAATTTATGGGTTAAAAAGATGCCAAACAAGGTATTTGGTTTTGTTTAACTTTGATATACATAAAAAATCTTCAATTTATATTTATGTGTTTTGATCCATGAAATACATAATTTGATACCCATTATATTTTTCGTTTTCATCGTGCAAATATGTATTAGCTAAATTAAATATTTAAAATTATTGCTTTTCAACGGGAAATGAGTTTCCTCACCACATTAACGTTAAAAATAAATTTTGTCATAATATTATTGCCAATAATAAACTTTTTTATGAAATCCATGAGTTTTTACCTTATATTAATCACTATAATAAATCTATAACCCTTTAAAACACACTGTTTGATTTCTTTCTAATGGTCACACAACCTAATATCCCCGGTGAGAAGATCTTGTCTACATCCACGCAAAACTCTTCACCCAACAAACCTACGCTATCTAAATCAACCGTTCAGATTTCTTCCTAATCCCTCTCCTCACTCATCACTCAACTCTCACGGCCCAGATTGTTTGGATCATCCCGCGCCCATCCCTTCCCGGCTGCCCCACCTCCTCGCGGTCCACGCCTGGTCGGCCGCCCGCAACGTCTCCTCTCCCAATCGGCACGCCTCTCCGCTTCCCCGCGCCTGTCCACGCCGCTGCGGCTTCTCGTCTTCCAAACCGACGCGCCTCTCCTCTTCCCGCGCCTCTTGCCCTTCCATCGATGCGCCACCCGTTCATCCAGTGCCGCCTCCCCAAAGCGCTGGCGGTGAGGCCCCCTCGTCCAAGCCTCGTCGACCGCAAACGCCACCGCCGCCGCACCTCCTCCACGCCTCTTCCTCATATCTTCGCGCCTCCCCTTCCTCAAATCTTCGCGCCATCCATCCAGTGTTGCTTGGAGGAGACGATGTAGGCAGCGACGGCGACCGCGGAGGAGAAGGCCGGATCCGCTGCGGAGGCTGCAAATGTCGTGGGCCACCACAGATTCCTTCTCACTCCAAATCCTAGTGCACAAGAAGAGACAGATGAGGTATCGATCTCCAGTCCACTCAGTGCATTCCTCTTCCCTATTCGATCTGCACTTTGGAGTTTTGATTTGTTTGTATGTTCGTTTCAGCTGGGTAGACTGAGCAGCTCTCTCTGAAACGAAGCGGCGTTGGAGGGTGACGAGGTTAGGAGGCTCGACAAGTGGTGCGCGGACGCAATGGCGATGATGTTCGTTTCTGCTCCTGGTAATTTGCTCTATGCATTCTATGTGATCGTCATGTTTGAAGTGACGATTCTATTTGTCTAATTTCGTCCTTCCCAGAAATGTTAGCAATATGTGCAGTTTTGGATTAAGGCATTGCTGGCCCAAGAGATTGAAGACGGAAAAGTGCAGGAGGCAATGCTGAGGGTGTTGGCATCAGTGTGTACGTGGACGAGGCCATGCTGAGGTTTATTCCTGGAGCATGCCTGCACGCGTGCATTCATTCTCGGACTCATGTCTACTGCACATTGCGGATTGTAAGGTAACATGATTGTTTTTTCATCAAAATTCTCCCTATTTTTCTGTTTGTCTCAAAATTGATGTCGTTGATGTGAAGTCTTCAATCTGACAGGAGTCAGGGAGAACAATTGCTAGCACCTGAGGCTGTTCGCAAGTCTTTGGTACTTTTGAAAAATGGCAAGGATCAGAAGGAGCTGCTCCATTTATTGGATAAAACTGCAAAAAGAATATAGGTTGCAAGAACATATGCTGAAAATAGGATACCAGTGTGGTGGGTGGATGATTGCATGGCACAAAAAAAGTGGAAAAATGACTCTCGGTAAGAATAAACTCAGCTTTGCAAAAATAAATGTTTTTAGCATTATTAGTTCACGTGATTGCTTCATACAATCATTTTTCTGTTTTTTCTTTTTAGGCATTGCAGGTATTTTTTTTGCTCAATCAATTATTGCTCCAATTCTTTGCAACATGCTGATCATTGAAATTTGTGGATGCACCTGATCTGTTGTTCGGATGTATAAATTTTGTTAGGAAATTTCTTGTGCCTCCTTTTCAAAGTGGCAGATGAGTTCTTTGTTTTCCCATGCTACCAACCACAAAGCTGGAGTTCTTGACATTTTTGTTTGACTTAACTATATCTGGTGCTTAATGCCTATGGAGTTCTGTTCTTTATTTCATTGAAGATTAACTAGGAAACTGATTAGGCATATTAACTAGGAGAAGCATTTTAATCCCATTATTAATAAGAAGTATCATTTTTCTACTGCTCCCTGAGATGATGCTGCCTCATATCTTCTGTTATTGTCTTGCAGTCATGTTCTTGGCAATTTGGGTGGTGATGGATCTTTGGTTGCTGCTTGGACATGGGTTATGTTGCTGTCATACAATCTGTATGTCTTGTTTTATGCCAAGATTGGTTTTAGAATTAGATGTTAAATATAATTTATGTGGGTATGAGAGGCCACACATCTGATGTGACAGCTCTTTTTTCTATGGCCTTGTAGAATGGAATTTTCATTTTTGTGATATCCGCATAAGCAAAATTTGAAAATTAGGGGTTTAATTATGGTTCAGGATTCTCTCTTTCTTCCCATTTGCAACCAACTGGTATTCATTTCATTGATCGGGTTCAAGCTTCTGAATCTTCTGTACAATGTATTCAGTAAAGTTTCTGTTTTAAAGAGTATAATAATCTGTGGTGAGATATTGGGTCTCATGTTGAGATTTAGGCTCTCTATGGCTGTTTTGAAGAATGGCTAGGTTGTCACCCAGTTGGGCCAAAGATTGCACCCGAGTTACGTAACCTGCATCTTGGAAATCACTGCTTTAGCGTCAATGCCATCAGAACTATGATGCCATGTTAAGTAGTGCTCTTTGGCGTTCTTCGTGCTCATTTTGGTGCTTGCCTTCTTCGGCTCATATATGTGAGGATTCCTGCACTAGCACTGAACATGTTGTACAAAAGCAAAATTTAAGGTTGTTGTAAGTATGTTCTGTAGCACTGAAACTTCCATGCTTCTGAAATTTTGCTGTCGCATGACCTTTTCCTGAGGTGGCTTGCAAGGGTGCCGGTGCTTTATGTAGGTGTGGCTCCTGGAATGGCGAAGGTATGGCTTAAGCATCCTTGAAGTCCACGGTGAGCATAACCAGTTTGGATTGAGATCCCGGATATTTGTGATTTGAGTATGTGCAGCACTGAAAGTTGTGGAAGGCTAAGCAAGAAAGAAGCAGAATGATGCAGAATTCCTCCTCAAGCATTAGATCTCCATGCCAAGCTCCCTTTGCTCTGATATGGCGTCTAGGCACAACATGTTTGCTGAAATGCCTAATAAAAGAGTACAGGTCGGAGCCAGTGATAGCGGGGTCTTTCTGCTTGGAGAGACCAGCCAATTATTTAATATTTTTTTCTTGTGGGAAGATTCAGGGTGTGTAAACTTCAAGAATATTGAATGTAAGGGTCTGTTTAGTTAGTTGCGTGCAAATGCAAAAAAAATTTTGCAAAAAAATCTTACCAATTCGAAGTACTAAATAAAATCTATTTATAAAACTTTTTGCACAGATGGGTTGTAAATCGCGAGACGAATCTAATGATGCTAATTAATCCATGATTAAACAATAATTAGCAGATGGTTACTGTAGCATCACTGTTGCAAAATATGGATTAAGTAGGTTCATTTAGATTCGTCTCGCGATTTACCGACCATCCATGCAAAAAGTTTTATAAATAGACTTCATTTAATCAAATTAGTAAGATTTCTTCAAAAATTTTGCGTTTATATTTTTTTTTTACAGCCTGGGAAGGGCGATGTTGGCCTCACATGGAGTACGGCATTTTGTACAGTGTAAACTTGAAGAAATATATTGTCTTGTGATGGTTTGATTTGCAATATCAATTTTTTTTTGTTGAGAAAACCGGGCTTGTATTTCACAGATATTTCTGATGATTACAACCCAGCACTTACAAAGACACCCTTGAAAGAAAGGAAAATTACATTCAGATCCTTGCAAGTTTCTCCCGCTGTTCCTCGTCGCCGGCGACCAGATCAATCGCGTTGAATCCGACCGCCCTCCCGACGAAGAAGCTTCAAAGATTAAAAACGGCACCAAGAGCAGCACAGCGGCGTAACCGACATGCTTTTTAATCGATGAACGTGCAGGCCTAGCTAGATGACCAGCCGTCATCGCATCGCCGGAGAATAGAGCGCCTGGCGCCACAACCAGCAACGTCCCCAGCTCGCCGGCCATCAGAACACCCCGAAGGGGAAGTAAACCACCAGAAAAGGTGGTAAGCAACAACCAACCCAGCTTCACATGGAGTTGGTAACCGAACCTGATACAGCCGCCGCCGGCGAAGCCAAAGTCACCGGAGATGACGAAGAAGCTCTCACCAAATCTCGATCTGGATCCTTCCTCCTCGCAACCACGACGATACCAGCTGGAGGCGCCGCACAGGTAGACACACCTCCGGTCTGCAGCTTTATTGAAGCCAAGGCTGCATCGGAGGGAAACCTTTCTCACGATGCTCCGGAGACCCGTCCCCGGTGAGAAGCAAAATACCCTAGATTCAGGGGACTCGCGCCTCAACTCGCCAGAGAACCCGTGACGCACGGAGGAAGACACCGCCTCCGACGGAACCACCAGAGAATTCGGGAAGGAGCAAAATCTACCCGACAACCAAAGAAGCATCGCCGGGGATTACAAGCTAGTGGACTTACATATGTAGCTGTACAAAATCCCTCCACCTAGAAGCCGGGCTCCCCTCTCGTCTCCTTCGCCCAAAAGGACGCCAGAGGGGAAGCGAGGTCGCCTGAGAATCGTCTGGAAGCTACCGAGAGGATAAGGACACTTAGCAATGTAGCGTTAGCACGGGCATTATACTAGTAATAAGTGTGTATGTGTGTAAGTGTGAGTGACTGTGCGTTGGAGCGTGAGTGTGCATGTACGTGTTAGTATAAATTTGATGAAATAAATATAGATAATTGAACACTAATCTAAAAAGTTATCTAAAAATTATATTTCAACATGAAAATTAAGTAGCAAGCTGAAAAAATTATAAAACACAACGAACAACGATGAAGTACATGTAATCGAAATATACAATTGTTCATCACATATTTATAAAATAATACATAATGATTCTAATACATTAAAGATCAGCATCTATTGGTACGATAATAGTCTTCCTCTTCCCATATGTCTCTTGATTATGATCACGACGTAAGTATGGAGAGTCCTCACAGCTAACATGATGCATTAATCAGCCTTCACCGCGAAACGAGGAATCTCAACAAACTTATCATAACCCTCCAATTTGTTTGTTTTGTCCTCGACTCCAACGATATTTCTTTTTCCTGAAAGAACTATGTGCCGCTTTAGCTCATCCGTTTACTTGTTTATCCCCTTCTTCGGCTTGGTGGACATATCCTTCACGTAGAAAACCTGAGTGACATCATAGGCTAGGACGAATGTCTTGTCTCTATACCCAAGATTGTTTAGATCCACTATTATCATTCCGTACTGATATTTTGTTAACCCTTCTCCAGTCAACTTCACCCATTGGCACCGAAACAGATGTATCTTCAAAATGGGTGCATAACCCAGTTCCCATATCTCCTCTATGCAACCATAATATGTCTCCTTTTTATTGTTGTTGTCTGTGGCATCCATACGGATAGCGCTATTTTGGTTGGTGCTCTTTTTATTTTGGGCTCTGGTGTAAAATGTGTTCCCATTTATCTCGTACCCTTAGAATGTTAGGATATTCCAAGATTGTCCCCTAGCCAACCACGCCAGCTGTTCTGGTATATCCATATTATGCATTAGATGCTTCCACAACCAACTGGCGAAAGAATATATGTGTCAATGTGTAATCCAGACCTCAGACTTATCTGAGAATTCGGAGCATAGAATCTTCTTACGTTCCTCGATGTACGGATCCACCAAGAAGGATTGTTGAAGAACCGCGTAATGTGCTTTTTTGAAGCTCATTACTATATTAGGATAGTTTGTGTAAAAGTAGTGCTCTAGCAATTTTTCTTTATCTTTTCTTTATCTACTATGAATATTGGGATAAACTAATAATCTACACACCTCTCCTCAAATAGAGGGAGAGTTGGAGCTCTTCGGTAGTTGAATTGGGATAAAATTATTCAAGAATTGCAAAAGTAACTTCCTCTATTAGCTGTTCATTACCAAAAAATCTATTAGGAACTATTAGTGATGCTCCAACCACAAAGTAACAGGGAAGAAAAATAGGTTCAGCAAATCCCCGTCCGTTCAACGTCCGTAGTTCAGACAGGCCTGCTAAGCTTTAGTACTGCAGCAGCTGTTGGAATATTTGGGCCCAATAGTGCAAAGGTCCACTATGTAAATTCAAATAATTCTAATAAAATCTCAAAGGCCCATTAGTGCAAAGGTGTATGGCAACAAGTTAGTCCCACATTGCTAGTGGAGGTGGAGAAAATCTAACTTAAATAGTTGGATGCTCTCCATGCTCTTGCAAGTGTGGGTGAGAGGAAGAAGGAAAAACACGCGCGCGTTCGCTCGCCTCGCTGGGCACGGGCACGGGCACGGGCACGGGCACGGGCTTCGGGTGAAGGACTTGCGCGTGAATGGTCCGCCAAAATCCGGTCCAATCCTTGCGGGAATCCTTTTGCAGATTTGTTTTGCCACTTTGAATCTGTTACGGATTTCACGTGCGGAATTTTTGGGACTCGTAACCGATTTAGTTTTTGGGACGCCAAAAACCCTAGCGGTTCCTTCCTATAAATACTCACGGGTGCTGGCTAGAAACAGAATACAACAGACGACGCACAACACGCCTCGACCTGCCTGCTGCGCCGCCGCGTACGCTACTTCATCCCGTTTGTCGGCGTGCACCGGCGATCGGGAGAGAAGGTCTCCGGAACCTCATCCTCAGCGATCCTGCACCGGGAGAGGGCGAATAAGGTTTTTGGGAAGCGCTCTGCGCGACTGCTCGAACGCTTCCACATTGCCGTCCTCTACGTCCTCGTCGCCACGGCTCGTCTTCCTCCTTGTCAGTGGGGCACGACTCGGCGTCGTCAAGCGCGCGGAGGTGCTAATCGTCGCTGTCGTCTTCTTTACCCGGTTATTCCGGTCAGCCTAGAGACGTACGGTTTTCTGTCCCTAACTGTGTCTTTCATACCTAGTATGATCTGGTTAGAGTTGATCTTGCTGCTGCAATATTTTATCTTTAATCACTTGATCAGCATGTTTACATATGTTCATTTTCTGTGTGCAATTTTCTTCATGGTCATGATTTATCTTCGGATTAATTTAAAACTGAAACTCTTATTTTTTCTATCAATCCAAAAACCTTATTATAGGAATTTCAGTTTCATGGCTGGATTTAGTGATGCTCTGACCCCCGAGAAGTTCTCTGGCGAGCACTTTAAGAGATGGCAAACAAGAGTGATTCTGTGACTCTCTGTCATGAACGTGCTGTGGGTGTCCAAGGGCAAACCTGAGGGGCCTCTTACCCCTGAGCAGAAGAAGGCCTTTACCGAGGCCAACACAATTTTTTGTGGGTGCTGTGATCGGTACACTTGTAGATCGTCTACAGGATATGTACCTTCATCACACAGACGCTAAAAAGATGTGGGATGCCCTGGAGGCCGACTATGGCGGTACAAATGCTGGCGCTGAGTTGTACATCATGGAGCAGTACCATGACTACAAGATGACCGATAGAAAATCTGTAGTCGAGCAGGCTCATGAGATACAGTGCATGGCCAAGGAGCTTGAGCACCTCAAGATCAACCTACCCGACAAGTTTGTGGCTGGTGGTATCATTGACAAGTTGCCTCCTTCATGGAGGGATTTCGCCACTACTCTCAAACACAAGAGGATAGAGATATCAGTGTCTGATCTGATAGCATCTCTTGATGTTGAGAAAAAAGCTCGGGCCAAGGATGAACGATATAAGGCTGCTGAGGGCCAGACTAGTGCCAACATGGTGCATAAGTCTCACGGCAAAGGCAAGGGCAAGGGAAAAAAGACGAAGCCGCAGCCTACCACTACTTTCAAGAAGAAGAAGTTCAAGGAAGGTCAAGACTGTTTTGTGTGTGGATCTACCGATCATTGGGCAAAGAAGTGCGCACACCACAAAGGAAGGAAGCCTTCACCTGAGCAGAAGACTGCGAACACGGTCACCATGGCTGGAGTGGAAACCAGTGGGTATAATTCTTTACCTTCGGTTTTTTCAGTATTTCAATCTACTAGTTGGTGGCTTCATACTGGTGCAAATGTTCATGTGTGTTCTGATACTACCTTATTTTCTTCTTACCAGACCGCTCGAGATTCTACAGTGATGATGGGCAATGGGTCGCATGCTACTGTTCGTGGTGTCGGCACGGTCGATCTGAAACTTACTTCGGGAAAGATCGTGCAGCTGAAGAACGTGCAACATGTCCCTACTATCGGCAAGAATCTAGTTAGTAGCTCCCTTTTATGTAGGGATGGTTTTAAAGTAGTGATTGAGTCCAATAAATTTGTCATGTCTAAGTGTGGATAATTTATCGGTAAAGGCTATGAGTGCGGAGGCTTGTTCCGTTTTTCAATTTTAGATTACTGTAATAAGTTCGTGAACTTAATTTCTGATGGTATAAATGAGAGTGATGCATCTGTTTGGCACTCGCGTTTATGTCATCTGAATTTTGGCTCTATGTTTCAACTTTCCACCATGAGTTTAATTCCGAATTTTTCCATAGTCAAAGGTTCTAAGTGCTATAGTTGTGTGCAATCTAAGCAACCTCGAAAACCTCACAAGGTGGCAGAGAAGAGATATTTGGCACCTGTAGAACTCGTCCATTCAGATATCTGTGAGATGAATAGCATGTTAATAAAAGGTGGAAAAAGATATTTCATGACCTTGATTGACGATGCAAATAGATTTTGCTATGTGTACTTGTTGAAAATAAAAGATGAGGCTCTTAACTGCTTTAAAATCTATAAGGCTGAAGTAGAAACCCAACTTGAGAAAAAGATCAAACGACTTAGGTCCGATTGAGGAGGTGAATATTTCTCTAACGATTTTAACTTATTCTGTGAGGAACACGGCATTATTCATGAGAGGACGCCTCCCTATTCACCCCAATCAAACGGGGTTGCCGAAAGGAAGAATCGCACGTTGTCTGACTTGGTTAACACCATGTTCGACACCGCTGGATTATCTAAGGCATGGTGGGGGGAGACAGTATTGACTGCATATCATGTTCTGAATAGAGTTCCCATGAAGAATAAGAAAAAGATTCCTTACGAGGAGTGGATTGGGAGAAGACCTTCACTCTCTTGCTTGCGCACATGGGGTTATTTGGCCAAGGTGAATGTGCCAATCAACAAGAAGCGCAAGTTGGGAGCTAAAACTGTGGATTGTATCTTTTTGGGTTATGCACATCATAGCATTGCTTATAGATTTCTAGTAGTTAAATCTGAGGTGCCTGATATGCATGTAAATTCACTGTTCGAGTCTCATGATGCTACATTCTTTGAGAATATTTTTCCTATGAAAGACTCGCATGTTATATGTTCATTACCTCTGAATGAAACAGTGAATACAACTCCTAAATTTTTTGAATTTTCTGAGCATGATGAACACACACTTGAATCAAATCATGAGGAGATTCACAGTGATGCTCCTAGGAGGAGGAAGAGGCAAAAGACTGCAAAATCTTTTGGTGATGATTTCACTGTTTGTCTCATAGATGATTCTCCCAAAACAATCACTGAAGCATTCTCATCTCCTGATGTGGATGATTGGAAAGAAGCTATCCGTAGCGAGATGGACTCCATTCTCTCCAATGGAACTTGGGAGCTGGTCGAAAGACCGTATGGTTGCAAACCTGTGGGTTGCAAGTGGGTGTTAAAGAAGAAGTTTAAGCCTGATGGTACTATTGATAAGTACAAGACTCATCTTATGGCTAAGGGTTACACCCAGAAAGAAGGCGAAGATTTCTTTGATACTTATTCACCTATTGCGAGATTGACCACTTTTCGTGTTCTACTCTCCCTGGCTACCTCGTATGGTCTTCTCATCCATCAGATGGATGTTAAGACAGCTTTCCTCAACGGAGAGTTGGAAGAGCAAATCTACATGACACAGCCTGATGGGTTTGTAGTAGAGGGTCATGAGAACAAGGTGTGCAAGTTGTATAAATCTTTGTATGGCTTGAAGCAAGCACCTAAGCAATGGCATGAGAAATTCAACTTGACACTCATATCAGCAGCCTTTTGTGTCAATGAGGCTGATCGATGTGTGTATGACCGCTATGGTGGGGGTCAAGGAGTTATATTATGTTTGTATGTCGATGACATACTGATCTTTGGGACTAGTCTTGATGTAATCAATGAGGTCAAGATATTCTTGTATCAAAACTTTGATATGAAAGATCTTGGTGAGGCTGATGTTATTCTCAACATCAAGCTGATCAAGAGAGAGAATGGGATTACTCTTTTGCAATCCCATTATGTGGAGAAAATGTTGAAACGGTTTGGCTATAAGGA
Source organism: Panicum hallii (assembly GCF_002211085.1). Classification (NCBI taxonomy): domain Eukaryota; kingdom Viridiplantae; phylum Streptophyta; class Magnoliopsida; order Poales; family Poaceae; genus Panicum; species Panicum hallii. The sequence continues at coordinate 23,445,380 of NC_038044.1, forward strand.
TAGCAAATCAAGTCCAACTCCCTATGATTCGAGCTTGATCCTTCGAAAGAACAGAAGAATTGGCAGAGACCAATTGAGATATTCATAGAGGATTGGCTCACTAATGTATCTTGCGAGTGCAACGAGGCCTGACATCTCTTTTGCTGTAAGCAAGTTGAGCCGGTTTACTAGCAATCCAGGAGATGATCATTAGCGTGCACTTGAGCGCGTAATGCACTACTTGGTGGGTACTATGGAATACGGGATTCACTATTCCGGCTTTCCTGCAGTACTAGAAGGATAAAGTGATGCTAATTGGATATCGGATCTAGATGAGTTGTATGCCACTAGTGGATACGTTTTTATTCTTGGCGGTGCTGCTGTTTCATGGAGATCATGCAAACAGACGATCCTGACGAGGTCTACTATGGAGGCAGAAATCACAGCACTAGATACAGCTACAGTGGACGCCGATTGGCTTCGTGAGTATCAGACCCGAGGCCACGGGACTGTGTACATAACGTAGTTTAAACAAGTTTAAGATATTGAGTCTATCTTATCTCTTATTTATCTCGTTTATCTCTTATTTATCCTGTTTAAGTAGGAGATAAAGCTAACCAATACAGAAGGAATCTACTCGAGATATATTCTGGTACGATTCCTTGGCTAGTGTTGGTTAGGATCCTTGTAACCCTGGCCTCTCGGATATATATAAGGGGGGACAAGGACCCTCTCAAAACAAGATCATCAGATCATCCTACACCTAAAGGAATACAAACCACCATACAGGACGTAGGGTATTACACACCTCGCGGCCCGAACCTGTCTAAGTTTTGTGTTCCTTGCACCTTCGAGTTCCTGATCTCGGCGTCTCCTCACCTAAAACTTACCACCTTGGGCATATCCCTCGGTGGGCAGCTGGTAAAACACCGGCAAACTCGATGGCATCTTTCCAATTCATCAGGTCAGTACCTTCTCAGGGTACAATTTTTGTTTTTGGCTCGTGGGTCTGTGTTGCAGATGGCGAGGGCGATTTCCGTCGTTTCCTCGTGGACATGAAGCCGAAAACCCTCGCGGCGTTTTCTCAAAGCGACCTCGACAAGTTCGTCGATGATGTCGACGATTTGTCAATTCGTGGATCCAGGACGAGGATCGAGGAGGAGTCTGCTTCCAGCACGACTTCATCCAGCGCCGCAACAACTTTCCTTGGGTTGGACTTGTTCCAATCTGAGGACTCGCATAGCCGATCACGACTCGGCCAACACGATTTGGCCACTGATCTTCAGGAGGCCAACGGCTCCGAGTCCCTCTCCATATTGGAGGAGGACTTAGATTCTCTACTCCAAAAGCCTGAAGCCACCGTATGTCGGGGGGCTTCGGGTTGTTTTGACGCCAACAGTCTGATGATCACCTCCACTCCGGAGGGGCGCTTCGTGCATTGGAAGGGCATGAGCCTTTTCGATCTACTCGAAGCTGATGATCGACTTGTGGCATACCTCGAGCCTTTGTCTTTCCAGGAGGGTAGGTCGCTGGCCACCGTGGCAGAGGAGTCGACTGAACTGGTCGACGCGAGCTCTGATGAGCTCATCTCTCGCCAGGTGCTAATGGCGGAAGAAGGCGAGGACGATGGCGATTTGCCCATCGCCGAATTTGATGATGTATCTGAAGATGAGGTCACAGCCAACGTCGGCGACGAAAACAATGCCAATCGTGAGGCACGGAGGGCCAGGAACAGAGCTCGCACAATCCGGTGGAGGAGGGTCAACGAGCGCAGGTGATCTATGCAGCGCGAACTTGACCCTGAATTCGCCGCTGTAAGCAAATGGGGCTTCAGGACTCTGGTGGCCAACATCGCTAGGGTTACGGCCATACTCGAGCGCAGTAACGATCCGAATGTGCATCAAGCAGTCCTCTACGTGCAGAGGGTCTGGATCCAGCTGGATCAGCAAAACCCGATGTCTACTGTCAGGGAGGAGCGCGTGGGCGAGAGCCGGAGCCACGCTCACAGCCGAACGGCCGACGGTCGTCCTCGACCTCAGCCCAGCCACAACAATGACAACGCTCGCGGAAGTCAGGCCCCTGGCGGGAGGCAGCAGCCACTTCCAGGGGGTAACCCGCGACAGGCTAATCATCGGACTCCTCCAGAAGACCTGCGCCAGCACATCAATGAAGGCCGCGATGCGCGGTCCATAATCGACTCTAGGCGCAAGGTTCGCGAAGAAGTCGAGATCGAAGGTACTGACTGCAGCGACCGTTTCCCAGCTTTCTCCGCACGGTTCAGCAATTACAAGTACCCTGAGGGCTTCAAGCCGATCGGCATCACCAAGTACGATGGCTACGTTGCTACTCCACGGCCATTGAAGTCGCAGGGGGCTCCAACATCACCAAGGTCATCTACTTCCCGATGGCTTTGGATCCTGCGCCACTCACGTGGCTGGAGAGCCTCAACAACAACTCAATCGACTCCTGGGAGCGGCTCAAGAAAGTCTTCATCGACAACTTTCAGCGGGCGATCACTCGTGTAGGTACTCGTCACGATCTTGCTCGGTGTAAACAGGAACAAAACGAGCTCCTGCGGTCCTACACACGTCGCTTCTTTGACGTTCGCGCTACCATCGCGAACATCTCGGAGGATGACATCATCGACTGCTTCTACAACGGCATCACTGACCCAGGCATCTACCGAGACTTCAGGCGGAACAGGCCAAAAATTGTTGCGGGCCTTTGTGATATGATGCATGACTGGTCCGAACAAGAGGAGAAGATGCGTGAGCGGTTCCCGCAGCGCCAAGATAGCAATCTGAGGCGTCCAAACGACAACCTGAAAGCATCTAGGCCCCCTAAATTGTGTTTTGATAATTAATGACAACTATAAGTGGACTAACTGCTTCATTGAGGTTTATGAGAGTAGGATGGTCCATAGACGAATAGTTGAAAACAAGAAAATGGCGCAACGATCTAAGAAGAGACTCAAAATGGACAGCTCAATGCAAAGGTATAACATAGGGATTTTATTTTTGCTGGTCCAAAGAAGAGTAGAGAAGAACTCGACCGGGTTTTTTAGGCTAAATAGCCGTACTATTAAGAGGGGTCGATGTTCGTTTGCTCGGAAATTTGCTAAGTGCCCTATGATCGAGTCTTTGCATTGCACACCTTGAGAAACATGGCACATGAGAGAAAAGATGCACACATAGCAAGGTTTCCTGCACTTCATGCCTGAACCGGATAGTCCGGTTCATTAGACCGGACAGTCCGGCACCTCCGGACAGTCCGGTTGCGTACATCGGACAGTCCGGTTTATCTCAAGCTTCTGGGACAGAAAGTTTCATCCAACCGGACTGTGCAGTCCTCTATAGCAGACTGTCCGGTTAGGCTGTAACGGCTAGTTCTGACCACGCTATTTTTGCAACAGTTGACCGTTGGGGGAGCTGGCGGACTGTCCGCCAGTAGCTTGCGGACTGTCCGCAAATGTCGCAGAAAACCTATCCACTCCTCCAAACGGCTAGTTTGTGTTGGTAGGCTATATATACTCACCCCTTGACTGCATGAGAGCTCTCTTGGCACTTGAGAAAGACACTAGAACATCCTTGAGCTCTCATTCACTCATCTCTCACTCACCATTGCTTAGTGATTGCATTCTTGTGAGTTAGAGAGTGTTTAGTGCATTGCATCAAAAAGGTTGATCATTGAGGCACTAGTGGGATTCCAAGCAAGCGTCGTTGGCTTGTTACTCTTGGAGGTTACCGCCTCCTGGACGGCTTGGAGATCGTGTGAGCCACCGAGCACTTAAAAGGAGATTGTGAAGGTGCCGTGGCCAAATTTGTGAGAGGTTAAGCTCACCTCGCCGGAGCGGTGAAGAGCATCCTAGTGGAACCAAGGTTTGGAGAGGTTCGTTGATCGATTGGCTCAAGGACTAAGTGAAGACTTGGTAGAGGAGCAATCGAGTTCATTGAATCCACCTCAACGTGGATTAGGGGTGACCGGCAAGTCATCGACACCACGGGATAAATTCTTGTGTCTTGAGAATTGGTTCTTACCTTGCAATTCTTTATCGCATCTTCTCTTGTGCAAGTTTACATTCCTAGATTCTAGCTTTGCTTGACCACCCTAGGTTGCAAACCCAACTTAGCTCAACTTAAGCTAGAAATTTGTATCTCTTGTTGTACTAATTAAATTTCTCCTAAGTGCCTTGTTTTTAGTTAAAACCGTCTATTCACCCCCCTCTAGCCGGTGTCCTTGATCCTATAAGTGGTATCAGAGCCGTGGACTCCGATTTATAAGGATTTAGTCATCCCGGAGTAGGACAAATGGCTCTAGAGGGAAATAATCATGTGGGGAAACCTCCATTCTTTGATGGGAACAATTATGATTATTGGAAGACTAGGATGATGGCTCATCTTCAGGCAATAGGAAGGAAAATATGGAAAATTGTGATTGAAGGTTATGTGATCCTAGATGATAAGAACATGACTAGGCAAGATGTGGAGAATGAGCTATTAAATGATCAAGCTGTAAATGTGTTGTACGATGCTCTTGATGTTGGGGAATTTAACCGAGTCAAAGGACTTGAAAGTGCCCATGGGATATGGGAGAAACTCAAGGAAATTCATGAAGGCTCAAACACCGTCAAAGAGGCAAAATTGTACATCTTCAAGGGCAAGTTTAGTGAGTTTGCTATGAATAAGGATGAAGATGTGCCTACAATGTTCAACCGGTTAAATGATATCGTGAATGAGCTCAAGTGCCTTGGGTTCATTGTTCCGGATGAAGAATTCTCTCAAAAATTCCTAAGATCTCTCCCGGAGAAGTATGACACAATCGTCACATTGCTTGTGAGATCCAGATTGAAGACCATGACACCCACTCAAATATTTGGGGAAGTGATCACTCTTGACTTATTCAAGAAGTCTTGAGTTGAAGCTCAAGCCAATGAACCGGATAAGAAAAGCATTGCACTAAAAGCCAAAGCTTCAAAAGAAGAAAGTGATGATGAAGATGATGAAGAATCGGATGAAGAGATGGCACTCTTTGTAAGGAGGTTTAGAAGAATGATGTCAAAGAGAAAATTCAACAAGAAGGGTCAATCTTCAAAGAAAAACCCCTTTGAAGATAGAAAGTGCTATGAGTGTGGAGAACTCGGGCATATTGCAATTAATTGCCCAAGCAAGAAAAATAAAAATTATGGTAAGAAGAAGATTGAGGACAAGAAGAAGAAATATTTCAAGAAAGAGAAGAATGGACAAGCCTATTTTGTGGAATGGGATTCCGATGAGAGCTCCGATGATGAAGATGACAAGCCATCAAGTGCTCTTGCTGGGATTGCTATCAAAGAAGCTCCATCTCTCTTCTCCAAACATCATTGCCTCATGGCCAAGGGTGAATTTAAGGTAACTAATGATGAAGCTAGTGATGATGAAGAAGACTCACTTTCTTATGATGATCTTGTAAGGATGATTAGTGAGTCCGACGATGTCTTGCGCAAAAAGAGTGACAAAATTGTGGAATGGAAGAGAAAATACTCCTCTCTTCTAAATTCATATGAGGAGCTAATGACTTCTCATGAAAACCTTAAGAAGTCCTATGAGGAGCTCCAAGCTTCGAATGAGGTTCTTAAGGAAAGTAATGAGAAGCTTAAGGAAGCTCATGTCACTCTAGTTGCGCATGAGACCGTCAAGGGCAAAATAGTTTCTTGTGCAAAATGTGATGAATTAAAATATGCTTCATGTTGTCCGAGTACATCTAACTTCTCTTGTAGCACAAGTACTAGTTCTTGCACAAGTGATGCATCTCTTATCTTGGAGAATGAATCTTTGAAGAAGGAAGTTGATTGTTTGTTCAAGGATCTAGCTAAATGGTTTGGTAGCCATGCCAAATTCAACCATTGTTGGACAAGTCAAAAATTCACTCTTAACCGCAATGGTATTGATTATGAGCCCAATAAAGGGAAATCGGCTTTCATCCCTAAGAAAACCATCTTTGAGAAATCTCAAGTCAAATATAATGAGGAAGACAAGATAAAGACTTGCTTTATTTGCAAGAAAGGTGGAAGCCCATCACATGTGCAAGAACAAGAAGACCATATCCTTTGATGCATCCTATGTTCTTAGAAAGAATGCTAATGGGAATGTCTGTGCTAAATTTGTTAGTCTACCTATTAGTGGCACTAAAAGAAAATCAATTTGGGTGCTCAAAGCTTTGGTAACTAACATTCAAGGAACCAAGCAAGTTTGGGTTCCTAAACAAAAGTAATTCATTTTTGTAGGTGGATTATAAAGCCGGTGGAAGACATTGGGTGATTGATAGTGGTTGCACTAATTACATGACCGGTGACAAGAAAATGTTCTCTTAGATCGACTATGGTATTTCCGATTTTGACAACATCACCTTTGGAGATGATAGCAAGGGAGAGGTAAAGTTTTGGGTAACATAACTCTCTCTAATGATCTCACTCTTTCTAATGTTCTACTTGTTGATTCTCTTAACTTCAACCTACTTTCAATTGCTCAATTATGTGATAATGGATTTAGATGTTCTTTTACTAGTAATAAATTTGAGGTTACTTCTCTAGATGGTAAAACCAACATCTTTAAAGGTTTTAGGCATGAAAGCTTATATCTTGTTGATTTTGCTTCTAAGAAAGCAAGCATAACCACATGTTTGTTTTCTAAGTCATCTATGGGTTAGTTATGGCATAGAAGACTAGGACATGTTGGCATGAAACAATTAAATAGGCTTATCAAGCATGATCTTATTGTTGGGTTGAAAGATGTCAAGTTCGATAAGGATAAATTGTGTAGCGCTTGTCAAGTCGGCAAACAAGTCTCTAATTCACATCCATTCAAGAGTAGCATGTCAACCACAAGACCTCTTGAGTTGCTTCATATGGACTTATTTGGACCTACTACTTATAGAAGCATTGGTGGAAATAGTTATTGTCTTGTGGTAGTGGATGACTATTCTAGATATTTGGGTATTCTTTCTTCATGACAAGGCCGATGTTGGTGATATTTTCAAGAGATTTGTCACAAGGGCGGAAAATAAATTTGAGAACAAATTGAAGAAAGTGAGAAGTGACAATGGAAGTGAATTTAAGAATTCAAGAATTGAAAACTTTTGTGATGAGAAGGGTATTAAACATGAATTTTCAACCACATATATACCGGAGCAAAATGGATTGGTTGAGAGGAAAAATAGGACTCTAATTGATATGGTAAGATCAATGCTCTCGGAATATGATGTATCTTATTCTTTTTGGACCGAGGCAATCAATACCGCTTGTCATGCTTCAAATAGACTCTATTGTCATAGGTTCTTCAACAAAACTCACTATGAGCTTCTTATTGGAAGAAAACCCAATATTTCTTATTTTCGGATTTTCGGTTGCAAGTGTTATATATTAAGGAATGGTATCCGGTTATCAAAATTTCAAGGCAAGTGTGATGAAGGATTTCTTCTTGGGTACTCATCTTGTAGCAAAGCTTATAGAGTATATAATAAGACTAAGGGGATTGTTGAAGAAGCTTATGATATTGAGTTTGATGAAACGAATGGCTCTCAAGAAGAAAAAGATAATCTTGAAGATGTTAGAGATGAAGGCTTGGCTAATTCCATGAAGACTATGTCAATTGGAGATATTAGACCAAGACAAGAAGAAGATGAAGATGTTGGTGCATCGTGCTCTCTAAGGGGGAATCCACCCTCTTCAACGAATAATAATGATCAAGATCAACCCTCTAATGATATCGTTCAAGAAAATGTTCCTCAAGATGACTCTCAACTATTGTCACCATCCCCTCCATCTTCATCAACCCAAGAACCAAGTGTACAACCTAGGATTCATCATAATGTTGCAAAAGATCACCCCATTGATCAAATTATGGGTGATATTAGTAAGGGTGTTCAAACTCGATCTCACATTGCTTTCTTTTGTCAACATTATTCTTTTGTTTCTTCTATTGAACCTAACTGTATAGATGAAGCATTACAAGATCCGGATTGGGTGAATGCTATGCATGAAGAACTAAATAACTTTACCCGCAATAAGGTTTGGGAATTGGTTGAGAGGCCCAAGAATTACAATGTTATTGGTACCGAATGGGTCTTTCGTAACAAGCAAAATGAAGATGGAATTGTTGTAAGGAACAAGGCAAGACTAGTGGCTCAAGGATACACTCAAGTCGAAGGTTTGGATTTCGGTGAAACTTTTGCTCCTGTAGCTAGATTAGAAGTTATTAGAATCTTACTTGCTTATGCTTGTTCTTATAACATCAAACTATATCAAATGGATGTCAAAAGTGCTTTCTTAAATAGTAAAATAAATGAGCTAGTTTTTGTAGAACAACCTCCCGGTTTTGAGGATTCTATGATGCCGACCCATGTGTTTGAACTTTCTAAGACTCTCTATGGGTTGAAACAAGCACCTCGTGCTTGGTACGAGAGGCTTAGAAATTTTCTCACTTCTAGGGGCTTCAAAATTGGGAAAGTTGATACAACCTTATTTACTAAGAAGATTGGTCATGATATCTTTATTTGTCAAATATATGTTGATGACATTATCTTTGGTTCTACTAATGAAAGTTTTTGTGAAGAATTTGGAAAGATGATGTCTAGGGAGTTTGAAGTGTCAATGATTGGTGAATTGAGCTTCTTCCTTGGTCTTCAAATCAAACAATTGAAAGATGAGGCTAAACCAAGTATATATTGAAGAAATTTGGTATGGAAGAGGCTAAACCAATTAAAATACCTATGGCAACAAATGGTCATCTTGATCTTGATGAGGGAGGTAAACCGGTAGATCTCAAACTCTATATGTCAATAATTGGTAGTTTGCTTTACCTTACCGCATCTAGGCCCGACATTATGTTTAGTGTTTGCATGTGTGCACGGTTTCAAGCCGCACCTAAAGAATGTAACTTGATGGCCGTAAAGCGAATTATGAGATACTTGAAGTATACTCCTAATATTGGTCTTTGGTATCCGATGGGAGCTCAATTTGAATTGGTTGGTTATTCGGATTCCGATTATGCCGGTTGCAAGATTGATAGAAAGAGCACTTCCGGTGGATGCCAACTCCTTGGTTGTTCTCTTGTTTCATGGTCTTCTAAGAAACAAAACTCCGTGGCTCTCTCTACCGCCGAAGCGGAATATATTTCGGCAGGGAGTTGTTGCGCTCAATTATTATGGATGAAACAAACTCTTCTTGACTATGGCATTAATTTTAAGGATATTCTTTTATTATGTGATAATGAAAGTGCTATCAAGATTGCCAACAATCTTGTACAACACTCAAGAACCAAGCATATTGATATTCGGCATTATTTTCTTAGGGATCATGTTAGCAAGGGAGATATCAAGATTGATGGAATTGGCACTAATGATCAATTGGCCGATATCTTTACCAAGCCGTTGGATGAATCACGCTTTTGCAAGCTTCGCAATGAACTCAATGTCATTGACTTCTTCAATGTGGCTTGAGACATGATACATATTTCACATTCATGCTTTTTACCTTTATGAGTAAACTCATCTTAAAGCATTTCATACATGTCCCATATTCCGTGCATGAGGTCTCAAAATTCTCAAGTTCAAGCTATCTCCTTATGGCCAAATCTTCAACAAATTGGTTATTTGATATCATGGATTCATCATGAACTTTGAATTTTATGGTATTGGAAGATTTTGGATTAACATCAGTAAGTTGGACAAGGAATTTGGACTCTAACTACTCAAACCGGACTGTCCGCCTGTGGTAAACCGGACTGTCCGCGAGATTGGAGTTTCCACACAGAAACTTTCTTCAAACCGGACTGTCCGCCATTGGTAAACCGGACTGTCCGCCTGTTGTTGACCGGACTGTCCGTGAAATTGGAACTTTTCACATAGAAACTTTCTTCAAACCGGACTGTCCGCCGGTTGTCACCGGACTGTCCGATCGGGCCGTTTTTTGCCCTGTAACCCTAGCACCGGGCACATAATACCTCCTCACCTCTTCATTTGTTCCCATCCGCCCAAAATAACCTCTCCTCTCTCTTTTCCTCACCTCACACCACAAGATCCCCTCCTCCAAAAGTCAATTTTTGGCCGGATTCGCGGACCCTCCGCTTCAATCCCCGGACACTCCGCGATCCCCTCGTGTCTTCTCGGTATCCCCTCATCATGTCCTCTCGGTATTGAATCAAATCCCCCTCTATTTCTTTCGGATTTCTCTCTTTTTGCCTAGGGTTTGAATTGGGGGATCTCTCATTCTATCAAACGTTTGGATGTATGCTTTGGGGCACTTGTTAGTTATGTTGAGAGGATTGTTTGCTTATGATTTGAGGATTTTCTCACGGGTAAATTTAGAGATCAGGCTAAGTGATTTGAAGAACCCTAAATGGTGAATCATAAAGTTATGGCTGCTCATACTAGTTATCTATGGTCTCTAATTTGTGAAAACTAATTTTGTGACTGTAGTAGAAGGGTCAAGAAAAGTGCAACAAAAAAGGACAATGCTCACAAGAGGCAATGCGTTCGTGATCCTTCTTCTTCCTCCGAGTCTGAGGATGAGGAATATGTTCCTCCTAGCAATACTCCTGTGGATGATCCTTATGAAGACTATGAAGATGACGGTGAGGATGATGTCCTGATCACTGAGAAAGCTAACACTGCTCCTAGAGTTTTGACTGCTGCAGCTTATTCATCAGAAAGACGCCCGTATCAATATGGTCTTGAGCGAAACACTAACAATCTTTATTTCCACACAAAAGTGCAAGAAGAGGCATTCTTTGGTCATCTTGTGAACAAGACAGTCTTTGCACATCAGACCATTGATCTTCATTATATGTCTTCTCAGCTAGTCATGCGTGACTTGATCCTGATGCTTCAACACATTGGATTAAGAGAGTTTCTTACTCACAGGTGTGATTGGAACAATACCATCATCCGACAGTTCTATGCCACTGTTGAACTTGATTTTGCCAATGAGCGAATTGAATGGATGACTGGAAAGATCAAGTATGAAGCTTCTTTTGCTGATTTCGCCAGAGCCATCAAAATCAACTATCAGTTCATCACAGGTCCTGACATTATCAGCCTACAAGATGACCCTGAAATGAGAGATGATGACATTACAAGCTACTATGAGCCAAATAGAACAGGAATTGATCGTATCTATGGGCGCGTCACAGGTCTTAAGCATTGGCCTGCAGTTTTGAACAAAATTTCTAGGTGCACACTAGTTCCTAAGTGCGGATATCGAGAAAACTTTCTTGGATATTCAAGAAACTTTGTAGATCATGTGCTCAGGGGTGAGAAGATGGATGTTGTGAGGACAATCATGCATCAAATTCAACATAAGAAGAAAAATCTTGAGGTCAACATCTACTTTGCTCCCTATATCATGTCTTTCATTATTCAGGAGACAAATTATGATGGTCCAAGACCAGAAAAGCACACACCCTACAAGCCATTCTCTAATGATAGAGATTTTCTTCAGAGAGCTCTCACTCCCATTAATGAGGTTGATGATCCACATGCTCCATTTAATCCTCATGCCGGTCAACAAGCTCCTGCAGAAGAAGCTGCTCAAGACGTGCCTCCTCCTCCTCCTCAACCTGGTCAACAATTTTGGGAGCCTCCTGCAGGGTACTTTGATCCTTACTTCACTACTCTCCAAAACAATATCAATGCTAGTTTCTCTTCTTATTTTGAGAGTTATGGGGAGTAAGTTAATCAAAGGCTTAACACTATGGACCAAAACTTATATGGCTATGTGGACAATCGCCTGAATACTTTTGGCCAACATATTCACGACACTATGTATAACCCAATCATGACTAGACTTGAGCAGGTGCACACTGGGTTACACACTGACATTGAGGATCTTGATGCTCGGTTTGGTGATATGAATGTGAGTGGCAGTCACAGTGGATCTCATGGTGGTTCTTCCTCTACTTACTCCGATATTGAGGCTCGGCAGCAGCGCATCGAAGAAGACATTCACAACATCAATGCAAGTCTCACGGGTTTCTCGGATCACTTCTATTCTATATTCCCGGCTCTGCCTCCTCTGCCATCATTCTATCCTTTTCATCCATATTTTCCTCCACCTCCTCCACCACAAGACGATTGATTTGGCTCAATTGGTGAAGGCCTCTCTTTTTGGTATTTGATGCCAAAGGGGGAGAAGAAGAGAAAGGAGTGGATGGTCTTAGGGGGAGCTTGCTCTTGGGAGATGAAGACCCTCTTTACCCTTTTGCATTTGCATGCATGAACTATGAACTATTTGTTATTTGGGCTTGTAATACTTATGTGTGTGCTTGAACCTCTTTAAAATCGATTGTGATGAACTAGTTATGCTTAATATTTATTTACTTATCTATCTTTGGATGTGGTTGATGAGGCTAACAAATTTTGCATATTAGATATATATATTCTCTTGCCTCGCTTCCATTTTGTAGGGGAAATTCCGCCAAAATTTTTATATCAAGACATATGTGTGGAATTCAATAAAAATTATATGCACATATGCAGGGGGAGTTTTTTTCTTCTACTCTTAGAATTTTGAAGAAGTCTTACTCTATCTTACAATACTCAAATTGAATATGAGTAAGTCTTTCAAAATTCTTTCTCAAGTCTATCTAATACCTAGTGTATCAAATAGGCTTGAAAAACTCAATTATATCACTCTTTTGCTTAGTTGTCATCAATTACCAAAAAGGTGGAGATTGAAAGCATCTAGGCCCCTAAATTGTGTTTTGATAATTAATGACAACTATAAGTGGACTAACTGCTTCATTGAGGTTTATGAGAGTAGGATGGTCCATAGATGAATAGTTAAAAAGAAGAAAATGGTGCAACAATCTAAGAAGAGACTCAAAATGGACAGCTCAAGGCAAAGGTATAACATAGGGATTTTATTTTTGCTGGTCCAAAGAAGAGTAGAGAAGAACTCGATCAGGTTTTTTAGGCTAAATAGTCGTACTATTAAGAGGGGTCGATGTTCGTTTGCTCGGAAATTTGCTAAGTGCCCTATGATCGAGTCTTTGCATTGCACACCTTGAGAAACATGGCACATGAGAGAAAAGATGCACACATAGCGAGGTTTCCTGCACTTCACGCCTGAACCGGACAGTCTGGTTCGTTAGACCGGACAGTCCGGCACCTCCGGACAGTCTGGTTGTTTACATCGAACAGTCCGGTTTATCTCCAGCTTCTGGGACAGAAAATTTCATCCAACCGGACGGTCCAGTCGTGTATGGCGGACTGTTCGGATAGGCTGTAACGGCTAGTTCTGACCACGCCATTTTTGCAACAGTTGACTATTGGGGGAGCTGGCGGACTGTCCGCCAGTAGCTGGCGGACTGTCCGCAAATGTCGCAGAAAACCTACCCACTCCTCCAAACGGCTAGTTTGTGTTGGTAGGCTATATATACTCACCCCTTGACTGCATGAGAGCTCTCTTGGCACTTGAGAAAGACACTAGAACATCCTTGAGCTCTCATTCACTCATCTCTCACTCACCATTGCTTAGTGATTGCATTCTTGTGAGTTAGAGAGTGTTTAGTGCATTGCAGCAAAGAGGTTAATCATTGAGGCACTAGTGGGATTCCAAGCAAGCGTCGTTGGCTTGTTACTCTTGGAGGTTGCTGCCTCCTAGATGGCTTGGAGATCGTGTGAGCCACCGAGCACTTAAAAGGAGATTGTGAAGGTGCCGTGGCCAAATTTGTGAGAGGTTGAGCTCACCTCGCCGGAGCGGTGAAGAGCGTCCTAGTGGAATTGAGGTTTGGAGAGGTTCGTTGATCGATTGGCTCAAGGACTAAGTGAAGACTTGGTAGAGGAGCAATCGAGTTCATTGAATCCACCTCAACGTGGATTAGGGGTGACCGGCAAGTCATCGACACCACGGGATAAATTCTTGTGTCTTGAGAATTGGTTCTTACCTTGCAATTCTTTATCGCATCTTCTCTTGTGCAAGTTTACATTCCTAAATTCTAGCTTTGCTTGATCACCCTAGGTTGCAAGCTCAACTTAGCTCAACTTAAGCTAGAAATTTATATCTCTTGTTGTACTAATTAAATTTCTCCTAAGTGTCTTGTTTTTAGTTAAAACCGTCTATTCACCCCCCCTCTAGCCGGTGTCCTTGATCCTACACAACCGCAACGACAAAAGCCAGCGGGACTATTCAGGTCCACCCCGAAAACGCAGGCCAGATGATCTCATCACGGTTGTGGACCGTCGTTCGCGAGGTAAGAAGTCGACGACGCAGGAGAAGTTCGAGAAGCTCCTGCAGAAGAAATGCCCGTGGCATCCAGGTGCCAATCACGCAGCCATTGACTGTTACCACCTCCGGAGGACATTCAGCAACTCCGATGGCGGCAAGAAGGCCAAGAAGCCCATGGCCAAAGAACCCGAGGACGATGACCAAGAGGATCAAGGGCGCAACGCGAAGTTCCAGGATGCTTCGAAGACCGTCATCTTCGGGGGCGATGGAGACTGTGGCTCCAGGCGGGACCAGAAGCTGCTTCTCCAGGAGATCATGTCCATCGAGCCGGCGGTACCATGACCACTCCGTTGGTCAGAGGTCCCCATCTCGTTCTCCCGCGACGATCAGTGGACAAGCTTCTCAGAGCCCGATAAGTTCCTCCTGGTCCTGGATCCAGTGGTGGTAGAAGTCAGGCTGACCAAGGTGCTCATCGATGGTGGGAGTGGTCTCGACCTCATCTTTGCCAGCACTCTGAGGAAGATGGGTCTGGATTTCACGGACATGCTGGTTCCGAGCAAGTCCCCTTTCTATGGCATCGTCCCAGGTAACGTTGCGCACCCACTTGGTACGGTAGATCTTCCAGTCACCTTCGGCACGAGGGAGGCACCGAGTTTATTAAATTTGAAGTGGCTAACTCCGAATCTTCTTATCATGCTATACTGGGCCATCCGGCACTTGCCAAATTCATGGCAGTGCCACATTATGTTTATCTGCTTCTCAAGATGACAGGACTAAGTGGAGTTCTCACTCTCCGAGGCGACTTGAAGAAGTCGTATGATTGCAATCAGGAGGCGATCTAATATGCTTTGACTACTCGTGTGCCAGATGCTTCAGGGGAAGTACTCGCGGCCACGCAGCAGCTCTCCCAGTCCGAGCTGGAGATCCCTTTGAGAAAAGCTAGCAAGTCGAGGATCCAATCGACTGACGACGTGGCCCTCAAGTCGATCCAGCTCCAGGAGGGTGACTCATCTAAGACCGCCGTCATTGGCGCGGGCTTAGGTGAAAAATAGGAACTCTCGCTCGTCAGTTTTCTTCAGGCTAATTGAGACATATTCGTGTGGAAACCAGCGGACATGCCAGGGGTGCCCAGGGAACTGATCGAGCATAGTCTGAATGTACACCCACAGGCCGTGCCCAAAAAGCAACGCCTGCGAAGGTTTGCTCACGACAAGCGTGAGACAGTTAAACGGGAAATAGCTAAACTCCTCGTGGCTGGATTCATTAAAGAAGTGATCCACCCAGAGTGGGTAGCTAATCCCGTTCTTGTAAAGAAAAAGAATAATGAATGGAGAATGTGCATTGATTACACCGATCTCAACAAGCATTGCCCGAAGGATCACTTCGGGCTACCGCGCATTGATCAAGTCGTCAATTCGACGGCGGGTTGTGTTCTCCTCTACTTTCTCAATTGTTACTCAGGATATCACCAGATTGTGCTCAAGGAAGAAGATCAAATCAAGACCGCATTCATCACCCCGTACGGAACATATGCTTACAAAACTATGTCTTTCGGGTTGAAAAACGCAGGAGCAACCTACCAGCGTGCGATCCAGATGTGCTTTGCTGATCGGCTGCATCGGAATGTGGAAGCCTACGTGGATGACGTGGTCATCAAGACCAAGAATTCCAACAACTTGATCGCAGACTTGGAAGAGACATTCAGCAGCCTGTGTAGATTTCGGTGGAAGCTCAACCCAACTAAATGTGTTTTCGGAGTACCATCAGGGAAATTGCTCGGGTTCATCATCAGCAACCGGGGAATTGAAGCCAATCTTGTGAAGATCACGGCCATCACTAATATGGAGGCTCCGGCCACAATCAAAGATGTGCAAAAGCTAACATGATGTATGGCAGTCCTGAACAGGTTCATCTCTCGACTTGGGGAGAGAGGACTACCCTTCTTCAAGCTCCTGAAACGCCAAGATAAGTTCCAATGGACGGAGGAGGACGAGCGGACCCTGCAAGACCTGAAACATCACCTTCAGTCTCCGCCGGTCCTTACAGCACCATTGCTAGGGGAATATCTGCTACTCTACATCACGGCAACAACTCATGTTGTCAGCAGTGCTATTGTAGTCGAGCGAGACGAAGAAGGCCATGCATTTTGGAGTGCAGAGGCTTGTATATTTCGTCAGTGAAGTACTCTCCGAATCCAAGGTACGATACCCGGCAGTTCAGAAACTTTTATATGCAATTCTGATTGCATCAAGAAAGTTGCACCATTATTTCGACGAGTACAACATCACTGTGATTACGGATTTCCCTTTGGCGGATATTCTTCATAATCAAGACGCCACGGGGCGTATATCAAAGTGGGCAGTGGAACTGGGGCTTTATCAATCAACTTTAAGCCACGCATTACAATCAAGTCTCAAGCTCTAGTCGATTTTATGGCTGAGTGGAGAGAGAATCAAATTCCAACTCCAGTCGACAAGCCAGAGCATTGGACCATGTACTTTGATGGATCTCTCAAGCTCAACGGCGGTGGCGCTGGAGTCCTATTTATTTCTCCATGAGGCGAACAGTTGAAGTATGTCCTTCAGATCCTTTGGGAGGTATCCAATAATAAAGCCGAGTATGAAGCCTTGCTTCACGGGCTACGTTTGGCGATATCACTAGGGATCAAGCGAACTGCAACAAGGAGACGATGGACGCTTATGTACAAGAAGTGCGCAAGCTGGAAAACAAATTTTCTGGCCTGAAGGTTCATCATGTGCTACGGGAACACAGCATTGGCGCGGACATACTGTCCAAGCTAGGATGCACCAGTGCACAGGTTCCAGCGGGAATTTTCGTCCAGGAGCTGAAACAGCCATCCATTAAGTCCTCACCTCAGGTAACCACTGATGATGGCCTTCAACAGCCTGATCGGGAGGTTATGATGCTTGGGGAGGACTGGAGAGAGGCTTACATCGACTTCATCCAGGATCAAAAACTTCCAGCAGGGGTGGACGCAAGAAGCGCAGAGGCAGCTCGCGTCATGCGCAGAAGCAAGGGTTTCGTCCTGGTCGACAGCAAGCTCTATCGGCGTGGCGCACGATCAGGGGTACTCATGAAGTGCGTCACGAAAGAAGATGGCTACGACATATTGCGGGAGATACATGAGGGTGTTTGCGGCAACCACGCAGCTTCGAGAACGCTGGTGGGAAAAGCATACAAAGCTGGTTTCTGGTGGCCCACTGCAGTGACCGATGCTGAAGACCTCGTGCGGAGATGCCAAAACTGCCAATTCTTTGGAAAGCAATCTCATGTCCCGGCTCACAGTCTCATCACCATACCGCCATCTTGGCCATTTGTTTGCTGGAGCCTAGATATGATTGGACCCTTCACAACAGCGTCAGGCGGTTTCAACCATGTATTGGTGGCTATCGACAAGTTTACCAAGTGGATCGAGTACAAGCCTATAGCCAAGCTCACGCCAGATCGGGTTGTTGATTTCATCTCTGATATCTTGCATCGCTTCGGCTTCCCGAATACCATCATCATGGACTTGGGATCAAACTTTATGGCTAACCAGTTCTGGGAGTTCTGTGAAAATGCATGCATCGAGGTCAAATATGTCTTTGTTGCACACCCAAGGGCCAATGGTCAAGTCGAAAGGGCGAACGGCATGATAATTGAGGATCTCAAGAAAAGACTTTATGATGAAAACAGCAAGAAAGGAGGAAAGTGGATACATGAGTTGCCACATGTCGTCTGGAGGTGCCGGACTCAGTCGTCCAAAGCCACAGGACAAACTCCGTTCTTCCTCATCTACGGCTCTGAAGCTATCTTACTGGCCGACATCACGTGGAAATCCCCACGAGTTGAAATGTACAATGAAGGTGAGGCGGACGAAGCGAGGCAGTTAGAGCTTGATTCTGTTGAAGAGGCTCGCTGCACCGCTCTTGTTCAGTCAGCTCGATACCGGCAGGGGATTCGGCGATATCACGATGACAACGTGAGAGAACGGTCATTCCGCATAGGCGACTTGGTTCTACGTCGCATCCAAGACGAGTCCGGCCTACACAAGCTCAACTCAAGGTGGGAAGGTCCGTTCATCGTCAAGCAGGTTACAAGACCGGGGTCGTATCGACTACAATATCCCGAGGGCCGAGATGTTCCGAACTCTTGGAACATTCAGAACCTGCGCAAGTTCTACCCATGAGAAAATGTTCAGGATAGCTGATCTCTAGGCGCTCAGGTGGTCTTTTTCTTCCGAATCAACTTGGAGGCTACGTGTCACAAGATTTGGATTGTAAATTTCTCTATGAACACATGGAGGCTACGGCCACGTTCATGTTTTAAAAATCAACTTCTTGTCATGAGTTGTAACAGAGGCTACGACCACGTTCATGTCTTATCGACTTCTTGTCATAAGTTGTAACGGTGGCTACGGCCACGTTCATGATACATCGACTTCTTGTCATGAGTTTGACGGAGGCTACGGCCACGTCCATGCTTTGTCGACTTCTTGTCGTCAGTTCGACGGTGGCTACAGCCACGTCCATGCTTTATCGACTTCTCGCCATGACCTTTGATGGTCGTTCGCGATGATGATCGCATCTTTCCCAACAAGATCGATCCGTTCGATTGGTTTATACCTAACTTGTTGGATGGGCTCGCATAAGGAGCTATGTCGACTACACCCAGAGTCGTTGCACTCGGGAAAATTTCGACTCCTTACTAGAAGCATGGCAGCTACGCGACGATGCTCGCGTTCTTTCCCAACAAATTCGATCCGCTTGATTGGTTTCTACCTAACTTGTTGGACGCGCGCTCATGAGGAGCGATTTTGACTACACCCAGATCGCTGCACTCGGGGTAGCTTTATTTCTCCCTGCTGTATGTACGGCAATCCTGCGATGATGCTCGCGTTCTTTCCTAACTAGTTAGGCCCACGCGATCGGGTTGTATCTAACTTGTGGGATAGTTTCCTACTCGGAGCTATGGCTACTTCCAGGGTCGCTGCACCCGGGGTAGTGTCTACTACTTAGCCTTCAAGCCTGGATGACAATTCAGCTAAGCCACAAACAAGTAGAGACATCAAATAAAATATATACACAAGGAAACAAGTACTTGTCTTTACATCCTACTCTTGCAGTACATTTTCTACTATCTGTTCTGCTACAGGTCGGGCCAGGTCGGGCTTCTTGGAGGTACTCGGTGAATTGGTCTTTGGTGCATTCTGCAGCCACTCCATGAGCAAATGTCTCTAGTTGAGCCTCCGGCACAAAGGATTTCACGAAGGCGAGGGCGTGGCTGACACACACGACCGGGGCTTCTGAGAGGAACTTGACGACCTTCTACGGCGCTCCGTGAAGTTGCTCCAGCAAGGGCCGCTCGCCTGCTTCGCCTTCTTCTGGCAGATCCACCATGTCCACCAGCTCCTGGGCGGCCCCCCTGAGGTCCTCCAGCTCCTTTTGCCACCGCTCGTCCTTCTCGCTCAGCGTCTTGATCTGCTGAAGGCTGCCGACGAATTGTTGTTCGGTGTCGGCGATGACCTTCTGCAGCCTCTCAACGTCATCTGTATGGCGATACAGCATATTCTTTACGTCAGTAAGCAGCTCTTCCTTATATGTTAAGATTTTCCTAAGCTCTACGGTGAAGATGTTTTCAGAATTCAAGACAAATTGCTAAGTGGAAGTACTCGAGGGAAGAAAGGGCTTGCCTTGGTGCGCTTTCTTTTGTTCTTCGAGCTGCTCCTGGTGTGCCTTCTTTTCTCACTCGAGTTGTTCCCGGAGCTCGGAGTTGTCCCTTTCGAGATTCCGCAGATCGTTCTTAAGGAGCCATGTCTCCCGAGTCCGCTCTGCCTTCAGCTCGTCGAGTTCTCTCCTGAGATAGATGTTCTTCATCAGCTCCTCGGATACTCGCTTGTCCTTGGCAGCAAGCTCCTGGTGACCACTCACAACGGTTCTCAGCTTCTCGGATTTCTTCTGTGAGTGCGTGATCATGTTCTGCATAGAGGGGGAGATTAAGACAAGACATTCGACAATGCATACAGGCAGAGGAGTTGTCATGTCTTACCATGGCATAATTGTACAACTCCTTGTAGGCCCTCATGAAGGTTTTTATGTTACTGGCCGTCAGCATTGGGTCATCCACTAGATCTGTGGTGATGACGTTCTAGTACCCGGGCCCGGCCATCAGCAGCTCTCCAGGACTCGAGGTCCCTGCAGCTTCTTCAGAAGGTGGTTGCTGGGCACCTGCAAGTCAAGATGCTTTCGGTACATAATGCCTGGGGTATAGGCAGCTAGCCGTGGGCGGTCAGACGCTTACTTGTGCCATCCGCTGGAGCGGCGTCAGGGGCCTCAACCTGTTCCTCACCACCAGCCCCGGCTTCGGCTTGTTGTGGCTCGGGGGGTGGTAGGTCGGGTAGCGTCACGTCTGCCTCGGCGGCTGGCTCCTGGGGCGTGGGCTCCTCTTGGGCTGCTGGCTCGGGGGCTGGAGTAACGGCGGCCGACTTCGGCTTGAGCTTCACGGCGCTTGCAGACCTAATGAAGTCGAGTCATTTATCATACAAGTCGAAAAGAGCAGAATATTTACTATGCAACAAGACGCAAACTTACAGCATAGACTTCTTCATGACAGCCTTCTTCACCCGCATAGCCCGTCGCGGGGTACTCGTCGCCGGCGGCGGGGTCACACCAGCTGATGGCGCGGTGCCCGCCATGGTAATGGTAACAGTTGCAGCGGCTGCTGGATCTGTTCCCATTTCTTGGAGCTCGGGCCTGGGTGGAGAAGCGGGAGGACTGCAAATGGAAAATGTCAGTATGCAACAATATTGATGTATGACAACAAGTCAGCATATTCATACCTGGTGGACTCGACTTCTTGTGCTTTGCGTTTGCGCACAACCCGGTGACCCTGCGGGACTGAAGGCAGAGTGTCGATCAACTCCACAGATGGTCCGGGGGAGTTGCCTCTACTTGCCTCCCCCTCGGCTTTCTTCTCCTCCAGGGGGCTTCCGCCTTCTGTGGACTCGCTGCCGGGCAGAGCCTCGGCTACTCGAGCCCTCTTGGCTTCGGTTGCGGCGCTGGGGAGGAGGTGGTCCGGCCGAGAGATGTCAGGTTGTGGCGGGTAGCTCCGGTACAGCTCTGTGTGCCCCTGCAGAAGGTTTTCAGTTAGCAACGACAGAACAGAGTTTGTTTCCAACAAAAAGTAGTCGAATACTCACCGATCTTGGAGGACTTCGCGCGGAAAACAATCCTGGGATGTAGGGGATGGCGTTCATGTCCAACAGCACCTGCTTGACTCGGAGGAGCGCGGCTTCGTCTGACAGCTCCTCTGCGCATATGCGAGACGAATCTTCAGCGCCCGCGTACTTGAATCCAAGACGGTGGCGTTGTTGGATTGGCTGGACTCGGCGTTTGAAGAAGTAAAACATAACAGATGCGCCGGTCACTCCCATCAGCTTATGCGCTGCTATGGTGTCTAGTAGCTCCTCAACTTGATCCATGTCCCCCCTGGAAAGCTCGATATTCCACTCCGGCCTCACAACAGGTGAACTATTTGATTTTTCTGCGAGTTGGGGGGCATGATTTTCGATATAAAACCAATGATTTTTCCACTCGGGAATATTGGAGGGGAATTTATATGCAAGGTACTTGTCGCCGGCTTGTTGTCTCAATTGGATGCCGGCGCCCCCTACAACAGATGGATTCTTGGAGGTGGGTTGTGGTTTGACTCAGAAGAGGAAGCGGAAAAGATCCTAGTGGGGTTCGATTTCGAGAAATGCTTCGCAAAAGTGAATAAAGATGGAAATATGACAAATGGAGTTCGGTTTGAGGTGATGGAGCTCAAGCCCGTAGTAGTAAAGAAGGCCGCGGAAAAAAGAACAAGAGGGGAGGGCCAAACCCCGTTCAGCAAAATAGTAAAATGTGACGATTTCGTCAATATTTTCCATGGGGAAAGGTTCGCGGAATGAGAGGCGCCAATTGACAAGGTTCTTATCTTGAAGCAACCCCTCGGAAACAAGCCTATTAAGATCGTTGAGGGAGCACTTACTGTGTGTCCACTCCCCGGACGGTGGCTGCGCCTCCTTCTTCTTCCCATCCTTCTCCGATTTCTTAGGCGCCATCTCTGGATCCACTCGCCACGAGTTGCTCGGGGGCTGCAGGGAGAGGGGCGGGGAGATCTGGGTGGATTGGGATTTCTTCGAGAGGATGAACGCGGAGTGCGGCTCTATTTGGGGGATTTTGGCGGCTCCTGGCAAATTGCAGATTGGAAGCACAGATTTTACTTGGAGTTACCGCGGGGTTAAATAACCAGTGGTTGGGTGCAGTTTTACTGTTTTGAAGCTGAAGAGTCGTTTGAAGGAATGTTTGGAAGTTGAGGGGCCATTTGATGGGTTGTTTAGATAAAATATTCGATTAATCATTTTTTCAGGGTTAATTGTCCCGAAAAAAGGGTTTTTTCGAATTCCAGATCTAACTTCCATCATTTGTGCCATCATTCCAGTTCTTTATCATATGGACATTTTTACACTGCATGCCACGACTTTTGGATCCTTATTTCCAAACCTGAGAGATTTGGATTCAAGGCTCGGGGGCTGCAGGATACGTGGCATCGACTACTTATTTTTCAAATTTATTTGAATTTATTTGAAAAAGTAAGTAAGGAAGATTCAAGACTAATACGACCCTCAGCCTGATTCTCCGATTCAACCTAAAGCTCTGGGGCTACTCCATATGGAGTGCGATTTTTCAATCGCACACCATATCTAAAATATAATTCGGGGCATGAGCACCTCATAGCTTCGATGCAGCCAAGTGAGTACTCGAAGAAGGACTTCAAGACGGAACTTCAAAGAAGTCGAAGACTACTTCAAAAAGTACTCGATAAGCCTGCAGTACTCAGCTACGAAGAGTTCGGGGGCTTGTCAGACCCGGGGCCACGGGACTGTGTACATAACGTAGTTTAAACAGGTTTAAGAGATTGAGTCCGTCTTATCTCTTATTTATCTCGTTTATCTCTTATTTATCCTGTTTAAGTAGGAAATAAAGCTGACCGATATAGAAGGAATCTACTCGAGATATATTCTGGTATGATTTCTTGGCTAGTGTTGGTTAGGATCCTTGTAACCCTGGCCTCCCGGATATATAAGGGGGGACAGGGACCCTCTCGAAACAAGATCATCAGATCATCCTACACCCAAAGGAATACAAACTACCATACAGGACGTAGGGTATTACGCACCTCGTGGCCCGAACCTGTCTAAGTTTTGTGTTCCTTGCACCTTCGAGTTCCTGATCTCGGCGTCTCCTCACCTAAAACTTACCACCTTGGGCATATCTCTCGGTGGGCAGCCGGTAAAACACCGACAGTGAGCTCTTGATGGACTTACCTATTGTCGAGAAATCATTGCCGGCAATAATGATGAACTGTGACAATCAAACGGTGATTGAAAAGGTAGACAGTTCAAAGGACAATATGAAGTCTTCAAGACATATCAAGAGACGTTTAAAATCAGTCAGAAAAATAAGAAACTCCGGAGTTATCACTGTGGGTTATGTCCACACTGAGAAAAATCTGGCTGATCCGTTCACCAAGGGGCTGTCACGCAATGTGATAGACAATGCATCCAAAGAGATGGGTTTGAGACCCGTATAAGCTATTCCCTAGTGGTAACCCAACCTATGTGATCGGAGATCTCGTGAATTAGGATCTGGGAAGAACAAACTAGAGGTTAGCATGAGAGTAACCTTTTATACTCACTCGAGAAGGATGCAATACTCTCGATTACTGCATGGCATGTTGGCATTGGCCTTAATGTATTCTGTTGGCTTTAATTAGCAAAGACGTTATCCTGCAGAACGTTCTTGAAAGAATACACCTATGTGAGCCCGACTGTTGGACGGTCGCAGTCTGTTAGATTCGGGTGATCTCTATTAAGCTCATGAAGAGACCAGGGAGTACGACCTATATGCTCCAACCGCGAAATAGCCTATTGGAGGTCAAGTATCAGTTTGACTGTAAGTGAAACTCATTTGCACAAAACTTGCAATTCAAAGCTTAGTCCATTGTTCAAGTTGTAAATGAGTGTAACTTGCTGTTCTAGATGGAAGTTCAACTTAACAGTCTCCATTGAAATACTGGTATATCAAATAACAGTGGGTTGAGGCAAAATCATAATGAGACTTTGAGATCTGGTGGGGGATTGTTGGAATATTTGGGCCCAATAGTGCAAAGACCCACTAAGTAAATCCAAATAATTCCAATAAAATCTCAAAGGCCCATTAGTGTAAAGGTGTATGGCAACAAGTTAGTCCCACCTTGCTAGTGGAGGTGGAGGAAATCCAACTTAAATAGTTGGGTGCTCTCCATGCTCTTGCAAGTGTGGGTGAGAGGAAGAAGGAAGACGCGCGCGCTCGCTTGCCTCGCCTCGCCTCGCCGGGCCCGGGCTTCGGGCGAAGGGCACGTAACGCGCTTCGTTTTGCAGATTTGTTTTGCCACTTTGAATCTGTTACGGATTTCACGCGCGGAATTTTTGGGACTCGTAACCGACTTAGTTTTTGGGACGCTAAAAACCCTAGCGGTTCCTTCCTATAAATACGCATGGGTGCCGGCTAGAAACAGGATACAACAGACGACGCACAACACGCCTCGACCTGCCTGCTGCACCGCCGTGCACGCTACTTCATCACGTTCATCGGCATGCACCGGCGATCGGGAGAGCAAGTCTCCGCAACCTTGTCCTCAGCGATCCTGCACCGGGAGAGAGCGAATAAGGTTTTTGGGAAGCGCTCTGCGCGACTGCTCGAACGCTTCCACATCGCTGTCCTCTACGTCCTCGTCGCCACGGCTCGTCTTCCTCCTTGTCAGTGGGGCGCGACTCGGCGTCGTCAAGCGCACGGAGGTGCTGATCGTCGTCGTCGTCTTCTTTACCCGATTATTCCGGTCAGCCTAGAGACGTACGGTTTTCTGTCCCTAACTATATCTTTCATACCTAGTATGATCTGGTATGATCTGGTTAGGGTTGATCTTACTGTTGCAATATTTTATCTTAAATCACTTGATCAGCATGTTTACATATATTCGTTTTCTGTGCGCAATTTTCTTCATGGTCATGATTTATCTTCAAATTAATTTAAAACTGAAACTCTTATTTTTTCTATCAGCAGCAGGCTAAAGAGGAAGTGGACAGGCCTGCTAAGAAGGCAAGTGAACATACCGACCCGGTAATAAATCTTGCACAAGCCTGCAAACGCTACTCTCCCTCCACGACAAACTAATCTCGTCTTGCCTCGTTGCTCGTGTAGTCGCGTGCTTGCGACTTTGAGCTGTGCGGAGCGCCGCCGCCGCTCCTCCCTTTTATCGCTGCCGACGCCCTTATCCTTGTCACCGCCGAAGCACTCGCGAGTGCCAGCGTAGCCTCTGTCTTCCCATCACCTGCACCGCCGCCTTCTGACGTGCCACCGCCAAACCTTAAGTGGGTTGTCGAGTTCATCGATGGGGTCAGTCTTTCGGATTCATTTTCTTCTGCGCATAGTTGGTCGGTTTACGAGTTGATATGTGGCTCCATATGCTATATTTTCTCATCTGAATTGTATTTGTTTCTTGAATTTTGTGGTTGTCGCGGTTTTTGCTGCATTCCTGAGCGGCAGCTCCTCTAATCTGCGATCTTCGTCGCTGGATGGTGATAGGATTCTCTAATGTACAGACACATCCCTGAGGTCGCGTGTCGGATCGACACCGTGTCTAACACCGATAGTCTCCGATATCTATCGAAGATCTAAATATTAAAAATAAATATTTTTATTTTCCGACGCACCGTCGACACCTCGTGGACTCGTCCGGTCGTCCCCGACACGGCCCAGCCCAGTACCCCTCCCTGAATAACCCTACGTGCCCCGGCGATATTTCCTCCCAGAACGGGCACTCGAGCCGCCGCCGCCTCTCCTTTCCACGCGCCGCCGTCGCTTCTGCCCAGATCGACGCAGCGCCGCCGGGAGCCGGCTCGCCGCTCCTCGTTGGATCGCCGCCGGAAGCCCCGCCGCCCCGGGGCGCCGTCCGCCTTCAACGGTGGCTCAGCTTCATGGTTTGTCTCCTCTCCCTCTCGTGCCTTCTCTCTGAAAAATCCATGTTTTATTGGTGCTGCAGTTCCTCCACGTTCACTGTAGGAATCCAGCAATTTCTGTTTCAGGCATCCTAAGTTTCACTTTTCCTCTCTAGAGGCGGAGGGAGGAGCACTCCCAGAGATCGCGCTCCCCGGCCAGCGGCAGGGAGCCGAGGGGCACGCCGCCACGCAAGCGGAGCCCCCCTGAGCGGAGGAAGAGTTCGCCTGCTAGGGCACGGTCCCCACCTGCTAAGCCCAGCGCGTCGCACAGGGACAGGGAGAGGTCACCTCCGAGGGAGAAGGCGAAGGAGCGTGCCAGGTCGCCGCGGTCTCCTGCTAAGGGCAGCCTCTCGCAGAGGGAGAGGTCGCCTCCGAGGGAGAAGGTGAAGGACCAGCGGGTCAGGTCACCAAAACACGCGAGGGAGCAGTCACGATCACCGTCGCCTGCCGGGCGGCGCGGCTCTATGTCGCCATCACCGCGCACCAAGAGGCTGAGGAGAGCCCAGGGCGAGCGGGAGGCTGCGCAGGTGACTGACAGTGATCGCCGCAAGTCCAGCCACAGGGAGGAGCGGGACACTGGGAGACACAGGGAGCCTGATGATGGGAGGGATGCTTCGAGGGACAGGAAGGTGGAGCGGGAGACAGCGCAGGTAACCAATGGTGACCGCCACAAGTCCTCTCACAGGGAAGACAGGGACTCAGGAGGCAAGCACCGTGAGCATGATGAAGGGAGGGATGCATCTAGAGATAGAAAGGCAGAGCGGGAGGATGCCAGAGATAAGAAATCTGATCGAGATGATGGAAAGGATCGTTCAAGGGATAGAAGGGCTGGAAGGGACGATAGGTCTGGTGCTTCAAAGGAGTCATTGTCGAGCCGGGATGATGATAGGCATGATTCAAGAGGTGGAAGACCTGATCGCGATGACTGGAAAGCTGCTTCTTCAAGGGAGCAATGGGTGGACCGTACTGATAAAAGGGATTCAATAAGGGAGAAACTGACGGATCGGGAGGAGAGCAATGGAGGATCAGGAAGGTCATCTATGCGTGGTCGATCAGTGTCTCCAGATGAGCACAGGCATCGGGGCAGGCATGAGTCTCATCCATCACCGAGGGTCTCCAGAAGTGCAGCGCGGACTGAGGTATCTGGTGATATCTGGCCCTTCACTTTATATCTCTCCATTTCTCCGTATGTACTTGCCTTGGTGTTCTTTTGTTGCATGATTGTTTTCCGTTACTACTGGCAAATTTATAGTCTCCCAAATAAGTACAAAGTCTGAAAGTTATTTCCAATGCCATCAACTTTTGATATTAATTGTAGATTGTGAAATTAGTAGTCCTCACTCTCTCACTGCTAATGCAGTATGTTAGTTATATCAATCATACAGAGGCTGGTAAATTGCTATCTGACTGTCATTATGTTTTATTTCAGGATATCAACTCTAGAGGAGGTGAAGCATCCAGGTCAGTGCTCAAAAGTCAACACTAACCTCTCTCATGTTCCCTTAGCACCATAACTCTATCATTTCAATCCTTAATAGAAGCATCATTTGCTGCAGATTTTAATTTTATTTTAGTTTGTAAATGAACAAATGTTTAGTGAAAACAGCTACAGATCTGCAATTTTCATTGCTTAACATTGAGGAGCCAATTTTTTTTTTCTAGTCAGTTATCTTTCCATTCTACAGAAAACAGGCAATGCCAAACACAATCATAATGAAGGCAACATTTTGCAGTTTCTATAGCTGTTTGTTTAGCATTGATAAATCGCTGTCTTTTTTTCAACCTCTCATTACTAAAGTGGGATTGATGGATTTAGCCTTTTTTTGTTATCCTGCTATTAGATAATGTTGTAATGTCGGCTTTCAATCCTGCTGTTGATAGCATGTTATTATTACTACAAGAAAGGTTCTTACTTTTATATATGCTTCACATTTGGTAACGGTGAACTCTTCCTGTTTTGGTCAGCAGCGGAGATCCTGATGCTTTGGCAAGAATGAACGCTGCCACAAAAGCTCTTGAAGCAAAAGAAAAGGTGGTGCATGTCCATGACGATATTGTAGATGATGATGAAAGCAATTTATCTATCTGAAGACATTGCAACATTTCCATTTATGTGATGTTTACTGCTTTCGTAAATATTAAATAGTTGCCATTTTCTGCGTACTGTGATTTGAAACCTTTCCCACCCCCCTTGTTTTGCAGCAAAAGCCATCCTTTGAGTTGTCTGGAAAGCTTGCTGAGGAGACCAACAGAGTTGCAGGTGCTTAGCTCTTGTATCTTATAATAATTTATTTATGTGAGCCTAGGTGGGCAATTGTTGTAGTGGTGAAACCATTAATTGGATGCAGCAAATTGTGTGTGCCTGTAGTGCTGTGAGCATACTGCATTGTCCTTGGTGATGACACTTTGTTCCTACTTCAGGTGTAAATCTATTATATTCAGAACCCCCAGAGGCTCGCAAGTCAGAGAATAGATGGAGGCTCTATGTATTTAAGGGTGGACAACCGCTGAATGGTAGTTGTTCTCTCGACTTGTTTACTCCATGTATGAATACCATTTTTGCTTCATGTCATGGTTTCTATTAGTTAACCTATTTTTTCTAAAATAGGTAGAAGGACCATACTCACATTTAGGCATTTAATATCATATGGTGTCATATTTATTTTCCTCGGATGAATCCAGCAGTGGCACTAGCAAAAACTATATCATTTGTTCCAATCATTCACCATTGGTGCATTCATTCTCATTAAATCCATGAATCACATTCACCTACATCTCATGTCTACTGTATCACTTAAGCATGGCAATTATCCACTTGCAGACCTTATAATAATTATAATTTCTTTCCTGAATTTAGGCAAAGGAAAAGTTGGTTTTGGTTGCAATTGGAATGACCATCGCAAAAGAAAGGTGTAAATGTAATATCAATCAGGGACTGAGGCAGTAGGGGGGGGGGCTAGGGGGAGCCCTGGTCCCCACTAATGCTCCGGTAAATCCATCAATTAGAATTAAAATTTTGCATGCAAACAACCTAAACACCACTATCTTAAAGAAACTTGACCATTAGGGGAGAGACCAAGGTTTTGTTCTAAGAAGATCCCATGCTTCGAACCTGGGTCGGAACGTTAGTTTCAACGACTCCTGGAGTTCAACGCTTTAACTGGTCCACCGCGAGAAGCTTGTCTAAACACCACTACCATGCATCACATATTATTAGCAATTTTAGAAAGTTCTTTACACTTGTCAGACCATTTAAATAGGGCACATGCAAACCTGTGGACTTTTGGAGTAATGACATTACAACAACATAAGGTTAAACTAATACAGTTTTGTTTCTCTTCCTGAGAATTAGAAGGGCTCTTTGAAGTACCATGTGCTGTATCTATCAAATACAACTTATTTCATGAATGAATAAAGATTTGCAGTACAGGCTGAGCATCTGTTCACAACAGATATCTCATTAGATTTGGTTTGAATTGGAGTGAATGAACTTGGTTTAGTTTTATTTACTGTTGACCATACCATTGCTAATGTAGTAGAAATTGGTCAAATGACCAACATACCTAAAGGCTGTCAGCAATGTGGATTTGAGCTCCGGTATGCCTCAACCAGCAGTCCAAAGGCGCATTTGTATCTGACCTCTTTTATTCAGTTTCCTGCATGACTTAGGGCCATTTTCTTCCCCATTTTGTGTTGCAGGGTTCTAGGCTTGTTTACCTGAAGCTTAAAATCATGCAAATACAAAACCATATGCAATCAGTTGGCTTGTTGGCTTTCCCAATTTTGTGGAACCCTGCAAAATCATACTAATTAGAACTTACAATTCATGTGTGGAATGCTGAATAAGTGGCATGCTTCTCTTTGTGATCCCATGCATGTTACTGTTTCGCACTTTCTGCACTTGAATGTTTCTTAGGCCCCGTTTGGAATCTTGGAATTGAATTCCATTCTAATAATCATAATTTAGACACAAATCTTCTAAGCTAATATGATTATATACATAATATATTTGTATACTATTGTTGGCTATATGAGGGAGATACTTATGTGCTATATTTCTACTACATAGGAGTGAGCCAAAGAGCGTGCTATAAGTTATGGAATAGAAACATAGCTTGGTGGTGTATAGAATCAATTTCCATCTCCCACCCTATGAATTTAAGATAGGCTTATATCAAAACTTTGGAAAGTGGTGGGATGTCAAATTCTAAGCCAAATAGCCTAGTTTATTAAGTAGATTTCAATTCCTCGAAAATGAGAGGATCCAAACGGCCCCTTATGGTTTTGGATTTAACAGAGCCACTGTATGTTCATCGGATGACCTGCTACCTTTTTGGAAGAGAAAGGAAAGTTGCAGACATCCCCACAGATCATCCCTCCTGCAGCAAGCAGCATGCAGTTCTTCAATATAGGTATGCCTACACTCTTACATTTCTTGAACGACGTAGGGTAGCAGTGTATCATTTCATTGACAAGAAAGACCTCTATTGAAAATTCATATAGGAAAAGTTCATCGTTTTCTTTTCAGACTTGTAGAGAAGGAGCAACCAGATGGCATGATGGCAAAGAAAGTGAGGTAATTACCTATGCTCATTAGTTTTTCTGCATGGTTATCCTATTTTTTTTAATGTTTTATTACTAATCTCTGCTCTTAGATATCTATAATGCCTTCTGTGGTTGCAATGTATTAGCAATGCTTTATCATACTGCCTTGTTTGGCAGGCCTTATCTGATGGATCTTGATAGTACAAATGGGACTTTCATTAATGTAAGTGTTCTAGTCATGTGTGTCAATCTAGTCAGATTGTGGTCATGTTCTGACTCTTCTGTTATGTGAATTTCATTGTTTCTGAATGTGCTTTATTTATACAGGAAAATCGCATTGAACCTCGTCGCTATTATGAACTATTTGAAAAAGATACAATCAAGTTTGGCAATAGTAGGTATGATCATAACCACTGAAGAAGCACAGTATTCGTTTTCTGGTTAATATGTGCATAGATGTCTTTGCTCTCTTCATTTGTCCTCGTTGCATCAAATTCAAGAAAATGGCATATATCTAGATTCTTGAGTATCATGGATAGTAACTTGGTTTCCTATGTGAATTGCTTAGTTTAAACCTTTTCATTCTTCTTTTGGCAGCTTTTCTTTGTTCCCACCTATATTGTATATTTTTAATTCTGACATTTCTCAGGAAACTAATTATTGATAGAAATGCAATTTTTTTCACATTTTGGTTCACAAGTTAAGTAGTAAGAGAAAATGACCATGCCCCCTTCATTTGCCCCATACTTAAGTTTTTTCTCTCTTTAAGTATGTTGTGGGGGGGGGGGGGGCTCGAGAGAGATGTGGAGGCTCATTTGTTTATGAGAACTGCATCAATATAGTTAGGGCACAATATGAAGTTGGTGCAACGATCTCTCTTGAGAATTCTTGAGGCTAAACCAACTTACATATGTTGTTGGAGTATATACAATGTAAGAACTTTGCTGCAGCATGATAGCCGTTATGCTCATGGTGCTTGCTATAGATCGGCTTCAGTTTGCAAATTCAACTTTACGAGTCATTCTAAGGAACATAGGTTCTACTTTGGGAAAACATTATTTATTGGTCTGTACGCACAAGTTTGACCTTTTAACACATTCCGAAAAAAGTTACTACATATTGCTGCCAGATATTTTATCCATGCCAGCTTCCAGAATCATCATGTTAAAATAATCAGTTGGTCTCTTTTTTCCCTGCAGCCGGGAGTACGTTTTACTCCATGAAAATTCAACAGGATGAGGATCAAAATGCCCGAATACATTTATTGTAGGAGAAACTTCAGCAGAAGCATGTGCTGATACTTGTTTTTTGTTTAAACAAAAAGATGGACCGGGGGCTGGTCAGCTGGTATTGCTTTTGGCCTGTGATTTCTTCACAGGTGTGTAGGGCTATCATCATGAAGAGAGCAACCTGTAGCAGATAGCCTTGATCATCTTGTATTCAAGCATGTTTTGTTGTACTGATGGCATTCATATCACTTGGCATCGGAGACAGCTGTTTATGGAGCTGTACTATAGTGATGTTGATCATGGATTCAGTAATTTTAATTGTGCGTGTCTCAGATCTGCTTGCCTTTCCCTATCCTGTGTGCTGCTTGTTCTGTATTACGCTTTGTGCCTGTTGCTTCAGTATATGGTGGGAAGGATCTTAGATGAACTGTCACTTTCACATTGTCTTTTGTGATTCCGAAAATTCACATTTTGTTTTGGATCCTTCATACTCCGTTTCAAATTAGCTCATTTTGGCTTTTCTGGATATATAATATTTCTATATAATTTTTTATGTATATGGATATAACATATATCTAAGTGCATGATTTATATTTTGGAACTGAAAATGACATAATTTGAATTTGGATTGTAGGAGGGAGGAGGTGATTAGCTATGCATCGAGCTCAGGTCACATCCTGTGTAAATTCCATTGTTTTGGAAGCAATTCCCTCCCGAACCCATGTTCTCTGTAGCTCCATATTTCGTTTGTCATCGACTTGATCACTCCCGCTCGTTTGGCTAGGTTCTCATTCAAGAATCCAAGCCGTAGGTGGGCTAATAGGATGAAAAGACGGTCAGGGTGAGGGCACCAAGCCAGGGTGATTGTTTTCCTTCCCTGGCTAATACTCCTGCCGGCCAGGCTGAGAAGATGCAAGAGGCCTTTGTATAGTTGCCATTTCTGCCCAGACATGCTAGCTGTAAAGGTGTTTGGTTACCTGAACTGCACATAACATTTAAGCATATATATGTGTACATACCAAGCAGCTTTTGGTCCCGCGCGCTCACCCATCCTGCACCGCGCGAGCCAGGCTCTCCAGAAACGGTGAAAATTTTGAGCAATTCCTTCGATGCCACAAAAATTGTTGCCTCTCCCTTCAGTGCCATAAAATTTTTGGAAATCCCTTTAGTGCTATAGAAATTTTGATTCATCTCTTCAGTCCCATTTCCGTCACCATTCCGTCAATAGAGTGTTAAATGAGGTGGGAGAAGACCATTTTCCCCCGGACCCACTTGTCGGTGCCCACCTCTGCCTCTGCTCGCCCGACCTGGGGCCCTAGCGCCGCAGCGCACGCGCTCGCTGCCCTGGCACCGCCCGGCCCCGCGCCCGCACCTCGCACAGCACGCCGCCAGCCCTGCGTCGCCCGATCCAGCCGCGGCCACGCTGTACCGTCCCTGCGCCGGCGGCCATGGCCCACCCTCTCCGCACCGTGCACTGCGGGCTGTGATCGGCCCTCCTCACCCCGTGCCACGGCGGCTCGCCATCCTTGGCAGCACCTCACCCGTGCTGCCCCGCGCATGCCGAGAAACGCCACCGTCCACAAGCGTGAGTTCCCCTTCGCTGCCTGCGCGGGCGACCTCGTCGTGTTGTCGCTCGGCGGGAGCGCCGCAGCCTCGCTCCTCCGGTCCCCGCCCTCTAGCCTCCTGGGAGACGGCAGAGGCGGCGCTGACGAAGTGGGGCGTGGAGTCCGTGCTATCTCGCTGAAGGAAGCTGATGGCGCGACAGGCAGAGGGGCTGCCGCCTTCTTCCTCTACGTTCGTGCCTGCGGCGGAGCCAGCCTTGCCGGAGCAGGAGGCGGCGGGTGCCGCGCTGCTGAGGGCCGTCACGGCGGAGGTGAGGTGGGAGGAGTTTGGCGCGGCAGAGAGGGAAGGGGAGGGCCGTCGCAACCGCACGCGGGAGGAGGCGATGGCGGGATACACTGTGGGACGACTGGTGGAGGAGCACTGGAGAGAGGGGAGGGGAGGGGGCAGGGTGAAAGGATCTCAAGATGCCTAGAGGGGGGTGAATAGGCTAATCTAAAATTTAAAAATATTTTGAACACTGTCAGTAACACAGATGTTCGGATACTCCGGATATATGTCCGGATACTTCGGATGTTGTGTGTGGAGTTTCTGGAGATAATATCTGGACTATCTGGGTATGAAACAATCTACACGAAAACAAAGATACTGATGCTGTAATTTAAATCAAGTAAATTTGGAAGACCTAATGGTACCTTTGGAGTGTTTCTCTAAGTTGTCTTGCTCTAGAGACTTGTATAATAGTAGATGTAAGGAGCAAATAATCCTAGAAAGTTAGTCTCACAAGCAAATAACCAATAAAACATATAAGAAGCACAAGAGAGAGATAGAATTTATTTTTCGAAGTTCACTCCCAAAGGAGCTACATCTCTGTTGAGAAAGAATTCAAGCGACGGTGCTCAAGAACCCCTATACTCCTCTCCCAAGGATGAGACCAATGCTTAAACCCATGGTCACTTACAGTGTGTTCCTCCGAGAGGAATGACGATTACAAACTTCTCGTGGTGCTCACAACTTGCTTGAGCACTCACGAGCGACGCCTAGCCGTTTAGGAGCTTGAAGCTTCAAGAGTAAAAAACTTGAATCCACCGGCTAGACGAGAATGATGTGCTCAAGAGATGGAATGGAAGCTCACTAGCACAAATCTTTACTCTTGCAACAATCTCACTTGAATCCTAAAAGAAAATCACTCAAGAATGGAGAAAGGGGGAGTGAGAGAATTCTTCTTTAGCTTCTGGGCGTTTTTAGTCGAAATGAGCGAGAGGGCTGTGAGTGAAGGGGTATGGGGGGTATTTATACTCCCTCTCACAGAAAACTAGCCGTTGGTTAAAGGGTACCCGGATATTCCGGGCATATGTCCGGACATATGGGTCCGGAGACTCCGGACTCAGAGAATTTTACGGACGGGAAACAGTTACCTGAAGACTCCGGGTATATGTCTGGATACTCCGGACGTCTCTGTCCGGACATTCCGTACAAGTGCCCGGACACTCCGGGTTTTGAATTTCACAAGAAGGCTGTTTGTAGTGGTAGGTTTGATTTTCATAGTTTTTGTAGGTTCTCTTGAGCACAAGTACCACGTCAATACATGTAGATCAAAGTCTCTCTTGATAGTACGGCGTTCCTATATTCAATTTCAAAATAAAAATCTAATCTCAAAGTAAATTTAAAACACCGCTTTTCATTTCCTTTTTGAGGGATCATGCTTCGTAATACGCTTTGCTTATTCACCCTTAGCACCTGCACATATGCTTGATAATACGATTAAATATATATATATTTTGTCATCTACACCAAAACCCACTAGGGGTCTGGATATCTTTTACAGAGAGAGAGATTGACTGATTAAGAGGTGGGCACTAACAGGTAGGGTCAAGGGCAAAATGGTCTTTTCCCACCTCAGCTAACACCCAATTGATGGAATGACGACAGAAATAGCACCGAATGGATGAATCAAAAATTTTATGGCACTCA
Organism: Panicum hallii; assembly: GCF_002211085.1. Taxonomy (NCBI): domain Eukaryota; kingdom Viridiplantae; phylum Streptophyta; class Magnoliopsida; order Poales; family Poaceae; genus Panicum; species Panicum hallii. The sequence continues at coordinate 23,480,946 of NC_038044.1, forward strand.
AGGGATTTCCAAAATTTTTATGGCACTCAAGGGATAGGCAACATTCTGTAGCATTCAAGGAATTGGCTCGAAAATTTTCGCATCCTGCGAGCCTGGTTGAGGGGTGCCGATTGGAATTTTTTTGAAACAGGGTTAAAAAGATTAAATTTAAAAAAGGGGTGCCGTTTTGGAAATTTTTAAAAAATGGGTACATCCCGCCCGATCAACGGGCGGGAGGCGTGGGGCCGGACACCTCCCGCCCATCCAACGGGCGGGAGGTGCCAAATCTTTTCCCAGGCCCCTCCCGAGGCCCCTGACGCGGGCGCGGGGGCATCCCGCCCGCCCAACGGGTGGGAGGTCCGGTAACCGTACAGTACAGAGGGGCATCCCGCCCGCCCAACGGGCGGGAGGTTCCCCAGCCCCCTGTATAAGCCCCTACCTGCCCCCAAATTCCCATTTTATTCAGCAAAAATCAGCAAAAAAAGAAAGGGAGGAGAGGAAGAGAGGAGAGGAAGCGGCGAAGCCCTATTCACACGTCGGTTTGGAGGTATATTATAATTACTTGAAAATAACTATAATCTAGGAAATATTTCTTAGAGTAGTTATATTTTGAATAGTTTTAGTATTTTCAATTATTTTTAGAAATATTTCTTAGGGTAGTTATTTTGAATAGTTTTTAGTATTTTCAATTGTTTTTAGAAATATTTCTTAGGGTAGTTATATTTTGAATAGTTTTTAGTATTTTCAATTGTTTTTAGAAATATTTCTTAGGGTAGTTATATTTTGAATAGTTTTTAGTATTTTTAATTGTTTTTAGTATAATTTATATTCTGAATAGTTTAGAATCTGGAAAATATAATCTGGGAATCGCTGAAATTTAGGGTCGTTGTGTATTAATATGTAGTACAACTAGTTTATTAATAATTGACAGATATGTCTTCCGAGAAGGGTACTTTTAGTATATATTACGGAGAAGAAATGTGATTTATGGGCCGAATGGGGTAGATTTAAGTGAATTCAACTATGCGGTCAGAGGAATTACCAGACCGCACGAGAGGACATTTGAATCCCTATGCAACTGGTTAATGAGCGGATTAAGGATTAATTAGGAGACACACACTGTAAGTGTTCAGTGCGTCATAAATCGTACCACTCACGCTTTGATCTGGGAGCTGATGCCACTTGCAAACAACGATGACTGTTTAAGTTATCTGCAAAATGCAAGTCATTGGCAATGGTCACTGGTACTCCTTGTCAGTGTGTACTAGAAGCCTTTGATAAACATCGAAGCTGCTGCGCGGGATGAAGATGTTGATGAAGAAGTTGAGGAAGCCAAACATTGAGGCAGGTGGCACCGCAGCACCTCAATGCGTGGCTGATGAGAGGAGAACATACCCGTATTGTTGAACAGCTGCGAGATGAAGATCGTGAGTTCGATGAAGCAATGAATGCGGATTCATCTGATGATGATGAGGATGTGCTTAAAGAATGGGTGAGCAGCAACTTCAGTCATCTTATCATAGATGAGAGACCGAGCGTGCCTTAGAATTGCAGGGAGAACGAAGTTGTCTAGGGTGCGAGGCACCAGTCAATTGATGAGGTGAAGGAAGCTGTTAAGTGTTGGTCTCTCTCTCTCATGCAAGAGTTCAAAACAGTCGAGTGCAAGACTCATAAGTACGATGTGGTATGTGTGAAGGAGGGCTGTCCGTGGCGGGTGCATGCCTATAAGGGCAAATGGAAAGATTATTGGGAATGCTCAATTGTCACTCAGCACACTTGTCATTTGCCGGGCGTGCAGAAGTTCCATCGCAACCTTACATCACAATTCATTGCAAACGAGATGTACGGGATGATAGTAGCCAACTTGTCATATGAACCAAAGTCTATTATCAGGCGTATTCAGGAGAAGTACAAGTATACCATCTCGTACGGGAAGGCGTGGAGTGCAAAACAGAAGGTGCTAGAGATGAGGTTTGACACGTTCGAGCTGCATATGATAATATTTCTCGATTATTGGCCATCATTTGTTAGAGAAATCCTGAAAGCTATTATGACCTGAAAAGTCTAGATAGAGGACAAGGTCCGCCCTTCATATTGCAGCGGGCCTTTTTCAGCTTGGGTCCATGCATTAACGCATTCCAACACTGCAGCGGTGGAGGGGCAGCAGCTTCACGAGTTGCGCCCTTGTGTTGCAAAGGAGTTGTTGCACCTGGACGACCGCTGGCTTGACAGGTGATACTTTGTATTTTTTTATGGAATGAATGTATTGCTTGTACGACTATTTTGTAACCATGATGCAAAATATACAGGTTACGTGAGGCTGGTTTGCTGCCACTCGCACGTATGCTTCAGGCCGGCGACGACCAAGACGGTGGCGCCAAGAAGCGGATGCAGCTCGACCGCTCTCTACTTGCGGTGTTGGCGGACAGGTGGCGTTCGGAGACGCACACGTTCCACTTTCCGTGTGGGGAGATGGCCCCCATGTTGCAGGACGTGTCGTACCTGCTCGGACTTCCCATTGCGGGTGAAGCCGTTGGCCCGGTTGCCGTGCCACCTACCTGGAGGGCGGAGCTTCAGGAGCGGTTTGCTTCAGTGAACCCGCAATATTTTTTGGTCGTACCTGACACGCCCGGCCCCGCCAAGGGTTGGGTAATACAATATAGGGTACGTATAATTAGTTTTTAATTAATTTAATTGAATCATATGTAACTACCTCTAAGCATTGAAAAAATATATTTCAGGCTCAGAATCTCCACCCTCTGGCTGGACAGTACGAGGTGTCGTGCTGCCTGGAGGCATATCTGTTGTGGTTGTTCAGCTGGGCTCTTTTCTGCAACTCTAGCGGCAACTATGCGGACAAGGTTCTCATCCAGTACGCACGCGCGATTGCGGATGCGGAGCCGGGCCAGGTACCTGGGTGGAGCTGGGGATCAGCAGTGCTTGCTGCCACGTACCGAGGCCTTTGCCAGGCCTGTTTCAAGACGGAGATGACCGCCGTCATCACAGGCTGTCCACTTCTGCTGCAGCTATGGTCGTACGAGCGATTCGCCATAGCACACCTCCTAATCAACGAGGAGCCTTATCCACTCGAGATGTATGGGCTGTGGCACCAGGACAACCCCACGATGGGTTCGCTTTGGACCGATCGACGGGTAAGCTCTTTAATTTACTGTTGTACATTTCTGTATATGCAAAGTACCGACGCAGTTGTGAATTTTGCAGATGAGCTGGGCACATCGGCAGGTCTGAAAAGCATACCCGCAGTTCGTGTCCGAATTTGATCAGTTGTGGCCACAGGATGTCATCTGGACCCCGTACACCGCTGCCTCTGTCCAGACACGTGCACCATACGGGTTGTCCTCCCTATGCACGCGTGACGAGGCGTACTGGCTCACAAAGGCGAACCTAGTGTTCGATATTGTCATGGAGCTGTACTGCGTCGAGCGAGTGATGAGGCAGTTCGGGCGATGACAGCACTTCCCTCTCCTACCCCGAGCGTTCCAGGCTGTGCCGCGCAGCGTACACGAGTAAGTTTCTGATAACTCGTTTTATATTAATTATATAACCGTTATCATGAAATAATATTATCTTCCAAATGTTTGCAACAGATATTCGCGCAGGGGATATCATGCCAACGAAGTCAACTGGGTTGTCAAGCTACAGGAGTACGTAGGAGGGTGGCTAGACGCACCTGACGATGTGTGGGACGAGCCGTAGCCACACACAGAGGCGTCTTACGGCGCATACCTCCGCTGGTACCTCACTTGCATGCGTTCGTACGTCACTCTTTCACGTATTGATGTGCAGAGCATCAGCATCCGCCGACCATCTCGGACACGTATCCCTTGTACTGTGATCAGGGGCAGCGTGACGCAGTATGTCCTTCGCAACTTCAATTATTAAATCTTTTTTTAAAAAAATCGATAACAATATTACTCTGCTTCCCATTACTCATGCAGATCGATCTGATCCACTGCGCGGAGGTCGAAGCTGCATCTGAGATCATGTTGTTTGACCGTGGAGTACGTGTACCGGAGGCACAGTACAAAGAGAGCTTTCGTCGGATTCATGACAACTTGACGCGAGCGTTACGTGCACTGACATGTTGCAGCAGAGACAACATGGGGGCCCACGTGTACACAGCTGGCCCATCGACCTCTGCAGCACCGCACACAGCGTCCAGCGGTACTGCCGCCAGTTCGAGCTGTAAGTCCTTTATAATTGCCATCTCGATCAATTTTGATTTACATGACTAATTTCGTTTGTTTTTATAGTTATGCACTCGACGGTAATGGGGCCTATGCTCCAGGTACGTCTCTCCCGTCGGGTTCGACGCCAGCTGCTCCGTATTCTCAGGGCTATACTCAGCATGCGTGGTCGATGGGAGCTCCTGCACACGGTGGTCTGTTCGGTGTGCCGGACTGGGACGGTGGCTCCGTCAGTTTGTCGGAGTTGGAGGGCGGCGGCGCCGGGCCAGACATCATTGGCCCCTCTCAGACGTATGGCGCTCCACCTCCACAGTCCCAGGATGACCCGTTCACGCCGGCGCCTCCTCCTCCTCGTCCTCACCATGTTCCAGATGCACTTACGTACTCGGAGGGGCACATACGCCGACGGCCTAGGACTAGGGGGAGGACCAAGAGAGCGCGAGGACCGGGACAGGCGGAGTAGATACTTCTGATTTGGTGGACTCTGTATATTTAAACTTTTTTTATCACACTATTTTATTTTTAGTGGCTTGATGTATCGTACTATCGTAATATTTGGATTCTACGTTGCAAAATATTATTGCTTAACCATCTTCATACGAGTTTTAGATACCGTAATCTTCTTCGTAAAATTGAACTAAAATTTTTTATGTATACAAAAGAGTATGGCGAATAAATCTTGTATTTCAAAAAAGTATGAATTTTAAATAGTTTGTAAAATATAAATTCGAACAAAAAATAAGAAAGTGGGCACCTCCGGCCCGTTGGGCGGGCGGGATGCCTTAGGGGCCTCTTCGCGAATAAGAAAAGTTTTTTATTCGCGAAGAGATCCTCGGGAGGGGCTTGGGAAAAGATTTGGCACCTCCTGCCCGTTGGATGGGCGGGAGGTATCCGGCCCCACGACTCCCGCCCGTTGATCGGGCGGGAGGTAGCCATTTTTCGAAAATTTTCAAAACAGCACCTTTTTCGAATTTAAGTTTTTTAACTTTTTTTTTTAAATTCGTGCCGATTGCATCTCACGGGCCTGGTTCAAAGGTTGAACCGGACATCTAATCATGAGCTGGTTGCATCCGGCGGACCAGGCCAGGCCGGATGCACCCAACCGGCTCCTATGCATCTTCCGTGCGATAGAAATCTGTGGTATCGCACGGCCCGATGCAGCCCATCGTAATCGCATCAAATGAAGCGCGGCCCATACAAGCAGGTCAGCAACATCAGCGCAGTTCGCACTTCGCATGGCAGGTCACGCACATGTAGCAGGACAGCAAGTCAGCAGTGTAGGTAGGAAGGCTTACGCATACTTTTTTTTTCATCAAATCAATTTATCATTTTCATCAGAGATGGTGTGATTCTGGTATATTAAAATGTTAATACAGTCAACATTTTAGAAATATAGATTCAACAATCCATCAAATCAAGTTCAACATTCCGAACAAATTAGTTCAACAGTTGACATGAAAAATGTTGAGGTAATATATAAAAAATATTGAATGAGTTCATTTAGACTATTGAATTTTAAAAAATAATATATTATATTCATGCTGAATCTTATTTTATTGGATTAATTCTTAGCAGGACAGTGGTTTAAACAGGTTTACGAGAAAAATAGGTTTCAACCACTAGGACCAACCACAAAGCGACACATGTCCGGCAACCCATCCTCAAACACCGCCGGCTCTCTCCTGGCAGCGGCGCTCCCTCCCGCACATGCAATAAGCAGTTGAATCGGACACGTAGAATGTCTGCACCAATCTCAAACAATCAACAATGGAGGATGAGTAAGTTTTTTTCTTCCGCAAGATATATAGGTTTCCTGCACAACCAATCACGCGTCTAGCGGGCCCGGCCAGTCGTCCACTTGCCTTCTTAGGACAAGTATATTGGCGTTATCTAGTAGACGGTGCCATATATTGTCAGGTAATCTTAAGCCGGCCTACCAGACAACTCCTATAATAGATTATGTGTTTAGTTGTCTCATGATAATTTATGAGTCCTAAATTCATGCATGATCTAAATCAACGTTGTGATCTTTTACATATTTTGACTTTGTAGCTTTTTATGTTACCGTGGTGTTTTTTGAATATGTTTTGACTGTCTCCATCAACGTCAACAATATATATGAGCAGTCTGCGAACTAGGCACTGAATGTGCATTGACTTGTTCAAAAGGTGAAAGTGATGACTTCACTTGGGCTATTTGTGCGACTATGCCTGTGGTGCCTCAAATGGAACATATGGAGTAGAGGCACTAGTATAAAAATAATTACTTGCTTGACATTGGTAACTAATGACGAATTTCTTCAGAAAGAGAGCAATTAGATGAACGTTGAAGGTAACTTAAGACTTGCATCGTCAGTTGAGTTCAAATTTGATCTATGGAAGGTGAACAGCTGGGCACAAAAGTAGGGGCACAGACAACCATGTCCGGGCAGCAGCAACTGAACTTGGAAGCTTGCAGTTTCTACACCGGCAGCGAAGGAGCCTCCTGATGCACTGCCGTCATCTTCGATTGAGGAACCATGCTCGCGGGCTGGGGCGGCGGGGAGAGGGTGGTGGGCACGGGCGTGACGAGAACGGGCGTTGTTTGGGGCAGCGGCCAGGGGAGACATGTGCTCCGCCGTCGTGTAGGTCGCCGTGAGCTGGGTCGTGGGAGAAGGATACTGTGGATTGAGATCGAGGACCTTGCATTGTTCTCATTCATGTACATGGGGAGGCAACATATGAAGAGGCATTAGGAACCAGATGAAATTTTGTTTGGCTTTGCGCCATATAATTGATTTTTCGCGCAGGGAAGATGAGCGGGGAAGAGGATTTGGCGCAGTGAATCCACATAAGAGGAAAAATCAGCCTGCCAAGACGATGATGAGCATACAACCGTGACCGAGTCGTCTCATAGAGCAAAAATATCGTGGATGAGCCAGTTGTTTCATGAAACAACGGCTTTTCTCTCTCCCCTCTCCCTCTCTCCTCCACCTCAGCAAAAATCCTACGTAGCTCTGCATGAGATAACTTATTAGACCGATGATATGGAGCAATGTACCTGCCCTTACCAGGGTAGCCCGCTTCCACTTCAACCTGCTGCGATACTAAATCTTAGCAGGCCTGTCAAGCTGTGAACTGCGGACGCTGAACGGACAGGCCTTTGCTAAGCCTATTTTTCTTCCCCGTTACTTTAAGGGCGGAGCATCTCTAACAATTCCTAATAAATTTTTCCTAATGAACAGCTAATAGGATGTTTCATTGTTTCTTTCACGACTACGAGAAAGTTACTTTTGCAATTCTTCAATAATCTTATCCCAATTCAACTACCGTATTAGAAGAGCTCCAACTCTCCCTCTATTTGAGGAGAGGTGTGTGGATTATTAGCTTGTCCCAATAATTATATTAGAAGAAAGATAAAGAAAAATTGCTAGAGCACTATTTTTATAGAAATTTCCCTAATATAGTAGTTAGATCGAGGAATGGGGATGTGGTGAAAGGCTAACAGCAACGGAACCGATATATGTCCTAGTATTTCACGTTTGTGTTTTTAAACAACTAGGTAGAAGAGTTGCCGATTACATTAAAAAAAATGAAACCTAGACTGGGCAAGTACAACCAAAGGAAAGAAAAACAACATAAACACCGACGGGTTGGATTGAGTCATCAATACGCCGCACAACGCCCTCAAACTTAACAACACATCGGCCTGTTGGATTGAGACATCAACATGTGCCGAGCTGCCTAATCAGATTGGAATATCGACACGAGCCGTATAACCGCCATTGCTCCATAGCTCCTCAACACCAATGCGACACCCGCAACACCACCACCACCACCACCACCACCACCACCAGCAGACTACCATCATCACCACACGAGCAGTGCTGACCACCAAAAAGCCAAGGACACGCCAGTTACAGTAGACAAATTATATTAAGATAAAATTAGGGAATAAGCCAACCAAGAAAGTACCTATTGAACTTCAGAAGAAACTTTGACTAAATGTAGGTAGAAGAATGGGATAAGTTACAAAAGAGCCTAAGCGTGACGACGAGTTGATTTGAAAAATTGAAAAACCCAAAGTTTATCCCTAGACCCCTCTATAGGTTTCACTTTTGGTGGACTTATATGCAGAAGAATGGTTGGTTTCTGTTGACGCTGTTTTTTGACACGTGTTAAGATAAACGGCGAAATGGAGCTAGCGCGCATGATGAAGAAATGAGCCAATTTTATTGATGCCGATGGGCATGGGGCTCCGATTTGGGAGGTACTAGCGTATGCAGTTTGGAGATCGGCCGATGATATCTGTACCGATGTGCTGAGGGAATATTCCAGATGCGATTAGGATTAGGATGACGTGGTCGTAGGACAGTTTGTTTTGCTTTTAGAAAATCTCTTTCTTTTTGCTTAAGATATGTGCCTGCCGTAATCAGCTAGGACTTATTAGTTTAGGGTATAAATATAGGTTGTATGAGACCTGAGGAGATCGGTACACATCCAATAAACAAAGCTTTACAATTCTCTCGCAATTTACTTTCTTTGTCGGTGACTTCGTTATTTTCTCTTTTCGCGAGTTCTTTCGAGTCGATCGAGGACGTCTTACATTCGAGCGACTTGATCTGCTAGTAAGTTTTCGTTCATCGACTAAATCTAAGCTTTAGTTAACTGGTGCATCGCTGTTACTTCGTTTAGATTTGTTCAAATTTATCGAATTACATCTAGGTTTTGACTTTCTGGCGTATCGCTGTTGTCTCATCTAGATTAGTTCATATTTTATCGATATCTGCTAGAATTATAGGTTTTTTCTGTTGTTTTAGCTTTTATCAGATCTACCCGCCTTGAAACACGTGTAATCGGCTGCGAGATCTCTTAATTTTATTAAAATATCATAGAGCCGATTTGGATCTCTTTCAGGTGCTTTCAAGTAGCTTTATTTAAGTTACACATTCGTAGCTTTCATATGTTATACGCTTGCAGTCGGCTATTTGGGCCGATTTGTCGTTTTCTGCGTCGGCTGAAATTCGGCCGATAGGTCGGAGTAGTTCCTTTACACGATCTATATTGCTGTGTGCTTGCAATCGGTCGTCCGAACTGATTTGTCATTTTCCGTATTGGCTAGATTTGGCCGATCGATCCATAGCCTGCCAATTACGCTGCGTGTAATCGGCAAAGCCTGCCGATTACGTTGTGTGAGAGACATTCGGAATACCCAGCCGATAAGCTCTCAAATCTAATTTCTTGTTCTTTTTCTTGTCAATTTACAGGTCAAATTGACTGGCACGCCTTGGTTCGAAGGTTTGCGGTTTGAGCTTGGTGAAGAGTACTCTCAGGCCTGGTGTGTAGATTTTTACGTCAGCACATCTTTTGGCACGCCTGGTGGGACTGAAGAAGCTTCAATATGGCTAAGAACAACAGTGACAAGGATGGTTACATCCCCGTCGATGAGGACAAGCTCAAAGAGGATCTGAAGGCTGAAGTGCAGCAAGCTACAGAAAGATTCAGGAGAGAATGCCTCAAGTCCTTCAGCGCTACGAGGAGTGGTGAAGTCATCAAGAAGTTCGACTTCCCTGCTCTCCAACCCTTGACTGAAGCCCAACATGAGAACAAGATGCTGGATGCGGTGCACCAGGCTGTGAACCATGCGTTTATCAACCATGCACCGGTCACGATGCACACCGGGCACAACGCGGTGGTCAAGACGTTGGGAGAAGGAGCGTTCAAGGGCTACAAAGGGCCATGCTACATGCAGCCTAACCAGATGGGCTTCATCCCCATGGGGTTGACTATGGATCCGTCGGCCTCTGGAACAGGGCAAAGGAGATCAGAATCGGTTTCTGAGCCATTTTAGATGAGTACCACTGGTGTTACACTCCCATCAACATCTCCTGCTACAACCACGACAAATTCACCTGCTCCCATGTATTCAACTACACCGCCGTTGACCTCCACTCTCGGAGCAGTGCCGTTTCCTATAGGATGGGACCCAAATACCGGTTTGGGTATACCCCCGGGATCTTTTGCTTCATCAACCGTGGGACAAGCTAGTCCATCGGCTTCAGTACCGATGGCCAATCAGCAGCACGTATCGGCTTCTCAGCTGATAACGCAGAGTATGTCAGCAACACAGCCGATGGGTCAGAATATGGCATCGACTTCGCAGTCGACACCTCAGCAGCAGATTGTTACGACGCCATACCCTGTCACCCCGACGGAGGTCCTAATATCAAAACTGCCTTATCTGGGTGGAGTAAATTGGGTGTTTCATGACCCGACCATTGGAACAGTGCGGCATGTCAACGTACCGTACGTTCATTCCATTGCCTAGCAGTCAGTTAACCAATCGGCATCACAGCCGATTGCAACAAATGTGATGGTGCTTTACCAACAACCTCCTAACCAGATTGTTCAGCATACACAGTAGGTTGCATCGGCTAATCAGTCGATGAATTTAGCACCGCAACAAATGGTATCGGCAATACAGCCAACAATCCCAGTTTCTCCTCAACAAATGCCGATCGCTAATCAACAGATTGATTGGTCCTCTAATATAGCTGAGGTGATCAGAGAGCAATTTGGTTTAAGGCCAAAGCAGCAATCTGCTATGTACAGGACTCCATATCCACCTGCTTATGATCAGCTCCCGTTCCCTCACAAGTATAAGGTACCAGATTTACTAAATTCTCGGGGCAGGGAGATTTTTCCACAGTCGAGCATGTTAACAGGTTCATCTTGCAAGGTGGAGAAGCAGCGAATCAAGATGCTTTGAAGGTCCAGTTGTTTTCCATGTCTCTATCAGGATCATCCTTTACATGGTTTACCACGCTTCTAGCTAATTCCATTCTATATTGGGCCGATTTGGAGAAACAATTTCATCAGTTCTTCTACTCTGGCGAGATGAAATTGATAGATTTGACCGGCCTCAGACAAAGAAATGATGAATCAGTATCTACATTCGTACAGAGGTTCAGGGACGTCAAGAATAAATGCTACAGCTTGGTGTTGTCTGATGAACAGTTGGCCGATGTGGCCTTTCAGGGGCTCTTGCCACATATTAAAGAGAAATATGCTTCGCAGGGGTTTGATAGCATTAGCCAGATAGCGCATCGGATGAGAGGAGAAGTTCAGCCTTATGAGCAGAAAAGAAGTAATTTCCAGAAAAAGGTCAATCTAGTTGAGTTGGCCGATACGTCTGATTCTGATGAGGAAGAAGAAGCGATCGCATCGGTAGAATGGGTCCAGGGCAGCAAGAAATTGGTGTCATGTCCGTTTGGGAAGAAGGAGCCCGAGAAGTTTGGCTTTGACGTCACAAAAGCCGACAGGATCTTCGATCTGCTGTTGTCGGAAGGGCTGATCAAGTTAAAGCCTTATCACAAGATCCCATCAGATGAGGAGCTGAAGAATATGAAATATTGCAAGTGGCACAACGCAACCTCTCATAACACTAATGAATGCAAAGGTTTCCGCTAGCAAATGCAGTTGGCTCTTGAACAAGGGAGGCTCAAGTTTGAAGTCCCCAAGAAAGCAATGAAGATTGATCAATACCCGTTCGCTGTGAATATGGTGGAAATTAGTGAAAAGAAAGGTATGGGCAAGACCAAGGTCTTGACATCACAATCGACCAAAGAATCTAGGAGTGTTGATCCTAGTGCACAGGTATTGGCCGATGAGGTTAAGGGAAAGAAGCTGCAAGGAGAAGCTGAATGCTCTGCAACACCACAGAAGAAAGTCACATCTCAGATGCTGTTGAATAAATTCCAGCGCGACCATGAGAAGCAGTAGAGCAAAGAAGAAGAGATGCGCTGAAAAGAGGAGCATTGGAAGTGTCCTTTCTTCGTACATTGCTGGGAAGAAGGTCTGACCTTGCCAACGACCGATGATTGCCCTAAGTGCAACAATCTGCATCGTGTTGGCCGATCATACAAGAAGCCACGATTTGATGACAGCCCGCGTAGACCGGTGGCAAGACGGGAACATACTCCGGTACACGATCGGCTGGGAGGAAAAATTTCCGTACACGATCGGCTAGGGGGCAGGACTATGCTTCGTGACCCTGCTGGAGATCGAATTCATGTACACCATCGACTGGAACGGATGGCCGATGACAGAGTACCTGATGATCAGCCGATGCACAGGGATCCCGAAAGAGAGCCAGTAACGCGACGCGCCAGTCAACCTCGATGGTGCCCGACAGGGTTGACCAAGTCTCAAAAGAGGCGTGTCCAGAGGTTGTGTCAGCTGGAAATAATAGAAGAAGAAGAAAAATGAACTCTCAACAGAAAGGGAGTTAAGTCACAGATATGGCGCATTAAGCCCAAAGCCGATGATTAGCAGGATTCCAGCTCATCGACTGCGCCTATCAACATGGTTTTCGTGATGCCGAGGGAGTTCATGGCTTCAGCCGATAGTGATGAAGAATCAGAATTGGAGGAGGCGGTGGCCCAGTTGGCTCTAGAGCCGGTACCGGCCACGTTCGAGACACCAGAAGATGAGAAGCGCTGGCATCTTAAAGCTTTATTCATGAGAGGGTTTGTTGATGGCAAGCCAGTTACTAAGATGCTGGTGGATGGAGGCGCGGCAGTAAACATAATGCCGTACGTGATGCTGCGCAAGCTTGGGAAGAGCAGCGATGATTTAACAAAGATGGACATGATGCTGAAGGACTTCGAAGGAGTAGTGTCCCCTGCTCTGGGGGCATTATGCGTTGACTTGACAATCGGCAGCAAGACCCTTCCTACTACCTTCTTTGTTATCAATGGTAAGGGTTCATACAGTCTGCTTCTGGGACGTGATTGGATCCATGCCAATTGTTGCATCCCATCTACCATGTACCAATGCCTCATACAGTGGATTGGAGATACTATTGAGGTGGTCTCGGCCAATTCATCGTTCAGTATAGCGTCGACTGAAGCCCACACGTGGAGTTGTGAGACAGCTTACTGTTTTTCTAGCAAAGCCTGGGAAACAGATTTCTTGAAGACAGCCGATTATGAACAAACACCGATCCAAGCAGTCGGTTCTTCAGATGAGTCTTAATGGATGAATTCCTTGAAGATGAAGGGAAGCTGGGGCAATGGTTTACGTCAGCCGATGTATTAGAAGAGATTGATATTGGAGATGGTGATAGACCAAGGCTGATGTTTATCAGTGCTAGCCTGGATCCTGAGTATAAGTGTGAGTTGAAAAAATTGTTGAAAGAATATAAAGATTGTTTTGCTTGGGAGTATTATGAGATGCCTGGTTTAGATCGATCTATTGTTGAGCATCATTTACCTACAAAACCACGATATCGGCCATATCAGCAGGGTGCAAGACGGTGTGACCCTAAGATCCTGCCTGATATAAAGGCCGAAATCACACGGTTAATTGAGGCTAAGTTTATTCGGCAATGCAGGTAAGACAAATGGATAATGTAGTCCTTTTATATAAGAAAAATGGAAAGTTGCGTGTGTGCATTGATTTCAGGAATCTTAATAAGGCCACGCCGATGGATGGATACCCGATGCCAGTAGCCGATTTGCTGGTGGACGCTGCTGCAGGGCACAAGGTGATTAGTTTTATGGATGGTAATGCTAGGTATAACCAAATATTTAAGGCAGAAGAGGATATTCATAAAACAACATTTAGGTGTCCTGGGCATGTCGGCTTGTATGAATGGGTTGTGATGACTTTTGGGCTGAAGAATGCCAGTGCTACGTATCAGGGGGCCATGAATTATATTTTTCATGAACTCATCGGCAAGATTGATTGTGGAGATCTACATTGATGATGTTGTAGTAAAATCAGAAGGATACAAGAGCATTTGGTCGATTTACACAGAACTCTAGAGTGCACAAGGAAACATGGCTTGAAGATGAACCCGAACAAGTGTGCTTTTGGGGTATCGGCTGGTCAATTCTTGGGTTTTATAGTTTATGAACGTGGGATTGAAATCAGTCGGAAGACAATTACAGCAATTGACAAGGTGGAGGCCCCAAAGACCAAGGTTGAGCTTCAATCGTTCATCGGCAAGATTAATTTCATCCGGAGGTTTATATCTAACCTGTCTGGAAAAATTCTGCCGTTCAGTTCACTGTTGAAGTTGAAGGCCGATCAGGAGTTTGTATGGGGAGAAGAACAGCAGAAGGCACTGGTGGGATCAAACATTACCTGACAAATCCTCCAGTGCTAGTTCCGCCTCAGAGGCACAAGCCGTTTAAGTTGTATTTATCGGCTGATGAACGTGCCATCGGATCGGCCCTTATTCAAGAATTTGAAGGGAAAGAACGAGTAATATATTATGTAAGCAGAAGACTTTTGGATGCCGAAACCAGGTATTCTCCCGTTGAAAGATTATGTCTTTGCTTGTATTTTTCTTGTACAAAGCTTAGGCATTACTTGTTATCGGCTGAGTGCATTGTGGTGAGCAAAGATGATGTGATTAAGTATATGCTGTCCTTGCTGATTTGAATGGAAGGATTGGTAAATGGATTCTGGCTTTATCAGAATTTGATTTGAGATATGAATCGGCTAAGGCAGTTAAGGGATAGGTCATGGCTGATTTTGTTGTTCAGCATTGCGGTTCGGAGTCAGCTATTGTAGATCTCGCTCCTTGGACTCTATTCTTTGATGGTTCTTCTTGTGGAGTTGGATCTGGCATCGGCACTGTGCTGATATCGCCTCGAAGGGCAACTTTTGAGTTTTCGTTTCCGATCGAAGCTTCTGCCACCAATAATCAAGCTAAATATCGTGCTATTCTTAAGGGGATTCGATTGCTCAGGGAGATTAAAGCCGATGCTGTAGAAATATTTGGGGATTCTATGCTGGTGGTTAATCAGTTAATTGGAGAGTATGAATGTAAGGATGAGGTTCTAAGGATTTATCATGAAGAATGCCTCCAACTTTTGAGAGAGTTTAAGAAGGTAACTATTGAGCATGTTCCTAGGTTTTATAATAGTGATGCAAATCGGTTGGCACAGCATGCTTTTGGGTATCGGCTAATAGAAAGCATGGTAGCTTTGGAGTTGATGGCCGATGATTGGAGAAAGGAGGTTACCGATTATCTCAGTGACCCCAGTAAAAAAGTGGATCGGAAGATAAGATTCCAAGCGACTAAATATGTGCTACTTGAAGGGGAATTGTATTATCGGACGGTTGATGGAGTATTGTTGAAATGCCTCAGTAAATAAGATTCTTAGGTATTGATGGGAGAAATTCATGAAGGAGTTTGTGGATCTCATCAATTAGCTTTCAAAATGAAGTGGATGATTAGAAGGAATGGATATTATTGGCCGACAATGCTGGAGGATTGTTTTTTATATTACAAAGGTTGCCAAGAATGTCAGAAGTTTGGTAATGTGCAAAGAGCCCCAGCATCGGCTATGAATCCTATAATTAGACCATGGCTGTTCAGGGGATGGGGAATCGACTTAATCGGCCAGATATATCCCGCATCCAGCAAGAATCATAAATTTATATTGGTGGTGACAGATTATTTCACCAAGTGGGTTGAAGCATTTCCTTTGAAGAAGGTGACATCTAAGGACATGTGGGAATTCGTTAAGGAGCATATTATGTATCGGTTCGGTGTTCCTCAAACTATTACTACCGATCAGGGAACTATGTTCATATCTGGTGAATTTGAGGATTTTGCCGCCAGCATGGGAATCAAATTCTTGAATTCTTCTCCATATTATGCCCAAGCAAATGGCTAGGCAGAAGCATCTAATAAGGGAATTATCAAGTTGATCAAAAGAAAGATTGATGAGCAACCAAGACGATGGCATATGACGCTCAGTGAGGGCATATCAGATGGCTTGTCATGGTGCTACCAAGGTGTCCCCGTATCAATTGGTGTATGGACATGAGGCTGTCCTGCCCTAGGAGTTAAAGATGGGCTCTAGGCATGTGACATTTCAAGATCAGCTGACAGCCGATGAGTATTCGGCTCTGATGAAAGATGAGTTGGAAGATTTAGCGAGTCATCAGCTAAATGCTCTCATAAATGTTGAATTGAATAAGGCTAGGGTAGCCAGGTGGTATGACAAGAATGTGAAAATCAGAAGTTTTGCCCAAGGAGAATTGGTTTGGAAGTTGGTGCTGCCGATAGGAACCAAGGACTCAAAATTCGGCAAGTGGTCGCCAACTTGGGAATGACCATACAGGATAAATCGGTGTGCTCCCAGTAATACTTACATTTTGGAGACACTAGAGGGAGCAGAATTTCCTAGAGCATTAAATGGCAAATACTTGAAGAAATATCACCCTAGCATATGGGTTGATGCCTAGGCCGATAAGTATGCCTATCGGACAGATTGATAGCCGATTTCTGAATCGGTTGGATAGCCGATACAGGCGTATCGCCTTTAGCGTAAAAAAAATAAAAGCGATATACATTGATGGTCCATATGTTACATAGCCGATTGCAAATCGATTGGTGACATGGCTGATGCGATACGCGTCGCCCTTAGAGCAATAAAAGCACCAACAAAAGAGTTTGGGAAAAGTTGATGCTTGCATACAGCAAAGTGTGGACCACGCCACAGACTGGGTGAGAGTAAGGGGTGTTCATGATACAGGCATGTGAAACAGTGGGGCAAAAGTGTTCGCATCACGAGGCCGGAAGCGTAAGTCTATTACAGTAATCCCAACGATTTTCAGATTACATTTATCGCGCGCAGGTGAATATCATCGACTTCTTGGATCGCTCTGTTGTCGTCATCAGCTGAGCCAGGAATCGGTTGAATGCTCTTGTGAAGTTGGTAGGCTTGACGAGCTTGTTCCTGCTTCTTACTCTTAAGCTTCTCGATGGCTGGTTGAATTTGGGATAGATCACTGTCCGCAACGTCGATTTCCTGGTTGACCTGTTGAAGTTCCTGAAGGAGGCGATCGCGCTTGGCTTCTAACTCGCCCTTGGTTCTCTGAAGATCAGCTTGATGGCGGGTCAGCGAATCGATTTCCTGACAAGTCGACTCCACATGACCTTTAAGTTCATCCCTTTGCTTGGTGATTTGCTCTTGTTGGATGCGGTCAGCGAGACGCTTCTGGGCTCTGAGAACTCGCATCCGATGACTCTTGATGAATGCCGCAAGAGTCAACGCATCTTCGATGGGTTCAGGGAGTTGACCCTCTAGGGACCTCAGGGCGGCGCGAATCGGCTTAGCATCTCTAACCAGTTGGCCAATGTCTTGACTCAGGAGGGAAAGGATTTCTCGAAGTTTCGACTTGATGTCATCCGCAAGCCCCGCCGATTCAGCTGATGGTTGATCTTCCTCTGATGGAGTTATTCCGATTGCAAAAGAGAACATGCTGTTATCTGGAGAGTCCTACGCCTGAAAAGAGCAAATAAGATTAGCCGATAGTGTTTTCTGTACTATGAAATAGGCTGGAAAAGTTTTTTACCTGTTTCAAGCTCATTTCATCAAAGTTTCGAGCCAGAAGGAGGAAGCAATGTGAGCATCGGTTGGGGGGCAGCGGCTCCGTCATCGGAAGGGTCATGAGAAGAGGCCGGCTGAGAGGGGATCGGCTGACTGGAAGATCCAGCCGGCGCTTGCGTACTTGTTCTTAATCTCTTGGGCACTGGAGATAGAGTCCTAATCTGGAAATAAAATAACAGATGTTAGTAAGTGCAGAAAGCGATTTAAGCGGGGGATAGTATCAAAGTATTGTTACTTGAGCAGAGGGGGAAGATAATGGTGAGTCATCTTGAGGATCTCTCGTTCCTGTTAGATCACTGATGGGCGTATTTTTGGCATATTCTTCAGTTGATGACACAGCCAGGGTCAAATGATATTAATCACTCTAATGTAAGAATTCAAGGGAAGAATTGATTACCTGGTGAAGGATCTACAGTTGGGGTATCGATTGCTTGCGCCGATGATGATGGCACCGATGGAGTGGTCTGATGGCTTGAGGACCCTTGGGCCAGGGGCTTGCGAGTGGTAACCTTGGTGCTGGACTTGCATTTTCTCCCTGCCATAATATCATCTAAGGATGGAGCTCCATGGCCGATGAGGGGATTCTCCGATGGAGGGGCATATACGATTGATCGGCCGCTCCTGCTCATCATCGGAGCAGGTATATCGGGAGCCTGCAGTGATTGTTTTTAGGAAATTAATTAAAGGAAATAATGGAGTTGATTGCTGAAAAATTTGGGAAAAGTACACACCTCATCTTCGGGTTCTCTGTAATCGGCGTCGAGATTTTTGCAGTAAATGCTGGCCGATAGATAGAAAAGGTGATCTTGCCACTCTGACCACCATTTCATAAAGGGAAGCGATGTAATGGGTGCGATCAGCCAGTTGCTCAGATCAATGGTGCTTGCATCAGGCTCCAGATCCTTCAAGCGATTGTAGATTAAACCACTTTTGACAATGTCTCTTGCTTGGATTTTGTTGGCAAAGAAAGAATAAATCGGCACTTGGCCAAATCCCAATTGCCGTGCAACTGCCGATGGATAGTAAAATTCATAGCTGGGGTGGCCTCGACCTGATGTGAAGCTAGCAGGCAAGATTCTAGGAGCTATGGCTTCTCGCAAACTGTTGGTTGCGTACTCATCACCGATCCAGTTGTCAAGTTGAAATTTGACTCGATTCTCAAAGTCATGATTATCGTCGTGGTATGCAAACCAGATAACAGCCTCATCGGCAAAACCATTGTAGAAGCATTTGAAGAAATCAGTTACGCCAAAAGTGTCATTGGTTATCATTATTGCAGCTTCTCCAAAAGAGGTGCATCGGCTCTAAACCAAGGAGATGCTTTATGCATGTAAGTGTTTAGCCACAATTGGATAAACCACCAAGGTCCTCCGAGGATGTTGATGGGTTGATTGGCTCTAAGTCTAACCGATACTTGATGGAGTAAGTGATACACTGAACCAAGGAGATGCTTTCCAAGTGGGATATGGTTGCCAAGTGCAAGTGATTCTGCCATCTTCAAGTTGTTTGATGTCGGGCTGACGGTTTTGCCGCAAAAGATATACTTCTCAAGCCACATATTCAGAAAGGTGGCATGCTCTCTGGTATCTATGGTTCCAGATTTGGAGTACTTTTCTATGTAGCCTTTCCAACCTCCAATGTTTTTGGTGTCAAGCCTATAATCAGTCTTGGAGAGAAGGTCATAGGATCGGTCAGAAGCAGAGATGTTGAGGCCGGTCAGCATCATAACATCTAGCAAGGTTGGTGTCATTGGCCCGTGACCAAATAGGAACGCATTTAGGGTGTTTGACCAAAAGTATGAAGCCGATATCAACATTGGCTCGTTCCTGATCGTCTCTGACAGCGATAAGGTTATGCATTGACCTATATCATAGGTATCCCAATGGGTTTGGTGCAGATGTGACATCCGGTGGAACCAGTTTCTCCACCCAGGGGTAGGATTTGGCCAAGATCTGAATGCCAGGGACCAATCTAGGTTCATTCCGGCAGTTTTGAAAGGGATTCTATTTGTTTCCAGATTGATAAATTCAGTCGGATCTGGGTCACCCATAGGGCCTAGGCAAATCATGCTTGGCTGATCAGATATTGGGATGACTATGTCGTTTCTAAGGTTCTGAAGAAAGAAAAAGAGAGATGGCATAAATGAGTGCAGAAATAAAGTGGTGGAAAACAACGAATGAAGAAGGTGCCTAACCCGGGGAATCTCAGAGAGGGAAGCCATCAATGGAGGAAAGCAGATCCCGGAGCGCTGAGGAAGGAGAGCTCTTGAAATCCCGAGAAGAGTACCCTGCTTGAGTTCTTAACGGTGGCGGAGTTCTTGGAAAGAGAAAAGAAAAGGAATGCTGTGGAACAGATGCCGACGGAGAAGAAGATGGAGCGGTGAAATGGGATCCATATATATACCGTTTGCCTGGAAGGGCACGATGGGAATTTGACGCGCTGCTTGCACTAGGAACGAGGGTTTGTTTGAATGCGATTCAAGGCGTTGGTTCAGGAAAGGCAATCATGACCGGGATGAATTTCGAAGTAAAAGATATATTACTCCTAAACTGGGGGGCATGTGTTGATGCCGTTTTTTGACACGTGTTAAGAGAAACGGCGAAATGGAGCTAGCATGTGTGATGAAGAAATGAGCCAATTTTATTGATGCCGATGGGCATGGGGCTCCGATTTGGGAGGTACTGGTGTATACAGTTTGGAGATCGGCCGATGATATCTGTACCGATGTGCTGAGGGAATATTCCAGATGCGATTAGGATTAGGATGACGTGGTCGTAGGATAGTTTGTTTTGTTTTTAGAAAATCTCTTCTTTTTGCTCAAGATATGTGCCCGCTGTAATCGGCTAGGACTCATTAGTTTAGGGTATAAATATAGGTTGTACAAGATCTGAGGAGGTCGATACACATCCAATAAACAAAGCATTACAATTCTCTCGCAATTTACTTTCTTTGTCGGCGACTTCGCTATTTTCTCTTTTCGCGAGTTCTTTCGAGTCGATCGAGGACGTCTTACATTCGAGCGACTTGATCTGCTGGTAAGTTTTCATTCATCGAGTAAATCTAAGCTTTAGTTAACTGGCGCATCGCTGTTACTTCATTTAGATTTGTTTAAAGTTATCGAATTACATCTAGGTTTTGACTTTCTGGCGTATCGCTGTTGCCTCATCTAGATTAGTTCATATTTTATCGATATCTGCTAGAATTATAGGTTTTTCTGTTGTTTTAGCTTTTATCAGATCTACCCGCCTTGAAACACGTGTAATCGGCTGCGAGATCTCTTAATTTTATTAAAATATCATAGAGCCGATTTGGATCTCTTTCAGGTGCTTTAAAGTAGCTTTATTTAAGTTACACATTTGTAGCTTTCATATCGTTACACGCTTGCAGGCAGCTATTTGGGCCGATTTATCGTTTTCTGCGTCGGCTGAAATCCGGCCGATAGGTCGGAGTAGTTCCTTTACACGATCTGTGTTGCTACATGCTTGCAATCGGTCGCCCGAACCGATTTGTCGTTTTCCGTATCGGCTAGATTTAGCCGATCGATTCATAGCCTGCCAATTACGCTGCATGTAATCGGCAAAGCCTGCTGATTACGTTGTGTGAGACATTCGGAATACCCAGCCGATAAGCTCTCAAATCTAATTCCTTGTTCTTTTTAAATTGACTGGCACGCCTTGGTTCGAAGGTTTGCGGTCTGAGCTTGGTGAACAGTACTCTCAGGCTTAGTGTGTAGATTTTTAGGTCAACAGTTTCATGGATAGTTTGATGATGTCTCAATTTTTTAATGTAACAGGAAAGGTAATCCCTACTAGATATATATTAATCGAACAGTAAAAAGCAAATACAGTAATCACACATAGAGCTCAAGAAATGAAGAAAATAAAAGAAAAATTACAACAAGGCTTCTAGTCATTCAGCTAGGCTTCTAGTCATTTAGATATAGGGGTTAAAAACCTACATTTCACTAAGGTAAACTCTTTCTTGAAGAGCACTCTGCATACAGCTGGTGAAGGTTGGATGCCCCTAAAAATGAGCTCATTACACATTATTATTACGCTGCATCTAAATGCACCGACTCATAAGGATGATGACACCTGTGGAAAAATAACACTAAGGATGATGACATTTATGAAACGAAGAACACCGAGCTGATCCTTCAGAAACTTTCCAAGATAGAGATGGAATCATCGTCTTGTACAAAGAGATTAATTATTAACCAACAGTCCTTTGCAAAGGGACAGGTGATGAAAAGATGAGAGAGGGTTTCTTGAGTCCTATAGCAGCAAACGCAACTATAGCAAAGTAGGGCCATATTCCGAGTACTTTTACGGCGCACAGTACTACCATATACTATGAAAAGGACTAATACGTAAACATCGAACGGTCGAGATTTATTTCCATACCGCTGAAACATTGATCAGTAGTATGAGGTAGTATACCTAGTTAGATAGTATAAGGGTGTTATAGAAAAAATTATTTGTGATATCATCTTCCTTTATTTTTTATCTCTCTCTTATCATTCTTTTATTTTTTATTTCTTCCCAATTCATTTAGATCCACGTATCATTATGATATGAGTGTCAAATCTCAAAAAGACGAAACCTGACCCTGCCATCGGGCCAGAATCGAGTGCAGGATGAACCACGTCTACGGTAATCATCGTCCGCTCGTTTAATCCTGCGGCCAAAGCACAAGCTAGCGTCGATTAATCCAGCTCCTTCCTGAACGCGCGTCACATTGGGACGACTCCAGAAATCCTAGGGACGCTTCCTCTCTCACAGCTCTCACATATCTATATATACGAATCTGGCACAAAAAATAGGGCCGGCCAGCGTGGCCATGTTGCCGGGAATCGGATCGGCCGACTGGCCCGCCCAGATCGTGCGAGCCCCGGTTATTTGGTAAAAAAGTGTCGGATTTTATATAAATCAACCCGCAGTCCGGCATCCTCTCTTAAGTAATTTTGTGAAAAAATCTATAATTTTTTTTAAATCAAACCCACATTCCAACCTTCCCAGTTAAGGGAAATTTGTAAAAAAAATCTTAATTTTTTATAAAATCAACTCATCGTTCTGGTCCTCTCTTAAAATTATTTTAGAAAAGTCCTCGGATTTTAATTAAATCGAACCACAGCCTGTTCCATTCGTCATTTATACACGAGCAATATTATACATACAATTTGAACACCAAAATGCGTTGAAATCAAAAGTTGTTCAATATAGAATTTAATCAAACAATAAAAAACTACAACTTCATTATAGAGCAAATTTTAAAATTCAAAACGCTTTCACAATTTGTTTGCACAAATGCTTGCATTCGATCTGTCGTACCAACAATATGAACACCAAAGCATCTTCAAATTAAAAAGTGTTCGATACAAAAATTGCTTAGAATTTTAAAATCTACAGCTTTATTCTATAGTACAGTTTCAAATTCAAATCATTTTTAGAATTAATCCATATTAATATTTACGTAGGATCCATTCTACCTACGATTCGGACACCTAAAACTTTGCTACACAATAAACTTTTAAAATAAATGATAACCAAAAATACTATAAAAAATACTACATATAACAAAAAAAAGGAAAAAAGATAGTTGCATTTCCATACCAAAAATGATATTCTACTTAAGTAGTAGGGTCACGAAAATAGAGTCCAAAATATATACCAAATATAATAACGGGTTGCAGATCATAACACCTATACAATAATTACTGCTCTGTGCATGAACTAAAGTCTGTATCAACTACAATCCGACAACACAAGTACGGATCCTACACGGTCAAGCCGCGCGTCTTTCTAGTTCCCTTCCTATAGCAGCACACTTGAAACACCCTTTCCCTTATAAAACCTCAATCCAATCTGCCAGAACATGAAAAAATAATTCCATTAAGCACACCTCGATTTGATCTGCATTCTGCAAGGGTGATAGCAGAAAAATCCAGCCAACACATAAGAAGCTATATGTACTGGCGACAACAGGTACGCTTTTCTCAAACGATATTACTTCTGTTTCCCCAAATCTATAATCCAAATGCTATCTGTACTCCAAAAAGCTATACGTGCTAGATAAAAGCTGTATACTCAAATTGCAGTAGCACTTATATGTCAGGTAATTTTTCTTTCCCCTATGACAAGACTAATAGTAACTAACTTATTAGGAGATAATATTGAAATCATATAAATCTAACGTTGCTAAAAATATCTCAAATGTATATAGCTTTGTTCATAAAAAATCTTTGTTACTAATGTATGCTAATGGTTGATATGATTTAGAAGGCACATCCAAAGAATAAAACAGTATTGTGATGCTTGCTGTTTTCTAGTCTCTCACGAATTGGGTTCCAAATATCAAAATCTCTCACTATCCCGGCGCCTAGGGTTTCCAAGAGGCCCGGCGGTGATTCCGTCGTTCGCCGCCGGTGAGGCGGCGCTTGCCGTGCCCGACGCACGGCCCCTGGCAGGAGGACGGGCCGCATACTCCCCGACTACCGACGCTCCGGGCTGGGGAGGCATCCGTGGCGGTGGCGAGGGGCAGGAAACGGCGGCAAGGGCTGGCGAGCGCTCGATGCGCGGGTCGTAGAGGCCAGATTCGGATGTGGGACCCTTGATCCGTGCGCGGAGGAGGAGGAAGCGGTTGCCGGCCAGGAGGATGCGGAGGAGGAGGAAGGCCGCGGTGGGCCTGCCCCGGCGGCCTCCGTTGCCACGTGGCGGCGGCGTTGAGCCTCGGCGCGAGAAGTCCTTTCTCCACTCTCGCGATCCTCCCGCAAGGCTGCACTGCGACTCCCCCATCTGAGCACGCATCAAAACGACAAAGAGCAGAATCGCCCGCGGTCCGCGGTGGTGGTGGTGGTGGTGGTGCAAGCCACGATGACGCGCTGCAAGGAGGTCCCTTTCTACAAGAATTTACATATTTTGTTTATGAAATCGTTGATTCGTCTTTGTGTTGTGTGCAGTTCAGCAGGAATTCAGCAGATTGAGGCGTCTCAGGTACATTCGTGTTAATTTGTCTGAGAGAGAGAGAGAGAGAGAGAGAGAGAGAGAGAGAGTAAAGTACACTGTTTTAGTTACATATTTAGATGTCTCACTATTTTATACTTGTGGCTTGCATAATGCTTAAATCTGTTGATAGTTTCAATTTAGGACCGGCGGAACAAGTACTGAAGAGTGCCTTTTCAATCTGCCAAAACCTGTGCTGGTGCATGTGCTTTCTTGTGCATATATGCCTGTATGCGCCTGTGCAGGAGTGTGTTTGTGATGCTAATAGTTGTTCGATGTTAGTATTATGATCTCTTTTAATGACCATCAGCATTATGTTCCTAAAAGAAGTTTTCTATATGTGTTCTAATCCCTTTGGTGTTCAACTATGTCATGAAACATTTCCTAACAAGATTTCTTGTGTTAACTATTCAGCTGTTAGAATTTAATAGGAGGTATACAGCCGTAGTGTTTTTCTGAACGGCAAGGACATCTGGAGGGAGGGGCAATGGCCGGCCGCTGAATTGCCCCTTGTTGCTGTGGGCCTGTGGAGCTGTGTTGCTCGTTTACAGTAGTGTTTTCCTGAGCTGTGATGCACAATGATCTTGTTGAACTTAGTATGTGTCACCGGAAATAAGCTACTAATAAAGTTATTATACTGTATTAAGTTAATAGCTCATGTAATAAACTATACACTCCTTCAGAGGGGTAATGTAATAAAGTTACAAATAAAGTTGTTTGTGCTTAGTATATGACTGTTCATTTTCTTTTTGATGGAATATCATAGGATCATCTTCACCTGAAACCACCACAGAGGTTCCATCAGAGTTGGTGGATGTGAAGTAGGGGAACGTAGGGGAACGAGCTTCAAGGGAAAGGCACCTGATGTCACAAATAGATTGACCACAATGCGCATCTCACGCTATCTTAAATTACCTGCAAATTAAACTGCAAACGGCCGGGAGCTCAATGGCAGTCAGTGGCGGCGGATGATAAGATCATGGGGTTTATTCCTGGAGGTTTTATGGTTTGTTCCATCTGCAGCTCTTGAGTTCAGATTTTAGGACTTGCATTCTGTTATTCTGTTTTGTTTCGGCTGCATGCTATCGTATACACCATAGGATGAAGAGAACATTGAGTTTTCACAACCCCATTCACTAGCAGGTAAACATAATGTGTATATGACATAGTGTTTGTCAACATCTTTCAGCTCATCTTCAGAACAAAGGAACATGTAGCCTGTGTCATGGTTGAGGATGCTTCCTGATCAATGTCTCTGTTCCGTTTCTATTGATGTGGGAGCATCATAGGCACCACGCATGCTTGATTTTGATCCGTCATGAGTATTGCAAACAGCGCCGTTTCTACAAACTGCAAATGGGTCTTATATCTGCTACAGAAATTCATTAGCAAACAGCCCTGAGTATCGGCTCCAGAAATTGGAGCACGTATATCATTTTGGGCAGGATGTCTAGTGTCAGCATATCACCACTGATCCAGAATTCTATAGCCTAGCAATGGGTCTATATTTGCAACCTTAATACTTGTCAAAAGAAACAAAAATTCTCCTTCCACCAAACAAGGCTACAAGATTTCAGCGGCCATAAACTATTTTCACCATTCATAAATCATACATAATAAAGCCCACCATTGTTTGAAGAAAGCGCCAGCAGTATCGATCAAATGACCTGAATTCATTAGCAATCTGCGTCAGTTTGCAGAAACTTGTACCTTCAGGCAAAAATCATAACAACGTAGATTCCAGATTGGAGGTATGATCAAGTAGGCATTACAAATTATATCTGGTGAAATTCTCAAGGACAGCCTGGAGCTTTTGCTCTTGCAAAAGTGTAGAGAGATAGATACTGTATGTATTGCATTAAGGCCTTGGCCGATATATATATAAGAGTACAAAGACTTGGAGGGTAAGGCAACCCTCCGATACATATGGCAGTCTATGACTGGAATATCTAAACTACTAAATGTACTCTAATGCTCCCCCGCAGTCATAGCAAGAGCACCGCAGACGGTGAGACTGCAGAAGAAGCCGAAGGCAGGAGCCGACGGACTGATATCCCCCTGCATGCAGAACGTCAGAGTGGTGCGGACGTTGCGATTGGAGAGAAAACCGACGATTAACTCATGCGCATGATAGCCCTTTGTGCCGATGCCGAGGAAGCTAAGCAGGAGGACGAGTAGCCGTGGTCGAGGATGTCGTGTGTAGAGTATCCATGGTCGACGTAGAGCTGTCGAGGTTGCCTAAGATGAGGTAGCCGCACATGAAGCCGTGGGCGCACGATGAGGCGCCAATGATGGTGGCGTAATGGAGAAGATGCCAAAGATGAAGACGCGACGATCGCGGCAATCTGAGAGGAGGGTTGATGCCGAAGTCGATGCTGTCAGGCCATCGGGTGAGACATTCCCGGGTTTGCCAGGCCAGGGAATGCATCGGGGACGATGGCACGCACCATGTTGCCAATACCGGATGTTCAAGGGAGAGTGCACAACTAGGCATCGTTGTCTGAGGACCAGCAGAGAAGGCCTCCACGGCGGTCGCAAGAGCAGAAGAACGGCGGGGTACAAGATGCTGATGCAGCCCTCTATTGGTGGAATAGACGAACGAGATGGGGATTAGACGGCGACGCAGGCGACGAGGTGGTGTTGAATGAAGCGAGGAGGTAGACCCGGATGATCTGACGCAAGGCCTAAAGATCCGGGTGGCGTTGCGGCGGAGCTCGAAGGGGATGGTGAAGAACTCGAACAGCTTGATGAAGACCATGCGCGTAGGCCGCAGCGACACGTAGTCAAAACCGAGGTCGTGGACGTGGTCGGCGGCGGTGAGGATGCAACGGCGGAGAAGACCACGGGTGCCACCGCTGCTGCCCGAAGAGGCGATGCAGCGGTTGCCTGAAGGGAGGAGGGGCGAGCATCACGAGGGGTGGCAGCCACGAAGGGGTGGGGGACTGAAAGAGGAGGTGTGAGCGTGGCAAGGGGCGGCGACCGCAAAGGCTGACGCGAGGGGCGGCGGCCGTGAAGGGGGGTGCTGAAAGGGAGGAGGCACGAGCGTTGCGAGTGGCGGCGGCTGCGAAGAGAGAAGGGCCACAAGGAGAGGATGGGGGGACTAAATTGCAAAAAAATATAAAAATAATCCTCAATTTATATTAAGTAACTAATGATAATTTTACCTCTTCTAATTGATGGTTGGATTATAGATGGCCAAACGGGCTGCCCGGCCTGGCACGGCCCGGCCCATCCCGGTACAGCCCGGCACGGGGCCGTTCAGGCATGGCCCTACTTTAGGCATGGCCCATTAAGGGGCGATTGCTAAACGGGCCATGTCGTGCCTGCCCATAGGCTGAGATGCTGGCCCAAGCTCGGCAAGGCTGCACATTAGCCGTGTCGTGCCGGCCTGTCAGCCCGTTTAACCCACGTAGGCCCGGTTGTCGCGCCGCTGCCGAATAGGGAGCCGCCGTGGGGGGAAGGGAGAAGGCTGGGCGAGGCCGCACCGCTGCGCCAGGAAGGGAGCCGCCGCGCTGCTGCGCGGGGAAGCAAGCCAGCATGGCTGCCACGCCACCGCGCTTAGAAGGGAGCCGACGCGCCGCCTCTCTAGGAAGAGAGCCGGCCGGGCACCGGCTGCGCCACCGCATGGGGAAGGGGGAGGCGGACTGATGCCGGACTGGCCGCCGCACAGGGAAGGGAGGAGGGCGGGGGCGCTGCGTTGCCGTGCGGGGAGGAGAGGTGGCCATGCGCCGGCTGCACCACCATGCGCGAAGAGAGGAGGGTTGGCCACTGGCTGCGCCACCGCGCAGGGAAGGGAGGAGGGAGGGATCGGTGCTGGCCGCCGGGAAGGGAGGAGGCCGCCGGCCGAGCCTCCGTGCTTGGAGGTGTGGGTGGATGAGAGCTAGGGTTATGATTTGAAGAAAAAATAAGTATATATATATATATATGGTTGAATGAGGTAATTTTATACGTTGGGTTGGTATTTCGGACCGCCGTCAGGTCGACCGCTATTCGTGCCGCGTCTTGCCGGGCTGGCCCGGCCCCGTTCTAAGTGGTGCCGTGCCGAGCAAAACATTATTTAAAGTCGTGTCGCGCCGAGCCAAAAAGTTGTGCTGTGAGCCCGCCCACGGGTCAGATGGAAAACCTGTACTACCGACCGAAGTATTGTGCACCGTGGTAGTAGTATTGTGCGCCTGTTGTAGTACTGTGCACCGAAGTATTGTGCGCCTGTGGTAGTACTGTACGCCGTAAAAGAGCTCGTTCCCGAGATATGACCTCAATTGATCAGAACTCGGAAGTTTGGATGGATCAATAAACTGCAAGCCACGTCGCAAGATGGAAACGATGGATCGTACCTTCTGCTTCTAGAGGATTCTGATGCGTCTGTTCTCGAGAAGAGATCCAAATAGAACAGAAAATGGACGGGTAAGAACAACAGAAGCGGGTTCATCAAACAACTACAATACCGAAACAAAACAAACTTGAGAACCTTCTGAGGCACAGGTGGGTGGGCACTAAACCATGCATGCTCTACCAGTAGCTGTAGAGGCGCGACGCATATGGGAACAACAGGCTGCTAGCTAGACTAGGACGCGACAGAACCTGAAGACACCAGCCTCACAAACACCGGCCGGTCGACAACGACGACGACCAGCAGGCACCCACAATAACTGAAGCAAAGCACGCATGATCACACGCGCCCGAACATACGTGCGCATGACCTGCCTACATGCGTGCTGCGACGACTCGAATGCCCTACATTATTATTCAGTACACACGCGTGCTACTACCCTCAGCTCCCTAGCTACGAGAGCAAAGAGAAGCAACGTCTTCGACTAGATAGATAGTTTGCTCAACACACTACACTACCCTGCCTGCACGCAGCAGGCAAGCGTCTAAGACTTGGTCCTGAACTTGGACTCGTCGATCTCGATGCCCTCCCGGGCGGCGCGCTCGCCGCCGGACTCCTCCATGGTGCTGAGCCCGCCCTTGCGCCCCATCTCGCTGTACCCCTCGTGGCCCAGCTGCTCCTTCCGGGTCTGCCCGCCCTTGCTGCCCATCTCCTTGTACCCCTCGTGGCCGAGCTGCTCGCTCCGGGCCTGCCCGCCCTTGCCGCCCATCTCCTTGTACCCCTCCTCGCCCAGCTGCTCCTTCCGGGTCTGCCCACCCTTGCTGCCCATCTCGCTGTAGCCCTCGTGACCCAGCTGCTTGCTCCTGGTCTGCCCGCCGCGGCTGCGCCCTGCACACATGAATCAGTAGTTTCAATTCATCAGCTCTTTCGTTCGTCGGACAGGGAAGAAGAGAGATGCTGATTGGTTACGACGACGTACCCTCGGCGAGGTGCTCCTGCGCCTCGAGGCTCTTGCCGCCGGTGCCGCCGGGGACGACGGTCTCGCCCTCCCGGGCCATGCGGTCCAGCTCCTCCCTGCTCTCCTGCCCGGACGCCATCGCCGCTGCCGGCGCACTAATAACGAACTAAGCTCAGGAGCTCCTCGGCGTAGATCGCTGCTGCTAGATGAAATTAGTGTTTCGCTGTTAGCTAGAGATTGGTCTGTGCTTGTTGCCGGGGCATGGAGGGTCGAGGCGCCGCCGCCGGCGTTTTATAGCCGCAGAGGGGGCGCGGCGCGCGCGTCGCGAGGCCGGGAGCTAGCCCCAGCGGCCGGGCCACGTGTGCGCCGACGCGGACGCGACGCAGGGCCGCGCGGCGCGACGCGTGTGCGGGGGACGCCCCCGGCGGGCGACACGTACGGGCGTGTGAGAGGCGGGCGAGCGAGCGCATGTCCTCGAGCACAGGAGCAGCGCTGCTCCCTCCCGTATAAGCGCGCGCGCGCGTACCCATCCTATCCGGCCTGGGCGCGCGCTTCCATGGAAGCTGGAAACGGTGGCACTGTAGCAGGGTGGCGAGCTGGTGCTCCGGCCATGCTGCATTGTCGACGCGTGGATGTGCTCGGTACCCGAGAAAGAGGGGAGGAGGCCGGCCGGCCGGCCGACCAGGCGCCGGGCGTGGCCAGTGTACAGGGATGGACCGGCTGTACTCGCCCGCTATGTTTTGGCGGTTTTCTGTCCCAGGCGTGGTCGCACGAAGTGCGGCGTACATGCAGGTATGGCCCTTTTCATTCGAAAGCTATGCCAGCTACTATAGTGGATTATCTAGTTACCTAGTGTGGTCGGAGTTTCTTATTACCGTGTAACTTATTCTTTTACGAATATTAGTTCGTTCTTCCTCCATCCTAAATTATAGATTATTTTAATATTTTCTATGTACATAGTTTTATAATATATTTAAATATAGTTTATACGTAGTAGTGTAGAAAAACTAGAGAAACTATGAACTTAGAAAATTTGAAATAATCTATAATTTAAAATTGAGAAAATGAGAAAGTAAGATTTTTTTTTACAAATGTTGCATTTATACATTAGATGATCAATGAGATTTTATTAAATGAAGCCCTACAAGAATTTTACTATGCAGAAAATGCGTACATATTTGGTAAACCAGACTGCGTTGTCTCCAAATAAATCTTTACCGAGGTTGAACATAAACTTCATGATATTTGTTTGATTTGTGTTAAATGTGCTCATTTTAAAAAGAGACATCATCTTCTAACCAATTGGATGAGTGACGGCAAATGTTATTTTCTAAGAAATGAAGAAAACCATCCAACACTTATATTTTGGTTATCATGCGGCAATATTTGTTTGGAGAGTGGTTCATGTTGCATTTGGTTTACAACCACCAAATAAAGAAGCTGATTTCTTGGGGTTAGAAACACACCATCATCAAATTAGTTTTAGTAAATTCCTCATGAAATAAGTCCAGAAAGTGCACTTGTTTGATATTAAAGACACTATACCCATTAACAGGGGCGGAGCCAGGGCCCGTGCTGGGCGTGCTGCGCAGCATGGATCTGGCCAACTTGTCCATTGTAAATCTGTAGTATTTAGATTTAAAATTAGTAGCATTCAAGCCTAATTTTAATTAGTCTAGCACTTCATTCCATTGGTCAGCCCTAGGTGGGAGACCTTTTGGCTCCGCCCTGCCCATTAAAGTTAGAATGTGCATAAACTTTGTACTTTTGTGACTTAAAATTGTGTTTACGAAACAATGTAAGTTGTGTAAGTGATCAATAAAGTGTAGTAATCGAGAAGTATGTTTTAAGCACCTTAAAGTCCAAATTTAAATGAGTCAACGCTGCATCTGTAGTACTGGCCCAGTGCACAACGCAAGACCGACGCTACTGAATCAGTTCAGCTCAAGCAGAAAATGCCAGTCGGCTAAAGATGGTCTTCTTAAGCTTTGGAAACTTGGGAAAAGAGCTGTTGAGTGCGGTGACTTATTCTTGTTGATCCTCTGGTTTCAGAGTGCAACCAGATTAACCGGAAGGTCTCTCTGACTCTCTCTCTCTCTCTCTCTCTCTCTCTCTCTCTCTCTCTCTCTCTCTCTCTCGTTGCAATTCCTGCAGCATACTGGTAATCAAGCTGGCTGAACAGCCTTGTTCAGTTCGATGATGTTTGCTCATTGTTGAGACTCGGAGCCTGACACCTGAAGAAGTGAAGATGTTGATCGACGACAGAAACAATGCAGGTGGCGACGAACATCTGAAACCAGGATGCCTCTGGCACCTTCACCAACAGGTATTCTGCTCACTGTTTCGAGGCTGGTGATTTGCTGCTGATCGCACGGGTGTCGCCTGGGACTTTCGGCTCCTCACTCGTCGTACTTCCACCCCGGCGTCCGGCGCCCCAAATTTT
Source organism: Panicum hallii (assembly GCF_002211085.1). Classification (NCBI taxonomy): domain Eukaryota; kingdom Viridiplantae; phylum Streptophyta; class Magnoliopsida; order Poales; family Poaceae; genus Panicum; species Panicum hallii. The sequence continues at coordinate 23,513,258 of NC_038044.1, forward strand.
GCGGAGCCTTCAATCGCCTTTCCAGGCAACATCTTTTGTGTTTTAAACGCTGGCCGAGACTTGGATCTAATGTGCGCCAGTCTCCATGAGCTTCAGTACGGCCGCCAGAGGTTGCCACCGGCACTAGGGGGTTATTTGTTAAATATTGGATCATGATTATTAATCGCGATCCAGTTTAGGATCTAATCCGTAAAATATTGGATCGCAATTAACGGTCACGATCCAATTTAGGGTCTTTTTTGAAAATTATGGATTAGGAGGGGGTAATTTGTAAGATTAAATTCCCTTTATGGTCCTAGAAATAATACCACATCCTTCTATGGCCATCGAAAGTTGAATATCCTTTGGCTCTATTTTTAACATCTATCCTTTCTTTGGTCCAACCGTCAACTTTGTCAGTTAACTTGCATGACAATAATTTATAGTTTTTTACCCCTCTTTTCTTGACTAAAATAACCTCCAAATCACCTCCAAAATTCATAAAACTTTCTAAAGTGATACAATCGATGGAGATGAATCCATTTTGCAAAAAAAAATATTTATCATTTACGATCTTAAAATTAAAATTTACCAAACTAGGCTACGTTTTAAGACTGTTTGATTTTTTATGGCACAAAACTACAATTCATAAATTGAGAAAAAATGCCTAATATTTTTAAGATGAGATATATTAATTTATAAAATTATTTTGTATCATATGTTACTTAGAGAATTTTGAAGTTCTGTTAAAAATTTACTTTTTGAAAGAAAGTTTAAATTTGTTTTTGTTAAAGACTTCAAAATTATCTAAGTAACATATAGTACAAAATAATTTTATAAATTAATACATTTCATAATAGAAATATTAGGTACTTTTTACCAATTTTGGATAGTAGTTTTGTGCCTCCAAAATCAGATAGTCTTAAAAAGTAGCCTAATTTGGTGAATTTTAATTTTAAGATTGTAAATGATAAATATGTTTTTTTGCAAAATGGATTCATCTCCATCAGTTGTATCACTGTAAAAAGTTTTATAAATTTTAGAGATAATTTGGAGGTCGTTTTAGTAAAAAAAAAGAGGGGTGAAAAACCACAAGTTACTGTTCATGCAAGTCTCGGATAGAGTTGACGGTAAGAAGGGGAAGTTAAAAATAGGACCAAATAAAAAAGATTCAATTTTTAAAGACCATAGAAGGAAGTAGTATTATTTGTAGGATCATAGAAAGAATTTACTCAATTTGTAAACACATATTGATTCCATATGAAGATTGTTTCCGCCGCCCATGTCCCGACCGGCAACATCTTCCGGCCATGACCGTGCTCTAAGATCTTCTCGTTTTGCCGCCGCTGCCTAGCTCTCTCCCCTTCCCCAGCTGGACCAGATCCACGAGGCCGGCACGACCGTCCCTGACTCCCAGCGCCGGAGTTGTCGAAGACAGGGCACGCAGATTTTTAATTTCAGCAACTAAGATGCGATTGGTGCAAATGCAGCTGTAGGTTAGCATTTTGCTCGTACTAAACATGGTAACCAAGACGGATTCATGTTAATGCAGCTGCAGATTATCATTTCGCACCTGTCCTCTTCCCTGTAAATTTGCTCCTACGTTCTCTCTCTGCATGTATGTCAGACGATGGTTCCAGTTGTATACATTGGTACTTGGCAGGAATCAGCTTTTTTTTTAACTACAACAATCGTATACAAACAATGGGCTTGCTTGGAACAAGATATTAATTGTCAAGAAACTGGTTTGTCCCCCCCCCCCCAACTGATGTGCTTTGTTAAACTGTCGTCTTGTTGCCTCAGTTGCGAGTGCTTGTGAAGCTGGAGCACCATTGGGGTGGCTGTGAATTGTGAACTGACAGGCTAATTCAACTTCTTTCGTCATCAAGAGTAAAAGGGGGAGCCCATTTATCTATCTAAACCAGAAGAGATTGTTAGTATTTTGGTTTCGGTTGTCCTTCATCCTCAGTTGTGTCAGAATCATCTATGGTCATTATTGTAAGTAAAACTGGTGTTCAAGGTTTCCCTTTTTTTCACCTCTGTACTGAACTCTGAGAACTTATTTGTTTTGATTCTTATAATGTTGGACAAGTCCTTTAGTATAAATAAAGTACGTCATACAATGATACTGTTGAGAATATAGGCAGATGCAAAATTAAATTCTGTATGAAATAAATCATGATGAATACAGAAACTAGCATGCATAAGTTTAACGTACTCGTCAGCATAAATAGTATAGCGAGAAACTTAGGATACATGCTTAATGAACAGATCAGATCACAGAACACATACTGAGCCTTGGCTGGAGGATTGACGACGACGAACCGACGCTGCTAGAGACGACGAAGGCGGTTGACCCATGAGGGGACGGAGTTGGGTGGAAGACACATAGTGGTGAAGATCTTGAGCAGTCGCGCAAAAACACTTCCCAAAAACCTTATTCGTCCTCTCCCGGTGCAAGATTCCGAAAGGTGAAGAGTTCCAGAGACCTGCTCTCCCGTTCGCTGGTGCACGCCGACGCTCGGGATGGAGAAGACTACGGTGGCGGCGCAGCAACGAGAAGAGCCAAAAACCCTAGGTTTTGGTGTATCTTCGGTGGAGGCCGATGAGTCATATATATAGGGAAGTCAAACCGACCTCGCGTCGTGATCGGGATCTAAACCGATTAGATTTAGGGTTTAGATTTCCATATCTCGCAGACTTAGGGACCAAGTCACCAAAAATTAAAACTGCAAAAGGAAGCCGCGTCCCCGCAAGGCGTGGGCCAGATTTCGGCGGACCATTCATGCAGGTGCCGCGCGCCTGCGCCCTTCGCCCCGCCCCACCCCGCGAGGCGTGGCGTGCGCGCGTGTGATATTTTATCTTCCCTCCATTACATAGCTTGGAGGAGTGAAGATAATCTGAATTTGTTAATGGGCTAAGCCCACTAAAATTCCAGCAATCCCCCACCAGATCTCAAATGCTCATTTAGAGTTTTGCCTGTTCTTATCACTGTTTGATATACTGGTATTTTAGCAGAGACCGTTAAGTTGAACTTCCGCCTAGAACTTTAAGTTACGTTTATTCACAACTTGACAATGGACTATACCTTAAATTGCTAGTTTTCTGCGAATAGATTTCACTCAAAGTCATAACCAGTACATGGCTGCCAGTAGCCTACCCCGCGGGTGGAGCATATACGTCGTACTCTCTGGTCTCTTCATGAGCTTGCTAGAGATCACCCAAGTCTCATATACTACGACATTTAACAATCAGGCTCAATAGGTGTGTTCTTTCAAGAATGCTCTGTAGGACAGCACCTTTGCTTATCAAAGTCAATTGAAACACATTAAGGCATATAGCCAACCTACCTTACATCGTTTGAGAGTATTGCTTCTTCACTTAGAGAGGGTTAAAAAGAAAAATTACTCTCCTTAGTTAACCAATAGTTTGTTCTTCCCAGATCCTAATTCACAAGATCTCCGATCATATAGGTTGGGTTACTACTATGGCAACCTATATGGGTCACATACCCATCTCCCTCGTTGCATTTTCAATCACATTCCGTGAAAGCCCTTTTGTAAAGCGATCTGCCAGGTTTTTCTCTATTGAGATATAAGTCACACTTATCACTTCGGAGTTTCTCAACTTTCTGACTGACTTCAGCCGTCTCTTGACGTGTCTTGATGATTTCGCATTATCCTTAGCACTTTTAATCTTGACTATCACTGTTTGATTGTCACAGTTCATAAGGATAGCCAGCATTGGTTTTTCAACCACAGGCAAGTCCATCAAGAGCTCACGCAACCACTCTGCTTCAACAGTGGCTGTGTTTAAAGTAGTAAGCTCTGCTTCCATGGTTGACCTTGTCAAAATGTATGTTTGTAAGATCTCCATGATATCGCACCACCTCCAAGGGTAAACACATACACACTCGTGGCATAAAGCTCATCTATATGAGAAATTCAGTTCGAATCACTATATCCCTCTAGCACGGCGGGGTGCCCAGAATAGTGAATCCCATAGCTCATAGTGCCTATCAAGTAGCGCATAACCCTATCAAGTGCATGCTAATGATCAGAACCCGGGTTTGACATGAACCTGCTCAATTTGCTCATAGCAAAAGATATGTCGCGTCTCATTGCGCTAGCTAAGTACATGAGTGAACCAATAATCTGTGAGTACCTCAATTAATCCTTAACAATTTTCTTGTTCTTGCGGAGTATCACACTGGGATCATAAGGTGTTGGAGATGGCTTGCTACCCATGTAACCGAAACTGTTCAAGACTTTCTCCACATAATGGGATTGTGACAAAGTAATACCATTCTCGTCCTTAATAAGCTTGATGTTGAGGATCACATCAACTTCTCCTAGATCTTTCATATCAAAACTCTTTGACAAGAAAGACTTGACATCATTAATCACCTCAATGCTTGTGCCAAAAATAAGTATGTCATCCACATACAGGCATAACATAACTCCTTGGCCCCCACCATGCTGACCCCCACCATGCCGATAGTACGAATATCTATCAGCCTCGTTAATGACAAAGCCTGCAGAAGTCAAGTTTCTGTCGAACTTCTCGTGCCATTGCTTAGGTGCTTGTTTAAGACCATACAAGGATTTTAACAACTTGCACACCTTGCCTTCTTGATCCTCAGCTACAAACCTATCTGGCTGATCCATGTAAATCTCCTCATCCAACTCTCCATTTAAAAAAGCTGTCTTATCGTCCATCTGATGTACGACAAGACCATATGAGGCAGCCAGGGAAAGTAGTGATCGAATAGTGGTCAATCTAGCAACGGGTGAGCAAGTGTCAAAGAAATCTTCTCCTTCCTTTTGTGTGTAACCTTTAGCCACAAATCAAGCCTTGTACTTCTCAATAGTACCATCAGGCCTAAACTTATTCTTGAACACCCACTTACAACCAACTGGTTTACAACCATATGGTCGTTCAGTTAATTCCTAGATTCCATTGGATAGAATCGAGTCCATCTCATTATTATCAGCATCAGGAGATATGTATGCCTCTGCAATAGACGTGGGAGTATCATCCACAAGATATACTGTGAAATCATTACTAAAGGATTTTGCAACCCTCTATCTCTTACTCATCCTGGGAGCTTCACTGTCATCCTTCTCAAGGATTTCCTCATTCTCGATAGGTTGTTCAGAAAACTCAACAGGTGCAGTAAGTTTAGGAGTTATCTCAATATATTCTCAAAAAATAGTATCAACATGCATATCAGGTATATTTAATTACTAAAATCTATAAGCAATGCTCCGCTGAGCATACCCAAAGACGCAATCCACTATCTTCGGTCCCAACTTGCGTTCTTTGGAATACGTATATTGACTTTCGCCAAACATCCCCATGTGCGCAAATAAGAAAGCGATGGTTTTCTCCCTATCCACATCTCATATGGTATTTGATCTTTATTCTTATTTAGAACTCTATTCAGGACATGATATGAAGTCAACAAAGCCTCCCCCCACCATGCCTTAGATAAACCAACAGTGTCTAACGTGGCATTAACCAAGTTAGTCAGGGTGCGGTTTTTTCTCTTAGCAACCCCCTTTGATTCGGGTGAATAGGGAGGCGTTCTCTCATGAATAACACCATGTTCCTCACAGAATTCATCAAATATTTTGGAAAAATACTTGCCACTGCAATCAGATCTTAGACGTTTGATCTTTCTCTCTAGTTGATTTTCAACTTCGTCTTTATAGATTTTAAAGTAATCTAACGCTTCATCCTTAGTTTGCAACAAATAAACATAGCAAAATCTAGTCGCATCACCGTCATGAAATATTTCTTTCCATCTTTTGTCAGCACACCATTCATCTCGCAGATATCAGAATGTATGAGTTCTAGAGGTGCCAAGTTCCTCACCTCGGCCGACTTATGAGGTTTACGATGTTGCTTCGATTGCACACAGCTATGGCACTTAGAACCTTTGACAATGGTGAAATTCGGAATTAAACACATGCTGGAAAGCCGAGACATTAAACCAAATTAACATGACATAAATGAGAATGCCAAACACTCGCATAATCATTAACGCACCACAAATATGGTTCACTAACATATTGCAAAATTCTGCAAGGGAAAAGCGGAACAAGCCTCCGCTATCATAGCCTTTACCCACGAATTATCCATGCTTAGACACTACTAATTTATTGGACTCTAAAACTACCTTAAAACCATCCCTACACGGAAGGGAGCCGCTCACGAGATTCTTATTGATAGAAGGGACATGATGCACGTCCTTCAGCTGCACGATCTTTCTCGAAGTAAACTTCAAATCTACCGTGCCAACACCATGAACAGAAGCATGAAACCCATTCCCCATTAGGACGGAAGAACCCCGAGCAACCTGGTAAGAAGAGTACATAGAGATGTCAGCACACACATGAACATTAGCACCCGTATCAAGCCACCAACTAGTAGATTGAAATACTGAAAAAGTAGTAGGTAAATTACCATACCCGTATCTAGTGTTGCCCGCGGTCACTGTGTTGACAGTCTTGGATCCAAATCCATTGCTAGCCTTCTCCTTGCGATCTGCATGGTTTGAATAGTCCCTTGCGAATTGTCCCCATTCACCGCACATGAAGCAAGCTCCTTTAGCATTTGTAGTCTTCTTCTTCTTGAAGGTAATAGTCTTGACAGGCTTGTTGGCAGCCTTCCCTTTGTTCTTGCGGTGGTTCTTCTGCACCATGTTGGCGCTGAAGTGACCTTACCTCCTTTTTTAGAAACATCCTTAGCCCGAGCTTTCTCCTCAACATCAAGAGATGCTATCAAGTTTTCAACTGATATTTTCTGTCTCTTGTGCTTCAGAGCAGTGGCGAAGTTCCTCCATGAGGAGGGCAACTTTGCAATCATGCACCCAGCCACAAATTTGTTAGGTAAAGGACACTTTAGGAGTTCAAGTTCCTTCACAAGGATCTGTACCTCATGAGTCTGCTCTACCACAGAACGGTTATTCACCATCCTGAGGTCATGAAAGCTCTCCATGGTGTACAGTTCACTGCTCACATCAGTCGCATCATACATTGCAACAAATGCATCCCACAGCTCTTTCGCATCTGTTATGTGCATGTACACATCAACCAGACGATCAGCAAGGACACTAGTAACGCAGCCCACGAAGAGGTTGTTGGCATCCGTGAACTTCTTCCTCTCCTCAGAAGAATATTCACCTACTGGTATGCCAAGCCTCGCTTCCTATGCATGCATTACAGTAAGCTAGAGACGGACCTTAACTTGCCATCTCTTAAGGTGCACACCAGAAAACTTTTCTGGCCTCACTGCATCAGCAAATCCAGCTATTGTAAAATCAACAGATTGCCTATAATAAGGTTTTTGGATTGTTGAGAATATAGGTAGATGCAAAATTAAATTCCGTATGAAATAAATTATGATAAATACAGGAACTAGCATGCATAAATTAAATTCCCATTTGGAAAACAACCTAAATTTTTCAGAATTACATAAATGTCCTTTTCCCTTTTGCATTCAAATTTGAACACACATACACAAGATCAAACATGCACACTTTATACTAAAATTTAGTGTATTTTAATCCTAAATACCTGAATGTCACAGCCTTCCCCCTAAAAAGAATCTCGTCCCGAGATTCTGGAATAGAATGGAATTAGATGATTAGATTTGGGAGTTGGCTTGAAGGAAGTCTGGGAAATTTTGTTGAAGATAGGATTCAGTTTCCCAACTTGCTTTTTCTTCAGTATGATGATCCCACTGAATTTTGAACATCTTGATAGTTTCTCTTCTAGTGCTTCTTTCTTTAGTGTCTAGCACTCGGATTGGATGTTCTGTATAGGTTAGATCAGATTCGATTTCGATGGTTTGGGAATCGATAATTTCGGTAGGAACTTTGACACATTTCCTAAGTTGAGATATATGAAATATATCATGAATGGCTGCTAGTTGAGGAGGAAGTTGAAGACGATAAGCTATGGGTCCACAAACTTCGATAATCTCAAAGGGTCCGATGTATCGAGGAGCAAATTTTCCTTTTACGCCGAACCGTTGAATACCTCGAGCAGAAGAGACTCGAAGATATACGAAGTCTCCAATCTGGAACTGTTGTATGTCAGCGTAGCTTTTCTGTCGAGATTGGGCTGCCTTTAGATTGTTTTGAATAGTCTTCACCTTTTCTTCTGCCTCAGTGACAAGGTCGGGTTCAAAGATTTTATGTTCGCCGGTTTGTGACCAACTCAAAGGAGTTCGGCAACGGCGACCATACAATGCTTCGAACGGAGCCATCTTGAGACTGGTTTGATAACTGTTGTTGTAAGAGAATTCTGCCAGTGACAAGCATTTATCCCAATTCTTGTCATATTGAACGATGCAAGCTCTAAGCATATCTTCTAGAATCTGATTTACCCTTTCGGTTTGTCCGTCTATTTGAGGATGATATGAGGAACTGCGGATTAATTTAGTTCCCAGAGCATGTTGAAGTTGCTCCCAGAATCGAGCAACAAACTGTGCTCCACGATTAGAGATGATCGTCCTAGGTATTTCATGGAGATGAACGATTTTATCTAAATAGATCTCGGCATACTTTTTGGTATTATACGTAGTATGCACGGGAAGGAAATGGGCAGTCTTGGTCAATCGATCAACGATTACCCAGATGGAGTCATGTCTTTGGGAGGTGTTGGGTAAGCCAACGATGAAATCCATGCTAATATCATCCCACTTCCAAGAGGGAATGGGTAGAGATTGAAGAATACCAGCAGTTCTTAGATGACTGGCCTTAACTCTTTGACAAATATCACACTCCGAGACATACTTTACAATTTCTCGTTTCATACGAGTCCACCAAAAATTCTGTTTTAAATCCTGGTACATCTTGGTACTGCCAGGGTGTATAGAAAATTTGGACAAGTGGGCCTCGTCCAATATCTGCTTACGAAACTTATGGTCCTTAGGTACAACGACACGTTCGTTGAACCATAGAACCCCTTCGTGATCTATTCGAAAGCATTTGTACTTTTCTTCTCCTTGTGCCAACTTCTGCTTAATGATTCTGACCCCTTTGTTACGTTATTGTGCCAGAACAATGTTATTCTAAAGTGTAGCTTCAATTGAGAGATGATTCAGGCTGCCTTGAGGAATGATCTCAAAATTGAGCTTTCTCATCTCGCAACAAAGCGTCTCATTGAAAGCCTCTACTGATAAGCAAGAGCAATGCGCCTTACGGCTAAGTGCATCCGCAACAATGTTGGCCTTGCCTGGATGATAGTGTACTTCTAGGTCATAATCCTTAATAAGCTCTAGCCAGCGTCTTTGCCTCATATTTAGGTCTGCTTGCGTGAAAATGTACTTGAGGCTTTTATGGTCAGTATAGATATGGCACTTTGTACCCATCAGATGATGTCTCCAGATCTTAAGTGCATGGATGACAGCTGCGAGTTCAAGATCATGAGTAGGATAGTTCTGTTCATGAGTCCTAAGTGCTCACGATGCATAAGCAATCACTCTGTTGTCTTGCATAAGCACACAACCAAGTCTGATTCCCGAAGCATCACAATAGATGTCAAAAAGTTTTGAAACATCTGGTTGAGCCAGAACTCGGCAGTAGTGAGATGTGCTCTGAGAGTGTGAAATGCATCTTCACATTTATGATCCCTGGAGAATTTAACGCCTTTCTTTAGTAGTTCAGTCATAGGCTTGGCTATTCTTGAGAAGTTAGGAATGAAACGTCTATAATAGCCAGCTAGACTAAGAAAACTACGGATCTGATGGACTGATGTTGGAGGTTTCCAATCCATCACTTCTTGTACTTTACTAGGGTCAACGGATATACCGTTACTGAAAATAGTGTGACCCAGAAATTTAACGGTATCCAGCCAAAACTCACATTTAGAGAATTTGGCGTACAAGTGGTGGTCTCTTAGTCTCTGAAGAACAATACGGAGATGGTTCCTATGATCTTTCGGATTTTTAGAGTAGATCAGAATGTCATCAATGAAGACCACAACAAATTTATCGAGTTCTTGCATGAAGACAGAGTTCATGAGATACATAAAATATGCTGGAGCATTGGTAAGACCAAACGACATGACCAGATATTTGTAGAGTCCATATCTGGTGGAAAAGGCTGTTTTTGGAATGTCACTCGGCCTGATCTTGATTTGATGATAGCTGGAACGAAGATCAATCTTAGAGAATAATTTGGCTCCGGCTAACTGGTCAAATAGAATGTCAATGCGGGGCAGAGGATACTTGTTTTTGATGGTTACCGCATTGAGGGGACGATAATCTACACATAGCCTTAAGCTATTATCCTTTTTCTTCACGAATAGGGCTGGACAACCCCATGGTGAAGCACTTGGACGAATGTAACCCTTATCAAGGAGGTCCTGGAGTTGGATTTCTAACTCTGCTAGCTCATTGGATGGCATACAATAGGGTCTCTTAGATATGGGGGCTGTGCCGGGTTGTAATTCTACGATAAACTCAATATCTCTATCTGGGGGCATTCCTAGCAAATCGTCTGGAAAAACGTCTAGGTATTCGCAAACAATAGGGATGTCCTTTAACTTGATCCCTTCTACAGCATATGCACAAAAGTTATTGCACTCCCGTTGTGGAAGATAGAGAATGGTAGCTTCATGATCAGGTGAATCTATCTCCACAGTTCGGAAAAAGGCATCTAATGATACTCGGTGCCTAGTCATCCAATCCATGCCTAGGAGGACATCCATTCCTTCTAGGTCCAATAATAGTAAATCTGTTTTAATCAAATTACTACCCAGCTGAATTGGCACCTTTTTATAGATTTGATTTGATGAAATTCTACTGCCAGGAGTTGCTATCATATAGGCTCCACTAATAGGATAAAGATCCAAGTCTACTTTGGTTCCATATTTTGAACTAACAAAACTATGGGTGGCACAAGAATCAAAAAGTATAATCACGGGTTGATGGTTTATAGAGAAAGTACCCGTCATTATTGGCGCACCCTCGGAGAGTTCGGAGAGAGTCGTGAAGTTCACCCTTCCCTGGCGGACTTGTACCATCTGCTTCTTGCCCTTGCCCTTGTTGTTTGGGTTGGATGTTTGCCCTTGGAAAGATCTTCGGGGTTGGGGGCAATCCTTAATAAAATGGGATGGGCTGCCGCAGTTGAAATAATGATAGTTGTTGTTTCCTTGGTTGGATGGCGGAAAGCTCGGCCATGGGCCTTGCTGCTGTTGCTGCTGGGGTTGTGATGTCGGTGGTCGATTAAATTGGGCCTGCTGGGGTGGCCTGGCTACCCATCTGCCTGGTATATTGTTTTGAGGCGGTGCTCGGGTGGCGGTGTTCTGGACCAACCGATACCTCGGCGGTTGCGCAGTTGAGGGTCCAGTGGGTGTCTTCCGTTTCTTTTCGGCCCGGTGGGCTGAAATGCACTCCTCTTGGGTAATGGCCATATTGACCAACTCATTGAAAGTGTCGGCCTTTACCAGATTTAGTCGTTCCTTAAGCTTGGTGTTCAGGCCTCGACAGAAATGATCTCACTGACGAACATCAGTGTCCGCATGATAACCTGCGTATTGGCACAGGTGATTGAAGACCTGTGCATATTGCAGAACTGTGCGGGTTCCCTGAGTCAAGGTTAGGAATTCATTGAGCTTTCGCTCAATGAGTCCTTCTGGAATGTGGTGTGCTCTGAAAGCGGCCCAGAATTCGTCCCATGTGACGACATGACCAGCCGGCTACATGGCATGATAATGGTCCTACCATATGCGGGCGGTGCCGTGAAGTTGTTGGGCTGCGAAGAGGGCCTTATTCGCATCTGAGCATGGTGCAGATAACAATGCAAACTTGGACTCTATAGTACGGAGCCATGTGTCAGCATCGAGGGGCTCGTCTGCCTTATGGAACAATGGGGGCTGGATGCTGAGAAAATCTTGGTAATTAGCCGATGGGTGTTCATCACGACCTCGGGATTGGTGATGAAATTGGCCCATCTGAGCCTGTACTAGCTGGTTGAGGAGTTCTGTCTGTCGGGCCATGACCTCTGCTAGATTTGGCGGTGTTGGTGGTGGTTGTTGGGAACCGCTAGTTTGATCTGCCTGAAAACCTTCTGGGGTTCCACGAGTAGCTCCAACCATCTAAAATAAAGGAGATATCCATTATCAACCATATTCTTACTCCTATTTTCAGATGATATACTGTTGCCAAATAGATATGTAATTCACATGCTCCGTTCAATCAACTCATTCCAAGTGCAAAGATATTGCAACAAAATAACAGAACACGAGGCTTAGATGACAACGTAGATACTGGTTGTCCTTAACATCTTACATCAGGGTGGTTCGACTGCTACGGGTCAAGCCATATGTACACATGCCACATATACTACAACAAGTGGCTCTAGGTCTAGGTAGGCTACTCACTACCCATGTCACATCATTCTACACTAATTACATCTGAACTATCGATGATTTGGGTGAACTAGAAATCGTCGAGATCGCCTACGGAGGACTGGCTGCCGGAAGAAGAGTGATCTGGCTGAGGATTGGGTTCTGGGTCTCCATGCTCGGAGTCGAGATCGGAAACTCCCTCGATTTTCTCTGGGTCTTCTTCTTCGCCTTCAGGGGCTACAGGTACAGCAGGAGGTATTGGCTGTTGCTGAAGTTCGTCGATGTGAGCATAGGCATCGTCAACCTCAAGAATAAGGTCGTGAATTTGCTCTTGGAGGAACTCAATAATAGTGTTACGTTGAGTGATTATGGCATCACTCTCATTGATCTGATCCTCCCGGTGAAGAATGGTCTCATCCCGTGCTGCGATAATTTCCTCCTTCTCGGTAACCAAGGCTTGAAGCTCTACTATCTGAGTGACCTGTCGATCAGCATTTCGATAGTGGCCTTGAGCTATACCAATCAACTGACCCATACCGCGGCGTAGCAGGATTTGATAGTGGTGCTGGACATTCATGAACCTGATGGTACCACGGAGCGTTTCTTCAGCTGAATCTCCCAACATATGGCCATAATGGGCTATCCTGAAATTCCACTCGGGATCACTGGAATCTATTGCAGGGGAATAGGCTGATAGGATGCCCTGCAACTTCCATGGGATGCTGGTTGCAGAAAATGTGGATGGCCTCCAGAGCTGCAGTCTCGATGGTGTCGACGAGACGATAACCAACCACATCGACCTCGATGGGCTGCCACTAAGAACGGAAAGGATACTGAGGAATAGTCATCTTGACTCTGCACCGAGGAACACCCTCCTCTCTATACTCCTCTCCATCATACTGGGGAGGCTCTGTAGAAGAATAGACTAAGTGATTCCCATAAAAGATGGGGAAAACCCTCCTAGTGCAAGGCATTGGTATGGAGATGCCCTACATGATCCCAAAAGATATTTGAAGGAGCCGCCATCTGAAACAAGAATTCAGATGGTGAGATTTTGAAAGATGCTGAAAATCCAACTAAAGATGTCACAAGAATCCTATTAAAACCATACTAAAGATAGACAACACTTTACCTGTCCTTAAAAGAACAACACATTCAAGCACTCATTTTGTTTGTTAATGGATTATGCATGCACGTACTATTCAACCTCACAACCAAAACAACTGCCGAATATCTTCGGACTTACGTGGTTAATTTTCGGTGGCACAACACATACGTCTCTCACTAATAACTAATCGATAAATCCTATCCGTCTTAACCTCTTAATCGTGGTTAGTGTACCTGCAGAAAACCATAGGTATATAACATGAACCTTTCATGGCAGCACGACATGAAAGCGTTCCCAAACAGTACTGTTCACTATAGAAACAGTATCCATACAATTTCCGTTGTACGGACGACGTTAGCATACGTTACATCTGCAACGTATTCACGGGGGTACCGTTTAAAACGGGGGTATGAACAGTGATCGCCATATCCTGCGCCGAACCATATACTCCCAATATATTCAACCTAAGTTGATATATTGGCAGCATCTCAAGTAGGCCACTGCTTGAGAAATAGCGTTCAGTTCGCATCACCGACGGGAAGACCAATCTCCCTTAGTTGGATGAGTATCCTTACCTCCTTACCTTCTTGTCTCGACGTTGAGGAACGGATAATACCAATAGATATCTAGGGTTGGTTGTGCTCAAGAGTAAGTTTTAACAGAAAGTAGTGCTGCAAGTTAACTGACTATACATATATATAGACTAGTAGCCACCTGATTACTCCCATATAAACCCGTAGGGCTTTACGATCTAAGCACCATCCTTAACGAATCTAACATGATTTGTAAACTCTTTTGTTAAGCCAATTTAATCCTGAAAATATTTTTAGGAGCTGCTGCGGTGTAAAAGTAAACCTACAGCTCTGATACTAGCTGTGGCAGAACCGCCTGAATTATTCCGGCTCAAGTGCGCTAGTCATCGCTATAAAGCAAACATTAACTCAACCCACTTCAAACAGAACAACTCATTGGTCTGTCGGGTCTCCGCCCGATACAACCACGGTTCAACAGGATCAAAGTAGGTTTACCTCGCACGAAGGTGAGTTTACAATCACACAACAGCTCACCAACTTTTAATCCACAATATATTAAATACTATTACAAACCGTTTCAAACTTAATGTAAACTTATACAAATATTGTTTAAAACGATAAGCTATACAGCTTGTCCAGATTCACAGCGGAAGAAAATTAACACGCGACTACACACATCGCGGAGGTTGACACCGTACTCAGCCCGAAGCATGGCGTCATTCAGGAGGGTCACTGCCAGCCGGGGACGGATCCCACTCCACGGACCAGCCAAACGGAACAGAAGTTGGCCATGTGGAACTATCCGTGGGGTTTTCAAAAGTCATACCTGAAAAATAGACTAGCAAGACTGAGTATACTAATACTCAGCAAGACTTAACCGCTTCATGGTATACTTAGCCATATAACTAGACTCATGAAGGCTTGAAATGGTTCTGGGTTTAATTTCAGCTGAAAAACAACAAAGAGTATGAGCTAACTTTCATATTTTAGCTTTTAGATTCTAGTTTCATTAACCGTTCTAGGTAAGCACCTATACTAGACAAACAGTGTAGAGATTAACATCCATCCAGATTATTCCATAATGGTTACTGTTCTTACTCTATGTGGCAGAAGGAATAAGCAGTCTCAATCTCCGCGAGAAACGGACGATTCTGAATCGAATTTCCAAACCTTGCAAGGCAAACCTAACTCACACGCTTGGAATATCCAACGATAGTTCGAGCAACCGTTTGCCTTTTCATTCCAACTCATGGAACAGGGCCACCACAAATGACTGTAGGACCGTACGCACACCAATTGTGCAGGACATACCTCTATAGCGCGACTACATGACCGTACTCCTGTCCGCTGCGCGGAACATACTCCCGCACGTTGGTGCGTGAGAAAAACCAAATTACGAGTGGTGGGAGGTATATACACTCCTCAGGCCGATTGGTTACTAGTCTTACCGCTTTACCATATTTCGCGGCATGTGGCTAGTACTTTCAAACGCTTAGCCACCACTACCACACACTGCGACCTTATCAACTTTTATCAACACAGACGGGGTAACCTTCCGAGTCATGATACTGCACATGACCCCATCCATCATCCTTATAGTGATTACAGAATAGTAAATATTCAACTCCTGTATCGCGCGAGTGACAGGAAATCACCCGACTTCTGCCGGTCCTATTAGCAAAGCATCTATCCGATAAGGACTCGGGCACAATACATAGGTTCCTAGTATCAATGCATCTAGGGTTCCATTTCAACTCCTAGACTTAATGTAAGATATAATATATATATATATAGGATTGCATAAATGTAGTAATTTGAAATACTGGGTTATGCACTGGGGCTTGCCTTCTTGAACGGGGCTGGGGGCAGGGGTGTCAAGGATTTCTGAACTTTGATTCGGAGCTTCAGTTTGAGTCTCGACGATGTTTACTAGGTCTTCAGAAAACCCTTGCTCTTGTTCCGGTACTAGCTCGTAGTCTCCGTCGTCGAGTGTTGTTGACTCTACATGATATGCAAAGATTTGATTTAGATGGTTCTCGAGTTAAGAGTTTTATTTTACGATAAAGTTGCAATCTAACAGTGTAATACACATACATTCATAAAGCAAGAGGTTTAAATATAAACTTATTATTGGTATCCTAATTCAATTATCCTAATTAGTTGAATTAATTGAATTAGGTTAACAAGTTTGATTTTTAATTTGCAACTCATAAAGGCTATGGCCTTGAATTTTTGTGGATAAGCTTATTCCTAGTGGATACGCTTACTATGAATTTTTCATAATTTTCTGAAAATAGACACTAGGGTATTTGAATTTAGTTCAAATGTTAGGTTTAAATTCAAATCTTAGGTGACAGAGTGCTATAAATTCTTCAAAAATTAATTATGAACTAACTATCAACATATCAACATATGGTAAAAAGATCTAAGCATGAAAAGCTTAGGAACATGTTTGAATAAATTCAAATCCTTTCAAGCTTGATGTGCACAAAATTAAAGTAGCTAAAGCTAGGGTGCAATACTGGTGCTAAAATTTTTACATAAGCTTGTATTCACCTTCAACAGACTACACACCAAAAGTCATAGGAAAAAGAGCTAGCATGCAAAAGTTATGCACAAGATACAATTTTGTTAAAGTTTAAAATAAATAAAAAATTATTTAGTTTCAAATCAGACTCTATTAACAAAAGTTGTAGAATTAGACTTCTGGATTCCAACAAAACTGGTTTGGCTATTTTTGATTTTTTCTACAAATTCCTATAAATTTTCAAAGTTGGCTGATTTAAATTAGAGAGGGGTACTGATTTCCTACAAATAGACCCTTGGTTGGGTTTTACAGAGGGGGCAGATTGACGGCGACCAAATCCGGCGAGGGGGCTCACCGGCGACGAGGGGCAAGTGAGGGAAAATGTTCAGGGACTCACGGCGCTCACGAGGGGTGGCCGATGTTGAGAAAGAGAAGGGCTATGGCGGCTTAATCGACGGTGAACAGGGGCGGCGGCGAGCTCCGAGGGGTGTCGTCGGCGTTCCGGTGGCTAGGGTGCCGGAGGGTGGTGAAGAAGCTGCTGGGAAGCTTCTACGGGATGATGTGGTGCTGCTGGTGCCCTTGGCTGGGGCTGAGGGGTGGTGTAGCGTTGGGGCGACGGTGAGGCCGAACGGCGGCGGAGCTTGAGCTCGCCGGTGCTGTGGGGGACGATGCTCGGGTGCGTGAAAGCAAGAGGGAGTGCGTGGGAAGCTCCAGGATGTGCTCAGGGTCCAGAAGAAGGCATGGTCGCGCGGGAGCAGGAGCTGGCAAGCCGGCGGGAGTCGTGGTGGCTCGGGCGGCGGCGGCGCGACGTGGAGAGGCAGGGAAAGGCCAGCGTGAGGCCGGGAAGGCGGTGGGCAAGGCGCAGAAGGGCACGTGGCACGGCTTAGAGCGGCGCGGGGGCGGCCCGTGCGCGGCACATGGCCGGCGAGGGCGGCGGGGCGTCGGGTAGAGAAAACAGAGAGCCGAGGGCTGGAGGTAGATGAAGGAGGATCTATTTGCAATTTCCCGAAAGTGCAGGGACTCCTCTGTAAAGTCTGAATAACTTTCAAACCATAGCTCAAATGAAAATGTGCCCAAAAGCAAAAGTGTAGGGTTTAGCAAGAGCTACAACTTTGATTTAAGGTTCAGTTGCAAAAGAGCTAAGGATTTGAACTAACATAAAACTTAGCAAAGTTTTAAACTTTAATTAAATCCTATTTAAAATCTACACCACACGGGCATCTTATGAGTAGTTTCACCTATATTTGCGGTTTAAAAGCAAGTTCTTGACTTTTGGAAAACAACCTTCATATATTGTGATTTTACCTCCCATTCTCACCCATTTTGCACTAAAAGACCTACATTTTTCAGAATTACATAAATGTCCTTTTCCCTTTTGCATTCAAATTTGAACACACATACACAAGATCAAACATGCACACTTTATACTAGAATTTAGTGTAGTTTAATCCTAAATACCTGAATGTCACAATGAAAGTTTGTAGTTGACAACTTTTTGATTTGAAACCATTGTGTCATATTAAAATACGTTTGAAGTTTTCAAATTTGAAATTCAAATTTTGTAAACGATCTCGGATGAAGAAGCTACCAAAATAAAAGTTGTAGATCTCGAAAGGTTATGCCACTTTGTAGTTAACAACTTTTTCATTTGAATTTGTTTACTATCTCAAACAAATAATTTACACTCGGTTAATTATATTATGTGGAGAATAAAAACGTAATGTTGACACACTTGGTCCAATGGTGCAGTGGTAGAGAGAGTTGTTTGTGTGCAGAAGGTCGTGAGTTTGAAACCTATCATCGACAACTTATGAAAAATTGCTGGAAAAAAAATGTGCAAACCATTAGATGGGTCACTAGCTGGCTGTGCATGCTTCCTCCAATAAATTTTTTTCTATTTCTTTTTTTGGATTTTTTCTGATTTACATTGTGCCAAGTGCTTCTCTTTGTCGAGTACTTTTTGGCACTCGGCAAAGCCTGCCCTTTGCCAGTGTCTGGGATACTCGGCAAAGCCCCGATTACACTCTGGTCTGAATCCGATAGTGAATGATGGGGTTGCGTGCAGATGGCTACTAAAATATAAAAATGTTTTTTATTTTACTTTTACATTCATATGCTCGAAAAAATGCGGAACTTGTGTCAAATATAAAAATATTTCTTCTATTTTATTTTTATATTTTAAAATTTCAAATTATTGGAATTGATTTGTGCGGGGTGCTTAAAACAACCGCCAGCACAAAACACCCGCCAGCTGCTAGCGGTCGTGCACCCGTCGCAAATGTTGATTTCTAGGTAGCACAAGATTGTGCTAGCGGGTGTCAAAACTACCAGTACAAAACCAGTACAAATGCTTTTTGTAGGGTCTTAAGACCATACAGATGCTTTTTTAGTAGTGGGAAGTGGCGATACAGAGGCAAGGAAGATAGAACTTTCTACTGTTTGTTGGTTTCTGCTATACCAAATAGACGGCAAGTCTCTTTATTGGAACTTCGAAATAGACTGCGAGTCAAAATTTTATCACCATACATGAAAAATGCCGCAGTTTAAACTTTCAAATGCTTGGTGAAATTAAAAGAACTGCAGCATATCTTTTTGAAACAGCCACGTCTAAAAAGGCAGCAACATAGATACCAAGCCGAGGACACGATGAGCACAAAACATACCAAGAACACGAAATATCTTAACCAACACAACTGCATTACTTGATTAAGAGAACCCATATGCCATGGATACAACGCACAACACTGGTGGTACTTTCTTGACTTCTAAGCTACGGCATCAGCTGGCAGCTGTGATGCATGCATACTGAACCATCACTCCTCTAACCACCAGAGAGATCGACGGCAGGGCAACAACACAGAGGCTCTACTGAAGGACAAAGCCTGGATTGAGCAAGCTAAGCCTGCCAGTTCGACGACACACCGATAGATCAGCTAGCAACTACTCGCTAATAAACCCAGCTGGAAGCATACATGACCATACACACACTGCATAGTGCATGCAGCATAGTATCTATGATCGCCCTACACGCATGCTGTCATGCACGCACAACATTATTCAGAACACACCTTGCCTAAGCCTAAGCTACGACAAACTAGCTACTGGCTGCAAGCCCAGTTACTACTACTACTACTACATAGCAGCTCGCGTCTAGGACTTGGTGGTGAACTTGGACTCGTCGATGTCGATGCCCTCCCTCGTGGCGCGCTCGCCGCCGGACTCGTCGTTGGAGCTCAGGCCGCCCTTCCTCCCCATCTCGCTGTACCCCTCCTGCCCCAGCTGCTCCCTCCGCGTCTGGCCGCCGCGGCTGCGCCCTGCACGGACATATAAAGCAAGCAACATTATATTTCATCAGCTCATCGGCTGCGCAAGCCAGGACGTGATGAACTAACGACGACCGGCGG
This sequence comes from Panicum hallii, assembly GCF_002211085.1. Taxonomy (NCBI): domain Eukaryota; kingdom Viridiplantae; phylum Streptophyta; class Magnoliopsida; order Poales; family Poaceae; genus Panicum; species Panicum hallii. The sequence goes on from NC_038044.1 coordinate 23,533,171, forward strand.
CATTTGGTGGCTGCTGCGTACCTTCGGCAAGGTGCTCCTGGGCCTCGAGGCTCTTGCCGCCTGTGCCGCCGGGGACGACGGTCTCGCCCTCGCGGGCCTTGCGGTCTAGCTCCTTCTTGCTCTCCTGCCCGGACGCCATCGCCACCGAACCTTTGTTAATTAATAGCTGGATGGGTTAATTCACTGGGAGACTCGAAACAAATAAAGCTGATGGTAGTTTGCCTAGTGACGACCACGGAGGCGCCGGCGCCGCCTTTTATAACCGCGGTCGGGCGGTGCGTCGCCGAGGCCAGGCCGCCAGGCGCCGGCGCGTGTGCGCCGACGCGGACGCGACGCAAGGCCGCGACGCCCGCGCCCGTCGACGCGTGTGCCGGCGAGGCCTCACCCGGGCGACACGCACCTACGGATTCGAATCGCAAGCGTTTACGCGAGGGCACGCGCGCCTGGGGAGGCTGTGTGCAGTGTGCATGCCCCCGTGTTTATCCGACGTACGCGGCGATCGAGGCGCGACTGGCTGCAGTGGCTCGCCCGCGCCCCCTGCAATAACCTGCACTGTGACGCGTGTGCGTTGGTCTCTGGAGAGCAAGCGAGCGAGCGACCCAACTGGTATCCGGAGGCAAGCTAACGATTGTTGACAATTTCGTAAATATTTTTTTTCTGATGATGATCGAGTTTGATGACCGGCACTTTGTCTCGTTCATGTTTGAATTCTTTGATATAAAATTTTATTCTTCCTTATTTCGGTCGTTCAGTGTCCTCACCGGAAACAGTCGAAGCATTTGCTTTGCCCGCATCGAGCTTGGAACATCGAGTTCGCAGAGCTTAACTCATATGCTTGGTATATCGAGTTGTATAGGCCTCACAGCGGTTACACCATATAAATGTACTAGGAATATTGGCGCGCTTCGCCGCGCCTGTACAGCATACACGCCTGTGTTGCTTGTGTGCACTGGTATGTGTAGTGGAGTACGGAAGGCGCAAACCTGTGCTATCAGACACTGACTTGTGCAGTTCAAATAATGAGAAGCAAGGATTTTTTATAATGGCCGGCCGAACCAATACATGGTACACATAGGTATCAAGTGGTATCAAGTCGCATCAACCATGGAACTCAAAGATCTTGGCAAGTCATGCAATCTTTCATTGTAAAGACAAAACAAAGATAGGTTAATTACAAATGTAAATAATAAAAGCACAAATGACTGCATAAGTAGAAGGGTCTGCAGCTTGCGCATGATGCCATTCGGCCTCCTTTTGAACTGATACCTGAAAATGAATTAGTACTCAATTTGTTTTAGAGACAACATATTATGGCATGAGACGATATTGATACTTTTGGTAAGGAAATAACAGGAGATAAAAGAAATTATGGTATTGTGGCAGAAATGTATGGTTCAAAATATTAAAGAAAACCAAGATGACAACCTCACTTCTTAAAACCAAAGAACTTGCATGAGCAGCTAACAATGAGAATAGAAAATAAAATAAAATAAAAATGAACCTTTGATCCGGAGGGCCAAAGTTTTAGAATCAAAGGCAAAACTAATTCCACATACCAATTTCATGGTCGCACCTAAAATTCAAAAAAAAAAAGGAAATTGGTCATGGTTCTCGCTCTTTAGAATTGCAATTCATGGGGTAAAAGTCTGCAAAGAAAGATATATAAATGAAATTCATAATCCCTTGATTTAATAATCAATAAGAATAAAGGTGCATAGCTATATATGGTTGCTGCGCTGTAGGGTGCCTCTCGAGCAACATTCCAAATCTATTGTTTTAACAAATAATCTGATACTGCTGGAGAACAGAATACTACAAAAAATAGGAGAGGAAAGGAGAAAAGAACCAAATTTATCATGTTCGAAATGAGAATTCTAATGAAAAAAACTTGAGTAATCCTTGAACTAAACGATTTTACCTTCGTATCTTATGAAATTCTACTATGCTAAAATCATGTATACTAGTTTGAGATAGGACACTTCAGAACATTAAGTATAAAAAATTGAGGTAGACATGTAATATTTTTGCTATCGTGGCCACTTCAAAACATTGAGTATCACAAAGAGATGCAAGATATATTTTGAAATATTTTTAGTTTAATAGAGAAAAGATCAGTAGAATTTCTAATAAGCTTAAGTCAAAGCATTGTGTACTCAACTACACGAAAATTTGATACCTACAACTTTCTCTTCAGTAAATATTGGTTGTCCCTGGTCCACTTGGCCAAACAGAGATAAATGAAATAGCAGGGATCAAATCAACATGATGGGAAATAAAATTTACAAAACTAATAATAGTGAACTAAATAGTTTCCATAGCTAAACTATATCCTGTTTAGCATTCAGATGTAGCCAAAAGTGTTCAGATGATCTCCCAATGTCGAAAGCAAAGTGTAAGGATGATTTATGAGGGGGTATGAAAAGTATAAGAGTTGACGTGCTAGATTTATGTTTAGTTTCAGAGTAACAAAACTTGCCAGATACCTCCTTAGCTATTAAAGAAGATGGGCTATAGACATTCATCCTGAATGTTCAAGGTTGGAACTTTTCCTCAATCTAAAAAAAGCTATTAAAGATCAGAAGCCACCTTTGTTTATCCAGGGAGATGGCGACTCGGCAGCGACTCGGCGGTGACCTAGGGTTTAGCGAGGTTTCCTGATCTTGCTAGCCTGGAAGCCGTGTGGACATCGCGTTGGGACTACTGCGACGTGCTGCTTCGGGATTTTGGGGTGGAGTAGAGGTACATCTCGGTTTACTCTGTGATTGCCGATCGGTTTTCCGATGGAGCGTCATGAGAGAAGGAATACTTCCTGGGGAAGATAGTAAACGGAGTCTGTATCGATCAAGTGAAGCGCTGGGAGATCGGATGTCCGGTTGTCTGGATCAGTTTATTTACTCTGGAGATCTACCAACCCGAAGCTGAGCTCGCAACTGGTCGCAATAGGCTTTCTGGAGAACTCTACATCATGTCTGAGGAAATTGCTGGGCAGGGAAGCGGGAGTGCAATGGAGAAGCAACTGCTGGTGGCCGGTCAGGGACCGGTTGGAGATGGACTGGAAACGGCATCCCAGGGGAATGTGACACCGCTGAATCGGATCAATGAGAAAGAAGCGGATGATGCAGTAAACTAGTCGCTGCACCCCAAAGGCGTGGCCTTCTTCCTATCGTTCCACCACGATTGCCGTGCTGACGACGTGAGTAGTCGCGGCGGTGTAGAGCAGTAGGTTCTTGTCTGGTTGGGGGGGGGGCGTCAGGATGGGTGGCGACTGCAAGTGATGTTTGAGATCTTGTAGCGTCTGGTTTGCCTCCTCAGTCTACTTGAACTTGTTGTGGCGCTTGAGCAACTTGAAAAAGGGTAGTCCCCTTTCTCCAAGTCGGGAGATGAAGCAGTTCAAAGCTGCCATGCAGCCAGTGAGCTTCTGGACGTCCTTGATCGTCTTCAGAGCATCCATGGCTGTGATGGCGTTAATCTTCTTTGGATTTGCTTCGATCCCGCGGTGACTGGAGATGAACCCGAGTAGTTTTCCCTGAGGCACATCATTAGGTGCACTTTGTCCGGTTGAGCTTCCATCGAAACCGTTGCAAGCTGTTGAAAGTCTCCTCGAGATCAGTGATGAACTTGTCATGGGATCTGGACTTGATGACCACATCATCCACGTAAGCTTCAACGTTGCGGTGTAGTTGGTCCGCAAGGCACAGTTGGATGATCCGTTGATAGGTGGCTTCTGCATTCTTCAACCCGAAAGATATTGCACTGTAAGCATATGCTCCAAAGGGGGTGATGAACGTTGTTTTGATCTGATCTTCCTCCTTGAGAGCTATCTGATGATAGCCCGAGTAGCAGTCGAGGAAGGAGAGCAAACCGCAGCCAGCCATGGAGTCGATGACTTGGTCGATGCGTGGGAGCGTGAAGAGGTCTTTTGGGTAGTGTTTATTGAGATCAGTATAATCCACATACATCCTCCATTCATTGTTATTCTTTTTGAGTACAAGTACAGGATTAGCTAACCACTCGGAGTGGTATACTTCTTTAATAAAACTAGCCGCGAGTAGTTTTGCTAATTCTTTCTTGATGGCCTCCCTCTTGTCGGGGGCGAAACGCCGCAGCGTTGCTTCTTTGGAGTGGCTTTAGGGTCGACTTTCAAACAATGCTCGATCAACTCATTGGGCACCCCTGGCATATCCGTTGGTTTCCACGCAAATATATCACAGTTGGCCCTAAGGAAGCTGATGAGCGCGCTTTTCTATTTGTCATCTAAGCCGCCTCTAATCAGCGCAGTCTTGGAAGGGTTGCCTTCTTGCAGCTGGATGGTCCTGATGCCAACGTCACTGGGTTTAGGTTTAACCCTCGACTGGCTTGGCCGTTGGTTGGAGATCTCCATCTCTATGTTTGTCAGCTTCAGCGTGGCCGCAAGTACTTCTGCAGACGGTTCTGGCACGCGTGAAGTCGTGGCGTACTCGATCACCTCCTGGTCGCAGTCGTATGACTTCTTCAGGTCGCCATGGAGTGTGAGTACACCTGTCTTGCCTGGCACCTTGAGTAGTTGCCTGGCACCTTGAGTAGCAGTTAAATATAATGGGGCATGGCCATGAACTTGGCTAGTGCTGGCCTGCCAAGGATGGCATGGTACAACAAGTCGAAATCCGCCACCTCGAACTTGATGTACTCGGTGTGGTAGTTGTCTTTTGTCCTGAAGGTGACTGGCAGGATCACTGACCCGAGTGGTGTAGCTGCGTTGCCCGGGACGACGCTGTAGAAGTGAGCTCTGTAGGGAGTAAGCATCTTGGAGATGTCCAGTACCATCTTCTTGAGAGTACTCGTGAAAAGCAGATTGAGGCTGCTTCCGCCGTCGATGAGTACTCGGGTGAGCTGTGAGCCCGCCACGATAGGGTCTAGGATGAGCGGGAATTTTTCCAGCTCGGAGAAGTTGGTCCATTGATTGTCCATAGAAAAGAAGATCAGGACCTCGCTGTATCTCAAAGGCCTTGTCATGGCTGGCTCCACGGAGAGTATTTTGCGCAGGGTTAGCTTCTGCGCGCGCTTGGAGGGGAATCCACCGTCTCCGCTGAAGATGACGTTGACAACATTCTTCGGATCCTGGAAGTCTTAGCCCCCGATTTGTCACCTCCTTCTTCGTCATCCTCCTTGTCCTTTCACTTTCTTGGTTGGGGGAGGGGTGGAGCATTGAGTGATTTTCGGATGGTGACGCACTCAAAGAGCGTATGCCGTGACTTCGGGTGTATCGGGCATTGTTTATGCATGACTTGCTCGTAGTCCGAGTGGTTGTTCCCTGACTTCTTGCCACGCGGGTTTCGCTTAACAGCCATGACTTCATGGTCTAGCTTGCGCTTTCGAGGGTCTCCCGAGTGGTTCCGCTGGCTTTTGTCGAAGTGGCCATTGTTGTTGCCTTGTTTGTCGTGGTTGCGCTTGGGAAAGCGATCGTTTTCCTCATCCTCCTGGTCAGCTTACCAGGCCATCATGTCACATAGCCCCACGACAGTAGTCAGGCGGTTGCGCCGAAGTCATGGTACGTGTTCTTCAAGAAGAGGCTGTGTTGGAAACAACGGATGACATCCTTATCGGTGATGTTGGCGATGGTGGCGCGCGTCTCAAAGAAACGCTGTGTGTAAGACCTCAGGTTTTGTTCATCTCCTGCTTCACCTGGGACAAGTCGTGGCGAGTGCTCGCTCTAATCATGGATCCCTAGAAGTTGTCAATGAAGGCCCGCTTAAGGTCCTCTCACGAGTCGATAGAGTTTGGCTTGAGGCTTTCAAGCCACGTGAGGGGTACGAGCTCCAGAGCCATCGGGAAGTAGAGAGCTTTTGTAGAGTTGGATCCCCCTGAAACTTCAATGGCGACAGAATAGCAACGAAGCCACTGGTGCGGGTCTTGCTTACCGTCATACTTGGGGATTCCGACTGGTTTGAAGTCCTTAGGGTAGGACTTGTCGGTGATGCTGGTGGTGAAGACAAGGAAGCGGTCGCTATCATCGTCGTGGTGGTACCTGCCGGGACGGTCCCTTCTCCTCGCTTCAGTAACAAGCGACGCATCACGACCCTCATTGATTTTTTTCCTGAGGTCTACCGTGGGAGCATCATGGAGGTTGGCCTCGACTGGATCTTGGCCGTGGTGCCTTGCCCCCCGCTGGTTGAGAGGGGGTTGTTGTACTTCTTGTTCATTGTTGCCACGCGCGGACGGGTGGCCCTCGTTGCGCTAGCGGTTGTTGTTCCTCCGACTCCCGTGGCCTCCTCCAGGGGTGCGACTGACCAGCGCGGTATCACCGTAATGCTCAGACCTCGAGAGCTGATTCTGAGTGGAAGACACTGGATGTTTCTCATCGAGTTGTATGAGCGCACGGTGGGTCAAGTACCGCAGCCTTTGTATCTGAGGATTAGATGGGAGTTGTTGAGCTAAGAGTGCTGCTTCTGCAATGGCGCCAATCGGCGTACGGTACTCACGATCCGCGACTGCTGCAAAGGCATTCTTGAGATCCCTTGGTTCGCGGGCGCGGTTCTGTGCGTTGCACCTGTGTTAAGCGCGCTTGGCGTTTTTTGCCCTCGGGATCCTCCGGTGCTCCTCGTCTTCATCTTGGGGGGAGTCTGCTGTGGGCTCATCGGCTGAGACGTCCACGAGTTGTTCGTTGTCATACTGGGTGCCCAGCTCGTCTTCTTCCGTGTTATGAAGGGAGGCCATGCAGACTTGTCGATCCGGCGAGTGGTTAGCCCTGAGGCTGTACTCGAGTAGCTCTGTGCTACTCTCTCCTTCTTCAACGATATAAGAAAGAGGTCTACCCTCTTGGAAGGATAGTTCCTGTGTGAAGACCATAAGGCGAGACTCATAATCGAGTAGTTCGGAGGGCTCAAAGCCCCTCCAGTACATGAAACGTCCTTCCGGCGTTGAAGTGATGGTTAAACCCAGAAAGCTACCCAAAAAAGATTCGATGTGGCCGTCGGGTTGTGAGTGGTTTTCAAGGGCAGGGGCTGCCCGACGAGCGGTGGCTCCCTCGTCTCTGAGTCCTTTTCGGATCCGGCTTGAAGGTGTAGTACTGCACGGGGAGTACTCTTCATCAGAATCCGAGTAGATGTTGAAAACGGGGGCATCCCGACAAGCGGTGGCGCCCGCATGCATCCTTGATCTTGAGCAGTAGATCCAAATCCTCCTCCAAGTCGGAGAGGGATTTAGATCGTGAGGTCTTTTCAGATCAGTTTGAACCCGACCCGAGTAGATCTGATGCGTCACGAGTGGAAGTCGCGTCGAAAACGGACATCTTTTCAATCTGCTGGGCCAGATCGGGAAACAGCGTGTTGTCGAGGTTGTCGATGAAGTCGTCTAGATTGCTGCTTGAAGTTGGTGAAGAAGCCTCCGGCTCCTTGGAGTTGGCTAGGTGGCTGTTGAAACCACCCGAACCATCGGCGACGCAAATCCAGGAGCCGAAGATGAAAGTCGTACCCTCATCGAGCACAACGCTGATGAAGTTGAACGATGCCATCGAGTTCTCCGGTGGATCTTCGATGAGCCCCCCTACCTGGCGCGTCAGCTGTCGGTGTTTTACTGCCACGCCCACCGAGGGATACCCCCAAGATGGATGGTGAGTTTGTAGGTAGGGTATCGCCGAGATCAGGAACTCGAAGGTGCAAAGGAACGCAAGGTTTTAGACAGGTTCGGGCCGCTGAGAGCGTAATACCCTACGTCCTATGTGGTTTGGATTGCTTTGATGATGATTGTCTCCGATGGAGTACTTGTCCGCCCTTATATAGTCCGGGAGGACACGTTTACATGGAAGTACTAGTCGGGTACAAGCTCAGGAGTCCTACCCGAGTACTTCTCGGCTAGTTTCCTATCGAGTCCGACTGGTCTAACTACTGTACGAGTAATCCTACTGCATTAATAGTAGTTCCAATAGATGTAGAGCGTGAGCCATATCCCATCCCGTATCTTAGGAGAAATATGCCACGTATGCAGTCTCGTGTGCCCGGGTCTGATAGCAGGCGTAAGGTAGCACTACAATTAAAGAAACTATTTATAAAATGAATGAGATGCTATACAGGGAAGAGATGCTATGGCTGCAAAGGTCACGAGTTGCATGGCTGAAAGAAGGTGATAAAAATACGAAGTTCTTCCACCAACGGGCTGCCTGGAGGGCTCGGAAGAACAAAATAAGAAAGCTGAAACAAGCAGATGGATCATGGACATCTGAAGTTGGGAGAATGCAAGGTATGGTAATAGTTATTTTGATGAGTTATATACAAAAGACCCTGCTGTTGTGCCGCAGGAAGTGACGGACTTGATGGACCTATGCATTACGGAGGACATGAATGAAGTACTGTGTAGACCGTTCACTGATGATGAGATCAGTAATGCTCTCTTTCAAATTGGCCCGTTAAAAGCGCCGGGGCCCGATGGTCTTCCTGCGCGCTTCTTCCAAAGAAACTGGATTCTGATGGAGGAGGATATTAGCAGCGCTGTTAAGGCCTTCTTTTCTGAAGGACGAATGCCTGAGAGTGTGAATGACTCAGCAATCGTGCTGATCCCAAAAGTTCAGCACCCGGAAACGCTGAAAGAATACAGGCCAATCAGCTTATGCAATGTTCTTTATAAAGTGGTATCTAAGTGCCTGGTTAATAGACTCAGGCCGCTCCTTGATGACTTGATTTCTGAAATTCAGAGTGCCTTTATTCCGGGAAGACTTATTACCGACAACGGCTGATTGCTTTTGAGTGCCTTCATGCCATTCAGCAGGATAGTACAACTAACAGTAAGTTTTGTGCAGTTAAACTGGATCTTGCCAAGGCATATGACCGTGTGGATTGGAGTTACCTAGAACATGCTATGGAGAAGCTAGGCTTTCATCGTACATGGATACAGTGGATCATGGAGTGTGTCACCACTGTACGGTATACGCTTCGCTTCAATGGTGTTCTTTTGAACACTATCCAGCCCACACGTGGTCTGCGCCAAGGTGATCCCCTGTCACCGTACTTATTCCTTTTTGTGGCTGATGGTTTATCATGAATTTTGCAGCACGGCAATAGGGCTGGTACAATACAAGGTCTGAAAGTGTGCCGCAGTGCACCGGATGTCTCACATCTTCTCTTTGCCGATGATAGCTTGTTATTTTTCAGAGCTGATGAGTTGCAAGCAAGATACATAAAGGATACTCTACAGAGATATTGTAATGGCACGGGACAAATGATCAATTTTGACAAGTGCTCGGTCATGTTTAATAAGGGACAAGAGTGTGGCAGTAATGAGTGCAGTAAAGAACCAACTGAACATTCACAGGGAGACTTTTGAAGCAAAGTATTTGGTCTGCTGACGTCGGAGGGCAGGATGAAAGCGGACAGGTTTAGTACAATGGACCTGTTTGGCATAGCTGAAACTTGTTCAGAAGCCAGCTGGTGGCTAGCTGGCCAGAGAAGCAGCTGGTCACGGACCCTGTTTGGCACAGCTGAAACGTGTTCATAAATTATTAACAATTAATCATAAATTAATCTTAAATAAGATAATGATAACTTAATTATAAATTAGAGTGTCATTACACAAATAAGGCCGGCGCGGGGCGGGGGCAGGGGGCGGCGCAGGGGGCCGGCGCGGGGGGTGGAGGCCAGCGCGGGGGCCGGCGTAGGGGCGGGGGGGCGGCGCCAAGGGCGGAGGCTGGCACGCGGGGGGCCGGCGCGGGGGGCGGCGCAGGGGCGGGGGGCGGCGCCGGGGGCGGAGGCTGGCGCGGGGGGGGGGGGGCGGAGGCCGGCGCGGGGGGCCGGCGCAGGGGGCCGGCGCAGGGGGCCGGAGGCGCGGGGGAGCTGCACGGGGGGCGGCGCGGCGCGGGGGGGGCAGCGCAGGGGAGCGGCGCGGGGAGGTGCGCGGGGAGGGCGGCGCAGGGGGGGGGGCGGCGCGGGGGGAAGCGAGAAGCTGCGGAAGCTAGTGCGGGACGGCTGCTCGTTTCATGAAGGTGGTTGGCAAGCGTTTGGGGGAGAAGCGGCCCATAAGCGAAACGTTTGGCCAGCCCGCAGCTTAACCTTGCTCACAAGCTGGCCCATAAGCTATCCCAAACAGGCCCAATAAGTGACAGGTTCATGAAGAGGTGCAGTGCATGGAATGAGCGCTTCCTCTCTTCGGCAGGAAAGGAGGTTTTAATCAAGTCAGTGGCTCAGTCAATTCCGGTTTATGTCATGAGCGTGTTCCTCTTGCCCGGTCCTGTGATTGCTCAGCTTGCAAAGTATATCAGAAGATTCTGGTGGGGTGAGTTAGGTGGGCAAAGGAAAACGCACTAGATTGCTTGGGAGAGATTCACAAAACCTAAGGGCATGGGGGCTGGGCTTCCGGGACCTGAAGGTGTTTAACCAAGCTTTGCTTGCCAGGTAAGCCTGGCGACTCATCGATCGACCTGAGAGCTTATGTGCCCGAGTGCTAAAGGCCAAATATTATCCGAAGGGTAATTTGTTGGACACGGCGTTCCCAAACAACGAGTCTCCAACATGGAAAGCGATCGTACATGGTTTGGACCTAGTTAAGAAAGGTGTGCTATGGAGAATTGGCTCAGGTGAGCATGTCCGTATTTGGCGAGATCCCTGGATCCCCCACGGTTTCTCGCTGCGACCAACGGGCAGGAGAAGATGCTGTCGATTAAAGTGGGTTTCTCAGTTGATTGACCAGGATCGGATGGCGTGGAAAGAGGAGGTAGTAAGGGATGTCTTCAGACCACATGATGTTGACCACATACTCGGAATCCGCTTGCCTAGAGCACCGACTGCGGATTTTATTGCTTGGCATTATTAGAGGAGTGGTCTCTTCTCGGTGAGGAGTGCCTATCGGGTAGGAATGTAATGGCTGTGGAAGGAGACGGGGAGCCTGCTGTCAACATCTAATAATCAGAGGGACAGACCAATTTGGAAGAACTTTTGGCGAATTCCAGTACCCCACAAAGTACTGGTCTTTGGTTGGAAGGTCATAAACAACGGCCTGGCAACTCAGGAAAGTAAAAGGAGGAGAACCATGTGGCAACAGGTGGATGTGGAATTTGTGGGGTAGAGGAGGAATCAATAATGCATGCACTGATTAGGTGTGGCCATGCCCAAGCTTTGAGAGAGGCAATGAGATAGTATTGGAATTTGCCGGATGAGCAACAGCGCTGGCAATTGACTACTGCCAACCTGCTCTCTGTCGTTGATGGCCTGGGAATAGATGAAGGGGCAAAGCTATTCCTGTTATTATGGAGGACATGGCAGGTCTGTAACAATTTGGTCCATGATGCAGAAAAGTTGTCTATCGAGAACTCCATTGGTTTTCTTCGGAAATACTGGTCGGAACTGTGTGACGCCCAGCAACACTCGCATCCTTTCGACGCCAACGGTAAGCGACCGGTTCTTGAGACTCTGATTGCAGGCGAACAGGGAGCAAGGGTGCGGGAGATGTCCAAGTGGAAACCCCCATGAGAAGGTTGGGCTAAGGTCAATGTCGATGGCGCGTATGATGCAACCGGAGAAGGTGGTGCTGGTGTCGTGATTAGAGACAACAGTGGCTCCGTCCTGTTAACAGCATGGAAGTTCATCCATAGGGGACAAGATGCGGAGGAGGTTGAAGCTCTAGCTTGTGCAGAAGGTCTCTTGCTGGCGAAGGAATGGTGCCCACCTCGAGCAGTTTGTTAGTATCGAAACTCTTACTCTCATCGAGAGGATGGTACTAGGAGTTGGGATAATTTTCTAGTTTACTTCTCACACAATGCAATGCCAACCTGAGGGGTTAGGATACATATTTATAACTGGCCAAGGTAGCCAAGCATATGCCAAGATGCTAGTCTAAAAGTTAGTCTAAGATGCTGTCCTAAATGCTATCCTAAAAACTTAGTTTAAGATGTTGTTCTAGTTGGGGCAGCAAAACCACCATGCCGAGGACCACAAAGACCGACAGTACAAAAACTTATCCCATCATTCTCCCCCTAAGTCTTGTGCGCCGTCTTGTGGGAAAGTTGGACCATCCCGGTCCAGGAACAAAGCTCAAGGAACTTGATCCTCCCAAGGGGCTTGGTGAGTAGGTTTGCAAGCTGGTCCTTCGTGTTGATGTAGCTTGCCTTGATGCTCCCTTCCTCCAAGCAACCTCGGATGAAGTGGTACCTCACCCGGATGTGCTTACTCCGTTCATGGAAAACGGGGTTCTTTGCCAGGGCCAGAGCGGACTTGCTGTCCACCCTGAGTTCCACCGCTCCAGTGTCTCTGCCGAGAAGATCACCAAGCAGTCGAGCGAGCCAGAGCGCCTGAGTCGAAGCGGTGGAGGCTGCTATGTACTCGGCCTCGCAGCTGGACAGAGCCACCACCTGCTGCCTGACAGACTGCCAGCTAACGAGGCACTTGCAGAGGAAGAAGAGGGTCCCATTCGTGCTCTTGCTGGTGTCGATGTCGCTGGCATGGTCGCTGTCGCTGTACCCGACGAAGTGTGCCTCCCCAGGACAACTCAGGTATTAGAGACCATGGTCGAGAGTCCCTGCAACGTAGCGGATGATCCTCTTCACAGCCTGCTGGTGCTCCGTCGTCGGTCGCTGCATGAACCAACTAGCGTAGCCGATAGAGAATGCCAAGTCCGGCCATTTGAGGGCGAGATAGCAAAGGCTCCCCACAAGAAGCTGGTATTGCGTAGCGTCCACCTCCTCCGTCGTGCTGTCACGGCTCAGCTTCAGCCTCTCCTCCATTGGAGTGAGAGCTGGGTTGCAGTCGGTGAGCCCAGCCAACTCAACAACGCGCTTGGCGTAGGCGGTCTGTTGAAGCGTGATCCCGGAGTCGTCCTGGTGCACCTCGATCCCCAGGTAGAAGGAGAGAGGTCCCAAGTCACTCATCTGGAAGGTGGCATTCATATCTTCCTTAAACGCCGCCACCTCCACATCCTTGGTACCAGTGATCACCAAGTCGTCGACATAGACACCCACTAGCAGGGCGTTTCCTCCATTGCCCCGCCGGTAGATGGCTGCCTCGTGCAGGCTTTGCTCGAAGCCCATCGCTTTGAGCGTGGAATCCAACTTGGCATTCCACGCCCTCGGTGCCTGCCGCAAGCCATAGAGGGCCTTGCATAGGCGTAGCACTTTGCCCTCCTTGTTTGGGATCGCAAACCCTGGTGGTTGGTGCACGTAGACCTCCTCCTTCCAATCGCCGTTAAGAAACGCCGACTTGATGTCCATGTGATGAACTCGCCAACCTTCCTGGGCAGCTAGCGCAAGGAGAAGTCGCACGGACTCCATCCGTGCCACAGGGGCGAAGGCATCGTCAAAGTCGATCCCCTTCCGCTGCATGAAACCGCGTGCCACCAATCGAGCCTTGTGCTTGACGATGGCGCCGGCTTCATCCCTCTACAGCTTGAACACCCACTTAAGGGTAATCGTGCGGTGACCACGAGGGAGGTCAGCAAGCTCCCAGGTGCGGTTCTTCTCAACCGCGTCCAACTCTGACTGCATCACGGCACGCCATGCTGCATGTCTCTCGGCTTCTGCGAAAGACCGAGGCTCGCCGTCATCGCATGCGAGGTGCAACTGCGCCTCCAGATCGTGAGGTACCAGTTCCAGCACCGGCTGGTCGCCCATAAGGTCCTCCATCGTACGATACCGCAACGCTCGCCGTTGTGGTTCATGTCGATGCGCTCCTCGTCATGAGAGAGCGGAGTAGCGAACTCCACCGAGCTATGCTCGACACGAGCTCGTGTTGGAGTAGTCGTGCCCGGAGGGGTAGCTGGTGGTGCTGGAGTGCGTGGGGTCGCCGGCGGTAGTGGTGTCGGCGAAGAGCTAGTCGCAGCCGGAGTCGTGGCTGAAGAGCGTGGCGCTGCTGGAGTAGCGAGCACCGGGATCGGTGGAGGCTCAGGGACTAGGGTAGGCACGCTCGGTGAGAGGAGCTGCCTACTCCCCCAGCTCCCTCGAAGTGAACGTACTCGATAGTGAAGTCATCGTACGTTGGAGTCGAGCCGTCTTCCACTGCCTTGTCCCATGCCCATCCTCGCCCTTCGTTGAATACTACATCGCGCGCCGTGCATACACGCTGTGTCACCGAGTCGAGAATGTGGTAGGCCTTCAAGCCCTCCGCGTAGCCGATGAACACCCTCGGAGTGCTCCTGTCGTCGAGCTTGCCAACGTGGCCACGCTCCTTGGCGAACATGAGGCAGCCGAAGACCCGCAGGTGGGAGACCGCCGGCTTGCGCCCATGCCAAGCCTCATATGGCGTCTTGCCCTTGAGAGCCTTGTTAGGCAAGCAGTTGAGGATATAGATAGCCGTCACCACCGCCTCTCCCCAAAGGACGGCCGGCATCCCCCTCTGCTTGAGGAGGGCCCGAGCCATCCCCACAACCGTCTGGTTGCGCCGCTCGATAACGCCGTTCTGCTGCGGGCTGTACGGCACGGAGTAGTGGTGCTGAATGCCCTCATCAGTGCAGTACGACGCGAATTCAGCCACGGTGAATTCACCGCCATTGTCGGTGTGCAGTACACGCAGCTTGCGGCCGCACTCCGCCTCCGCAGCAGCCTACGCACGCCTGATGGTCTCCGTAGCTTCTCCCTTACTGCCGAGGACCATCACCCACATGTAGCGGGAGAGGTCGTCGACGAGCAGCAGGAAGTAACGTCATCCTCCCGGTGTGGCCGGTGTAACCGGGCCACACAAGCCCCCATGCACGAGCTCGAACCGCTCCTTGGCTCGGAAGCTCGTCTGCTGGGGAAAGGGGAGTCGCCTCTGCTTCGTCAACACGCAGACGTCGCAGAACTGCTCCACGTGGTCGAGGCATGGCAGGTTTCGCACCATCTCCTTGGCACTAAGCTGCTTCAGGGCCTCGAAGTGAAAGTGCCCAAAGTGCTCGTGCCACTGCCACGCCTCATCGTCCCGACGAGCAGCGAGGCAGAGGGGCTATGCCACCTGCATATTAAGGACATAGAGTCGATTTGCGCCTTTGGTTACCTTGGCAAGAAGGCGACGATGGCGATCCCAAATCCTCAGGACTCCGTCCTTGATCTCCACGCGTGAACCGTTCTCATCCAGTTGTCCCAAGCTGATGATAGAGTTCCTTAACGCGGGAATGTAGTAGACTCCAGTGAGCAGCCTGTGCTCACCAGACTCGGCGGTGGAGATGATGGAGCCGACGCCCTTGATCTCCACGCCGGAGGCATCCCCAAACTTGATGGAACCTCGGACGCTGGAGTCAAGCTCGGTGAAGAACTCCCGTCGTCTGGTCATGTGATGGGTGGCGCCGGTGTCGAGGCACCACCCGTCAGTCTTGTCGTTGTTGGAGGCGTCGCCAAGAAAGGCGTGTGCTCTCGGCTCGTCGAGGTGGAGGAGAGCTGCTGCGGCGATGCCGCTGGAGGTAGCTCGATGCTCGCGTGTGCCAAGAGCAGAGCTGGCTCCTCCTCCTCCACCTGTGCGATGTGGGCCTAACCGCGTCGTGGCTGTCGATAGTCCCTAGCCCAATGGCCAACCGTGCCGCAGTTGTGAAAGTGCATCTAGGCGTAATGACCTATTTTGGTGATTAATAACAACCTAAATGAGTATCTAATGTTTCAATTGAGTATAATGAGCAGGGGTCAAAAAAACCAAAAAGGAGAAAAGAAAAGGAGTGAATCTTGACGATCATTCAAAGTTGGAGAACGGTACCGGATCAAGAAAATAGTTGCAAACGGAGAAATTTATTTGTTTATATTTTCTTGAGTTTAGGTATACCGTACTATCGAGGGGGATGTGGAAAGTGTGTGGAAGATCACTAATAAATCAAATCCGGAGACTAAGCCTTGTAGCAATTTATGCAAATCCGAGAGCTCCTGACGGACAGTCCGCCAGGTCACTTAAACTGCCCAAACCCGAGTGCTCCTGGCAGACAGTCCGCCAGGTCACTGGAAATCAGCCTAGCGGCTAGTTTCCAGTGAGGTGATATTTATACCCCACGACCCCCAAACGCAAAAACACTCTTGCCTAACCTGTGAAACCGAGTCTCAAGCACATTCTAAGCACTCCAAAGCTCCCCAAAGTGAAACCCTAGCTTCCCCACTCCAAATCTTTGGTCTAGGGTTGGGTTTGAGCAAGATCCAAGCAAGATTCAAGTTCTTCCCAAGAGATTCACCTCTCTTAGGCATCTCTTGGCACTCTCCATCGCTTTCCACATCTATTACTCTTGGAGCTTGGCTCCTAGACGGTTACAGGTGCTCAAGAACAACCAACTCGTGGTGTGGTTGGATTGAGAAGTTTGTATTACCCTTGTTGCTAGTGAAAAGCTAAAGTTTGACCTTTGTGGTTGCTTGAGAGAGGAAAGGGTTGAGAGGAACCCGGTCCTTTGTGGACTCCTCAACGGGGACGTAGAATCCTTGAGTGGATTCGAACCTCGGGTGAAAATCTTGTGTCTCTTGTGCTTGATTATCTTACTTCATTCTAGTGTTTTTGTTATTCCTACCTTCGTCTAGTATTCTTGCCCGATCTACTTGTGTACTTACTTTGAGCTAGATTTCTTCCGCATTTAGTGTTCCTCACTTGTTTTAGAGCCTTTCTATTCAAGTGGATTTTAGTATATAAGTTTTATTCTTTGAAAGATTGCATTCCATTCCCGAGACCTCCCAGTGGACGGTGGAAGTGCCCAGCGGACACTCCCAGCGGACAGTCCGCCAAGTAGCCTCGGGCTGAGATTTTTGTGTGCAGGTTTTAAGCGATGAACGCCTATTCACCCCCCTCTAGGCGTACTTTCAAGTTGTGGCAAGCGTCGTCTCGTGCCGGCTTGTGCGCACCAGCGGCTTGCCCTGGGCGCGTCCTCGCACCCCGGCCTGGGCGCCTCCGCGCGCCTTGTGCGGCTTGCCATGCCTGCGGCCGCCTGTCGAGGAGGAGGGGGGAGCCCTCCTCCCGTCACCCTGGCAGGCCTCCTACTGTTCCCGAGTGAGATGGAGCTTCCCGCCAATGGTGATAGGCCCCGAGAGAGGCTGCGGCTCATCGCTGTCGACGACCTTGAGGCGACCTATTGCCTCCTCGATCGACATCATGGAGAGGTCCAGCAGAGACTCGATCGAGCGAGCGATCTGCTTGTACTTATTAGGGACACAGCAAAAGAGCTTCTCAACAGCTCTCTCCTCGTCGTAGGTGTTGTCGCCGTACTGCACCATCTTCTGCAACAGAGTGTTGAGGCGGAGAGCAAAGTCATCAACGTCCTCACCTGGCTTGAAGGCCAGATTCTCCCACTCCTTGCGAAGTGCCTGCAGTGTGGACATGCGGGTGCAGTCGCTACCGATGCGTGCCGCAACGATGGCGTCCTAGGCCTCCTTGGCAGTCCGCTTCCTTGAAAGCGAGAACTGCATCTTGGGCGGGACTGCAGCAATGAGGGCATCCAGCGCCCCTCGATCCTCATCGTAGTCGACGTCGCCGTACCGAACTGCATCCGACATGTGCCATACCTGGAGCCTTACCCTCATCACCGCGACCCACTCGACATAAGTGGACTTGGTGAGGGTAGGCCACCCACCGCCGGGGCCAATGTCCCTGACAACAGCCTGTATCCTGTGGTGACCATGGCGCCGGTCCGGGGAGGGAGAGCCGCGCCGCCTGTAAGATCCGCGATCTTCGTCGACCCAACCGCTGCCGCCAGGAGCGCGGCTGCCACGTGCGTCTTTGCCAGAAATGCCGTCGGCTCGTCCACGCCCGTCTGGGCTGCCGCCACCGCGCCCGTGGGGGTGGGCGGCTGCCCACTGCGCCGCCCGCTGCTTCCCTCTCCTGCTTGAGTTCCACGTCGGTGCCGTCGTCGGCAGAGGTAGAGCCGCTGATGCTACTGCCGCGTAGAGCCTTGAGCTCCACTGCCGCCGCACGCGCTGCATCCGCCACCGCTGCTACTTCCACTTCCGCCCTTGCTGCTGCCCAGTTCCGCCGCCGCTAGCCTTGATGCCCTTGCCGCCGTCGCAGTGGTTTCTGTCACCACTCACTCGCATTCCTCTGCCGCAGCGAGCTCGGCCTCCTGCCGGTGCCGCGCGCTCGAGGTGACTGAGCGCTGAGATTGTCCTTCGGACATGGCGCGCTAGTGGGGGGCTGCTGCGTGGGGAGGAGGCTGCCTCAGACGAGCTGCTGCCCGTCTGCGCAGGGGAAAAGGGGTGAGCAGGGATAGCCGGTGTTCCTGCTCCCGGCTGAGGACTAAGGGAGGCGTGGGAAGGAGACGAGCACGAGATGTTTAAGGTATATGATAGAACGGCTCTGATACCAGTTGTTAGTATCGAAACTCTTACTCTCATCGAGAGGATGGCATTAGGAGTTGGGGAAATTTTCTGATTTATTTCTCACACAATGCAATGCCAACCTGAGGGGTTGGGGATACATATTTATAGCTGGCCAAGGCAGCCAAGCATATGTCAAGATGCTAGTCTAAAAGCTAGTCTAAGATGTTGTCTTAGATGCTATCCTAAAAGCTTAGTCTAAGATGCTGTTCTAGTTGGAGCAGCAAGACCACCGTGCCGAGAACTACGAAGACCAACAACAGACAAAGACTTATCCCATCATGGTTCTGGAAACGGATTGTAGTGCCATGGTGAAGGCACTGATGATGCAAGGAGTGCATCGATCACGCTTGAAGTTCATCATAGAAGAAGCAAGAGAGGCTGGCAGTGGCCTGTCGGATTGGACGGTTGTCCATACGAGAAGAGAGAGCAATGGTGTGGCCCATGAGCTGGCGCAGCTGGCAAAACGGAATCAACATTCGGCAATGTGGCGATTTCTAGCTCTACTGTATGTCGAGCAACTAGTTGCTAGTAATGTAATGCACTTTCTGAGTAATAAAGCTCTCTTCTCTTCGAAAAAAAAGCTATTAAAGAAGAGAATCTCATTGAAAACCTTAGAATTAGGAAGATGAGCACATTTCTACCATGATGAGAATAAGATTTATAACATTGGCAAAAACAATTAAGTAGATGTAGGTTATCACATTTTTTTTTGCGATTCAATGTATTTTATTTTGTGAGAAGAATAGCATCTTTCAACGATTGAAAGACCTACAATTTTGAACCAATTGTATTTAGTTTGTTTATGATGCAGAGGTAGGCATAACAGTAATCTACTATAACATAACTACATATCTGCAGCTCAATTCTCACCACTGACGTGCCTCACTGGGGATTGCTGCATGCTCGAGCACACCTGCTCAGCAGACCAGTAGCAAAATCATGAGCACACAAAAGGCTACGGTTAGGAATTGCAGTTCAATTTGGGGAAAGAAAAGAGGGTACATGAATGATTTCAATCCACTACTACGCATCGGACCCGTGAGGAGAAAATGTGGTCGTGCGGCTCAGGCATGATTAGTTGAATCGAGGCAGACAAACCTTCGCCGGCACAGGTGGAGACATAGCTTCCGTAGGAGGTTGCTCACGTGAGGGACCTCTGATGAAAATAGGCCGAAGCAAATGCGCCTGGATCGGAGGTTCGCATCCACAGATGCGTGCTGGATGGGAGACAGCAACAACGCGGTCAAAGTTGATGCCGTCGCAGCCATCGTGGCCAGCGAATCCGCCTCTCGCAGAGACGACGCCGACGGAAATTGGCAACACCGGCACAGATGGTTCGCCTGCTGGAGACAGGTCCATCACCGTGCAGAGTGTGTAGAGCGCCGCGGCCTATTGGAGCGGAAGGAGGACCGCAGTCCGCGGCTACGGCTGGTTCGTCGTGGGCCCCCACCTTTGCTCAAGATGTTGCTGTGTCTTCTTCGTGTTCGTCTGGTCTGACGTCTCTACCACCGGTGACTCCGCGAGCAATTGGAGCAGGACTCACTGCGTCTGATTTGGAGATGGAGGAGGCGTCAGTGTTATGAACGATGGGTCAAGGTTCGGTGAAGCCATGAAGGAGCCAAGGAAGCGAGGGATCCAGGGCTGCTGTGGTGGTGGGTCGGCGTGCGGGCATGCGGCGGAGGACGGGCACGGGATGAGCCCGAGAGCCATGAAGAAGAACGGCAGTGGCCGAGCGGCAGGTTGGAGGCGAGGACTGCGAGGTGAGGATTAACTGGACGGAATCGATTTGGTGCGCGGTGAAGGACGACACGCATGCCTCTGTTCCTGTTCCTCCCTGCGTGGAGGTGACGCAGCCGTTCTACGGCTGCCCACATCGCGGGCCCACGTGGTAATAGTACCTGAGGCCTCCGGAGGGTTCGGTTTAGTCGAGCAATACGGATCTACTGTACGCTGCAACACGCACCCTTCCGACTACTTTACATCTAACATATAATTTTACCATCAATTTTATTTATATGCAATTTGTATTTCGCAATACCAACTTTTTATTTCTACGTTCATTGTTTTCCCCTAACGGTCGCTAATATATTCGGGTAGCACGTGCCTTAATTCGTAAAAACTCGGCTCTTCTGTCATGCCTAACGCCTCTATGCATATATGGGACAAAGGTCGCGTACACGGGGCATACACGCTATGAGCAGCAGCTAAAATAGAGCCAAGTGCTTAATCGTAATAGACGAACTACTCGGAAGATCTATATAGCCTGAACAAGAGCTTGACGCAGCAAGTTTATTTTTACACCAAACAAATTTTAGGATTTTCGTATTATGCTACATAATGTCTGCATTGTTTTTTTTCAGATCGAGCTTCAGCAACAACTCTCCAGGCCGCTCGACGCGTCATCGCGACTTCGCTAGCTCCCATACTCAGGGGCTAGACGCCAATTACTACTCGGTGCATCTCCAATGGCTCCTCTAGCTCCCAGGCTCGGGGGTTCTGCGCCAATTACTACTCAGCGCATCTCTAGTGACTTCACTACCTCTCATGCTCGGGGGGCTAAGCGTCAATAACTACTCGACGTGGCTCCTACGACTCATCTAGCTCGTAAACACGTGGGCGGAACGCCGCAAAACTACTTGAAAGATGACTTGCATGGAGACTAAAATCGCTAAGACCCTTGAGTTGATTATTCAAATCATTTCAAGCCTAGTGTTGATAAGCTACACCCAATAGTTGATTATTTTCAATTTATTTTCAAGACGAAGAAAGAAGA
The DNA here is from genome assembly GCF_002211085.1 of Panicum hallii. Lineage (NCBI taxonomy): Eukaryota > Viridiplantae > Streptophyta > Magnoliopsida > Poales > Poaceae > Panicum > Panicum hallii. Next base: position 23,554,140 of record NC_038044.1, read on the forward strand.
TTCGAGACCATCAGCCTGATTCTTCGATTCAACCTATGACTCGAGGACTACTCTATATGAAATACGACTTTTGCCGGCGTCCATATCACATTCCAAAGATAAGGAATGCAAAAGCAAGAGGATCAAGAGGTTGAGCATATCATAGTCTTACGGCAGCTTTGAGTAACTTTGAAGATTCAGCAAGACAAGTACTCCAAAAGCACCAAACTACTCAAGAGCTGCTGCATTTGACTAGGAAGCGCTCAGGGGCTTGTCGGGGATAAATACTCGAGTACCTGTAAGGAAGGAAGAAGATACTAAGATTCCTCTGTAATCCTACTATGGCTCATACCCTGTAATTCTACTAGAACTCCTATCTCGTAACCGACTAACCGACTAGTAATCCAACCTCTTCAAGTATATAAAGAAGGGCGGGCGTACATAGATCGGCAGAACCACCTCAAGCCTAAACGAGACCAAACAACACCAAGCATAGGGCGCAATATACAAACATTCCAAATAAGACGTAGGCTAATACGCTATTCTGATGGTCCGAACCTGTATAAATCTGTGTCTTGTGTTCTCACTCTTACCATTAAGCTCCAGGTCCGCCGATCCCTCACCGATAAATATACTATTTCGGGGTATCCGTTGGTAGATTGCCGGGTATAAAACACCGACAATTATCGACACCGGCAATGAAAATGAAATTTACATGGTTGTGAAAACAAAAATGAAATCAGCTTAACATATACGTGGTGAGGTTACATTAAAATGAAATAGAGAGCGGAATTTCGCAACAAAGCGTCAACAAGATTGAATCTTAAAGCAAAAGAGTGAAATATAGGATAGACTTGCAAGTTATTCCTTTGAAAATGGCATTCACTACCAAATTTCCCATAAGGTTGGTTGTTGTCTGCTCCTTGTGAAAGGGCCTCTACCCTACTGGTTTAAAGCGTCTGAATAGCACCCAGTAGGCCCGAGTTCGAATCCTCACTGGAGCGGATTTACAGGCCGGCGGTTGCTTCTTGTTAATGAAAAGCCGTGGGGCGATTTTAACCCCTACCGGACCCCTTTTTTTAGGTGGTTGTCTGTTCTTGAACAACGACTCCATAGCCCAAGTAGCCTAAGACATGGATTTGTGAACTCACCCATGGACACAAGGGGTCCCGGTACTACTAGTCCATAATGCAATATGCCATATAGACCGAGCCTTTCAACTCTTCTAGTGGGCCTCAAATGCTTCTCCATCGACTGCAGCGACTATGGCTCCTCATCTTTGTAGCTCCATGCCAAATCCCATTTTCACTTACCGGTTTATTATCTACTCCCTCCTGCAGTGGCGGAGCCAGACACGAACACAAAGGGGTGGGGTGGTGGGAGGGCAATGCAAATGACATGATTTTTTACTTAGTAATTACATATGGAGCTAAGTAATACCTACCCATTTCAAGTCTATACCAAAATGTAAGTTGGAGGCAAGGAACTGCACAGGTGGTGGTGATTCATTTCAGTGACCGGAGAAAGCATCTAGCTAAGCAAAATACCCTTTGCTTGAGATCAAGGGAGGAGAAGGGGGACACGCTCATATGTATGGAATCATCAGAGCACATACATAGCAAGTTAAATGATGTCCTGATGGTTCCTGTTAGTGTAAAAAAATGCTTCATCTTGTAGTGTTTCCTATATACGCTAATGCATTGCACTTAGCTGCTAGTAAAAACTTTGCCCAAGCAAGGAGGGGTCATGGCCCCGTTTGGCTGATACATGGCTTCGCCAGTGTGCCTCCATCTTAAAATATAAGACATCTAAGCATTCAATAATTGTTATCAAATATAAGGCATTTTAGATACATTTGGATAAATATTCATTTAATTCCCCTTGGAGCTGATAGGATTAGTGTGGCTAATCAGAGGATTAGTTAACATGGGCTATTGTTATCTGCGACTACCAAGGCAACACAATTCCACACGATATAATTCAGGAGTACATGTTCCTTTACATGTGCTTTTGCTAGCTTATTTAATTTATCCTGAAAATTTTCAGGATCACTTGTATTTTAGGATAGAGTGAGTATGGATCTAACCCTACTCTTAAAGTTCTATCTCAACCGTCATTGTTTACCAGCTGATTAGTGATGGTCATGCATACAGTTTTTCTTTGTAAAGTAAAGAAATCGAACCCGGTAATAGAAGATCGCTCATAGTCTCTTTACAACTAGTTTGAGCAATGTTTCCGTGTATGTTGAGGATGGAGAGGAAACATTATAACAAGGATGTCTCTCAGCAAAGTTTATGAATGGTAAATTTACTTATGCAAAAGCCAAGTGGCTCATACGAACCAGCAAGCACCCATAATTCTTTATTTGCATTACACGTTAGGCACTCAGGTTTACTATATCATTTAGTTTAAAGCTAGTGGGATCACTAGTATTTTTTTTTTAACTTTTCTTGAGGTAAGACATTCATGACCCATGCCCCTTGTCTCCCCCTCAAGGGCGGCACAGGCGCAACCCTAGAGGTCACTAGCCAAACTCTCCTTCACATGCGACTTGCCACGTTGTTAAAGGAATCTCGCATGAGATGCACTCTCATCCTCTTTTTCTTCTTTCGGTTCTGACAGTGGCCAACGACGTGCGGACTTGGTGCACGCGCAGCCACAACCACATGTAGTTTTGTCGTTATAGCCAGTTTTTTTGAACATTTTTGCTCAACTACTTGTACCTACTCTGTTGCTCCAAAATGCAATTTGTCGTACTAAATTAATTTTTTTATCAAGATTACATTAAAATGTATTTATCATGCATTTATTTGATATTTTGTTTGTTTTCCATAAATGCAGTTAAAATTAGCAAAGTTTAGCTTAGAAATATGGTTATAACCGCAAAACCCCTACGCCCCGCTGGATATCCACTCCGACAGTGATCGAGAGAGGGCAAGTGTTAATGGCACACATTTTCCATGCTCGACTGCTTCTTGTTGGGGGATTCTAGGGTCCATCTGGGCATCAAACCCTAGGTTCCATCCACCCCAAGTAAATCGTTAGTTGGGTTTTTACATGCATGCAAACTAACTAAAAGTCGTAGCCCCAGGGTCCAAATTAGATTATGTTCGCACAATTCTGCTTTATAGAATAAGGAATATGTTTGGACAGTATTTTACAAAGTTGGAACTTTTTGTATGGATTTGAAACAAATGTTCCGCGTTAATGAGAAAACGTTCTAGATTTACGGTAAATTATTCCTACCAAAGAGAGGATTGTTCCAGATTTAGCAGAGTGATTTAGAGACGACTGTTGAAAATTGTTCAGGTGTAAACAAATTAGAAATTCCAAGAATAAATAGTTTTTTATACAAATAAGAAAAATCATATCTATACCATTTAAATGTACTATCGTATCATTTGAAATACAATATGTAATATGAAACTTCTCATGAATAATATATGAACAATCTAAAATATATCACGTAACATATCATGAATGATTAATTCAAAGTAAACCATATAACATTTCATGATGGGAACAATACACAGGACATCTAGAACAAATGATGTTTACTAAGGTAATAGATAATTTGTGTACATAAAATAAAATAACATCGGAATATTCAACAAATAAGAAGATAGAAAATAAATAAAACTAAAGAGGAAAAGTAATGGAATAAACATTACACAAAAACTACTTCTTAATAAAAAATCACTTAGCCCACACTAAAAGAAGAGTATGAAAAAAAAAGAAACAAACTAGGTGAACAACTAATTATATTATATACCCCATTCATTCTCTTTTGATAGACCTATTTCATCTTTGCACACTGATCAAGAAAAATAACCCTGCTTATCATCCAGATAATCTTACTCCACTTTAATATAGTGAATTTCCACGAGGACTCCTCGTGTTGACATCATCATATGCACTGTCTTTTTTCTAGAGGAATTAATTTGCACGGATCAAAAGAGAAAATATTAGTTTCGAAATAGGTCTATCAAAAGATAATGGAGTCAGTATTAAACAACAAGAAAGGACACCTAGAATAAAATGTACGTATTTTGTGGATCACAAACCTATTTAGACTATGAAGATGGATCACCATTGTTTGCTGGGCTACGTATCAAGCTGATTAGGATAGCAAAATGCTTAATTATCCGTGTACTGGAGGAGGGTGGTAGGAGGGTTCTTCCCTCCTATTGGGTTAGCACTAACACTTCTCATTTCACTTCTTATTCCGTTATGGTTGCATCTGAGACGCGACGTGGCTGCCTCCCACCCCTCTTACCACCCCTTATATAATATAAGTTCAGTGGCGGATCCAAGGGGGGTTGAGGGTGCCGGACCCCCCACATCCATGAAGTCCATGGAGTCCCCCTACAATTTTCAGCCATGGTTGAAAAGGAGGAGGAAAAAGAAGAGAAAGTGAGGGAGGAGTAAGAAGAAAGGGAAGATGAGCCTCCAATATCTATGTTTATATTTATGTAGTCTAAATATCTTGCAATCTCAATCCAAATAATTTTTTTTATAAACTGCAACTTAACCTAGGTCTATACAACAACTATAACAGCTTATTTTTTATTTTTATGTTTCTTAGTTTTCTACTTATTATTTTCTTATTACTATTATTTATTATTTGAATATTATATTTCCTTTATCATTTATGCACTCATTAAATATTTTTTATAGACATGTTACTTGAATAAGCATGATTTGTTCCATGTATACTTTTTTTCTTGATTGTATACCTGTAGTGTCCTATTTCAGCCATATAACAAAATTCTTAATCTCCTACAGGTTTTGTTTCACATATTTATATTTCTAACACTTGGTTATGTATCTATAATGTTTTGTTTCAGATGTACAAACTTTTTTCTCCCTAGCATATATGATTTGTTCTAGATATCCTATTTTATGTTCGGCTTTTAGTTGTATATCCATAAAATTTAGTTCCAAATGTACGAACTCTTGTGCTATAAGTATATATAATTTGGTCCAGGTACATAATTTTTTTGAGGCAAACAGTTCTGTTTTAGTTGAAGCCGTATCATTAAACAAATATCTCTTATTAAACGAACAATTTATCCTAAATCTAGAATATCTTTCTTATGAACATGGAATAGTTGTTTTGCCGTCATAAAAATATGTTTATCAAAACATATCATGTAAACATATTCAATTGTATTCTTTTCTTGAAAATTTTATTCTAAGAAACACAACTGTATAATTGAAATTAAGTTTACACGTTCTATTTAAAAATTATAAGTTTTTTAATATTTTACGCTAATAATGTCAGCAAAGAGGAGGAAAGAGAGACCGTGGAAAAGAGGCAGGCGGACGCTAGCACCCCCGACATGGTCCAAGTGTCCCCACACGCGGCTGCTCTGCCTTGCTCGGGCCGCACCGTGCCATGGCCCACCTGTAAGCCTTATCAAGCCCCCCACACGCGGCGCGGCCCAGAACCCAGTCATGACGACCGCACCTCCTGTCCCACCCGTCGGCGAGGTGTCAACCTCGCTAGGCCGGCACCCGGCCCCATTCGCCAGCGACACGCGAGCCTCCACTCTAAGCCCTAGCCAGACGCCGCCTCCTCACCCCACCCAGCTGCCTTGCCTCAATTTCTAATCCCCCCTCCCGGAGCCCAAACCCTAAACCTAAACCTCTCACCCCCCGCCGCCGCCAGCACCGCTTTCGCCGCCGCCGCGATTCCCCTCCCAGCCGCCGACGTCCCCCGCCTCGGATCGAAGCAGTGAGTATTTTCCGTCCCCGTCCACGTTCCCCGTGCTTGATTCGGCCCGTTTCGTTTGGCTCCTGTCACTTTCTCGACATTTCTGATCGCTTTGGGTGTTGTTCGTGCTGGTGTGTGCTGCAGATGTCGTCGGACGATGAGGTCCGGGAGGAGAAGGAGCTCGACCTCTCATCCAATGACGTCGTCACCAAGTATAAGGCCGCCGCCGAAATCCTCAACAGTAAGTAACCTCGCCTTCTCGCTAACCTTATCATTTGTGCGGTTGACCTGCTGTCTGTTGCTGCCGCGTGCTTGGGGATTGTATGGTATTCGCAGATATAAAGGCAGTGTTTGGATTTTTTAGGGTCGGTTGCTGCTGGTCTTTTCTGAATTCTTAGCGGTAGCTTGATTTAGCTGTTTCGTGAGCTATGTAAGCATGCATATATTTATTATGGTGTTAACATTGATCGTCATGGCAGTTTTTGAGAAATGGGAATCGATATGGCAAAGTTGTTCATATTGTCTGTGATGTCAGTTTTTGAGATATAGAAATTGGTAAAGTTTGGTTTCTGGTTTCAGGGATGGGTTGCAGAGGAGGTTTATACTTGGAATATAGCACTATCTGCTTGCTCCATTTTCTTTGGAATTTTTTTTTCTGTGTTCTGTTTTGTATGGATGTTAAGTATGAGAGCATGCTTTTCTTGATGTTTGCTGATAGATGTAAGCTCTTAAGGTTATGGTATTAAGTATGTGCTTGGGAGATTGTTCTTGCTTTAACATTATGGTTCATACTAATATTTGAAAGGTAATGCTTAAGTGTTTGCCCCCTTTTGGAACAGGCGCTCTGAAGCTGGTTGTATCTGAATGCAAGCCGAAAGCCAAGATTGTTGACCTTTGTGAGAAGGGCGACGCTTTTATTAGAGAGTAATGAATCTTTTTGTGTCTTCTTTCTCTTATGCTACTTGCTTGCTAATTCGCATCCTTACTTGGTATTCTTTCTTGGGAATAGGCAAACTGGGAATGTCTACAAGAATGCAAAGAGGAAGATTGAAAGGGGCATTGCTTTCCCAACTTGTGTATCTGTGAACAACACAGTCTGCCATTTCTCACCACTTGCCACTGATGAGGCAGTTCTGGAAGAAAATGATATGGTTAAAATGTAATTGAACTGTCTTGCGCCAACTAGTTCTGTAATGTTCTTTTTGGGGCACTGTACTGATCCTAACAATTCTGTTTTCCATGACAGAGATATGGGCTGCCATATTGATGGTTTTATTGCTGTGGTGGCTCATACTCATGTAATTACAAACGGGCCCGTCACTGGAAGAGCAGCTGATGTTCTTGCTGCTGCCAACACTGCAGCAGAAGTTGCAATGAGGCTTGTGAGACCTGGGAAGAAGGTACAGTCTCTTTCACAAGTTATATTTTCTCTATCACTGTTGTCTCCTCCCAGGCATATTCTTTATGCTTTCTCAGTTCATGGTTTTATATTTGCCCCTGGTATCTGAAAAATGTTGAACTGGTGACCTAAGTACTACCTTCTGAATTGTGGTTGCGTCTGATTTGTTGATTTTGTTACTAATCCCCTGTTTATATCTTCTCTAGAACAAGGATGTTACTGAAGCAATCCAGAAAGTTGCTTCTGCTTATGATTGTAAAATTGTGGAAGGTGTTCTTAGCCATCAGCTGAAACAATTTGTCATTGATGGTAACAAAGTTGTTCTCAGTGTCTCTAATGCTGATACTAAGGTGGATGATGCTGAATTTGAAGAAAATGAAGTATATGCAATTGATATCGTCACCAGCACTGGGGAGGGAAAGGTGAGAATTTCTGTTACTTGCATATAATGCTTCTATTTTTCCAGCTTGCTTACATTTTTGTTGAATGTTCATGACAGCCAAAGTTATTGGATGAGAAGCAGACCACCATCTACAAAAGGGCTGTAGACAAGAATTATCACTTGAAGATGAAAGCATCAAGGTTTATTTTCAGTGAGATCAGCCAGAAGTTCCCGATCATGCCTTTTACCGCTAGGTTTGTAACTGCACACCGGCTTTTGAGTTCTGATGCGATTTATTATGATTCTGTCTATTGAAACATGAGTTCATGAATTTGTCACAGGGCATTGGAAGAGAAGCGCGCACGCTTAGGCTTGGTGGAATGTATGAACCATGAGCTATTGCAGCCATACCCAGTACTTCATGAGAAGCCAGGTAGAGAATACAATCTCCTTTAGACTTGAATGCATGAATTAGTTTTTCAACATGTCTGAACTTCTCTGCCTGGGTTCTTTACACCTCTTAAGGGTTTATGATGCATATTGATATGCATGCTCATTAGTAATTCTTAAAGCTTTTGTAGTCACTGCAATCTAGTTGTTTATTGTAACAGTAGTAATATTATGTGGTTGCATCATGCAGGTGATCTTGTTGCGCACATAAAATTCACCGTGCTGTTGATGCCCAATGGATCGGATAAGATTACATCACATCCGCTACAGGAGTTACAGCCCACAAAATCCATTGAAGACAATGCTGAGATAAAGGCATGGCTTGCTTTGGGGACGAAATCAAAGAAGAAGGGTGGTGGAAAGAAGAAAAAAGGTTTGTCCAGCAGACTCAAAGCTCATTATTTTGTACCTCTAAGCTCCATGCTGAGTCTGTCTGTTCTGCTATAAACAGTGACACTAGTTTGATTTGAATGTTATATCTGTTCCACAACTCTAGTGCTGTTCCACAACTCTAGTGCCTTTTGTCTACATGTTTAGTTGTATTATTTGTTGGACTTACTCAGATGCATTTGTTTATTCATGAATATAGGCAAGAAAGGAGATACAGCAGAGCCTATGGAGGAGGCAACAAATGGTGCTCCAAGCCAAGAATAATTCTGATTTTTGGAATTGCTACATCTAGTTTTGTTCATGTTTCTTTGCTGCATCTGATGGTGTTATATTACATTCAGTTGTGGAAAAATTGAGTACTGTTTCAAGTGTCTAAGAAATGACGCATCCCGCTGCACATTATCGCATCTAATGACACAGATAATTATCTATGTGGCATGTCCAGCGCTAGTTCTCAGTTGTTGCGTAATCTCACGTTCCTTTGGATAATTCTGAGGTACACTCATCTTGAAAATGTTAGTGTTTGAATGAGCGACGGGTTCTGATGGGGCGTAGTTTGCAATTGCTTTTGATGTTAGCATCAGGAAAACAAATGCTCAGGATGCCTATGCCGTCGTTGATAGGCATGTGTTCATGGCCAACATCATGGACGTGCATCCATCCATTCATGACGCATGAATTTTGTTGAATTCATCAGTCCAGCAACTCGACGTTCGCCCTTTTTGGGTAACGGAGTTTCGCCGGCATGGATTAAGGAGAGGTGTGCGAGGTAACTCTGAAACCTATATGGGAGTAGGAGTGATTTCATCATGATGACAAGGAGAGGTGTTTATTATGCATGCAGAGGAGAGGCATTTTAGGAGGTATTACAGCTCATACGTTAGACAGGACATTGCGACGGTGCTATAATCGATCTGCTGCGGCAGAATCATGTAGTTCAACGTTTAGTTACTGAACTTGCAACATTTTTTCACACTGATGAAACCGGCAAAGTGTATGCAATGTGAACGGACTTAGGCAGCAGTATGTTTTTCAAAAGAAAATGTACTGCAAATATTGCTTCTGGTCTCTACATTCCAATGACCAACAAAAAAAAGAGAGGAAACAACCATATATAATAAATCAACAGACAATGCAACACAAAGCCTACCAGCGAGAAAAACAAGGATAACAGACAGATTTAGTGAAGCTTGAAAGATTGAAGCGGGAGAGAGAGAACATTCCTAAGTGGTCTGATTTTCTTAACCAAGGGACCGTTAGGCCCCCTCCAACAGTGCCAGCGACGTCGTTGGGTGAGGGGGAGCGGAGAGACAATAAACAAAGTAAAAACTCTTCTCTCCTCTCCTCGGTCTGTGTAGTAGCTCCAGCAAATATGCTCTCACATGATTCTGGTTGATGTGCATGAGCTAGCGAGAAAATAGTAGCTAGCGCAGTTAAATTTAAACACTCTCTCCCCGCCACTTCACCTGAGGCCAATGATATCATCATCCGCTGGAGGAGGCCCTAGTAGGTTCTTCTTGGGTTAAAAGTTGCATAGGTCATTAAAAAAAGGAGGACAATACTAAGCTTTCGAGATTATTGACTTTATCATGCTTGGGTCCAAATAACAAAAGTAAAGGTGAGATTTACTGTATATATAATGTAACAATAATGTTAATTGATTGTACTATAATATCTATTTACTTGACTGCTGATGCTAAGGCTAAATGGTTCGATACTTCTTGATCTTTGTATGGCATGAGTATTGATAGGGGGACTTTAATCATCCAATCGAATAGTTACTATGTTAATATTTTTTAAAATGTTATGTGTACTGAAAAAATAATAACATACGTTAGATTTTGTTAAGTTGTGTGCTGAACGAAGCTTAACTGATAAAATTTGTTGTGATAGAACCTGCCCATCTGAGTTTGAGTTATTTAACTCAGCACACGTGCTTACATTTTTCTAGATTTTTCTAGAATTTAGCCGGCGCTATTTTTTGATGATGGTGATATAGCCATCGCCAGCGATGACTTTATCAATCTTGAGATATGCTTCTAGAGATAGATTTGCATATGCATATTTATAGGTGCGAGTGTATATGCATGCACTTCCGTAGTGGAATCCTAAAAATAATTAGATTATCAATACTGCCTCCTTTCCGTGAAGAGTGCAATTCTAGTTTCTTTCAGACAGATTAGTGGTGGCTTGAAAAGACTCTTATACCCTTATTTGTTTGTCACATGCGGTTAGTTTTGACATGCAAATCAAATCTAACCACTTAGGTAGTTGAGATCCAATATCTAGAATTGTAGGGCTGGATAACAAGCCTGCTCGGCCTGGCACGGTCCGGCTCGCTAAGATAATGAGCTGGCTCGGCACTACTTGTTATCCTTGAAAGTGCATTTGGCCTCCTAAGTGGGTTTTGGTGTTGATGACATGCATAATTAAGAAGCAAGCTAATGAGTTTATCGAAGTTATGGATATGTTAAGATCCAATAAAACGAAAAAAAGAAAAGATGCTAATTTTCTTTAAAGACCATGTTGAAGCTTAAAAGAAGATCTTTTATTAATTTCTATTTTGAATTTGAGTATTGGAAACACCGTAGTATTAAGAGAGATGCGAATGGATAGCTTGAAGATATCAAAGTGCTTAATTGAGATGCTAACCACCTAAGAGAGACACAAAACACACACTTATGCACTTAGTTTTCCTCATTATTTCAATGAGTATCGAAAGGTGCCAGCTTCATCTAATAGGGGGTCCTCGGTCGGCTGATTTATTAGGGTTGGAAGTTCCGACAGTCACATAACCAGCACACTAACGGCTAGTTTTGGGGCTCGGGTATTTATACTCCTTCAGCCCCTTCTTCATTTGCTGCTAACCTAACCCGAGACAAACACCCCAAGAGCTTCCAATACTCCTCCCCAATTCCTCCATGAGCTAATCTTGAGTTGATTCGAGCTAGGGTTTGGGGGAGAGCAAGGTTGAGGTGCGAGACTTAGGGATTTGAGTGCAAGTTCATCCATGTTCATCTCAAGAGCACTTGAAGCATCTTCATCCATCAATTCGCATTTGTTACTCTTGAAGATTGCTTCTAGACGGTTTGGTGTTGCCCGGTTGAGCGTCCTCTCGTGTGTGTGTGCACCCTAGCATGTTTGTATTACCTATTCTTTGTGGATTTGATAGTAAGTGACTCAATCCTCCTTTGTGGTTGATTGAGAGAAGAAAAGGGTTACCGTAAGATTCTCCTCTTTGTGAGCTCCTCAACGAAGACGTAGCTTCTTTTGTGGGAGTGAACTTCGATGAACAAATCTCTTGTGTCTTGTGTTTATTGCATTTATTTAGTTCTTGTTGATCTAGAGTTCGTTTTGTGCCGATCTACGTTCTCAAATTGTTGTGCTTGCAAAGATCACTTGTAGAAGTCTCCTAGCATCATTGCTTATCTTTTGATTCAGCTAGATTATGCAGTTTCAAGTTTAATTTTGAATTTTGTACAAGAACTTTCCTTTTATCGGAAGTTCCGGTCCTATGAACTTCCTCACACTGTCGGAAGTTCCGACAGGTTTATCGCTACGAAGATTTTTTTGGAATTTTCAGATACGCCTATTCACCGTCTCTGGGCATCACCAAGACCCTTTCAATTGGTATCAGAGTCTAATCTCTTGATTAAGACTTATCCATTAAGGGATAACAAGATATCTCAAGTAGGGGACAGTACCACTTCCCCCAAATATGGTACCTCTCAAGCCACTGCCGGTCTAGGCAATGATGGAGGCTCTGGGAAGCCAACTGGCCAAACAAGTCGTCCACCCTCAATTCATGATGGTGACTCAAGCTCAAGTGATGAAAGTGAGGGTGAGACCTCGGAAGCAAGAAGAAGGAGAAAGGCGAAGATGGAAGCCAAAATTGAGAAGAAGGTCAAGAAGTTGATGAGGAAGACAACTAAGGAAGAAAGCAAGAAGCATCCTTTCTTTGGGTTATATCAAGTTCCTCATAACTATGCATAATCTCAATATCCTACTTCACTATTTCAATCGGTTCACTTGGAAAAACCTTCTTTCTTTGATAGGACGGATTATCCTAAGTGGTCTTATGACATGAAAATGCAACTCTATGGGCTTCACCCCTCTATTTGGGAAGTTATAGTTGTAGGTGTGACTCCTCCAACTAATGGTGTACCCACGACCGAACAAGGTCAAGACTACTTCCGCAATGCACAAGCCGTGAGGGTCATCACAAGCTCTCTTTGTGTTCAAGAATTCAACAAAGTCCGCAATGTTGAAGTGGCCAAGCATATTTAGGACACATTGAGAGAGGCTCATGAGGGAACCGATGAAGTTAGAGCAGGCAAGATGGACTTGTTGCAAGGAGAGTTAGAACACGTTGTCATGCATGATGAAGAAACTATAAGGCAAACGTATAATAGACTAGTGGTCCTTATGTCGGACATTAGATCTCTTGGAAGCATGGAGTGGCTTGACCACAAAGTGATAAAGAAGTTGCTTAGGGATTTTACACCAAGGAACCCTAACCTTGCAACTTTGATTATAAGAGATGCAAAGTTCAAGACCAAGACGTCCAATCAACTTCTTGGTGAAATCCTCTATCAAGACTTGGTTGAGAGGGATGTAGCCAAGTCACTTAGCCACAAGATGAACAAGGGTGTGGCCCTCAATGCTAGCTCAAGTGATAAGGTTGAATCAAGCCCCAATGCTCTCAAGTCAAAGAAGGAAGATTTAAGTGATGAAGGCTCCACCGATGAAGAAATGGCCTTGGTGTTAAGAAACTTCAAGAAGTTCATGAAGAAGAAGTATTACAATAAAGGTGCTGATGATAAGAAGAAGTTATCGCAAAGAAGATGCTATGAGGGCAAGGAAGTGGGCCATTAAATTGCCGATTGCCCACAATTAAAGAACAAAGAAAAGGAGGAGAAGAGATATAAGGAGAAGAGCAAGGACTACAAGAAAAATATCAATGTCATACTCATGTTGGTCAAGAATGGGAGTCAAATCATAAACACTTCGATAAGGAAGGTATGACAACTCTTGTCATACCCAAGTCAACAAGAAGGCTCTTCAACAACATCTCCAATGATGAAGATGACACTCCTTTTTGCCTTGTGGCAAGAAACACCAAGGTACAAGAATCATCCACATCCTCATCTCATCCTTCCTCCACATGTAACAATGAATAAAATGATTTGGAAGATGGGAAAGAACAACATAGAGCTTACATGATAAAAGAACTTGGAAAGAAAGGTTTTAAAGAAATTAAAAAGCTTACGGAGAAATTAGAGAAAAAGAAAGAGTGTCTCAATAGGCAAGAAGACTTGCTCATCCTTGAAAAGGAGAGAAACCTTGCCTTAGAGAAAACTCTTGCCGAAGAAAAGATGAAGGTTGAAAAGTTAGCTATTGATCTATCTCTAGCTAATAATTCAAATGAGAGGATGTCAAAGGAGAGATCCTTGATAAGTGAATCTCTAGCTTCCCTGAAGGTCACTCATAGTGAACTTCAAGAAAGCCTCTCATGCTTAACGGTCAAGTACAATGACCTTGAACTTAACTATAGTGCTCTTTTGGAAAGTACCAAAACCAATTCCAATGCACCTGTTGACTCAAATGTCTCCACAAGTGAAGGATGCTCAAAATGTTATAAAGTTGATGTGCAAACTTGTGTTACTAACATGGCTAAGCTAGATAAGTTGATCTAAGCAAAAGATGCTCAACTAGAAAGGATGATCATGTTGGTAAAGCATGGCTATGAATGTAATGTCAAGCCCAAGCCTAAGGTCAACTACAAGGATGGGAGGTATCCTAACAAAAAGGATGGGCTTGGTCATTACAAGAGAGTTAAGGAAAATGAACGGAAGGTGGTCAAAGGTAAGGAATGTATCATGTTCACCAAAGGAGCAAACCTTAAGGACTTCAGTGTCTCCTCAAACTTGGAACTCATGCACCTCGCCGCTCCACTCAAGGACCATTACAAGCTCCTCCTAGTTCTCATGGTCCATCTAGCTCACAAGGTCCTTCAAGCTCCCGTAGTCCTCCTCCTCGTGCTCCAAAGAAGAAAGAAATTCTAAGTTTCATCTCTCAAGGCTTGTTTGCATGCTTCAAAGTGGGTCGCCGTCAGACCCGGGGCCACGGGACTATACATATGGCGTACATGGCGTACATGTTCTAGGATAAGGGGTGGAATATAGTCCACACCCTACGCCAGATGTAACTACTCGTACAGGAGTAGGACTAATCGAAACATAAGGAAACTATCTCCTAAGCTCGTATCTGGCTAGGATTTCTATATAACCCTATCCCCCCAAACTATATAAGGGTGGGCAGGGACCCCCTCAAAACATATCAACACCTAAAAAAATATAAAACACCACACAGGACGTAGGGTATTATGCATACTGCGGCCCAAATCTGTCTAAATCTTGTGTTTCTTGCACCTTCGAGTTCCTGATCTCGGCGACACCCCACCTACAATCTACCACCTCAGGGGTATCCCTCGGTGAGCTTGGAGGTTAAACACTGACAGCTGGCATGCTAGGTAGGGGTGTTCATCGAGCATCCACTGGAGAACTCGATGGCATCTTTCAACTTCACCAGCGTCGTGCTCGACGAAGGCAAAACGTTTATCTTCGGGTCCTGAATCTGCATCGCCAATGGCTCAGGTGGTTTCAACAACCACCTAGCTGACACCAGGGAGCCGGAGGCCTCTATAGCAACCCAACACAGCGATCTTGACGAGTTCATCGACAACCTCGATGAGATGCTGCTTCCCGATCTCGCTGGGGAGATCAAGAAGATGTCCGTTTTTGGCGTGACATCAACTCGTGCTGCACCAGAACTCCCCGGATCGAACTCAATCCGATCTAAGGAAGGGCGTACCTGATTCCCGTTCAGGTTATGCAATATGGCCTATGTCTACCAGGAGGCCATGCGATTTGAGTCCCTCACAGACCTGCAGGAGGACTTGGATCCTCTGCTCAAGTTCGGAGAAGAGGGAGCCACCGCTTGCTGGGCGGGAGGGCCCTGTCTTTGACAAATACACGGATTCAGATGATGACCCCGAATCCTTTTCGGGTAGTCACTTGTGTCTGACCATAACTACTACGCCGCAAGACCGATTCGTGTACTGGCAGAGCATGAAGCCCTCCGAGCTACTCGAATATGACTCCCGCCTTGTGGCCTACACACAAGAACTGCCTTTCCAGGAAGGCAAGCCCCTTTCTCACATCATCGAAGAGGAAGAGGACGTCATGAAGTTAGTCGAGTACGGCCTCACGGTTGACACCTCACCAGATCGCCAAGTTTACATGGCCTCCCTTTGCAATGCGGAGGAGGACGAGGAGTCAGATCCACAGTTCGATGATGAACTATCCACGGACATATCCGGCGATGTGAGGGCTCGAGGGGGGGGGGCAATAATCGCCAGTGGAACCAGAACAACTAGGGAAACCGCCAAGGCCAATGGTCCGCGTGTGGCAACAGCGACCAGGAGGTGCAGCAACCCTTGCAACCATAGGGCAGCCAACACAACGCAAGGCCCCAAGGCTGAGGTCAGCCTAAGGGCAGCCTGCAGAACGCCCCTATGACCGACTTGAGGCACAAGATCAATAAGGGCTGCGACACACGGAACATCATTGAGGCAAGGAGAAGGGACCGACCTGGCAAACATCACGATGCTGATGATAGTGACCGCTCCCAGCGTTCACGTCGAACATCAGCGACCGTTCCTACCCTAAGGACTTCAAGCCAGTCAGCATCCTAAATATAACAGCAAGCAAGACCCACGCCAGTGCATTTGTTGCTACTCCATCGCCATCAAAGTGTCAGGAGGATCCAACTCCCCCAAGGCCCTATATTTTCCGGTGGCCTTGGAATCCGCACCACTCACTTGGCTAGAGAGCCTCAAGTTGAACTCCATCGACTCCTCGGAGGATCTGAAGGGGCCTTCATCGACAACTTTCAGGGATCCATGATACGAGTAGGTACTCATTATGATCTATCTCACGTCAAGCAGGAGACCAATGAGACACTAAGATCCTACACCCAGCGCTTCTTCGTGATGCGCGCCACCATCGCCAACATCACCGACCAGGACATCATCTGCTGCTTCCAGAACAGCCTTGCCTCGAAGCATACCTACCACAACTTCGGATGCAACCGTCTGACAACCACCGTGGAGCTCCACGACATGATGGCGTGATGGGCTGACCAAACGGATGAGGAGAACGAGCTTTTGCCCAAGTGCAACAATGACAAGCAGGGCAACAACAACAACCACTTCGACAAAGGCCAGTGGAACCACTCGGGATCCTTTCAAAAGCGCAAGCCAGACAATGAAGTCACGGCTATCGAGCGCAATCCGCGGGCAAGAAGGCGAGGAACAATCAGGCCCAGTTCGAGAAAATCCTGCACAAGCAATGCCCAATGCACCCGAAGTCCAAGCATACGCTCTTCGAGTGTGTCAGCCTCCGCAAGTCACTCAACGCTCCACTCCCTGATCAAGATGGAAAGCGGAAGGATCAGGAGGATGGTGACGAGGGAGACAAGTTAGGAGCCAAAGACTACCAAGACCCGAAGAACGTCGTCAATGCCATCTTCAAGCCGGGAAAATTCCCGCTCATCCTGGATCGTGTCGTGGCGGACTCATACTTGACTTGGGTACTCATCGACGGCGAGAGTAGCCTCAACCTAGTCTTCACGAGTACCTTGAAGAAGATGGGGCTGAACATCACCAAGATGCTTACCCCCAGCAAGGCTCCGTTCTACAGCATCGTTCCAGGGAACGCGGCTACACTGCTCGGCTCGGTTGTCTTGCCAATTACGTTCGGGACCAAAGACAACTACCGCACCGGAGTACATCAAGTTCGAGGTGGCCGACTTCGAGTCGTCATACCACACCATCCTTGGTAGGCCAGCATTGGCCAAGTTCATGGCTATGCCTCACTACATCTGCCTACTACTCAAAATGCCGGGAAAGATAGGGGTGCTTACATTCCATGGTGATTTGAAGAAGTCGTACAACTGCGACCAAGAGGCGATCAAGTATTCCGCAACATCACGCATGCCTGAACCTTCTGCAGAAGTCTTCGCGGCCACATAGAAGCTCGCTGACACAGAGATGGAAGTTTCCAACCAGAGGCCAAGCTAGTCCAGGGTGAAGCCTAACCCTTGCGACATTAGCATCAGGACCATCCAACTGCGGGAAGACAACCCATCCAAGACAGCTTTGATTAGAGGCGGCTTGGATGACAAATAGGAAAGTGCGCTCATCAGCTTCCTTAGGGCTAACTTGGAAATATTCGTGTGGAAACCAGCGGATATGCCAGGCGTGCCCAAGGAGCTGATCGAGCATTGCCTAAAAGTCGACCCCAAAGCCACTCTAAAGAAGCAACAACTACGTCACTTCGCTCCAGACAAGAAGGAAGCCATCAAGACAAAGTTAGCAAAATTACTTGCGGCTGGTTTTATTAAAGAAGTCTACCACCCACAGTGGCTAGCTAACCCTATACTAGTTCTGAAAAATAATAACAATGAATGGAGGATGTGTGTGGATTACACTGATCTCAACGGGCACTGCTCGATGGACTCTTTCGCGCTCCCACGCATCAATCAAGTCATTGACTCAACCACTGGCTGCGTTTGCTCTATTTCCTTGATTGCTACTCGGGCTACCATCAGATTGCCGCCCTCAAGGAAGAAGCTCAGATCAAGACGGCGTTCATCACCCCGTTCGGAGCATACGCCTATACGATTATGTCCTTCGAGCTGAAGAATGCAGGAGCCACCTATCAACGGGCTATCCAACTATGCCTTGCTGATCGGCTACATCGCAATATTGAACCCTACATGGACCACGTGGACATTAAGACCAGAATCCACGATGAGTTCATCTTCAACCCTGAAGAAACCTTCAACAGCTTGCACAGGTTTTGGTGGAAGCTCAACCCGGCTAAGTGCGTCTTCGGCATACCACAAGGGAAACTACTCGGTTTCATCATCAATCACCAAGAAATTGAAGCAAACCTAGAGAAGATCACCGCCATTACAGACATGGGGTCTCCGCGGACGATCAAGGATGTCCAGAAGCTCACAGGTTGTATGGCGGTGCTGAACAGATTCATCTCATGACTCAGAGAATGAGGTTTACCTTTCTTCAAGTTGCTAAAGCGACAGGACAAGTTCTAGTGGACCGAGGAGGCGGAGCAAGCGCTAGAAGACCTCAAGCATCATCTGCAGTCGCCGCCC
Organism: Panicum hallii; assembly: GCF_002211085.1. Lineage (NCBI taxonomy): Eukaryota > Viridiplantae > Streptophyta > Magnoliopsida > Poales > Poaceae > Panicum > Panicum hallii. Next base: position 23,572,695 of record NC_038044.1, read on the forward strand.
ATCCTCACAGCTCCACAACCAGGCGAGAACCTGCTACTCTACATCACCGCAACTACTCACGTCATCAGCACGGCAATCGTGGTGGAACGCCAGGAGGAAGGTCGTGCCTTTTGTTTGCAGCGGCCGGTCTATTTCGTCAACGAGGTCATTTCTGAAACTCCTCTATGCTATACTCATCACCAAAGGCACAGAGCACACACCTCTACTCTATTTCGTCCCACCCGTCAATTCAGAAACTTCTCTACTCTATACTCATCACATCCAGGAAGCTATGCCACTACTTCGATGCATACAAGATCTCAGTTGTCACTGATTTCCCATTGGTGGACATACTCCACAATTGGGATGCCATTGGACGCATCCAAGTGGGTAGTAGAACTAGGGCTCCCACCCTCGACTTGAAGCCTTGCACCGCCATCAACTCGCATGCGCTAGTTGATTTCATGGCAGACTGGTGAGAAAATCAAGTGGAAGCTCTAGCCAACATGCTAGAGCATTGGGTGATGTACTTCGACGGTTCACTTAAGCTTAGAGGCGATAGTGCTGGAGTACTCTTCATCAGTCCAACATGAGAACAACTTAAATACATATTCCGGATACAATTTAAGGTCTGTAACAACGAAACTGAGTAGAGGCATTATTGCATAGGGCTACGCATGGCAGTCTCCCTTGGCATCAAGCGACTACTTGTCTACGGCAATTCCTTACTGGTGATTCAACAAGTCAACAAGGAGTGGGATATCAACAAGAACACCCTGGATGCATACGTCGGAGAGATACGCAAGCTCGAGAACAAGTTCTCAGGCCTGGAGATTCATCATGTGATTCGTGACAACAACATGGGGGCTGATGTGCTCTCAAAGCTAGGCTCCGATCGAGCAAATGTCCCACCAGGAGTTTTTGTCCACGAGCTGCATCACCCATCCATCAAGCTACCAGATCAAAGCGCCATCGCTCAGGGTCCAACGGAACTCGACCGAGAGGTCTTGATGATCGATGTCGTCTGGTGGGTGACCTTCATCGACTTCATCAAGGAACATAAACTACCCCCCGGCATTGACGAGAAGAGCGCCGAGGCTGCAAGCATCCTAAGGTGGAGCAAAGGGTGCGTTTTGGTTGGAGACAACCTATACAAGCGTGTATCAGCATCGGGCATACTCATGAAGTGTTTTCGCATGGAAGAAGGTAAAGAAATACTCCAGGAGAACCACGACGGCGCGTGCGGGAACCACGCCGCTTCACCCATGGTAGTCGGGAAGGCTTTCAGATCAGGATTCTACTGGCCGATGGCTTTGGCAGATGCCGAAGAACTTGTCAGCCGGTGTACCAACTGCCAGTTCTTCAGCAGAAAGGCCCACGTCCCAACTCACAACCTCATCACCATACCACCTTCATGGTCGTTCGCATGCTGGGGCCTGGACATGATAGGGCTCTTGACAACTATGCTAGGAGGTTTCACTCATGTGTTGGTGATCATCGACAACTTTATGAAGTGTATCGAGTACAAGCCGATTACGAAGCTATCGGCAGATCAAGTGGTCAGCTTCATATGCGACATCTTGCACCAATTCAGCTTCCCCAACACCATCATCACGGATCCAGGATCCAATTTCCACTCGCATGAGTTTTGGGAATTCTGCGAGCGCAGTGCCATCAAGGTCAAGGATGTCTCAGTGGCTCACCCGCGGGGCAACGGCCAGGTTGAGCACGCCAATGGCATGATCCTTGATGGACTGAAGAAAAGACCCTACAGCAAGAACAGCAAAAAGGGCGGCAAGTGGATCCATGAGATTTCATCAGTAGTCTAGAGGCTTTGCACACAACCAAGCAAAGCCACAGGACAATCACCTTTCTTTCTCGTCTACAGGTCAGAAGCCATCCTACCGGCTGACATCATGTGGCAATCTCCAGGATTGGAGATGTATGAAGTAGGTCAGGCTGATGATGCAAGACATCTAGAGCTTGACTCAGCAGAAAAAGTCAGATGCAACGCTCTGCTCCAGTAGGCCCGCTACTTACAAGGCTTTCGTTGTCACCACGACCGGAACGTTCAAGAAAGATCCTTCAACGTTGGAGATTTGGTACTTCGCCGCATCCAGGACGAAACTAGGCTGCACAAGCTCAACTCGTGATGGGAAGGGCCCTTCATCGTATCCAAGGTTATGAGACAAGGGTTGTATCGCCTACAGTACCCTAATGGCCAGGAGATTCCAAACTCCTGGAATATCGAGCACCTAAACCATTTCTACCCTTAGATAACTTGTATCCCAAGTTGTCAGCTGCAGCGCAACACCTTTTATCAATGAAGAGTTGATCTAGTCTCCAAACAACTACTTTTTCTTTAGCTACATTGCAAGAACTCGGGGGCTGTGGCCACGAGTTCTAACAATACGCTAACTATGCTAAGTCTTCAAATATACTCGGGGGCTACGCCACGTGTACTTTTTGGCACGACTACTTCACAAATGGCCCTACAGGTCACAACGCAATGAGTATCTGTGTACATTCCCAACTACTTCGAGCACTAGCCTACACAGTTCACCAGAACTAATGACCCAAATTACTACGATATAGTCGAAGAGGCTCCTATGCCTACAAAACAATCTAGGATATCGCACGACGCGACTTCACCCTAGCTCGTTCATCCCTGATTGGGTCTAACTATTGAGCACATAACCATCGACTACCTCCAGAAGTGTTGCCTTCTAGGTAGCTCTACATGGGCATCTCTACTATTTTGTTCTAAGTCCTATGATTTTCGGTCCTACTCTACGAGTTAGCATACCGAACACATCAACAGGCAAACAATTATTAAACATATTCATAGTCATACATAGCCAAGAAAGAGTATTCAATGTTTTCACATCTGAATCTACTCCTGGTCTAAGCTATCGACTAGTTTTTGGGCCACCGACTTCACTTCCTCAACAATTTCCTTGAACTTGTCTTCTGTGCAGTCAGCAGACATCCCAGTCGCTCCGACTTCACTTCCTCAACAATTTCCTTGAACTTGTCTTCTGTGCAGTCAGCAGACATCCTAGTCGCTAGTGGCTCCAGGTCGGCCTTGGGCCAATAGGACTTTACGAGTCCAAGGACGTGCTTCACGTAGGTCCTAGTGGTCTCCGAGATGTAGCTGGTAATCTTTTGGGGGTTTTCGCGAAGTCGCTCCAACAACGTCTTGTTGCTGACCACCCCTTCTTCGGGAGGATCCACCATGTTGACCACCACTTGGCAGCAACCTTGAGCTCTTCAAGTTCCTTATCCTTCAGCTCCTTTGCGGCGGCCATGTCACGGATGAGTTGCATGCACTCAGCAAACTCTGCATCCGTGTCTTGGAGTCGTTTCGACATCTTCTCCACCTCTTTCGTGTGACGGTACACCTGGTTCTTCATTTCAGTCAACTCGTCATTTTTATTTTTTATCATGTTGTTTAGTTCTAGAAAGAAGCACCGTTTCAGTTCAGAAGCTACTACTCGGGTAATTCAAATACAAGACAAAGCAACCGAAAGGACACTTACCCCGTTCATTATGGTCAGTAACTTGTTCTTCTCAGAGAGCTTCTTGATCTCCCCAGTCATCAGCCAGGTTTCACGGGTGCGCTCCAGCTTCAAGGTATCCTATTCATATGTTACTTTAGCGTTCTCTGCTACTTGAGCTTCAACCTTTTGTTCCCTGGCCTGCAACTGTTGGAACTTGTTCTCCACAGCTTGCATTTTGACCGATTAGCCATGGTTTGCTTGGCATTGGGAAGAAGTCTGAGAAAGAAACTACTCGACAAAAGCAAATATGGACAGTTTAAAGCACTAACCGTGGAGAATCGATACAAGTCTTTGAAAGCATTTTGGAACTCCTGCATGCGCTCTGATATCAGCATCAGGTCATCTATCAGCTCCTGTGAGATGTCGCTTTCCCAACTTGGTGGCTGCATCAGGGCTCCAACTATCGAACTACCCACAGCGCCGTGCTCATCAGGGGCATGCTGCGCCTGCGGGCTCCCTGCCACATTGTTACTTCATAAGTAGGCATACAAGCAACAAAGAACTCATGTGAAAGGCTAATCAACTCAACTTACCAACAAAACTTTCCGGAGGCCGTTCTGCATTCTCCGGCTCTGCTTCAGCGATCGGCACGTTCCCCGCACCGGCACCTTCGACTACCTTCTCTAGCTTGGGGGCTCGGGCATCTGCGGCATCGTCAGGCTGCTCTAAGCCTAGAGCAGAGGATGGCCTGCATTTAAAGAACATCATTGCAAGCTGTTACCAGACAGATACGAACCTACAAACCATAAGGGAAAAGGCACTCAGATACGTACTGTCGGTGTTTAATCGGCTGCCCACCGAGGGATATACCCAAGGTGGTAAGTTTTGGGTGAGGGAACGCTGAGATCAGGAACTCGAAGGTGCAAAGAACACAAGACTTTAGACAGGTTCGGGCCGCACAGAGCGTAACACCCTACGTCCTGTATGGTGGTTTGTATTCTCTTTTGTGTTGAATGACCTAATGATCTTCTGTTTCGAGGGGGGTCCCTGACCTCCCTTATATATCCGAGAGGTCAGAGTTACAAAGATGCTAACCAACCCCCTCCGAGGGATCACACCAGAGCTGATCTCGAATAGATCCTCTCCATGTCGGTTAGCTCTATCTCCTATTTAAACGGGATAAACAAGAGATAAACGAAATGAATAAGAGATAAGACGGGCTTAATCTCTTAAACTTCGTGACATGCCCAGCCCGGTGGCCCCGGGTCTGACAAGCCCCCGAGCTCTTCGTAGCTGAGTACTGCAGGCTTATCGAGTACTTTCGAAGCAGTCTTCGACTTCTCTTGATGATTCACCTTGAAGTCCTTCTTGGAGTACTTGCTTGGCTGCATCGAAGCTATGAGGTGCTCACGCCCCGAATTTATTTCTGATATGGTGTACGATTGCAAAATCGCACTCCATATGGAGTAGCCCCCGAGCCTTAGGTTGAATCGGAGAATCAGGCTGAGGGTCTCACTTGTTTGTAGTCTTCCTTACCCTTCAAAGAAATTTGAAAACTAAGTAGTCGATGCCACGTACCCCGCAGCCCCCGACCCTTGAATCCAAATCCCACAAAATTGGAGATAAGGGTCCAAAAATCGTGGCATAGAGGCTAAACAATGACACGTTAAGGAGAGACCAAAGCGATGGTACAAATGATGTAATTAGACCAAAGATTCGAAAAACCCCTTTTTTCGGGCTAATTAGCCCTGAAAAAATGATTAATCAAATATTCAATCTAATCAGAGCACCAAATGACCCCTCATCTTCGGAATATTCCATGAAACGACTCTTGAACTTCAGAACAGTAACTTCCCCCACTCCGCTGGTTATTTAACCCCGCGATAACTGTAGGAAAAAACCACGCTTTCAATCTGCATTCCATCAAGAGCCACCAAATTCCCCAATCCGAGCCAAACGCCGCCGCCTTCCCCCAAGAAAAACTCCCACCCCGACCTCCCCGCCCCTCTCCCCGCAGCCCCCGAGCATCTCATGGCCGGCGCATCGGAGATGACGTCCAAGAAGTCAGAGATCGAGGGAATGAAGAAGGATGCGAAACCAACAACCGCGGAGTGGACACACAGTAAGTGCTCCCTCAACAATCTGAAAAAACTTGTTTCCGAGGGGTTGCTGCAAGAGAAAAATCTCGTCAACTGGCGCCCCTCTTTCCGTGAACCTTTCCCCATGGAGAATGTCGACAAAATCGTCACATTCTACCATTTTGCCGAACGGGGATTGGCCCTCCCCACTTGTTCTTTCTTCCGCGGCCTTCTTTACTACTACGGGCTTGAGCTCCATCACCTCAACCCGAATTCCATCTGCCACATCTCCATTTTCATCCACTTTTGTGAAGCATTTCTCGGAATTGAACCCCACTGGGATCTATTCCGCTTCCTTTTCCGCGTGAAGCCCCAGCCAACTACGAAAAAACTCGCTGTGGTAGGGGGCGCTGGCATCCAACTGCGACAGCAGGCCGGCGAAAGATACCTGGCATATAGATTCCCCTCCAACCTTCCTGGGTGGAAAAACCTCTGGTTTTACATCGAAAACCATGCTCCCTCCCTGCCAACGAAGTCGAGCAAACCGCCCGTGGTGAGGGGGGAATGGAACCTTGAACCCTCCGGCATGGAAATGATTCAAGTCAACGAACTGCTGGAGGCCATCGATGCACTGAAGAAGGAGGGGGTGACCGGCGCCTCCGTCATGTTCTCCTTTTACAAGCGCCGCGTCCAACCCATCCAACAGAGATGTTGCCTGGGCTTCGAGTACACCGGCCCTGCTGACCCTTCTCGCATGTGCATAGAGGAGGTGCCAGATGAAGTCGCGCTCCAGCGGGTTCAGCGGGTGCTGCTGGACGTGAACACCGTGCCGTACATGCCCACCTTGTACTCCGCGCAACATCCGCCCCCGCCGGTAAGTACTCGACTTCTTTTGCTGAAGAAATCGACTACTGCGCCGGTACTGAACTGAGGGACTTTCTGCAGGGGCATTCGGAACTGTACTGCAGCTACCCACCGCAGCCGGACCTCCCCCGGGCGTATCACCTCCTTCCTTCTGCAGTCGCGGCGGCCAAGAAGGCTCGCCTTGATGCGACCCAAAGCCGCAACGAGTCCGCCGAACGCGCGGACTTGTCGGCGGGGGAAGAAGCCGAGGGAGGTCCGCGCCCTGTTGCCGCCGTTGACACCAAGGCGGCTCGCCATGCTGCGGTTCAAGGCAGCAGCGAGTCCACTGAGTGCGTGGGCTCGCAGGCGAGCGAAGGGACCGTGGGGGAGCCGCGCGGGGACAACTTATCCGATCAGAGCGTGGAGTTGGCCGGCGCTCTGCCACCGGTGCCGAAGGGCCAGCGCCAGGTGCGCAAACGCAAGGCTCAAGAAGTCGAGTCCTCCAGGTACAGAATTGCTGTTTTGGCCAGTTCCAAAGTTTCCATGGTGCTGAGTACTGACAGCATCCCCTTGCAGTCTCCCTGCTCCGCCGCCCGGGACTGAACCCGAAGGGGTGGAGGCAGGCCCCTCTGACGCCGCGATGGTGACAATCGCCGTGGCGGGGACCCCTCCATCGGCCGATCAGGCCCCGCCATCCGCAGCGGGCGTCCCCCCTCGGGCCTGGCGGGTTAAGAAGGCTGCCAAGAAGAAGTCGACACTGTAAGTTTCATTTCGAACGCTTGAAAATCCTACTCGTGCCCGCTCGGGTAACAATGTTGTCGATGTCACCAGGGCTGCGAGCGCCGTCAGACTCCAGATCGAACCAGGCACAGCTGCGGCGCCTGCCTCGGCCGCTGCAGCCCCCGAGCCCCCGGCGCCTGAGGAGCCAGTACCCGCGGAGGTGGCCCCTGAAGCGGATGTGGCGCTCCCTGACTTGCCGCCTCCCGAGCCTCGACTAGAGGAAGCCGGACCCAGTGGCGGGGAACAAGTCGAGGCCTCTGACGCCGCTCATACTGATGGCGCAGGTAGGCACTTATCCGCCCGCGTCTGGCTGCCGGGGTTTGGGCGTAGTGTTTTTACCATGTCGTATGCCTGCAGGTGTCCAGCCGCCGCCGCCAGGGGATGCCGCCGGGCCCTCGAGGAGTCCCCGTGAGGTGTTGAGGGCCGGGCCCGGGCACCGGAACATCATCACTACCGACCTGGTGGATGACCTTCTGCTGTCGGCGGAGAACCTGAAGACCTTCAAGAGTACTTTCAAGGAGCTGTACGACTTCTCCATGGTAAGACTCGGGCGATGAACCTGATGTGCGCCTTGGCGAGTTGTTTATGACTCACTCTCCTCCTTTTGTGCAGCATGTAATCACCAAATCCCAGAAGAAGTCGGAGAAACTCCGCGCGGTCGTAAGTGACGCGCGGGAGCTAGCTGCTCTGGACAAGCGCATCTCCGAGGAGAAGACGAAGAATTGCTATCTGCAGCGAGAGCTTGATATGCTGAAGCAGGAAAGGACTCGAGAGACCTGGCTGCTCAAGAATGACCTGAAAAACATGGAGAAGGCCAACTCCGAGCTCCAACAACAGCTCAAGGAGCAACAAGCAGAACACCAAGAGCAGCTCAAGGCGGAGAAGAAGGCGCACCAATGTAGGCCCTCGCTCCCCTCGAGTACTTTCCCTCAGTAGCTCCCCATTAGATGCTGAAGTACGCTTATCACAGAGCTTAGGAGAATAACGAAACACAAAGAGGAGTTGCTTACTGACGTGAAGAATATGCTGTATCACTCGTTAGGGAAGCACGCGAGCATCGTCGCGGGGTTGCTGTGCGTAGGGCGGAAAGGGGACTACCCCGAGTTCGAGGCCTCGGAGTGTAGTCGAGAAGCGCTCTTTCTGTGAGCGTGCTCCGCAGGCTAGGTAGGACCCGAACAGACGGATCAAGCTTGCGAGGAGCAGGTGCGGACAGCGCCGCGAGTTTGCCATTCTTTTGGCAAAAACAAGACTGTTCTGAGTGCAGCCACCCAGACTGTAGTCGATGTAGCTCTGCATGCGAGCCGTTCCAACGTACTAGGTGTAGGCCAGTCGAACGGATCGACTGTGTTGGGAAAGGTGCGACTGCTGTCGCGTGCGACCATCGAAAGTCGCGGCGGAACCCGAAAGGAGATGACCGTGGCCGTGGCCCCCGCGTCATGGGCGACAAGAAGTCGATTTGGTTGTATACGTGTTTGCACACGACACCTGCCAGCATGTACAACTCGAGTGATGTGGCTCGCGGCCTTCAAATATGTTCGGGGAAAGAAAATCTTCGGAGCCCCCGGGGAATTAGCGATCACCGGGTCTCAAGTTAAGGGTAGAACTTGCGCAGGTGTTGAACGTTCCAGGAGTTCGGGACCTCGCGACCATCAGGGAATTGTAGTCGATAAGACCCTGGCCTTGTGACCTGCTTGACGACGAACGGGCCCTCCCAACTTGAATTGAGCTTATGTAGGCCAGACTCGTCCTGAATGCGACGCAAGACCAAATCGCCGACGCTGAATGACCGCTCCCTGACGTTGCGATCATGGTGCCGCCGGATCCCCTGCAGGTACCGGGCTGACTGAACAAGGGCGGTACAGCGAGCTTCTTCCACGGAATCGAGCTCTAATCGCCGCGCCTCGTCCGCCTCGCCTTCGTTGTACATTTCGACCCTTGGGGACTTCCACATGATATCGGCCGGTAGGATAGCTTCAGATCCATACACGAGGAAGAAAGGTGTTTGTCCTGTGGCTTTGGACGGCTGAGTCCGAAGCCCCCAGACGACATGTGATAGCTCATGCACCCATTTTCCTCCCTTCTTACTATGCTCATCATAGAGTCTCTTCTTGAGGCCGTCAATGATCAAACCGTTCGCCCGTTCGACTTGTCCGTTAGCTCTGGGGTGTGCAACCGAGACATATTTGACTTCGATGCAGGCATTCTCGCAGAACTTCCAGAACTGGTTCGCCGTGAAGTTTGATCCCAAGTCCGTGATGATGGAGTTGGGGAAGCCGAAACGATGCAGAATATCTGAGATGAAGTCGACGACCCGATCTGGTGTAAGCTTGGTTATCGGCTTGTACTCGATCCACTTAGTAAACTTGTCGATAGCTACCAGAACATGGGTGAAACCGCCTGGTGCTGTCGTGAAGGGCCCGATCATGTCAAGACTCCAACAGGCGAAAGGCCAGGACGGCGGTATGGTGATGAGGCTGTGAGCTGGAAAGTGCGTCTGTTTGCCGAAGAATTGACAGTTTTGGCACCTGCGCACGAGATCCTCCGCGTCGGTCACCGCGGTGGGCCACCAGAAGCTGGCTCGGTAGGCTTTCCCCACCAGCGTTCTTGAAGCCGCGTGATTACCGCAGACGCCGTCGTGGATCTCCCGCAGTATGGCGTAACCATCTTCCTTTGTGACGCACTTCATGAGGACCCCTGACCGGGCGCCTCGCCGATAGAGATTGCCGTTGACCAGGACGAATCCTTTGCTTCTTCGCAAGATGCGAGCCGCGTCAGCACTCCTGGCGTCGACTCCCGCTGGCAGCCGGTGATCTCGTATGAAGTCGATAAAAGCCCCTCGCCAGTCTTCCTCCAGCACCATAACCTCTCGATCGGGTTGTTGTGGACCCGCGTCGATGGCTACCTGCGGGGAAGACTTGATCGATGGCTGGTTGAGCTCCTGGATGAAGACTCCCGGCGGGACCTGGGCGCGCGTGGACCCCAGTTTAGACAGGGTGTCCGCGCCGACGTTGTGCTCCCGCAATACATGATGAACTTCCAGGCCGGAGAACTTGCTTTCCAACTTGCGCACTTCCTGCACATAAGCGTCTATTGTTTCCTTGTTGCAATCCCATTCCTTGTTGACCTGCTGAACAACAAGAAGAGAGTCGCCATATACAAGTAGTCGCTTGATCCCTAGTGATATCGCCAAACGAAGCCCGTGAAGCAAAGCTTCATACTCGGCTTCATTGTTGGATACCGCCCACAGGATCTGAAGGACGTATTTCAATTGCTCACCTCGTGGGGAAATAAGCAGAACCCCAGCGCCGCCGCCGTCGAGCTTGAGGGACCCATCGAAATACATGGTCCAATGCTCTGGCTTGTCCACTGGAGTTGGGACCTGATTATCTCTCCATTCAGCCATGAAGTCGACTAGAGTCTGTGATTTGATTGCAGTGCGTGGCTTGAAGTCTATTGACAAAGCCCCCAGTTCCACTGCCCACTTGGATATGCGCCCCGTGGCATCTTGATTATGCAGAATATCCGCCAGCGGGAAGTTCGTGATCACAGTGATCTTGTACTCGTCGAAGTAATGGCGCAGCTTTCTGGATGTGATCAAGATAGCGTACAAAAGCTTTTGAACAGCGGGATACTGTACCTTGGATTCGGAGAGGACTTCGCTGACGAAGTAGACAGGCCTCTGCACTCCAAACACATGGCCTTCTTCACCTCGCTCGACTACAATAGCACTGCTGACGACATGAGTTGTTGCCGCAATGTAGAGTAGTAGATCCTCCCCTGGCAACGGTGCTGTAAGGATTGGAGGTGACTGCAGATGATGTTTCAGATCTTGCAAAGCCCGCTCAGCCTCCTCCGTCCATTGAAACTTATCCTGTCGTTTCAGGAGCTTGAAGAAGGGTAGTCCTCTCTCCCCGAGCCGGGAGATGAACCTGTTCAGGGCCGCCATACAACCTGTTAACTTTTGCACATCCTTGACTGTGGCCGGAGCCGCCATATCAGTGATGGCCATGATCTTCACAGGGTTGGCTTCAATGCCCCGGTTGCTGACGATGAACCCGAGCAATTTCCCTGAAGGTACGCCGAAGACGCATTTGGTGGGATTGAGTTTCCACCGGAATCTGCGCAGACTGCTGAATGTTTCCTCCAAATCCGCGATCAAGTTATCGGAATCCCTGGTCTTGATGACTACGTCATCCACATAAGCCTCGACATTTCGATGCAGCTGATCCGCGAAACACATCTGGATTGCACGCTGATAAGTCGCGCCTGCATTTTTCAACCCGAAGGACATTGTTTTGTAGGCGTAGGTTCCGTACGGGGTGATGAATGCAGTCTTGATTTGGTCCTCCTCTTTGAGCGCAATCTGATGATACCCTGAGTAACAATCAAGAAAACAAAGAAGGACACACCCGGCCGTCGAATCGACGACTTGGTCAATGCATGGCAGCCCAAAATGATCTTTTGGGCAGTGCTTGTTGAGATCGGTGTAGTCGACACACATTCTCCATTCATTATTCTTTTTCTTTACAAGGACGGGATTCGCTACCCACTCTGGATGGATTACCTCTTTAATGAATCCAGCCGCGAGAAGTTTAGCGATCTCCCGTTTAATGGCCTCACGCTTATCGTGGGCAAACCTCCGCAGGCGTTGCTTCTTAGGCGTAGCCTTCGGGTGTACATTCAATGCATGCTCGATCAACTCCCTGGGCACCCCTGGCATATCCGCTGGTTTCCACGCGAATATGTCTCGGTTAGCCCGAAGAAAGCTGACGAGCGCGAGTTCCTATTTGTCACCCAAACCCGCACCGATGATGGCGGTCTTGGATGAATCTCCCTCCTGCAGCTGGATCGTCTTGAGGGCCACATCATCAGTCGACTGGATGCTCGACTTGTGGGCTTTCTTGGATGGAATCTCCAGCCCGGTCTGGGAGAGCTGCTGCGCGGCCGCGAGTACTTCTCCCGAAGCATCTGGCACGCGAGTAGTCGAGGCGTACTGGATCGCCTCCTGATTGCAATCGTACGACTTCTTCAAGTCGCCACGGAGGGTGAGCACGCCACCGAGTCCTGGCATCTTAAGAAGCAGATAGACATAATGTGGCACTGCCATGAACTTGGCGAGTGCCGGTCGACCCAGTATTGCGTGGTAAGAAGAGTCAAAAGTAGCCACTTCGAACTTGATGAATTCAGTACGATAATTCTCCCGCGTACCGAAGGTTACCGGGAGGACCACCATACCGAGCGGATGTGCCGCGTTACCTGGGACGATGCCGTAGAAAGGGGACTTGCTGGGTACCAGCATATCCTTGAAATCCAGACCCATCTTCTTCAAAGTGCTGACGAAGATGAGATTGAGCCCGCTCCCGCCATCGATCAAGACCTTGGTAAGCTTGACCTCCGCCACCACAGGATCCAGAACCAGGGGAAACTTACCGGGTTCGGAAAAACTCGTCCACTGGTCATCACGAGAGAACGAGATGGGGACCTCTGACCAACGGAGTGGTCGTGGTACCGCCGGCTCGATGGACATAATCTCTCGGAGGAGCAGCTTCTGATCCCGCCTGGAACAGAAATCCTCGTCCCCCCCTGAAGATGACGTTGACCACCTTCAACGCATCCTGAAACTTTGGGTTGCGCCCGTGATCCTCCTGATCATCGTCCTCGGGTTCTTTGTCAACAGGCTTCTTGTTCTTCCTGCCGCCACCGGAGTTGCTGAACGTCCTCCGAAGGTGGTAGCAGTCGATGGCAGCGTGGCTGGCTCCTGGATGCCACGGGCACTTCTTTTGTAGGAGCTTCTCGAACTCCTCCTGAGTTGTCGACTTCTTGCCCCGTGAAGGACGATCGATAGCCGCGATGACATCATCTGGCTTTCGTTTCCGGGGTGGCCCGGAAAAGTCCCGCTGGCCTTTGTCGCTGCGGTTGTCATTTGGACTCCGCAGATTGCTATCATGGCGCCGCGGGAACCGCTCCCGCATCTTCTCCTCCTGCTCGGACCAATCGTGCATCATATCACGAAGGCCCGCAACAGTTTTCGGCCTGTTCCGCCCGAAATCTCTGTATATGCTCGGGTCGGTGATGCCGTTGTAGAAGCAGTCGATGATGTCTTCTTCCGAGATGTTCGCGATGGTGGCACGGACGTCGAAGAAGCGACGCGTGTAGGACCGTAGGAGCTCGTTACGTTCTTGCTTGCACTGGGCAAGATCGTGCCGAGTACCTGCACGGGTAATTGCTCCCTGGAAATTGTCGATGAAGACCTTCTTAAGTCGTTCCCAGGAGTCGATGGAGTTGCTGCCGAGGCTCTCCAGCCATGTGAGCGGCGCAGGGTCCAAAGCCATCGGGAAGTAGACGACTTTGGTGATATTTGAGCCCCCCGCGACATCAATGGCCGTGGAGTAGCAACGGAGCCACTGCTGGGGAGCCTGCTTGCCGTCGTACTTGGTGATGCCGATCGGCTTGAAGCCCTCCGGGTACTTGTAGCTGCTGAAACGAGCAGAGAAAGCAGGGAATTGATCACTACAATCAGTACCTTCAGCTTCGACCTCTTCGCGAGTCTTGCGCCTGGAGGAGATCACAGTGCGTGCGTCGCGACCGTCATTAACGTGTTGGCGCAGGTCCTTCGGAAGAGGTCGTCGACTGGCCTGTCGCGGACGACCCCCTTGCGGTGGCTGTTGCCTCCCGCCAGGGGCCTGGCTCGTGCGTGCGTTGTCGTTGCTGATCTGATTTTGAGGACGACCACCAGTCGTTCGACTGCGGGCCTGGCTCCGGCTCTCGTCCACGCGCTCCTCCCGGATGATGGACGCCGGATTATGCTGATCCAACTGGATCCAAGCCCTCTGCACAAAGAGGAGTGCTTGACGTACCTCCGGGTCGTGGCTGCACTCGAGGATGGCCGTGACCCTGGCAATGTTGGCCACCGGGGTCCTGAAGCCCCGCTCGCTTACGGCAGCAAACTCGGGGTCGAGCTCGCGATGCATAGATCACCTTCGCTCGTTAGCTCTCCTCCGCCGGATTGTTCGGGCCCTGTTCCTGGCCCTCCGCGCCGCACGATCGGCGTCGTTCTCGTTACCGGCGTTGGCCGTGATCTCATCATCGGATATCTCATCAAAGTTGTCGATGAGGAGATTCCCACCGTCCTCGCCTTCTTCGGCCATCAGCACCTGGCGGGAGGAAAGCTCATGAGAACTTTCGTCGACTAGCTCCGTCGACTCCTCCGCCGCGGTGGCCAACGGCCTGCCCTCCTGGAAAGGCAATGGCTCGAGGTGAGCCACGAGCCGACTCTCTGCCTCGAGTAGATTGGAGAGCTTCATGCCCTTCCAATGCACGATGTGTCTCTTTGGCGAGGAAGCCATCATCAAATCACCGGGGCCAAAACAACCCGAAGCCTCCCGACACGCGGTGGCTTCAGGGTTTCCGTCTCGGAGCAGCAGATCTAGATACTTCTCTAACATGATGAGGGATCCAAGCGCATTGGCCTCCTGAAGATCAGTGGCTGATTCGCGCAAGCCGGGTTGAGTCCGACCCAGCGAATCCCTGAATTGGAACGAGTCCAAACCAGGGGAAGTTGTCGCGGCACCAGAAGAAGTCGAGCTTGGAACAGATTCCATCTCGACCTGTGCCGCGGAAGCGTCGAGCTCGTCGACGAACTTGTCGAGGCCGCTGCGAGGATCCGCAGCGACGGTTTTCGGCGTCATGTCGACGAGGAATCGCCAAAAGTTGCTCGCACCATCTGCGACGCAAACCCACGAGCCAAAAACAAACGTCGTACCCTCAGAGGGAACTGACCTGATGAATTTGAAAGATGCCATCGAGCTCGCCGGCGAATCTTCGACGCGCTCCCCTACCTGGCGCGCCAGCTGTCGGTGTTTAACCGGCTGCCCACCGAGGGATATACCCAAGGTGGTAAGTTTTGGGTGAGGGAACGCTGAGATCAGGAACTCGAAGGTGCAAAGAACACAAGACTTTAGACAGGTTCGGACCGCACAGAGCGTAACACCCTACATCCTGTATGGTGGTTTGTATTCTCTTTTGTGTTGAATGACCTAATGATCTTCTGTTTCAAGGGGGGTCCCTGACCTCCCTTATATATCCGAGAGGTCAGAGTTACAAAGATGCTAACCAACCCCCTCCAAGGGATCACACCAGAGCTGATCTCGAATAGATCCTCTCCATGTCGGTTAGCTCTATCTCCTATTTAAACGGGATAAACAAGAGATAAACGAAATGAATAAGAGATAAGATGGGCTTAATCTCTTAAACTTCGTGACATGCCCAGCCCGGTGGCCCCGGGTCTGACACGTACAATGCAGATTTCTTTATGGGCAACTTTTTTCTTTTGAGTACTTTGGGCACCGGAGCAGTACCCAAAGTACCCACCGACGCCGGTTCACCAGTCGAGGGCGGTGTTTGCCCCGGCGAGGCAACCGCGATGGTCACCCTCAAACTGTGGTCAGCTGGGGGCGGCAATCGCTCTGTCGCGGCCTCAGTAGTACCACTTGACGGGTCAACTATGATGGTGGGCACGCTCTATCCCTTCGCAGTGTAATCCCCGACCTCCTCATCAACCGTACCCCTAGTGCACTTGGGATTTGGGCATACAAGAATCAAGAAAAAGGGGATATTCCAAGCAAAACATGACCAAGTGAAAGCAGAGAAAAGTACTTGGAATGTAACGGCGAGCACTCACCTTGGTGTCCCGACATCACCTCCAGCTAGTGAGGCGCTGGTCTTGCGCTTCCGAGCGGTGGCTCTTGGCTTCCGCGTGTGGCTGGGCAAAAGATCACCACCAGGAGAGCTCCCACTCTCCTGGGCGGTCTTCTTACCCTGGCCCTTCATCACCTCGGCCAGTCTATCATTGCCGAAGACCGGGCCGAGGTCAGTGGATCAACGACATGACCAGGATGGGAGATTGGCTTCTAATACGCTGATGGCTGCAGATGGCGCGGACGTGCGATGTCCAGCATCGGCGGCATACTTTCTATACACGTTCACATCCTGCTGCAACAAGATTGATAGACGAGTTAGTACTATTGAAGATAAGCTTCAACAGGATTGCAGAACAGAAGGATACAGATACATTCATGTTTTGGAGGCTCCTTGGCAGAGTACATCTTCGGTACAAAGGGCACAGTTTCATCACCCATCAGTACTCGGCTTACTCGTACAATGGCATCAGATCTCTGAATTGGCTTTGCAAAAAACCAAGAAGAGTCTAAGACTCCAAGGTACTCAAAGCTAAACCTTATCCATTTCTGCAGAGGTTCGATCCATCTGCCAATCCATGAGTACATCACCACTACACCAGTGAATCCTGCATCCCTTTGCTTCTTGATCATGCCGAGTAGTTCTAGGATTTGGATTTCATCCTAGCAGGCCTTGGACCACTCAATTGTGATCTTGGGTGCCTCAGAGGTCCTCTCTAGAAGTGAGGGCTCATGGTTGCCGATATAAAACCACTTCTCCCTCCACCCTAACAAACTAGTTGGGAACTTGTAGGGAATATACTTCTTCTCCATCCTTTGCCTCAGCTAAAGACCAGCACCTCCAACTTTCTGCAAGACCTTCTCATTGGGTTAGGGTTTGAGGTGGAAAAGATAGCAAAACAGAGCGAAATGTGGCTCTATTCTTAAGAAGACTTCATAGAACTGAACGAAGATAGCAATGTGCAGAATGGGATTAGGGTTCAAATGATGGAGTTGGATTCCATAATGGAAAAGAAGACCACAGAGGAAATCAGAAGTTGGTAGGGCCAACCCTTGCTTGACAAAATGTGAGAAAAGAACCACTTCATGGGCCTCCTCAAACGGCCTCTTATCCCAAGTGGTAGCACACCATTGGATGATCTCCTTGCTTTGGAGAAGACCCTCATCAACAAGTGCTTGAAGATCGGCTTCAGAGCACTTACTTGTTTTCCACACGTCTTCGGCGGTGGCGGCGGCGGCGGCCTTTCTCTCTTTCCCCTTTCCCTTGGAGGCATCTCACTTGCTGCTGGCCATCCTTGTGGTCACGAGACGATTCACTCGCATGCGCTCGGGGGCTATGCTTGAAGAGGTGGTGGAGCAAGGTTCTTGGGAAGGAGGAAGAACTGGGCGACTACTTCTCTCGCTGAGAATGACCTAGATCTAACTCTGAAAGTGGCGGCTGCTGCATGACAGAGGAAGACGAAGGGCTCGAGCAGTAAAAAGCACAAGTGAAAGGGTAAGTGAAACCCTAGGTCACTGCGCGGTTAAATAACCAACGGCGGACCCAAGTTCACTGTGCGGAATGCGAAGAGTTTTTTTGGAATAAGATTTGTTTTGAGCGGTAATTTCGGAAATTTTTTAGGAAAGTTATTTCCTTAACCATTTTTCCAGGGATACCATCCCAAAAAAAGAGGTTTTCGAATTTATGAACTAATTTACCCATTTTAACCATCAATTCAAACTCTTAACATTTTACACAACCTGTGCCACGACTTTTTGGATCCTTTTTCCAAACCTTAGGATTTGGACTCAAGGCTCGAGGGCTGCGGGACATATGTCATCGATGGCTTATTTTTCAAATTTTTGGAAGATAATAATAGAAGATTCAAGACTAATTTGACCCTCAGCCTAATTATTCAATTCAACCTAAGGCTCGGGGACTGCTCCATAATGGAGTGCGAGTTTAATCGCACCCCATATAACAGAAGGCTTGAGAACTACTCAGGGCATGAGCACCTCATAGCCTCGATACAGCCAAAGAAGTACTCAGAAGATACCTTCAAGATGAAGTTCGGAAGAACACGAAGACGCCTTCAGAAGTACTCGGAAGCTTGCAGTACTCAACTACGAAGAGCTTGGGGGCTTGTCAGATCTGGGGCTACAGGACTGTGCACATGGCGTACATACTTGAAGATAAAGGATGCGACATGGCCCACGCCTTACATCAGTTGTAACTACTCGTACAGGAGTAGGACTAGTCAGAACAAAAGGAAACTACTGAGTAGTACGCGGGTAGGACTCCTAAGCTCGTATCTGACTAGAATTTCTACATAACCCTGTCACCCTAGACTATATAAGAGCACGCAAGGACGCCCTCGAAACACATCAACACTTAAGGCAATACAAACCACTATACAGGATATAGGGTATTACACATACTGCGGTCCGAACTTGTCTAAATCTTATGTTCCTTACACCTTCGAGTTTCTGATCTCGGCAGCACCCCACCTATAATCTTCCACCTTGGGGGTATCCCTTGGTGGGCTTGGAGGTTAAACACTGTTAGTCGCCACAATGCAGAGGAGATGCATGCAACAAGAAGTATGTTGATGAGCAGCTCCTCAAGATTGAGACTAGACAAAAGAAGATCATGGCTAAGAATGACATACCTCATTCTCCTCTTCGTGCTCCTATGGATTTTCCTCCTCCACCGACTTTCTACAATCCTTGGGAGGATATGGGAGGTCCATCCATGATGTTTGGTGCTCCCTAAGTGGATGATGATGATATTGAAGAAGACTTGGGTGGGTGTGAGGATTCGGAGGAAGAAGATGAAGAGGAAGTGCCCATGGCCGACACACCTTCAGATGAAGAGGAAGAATATGATGATGATGATGATGATGAGGACGATGAGTGATGGCTATGGAAGGGTTTCTCCTTTTTGGCACTTGATGCCAAAGGGGGAGTGAGCTCACCATAAGCCATAGGTGGTTGTTGTCGTGGCCTTATCTATCTATCTTATCTTAGCATCTAGCAGCTTTGAACCTTTAAGTGCTTGTGGATATGTGAGACTTTGTATGTGTGTTACGTGTGGTGGGGTGCCAAGTGAGACTTTTAATTTGTAAGACTTTTTTGTGACTTGCTATGCTAGTGTGATCTTAGAACTTATGGCTTATGTGTTGATCATGACTTCATGTTTGTTCATTTCCATTTTGTTGTTGTGATAAACCTTGTCATATGCATTATATTGATATTCATCACACTTTGCACCCCTACGAACCTAATGATATAGGTGGAACTCTTTTGATATGTGCAAATGGCATTTGAGGTCATTTTCTATTTAATCTTGAAAAATGCACATATTGAGGGGGAGTTCAACTATATGATTATATTCAAAATAATTTACTATATTATTTGTGAGCCTTAATTGTGTTGTCATCAACCACCAAAAAGGGGAGATTGAAAGTGCATTTAGCATCCTAAGTGGGTTTTGGTGTTGGTGACATGTCTAATTAAGGAGCTAATGAGTTTATCGAAGTATGGATAGGTTAAGATCCAATGAAATGAAAAGGAGCAAGAAAAGACGCCAATTTGCTTTAAAGACAGTGTTGAAGCTTAAAAGAAGATCTTTTATTAATTTCTATTTTGAATTTTAGTATAGGAAACACCGTACTATTAAGAGGGATACGAATGGATAGCTTGAAGATGTCAAAGTGCTTAATTGAGATGGTAACCACCCAAGAGAGACACAAAACAAACACTTGTGCACTTAGTTTTCCTCATTGTTTCAGTGAGTGTCGGAAGTTCTGACCATGGGTCGGAAGTTCCAACACCTGTCCGAAGTTGCCAGCTTCTTCTGACAGGGGGTCCTTGGTTGGATGATTTATTACGGTCTCCGACGACCACATAACTAGCGCACTAACGGCTAGTTTTGGGGCTTAGGTATTTATACCCTCTCAGCCCCTTCTTCATTTGTTGCTGACCTAACCCGGGACAAACACCCCCAAGAGCTTCCAATACTCCTCCCCAATCCCTCCATGAGCTAATCCTTGAGTTGATTCGAGCTAGGGCTTGGGGAGAGCAAGATTGAGGTGTGAGACTAGGGGATTTGAGTGCAAGTTCATCCACATTAATCTCAAGAGCACTTGAAGCATCTTCATCCATCAATTCGCATTTTTTACTCTTGAAGCTTGCTTCTAGATGGTTTGGCGTCGCCCGGTTGAGCGTCCTCTCGTGTGTGTGTGCCCCGGGATGTTTGTATTACCCATCCTTTGTGGATTTAATAGTAAATGACTCAATCCTCCTTTGTGGTTGATTGAGGGAGGAAAAGGGTTAGTGTAAGATACTCCTCTTTGTGAGCTCTTCAATGAAGACTTAGCTTCCTTAGTCGGAGTGAACTTCGGTAAACAAATCTCTAGTGTCTTGTGCTTATTGTATTTATTTAGTTCTTGTTGACCTAGAGTTTGTTTTGTGCCGATCTACGTTCTCAAGTTGTTGTGTTTGCAAAGATCACTTGCAGAAATCTCCTAGCATCATTGCTTATCTTTTGATGCAGCCATGTTCTGCAGTTTCAACTTTAATTTTGAATTTCGTACAAGAACTTTCCTTTTTCGGAAGTTCCATTCATGTGTCGAAAGTTCCGACCCATTGAAACTTCCTACACAATGTCGGAAGTTCATCGAAACTTCCTACATGACAGGTTTAACCGCTGCGAAGATTTTTGAGGAATATTCAGATATGCTTATTCACCCCCCCTTTAACACCCCAGGCGCCATTCAAGCTCAAGATGTCACTAAACGTCCCTTCGCACATGCTAGAGTATAAAACTCGGCAGCATAACCCCCCAAACTCAGAGTAAAACACGGAAGCAACAAAGTATAATGATATTTAAAGATAAACCATACATTGTCATTTAAAGAACACCTTACAAAGGAATAAGAGAGAAAGATCAACTACAACTTTAGATTAAGAGGCCATGAAGGTCCACCACAAAGGTCTACTCTAAGCCGATAACAGCAAGACAAACATTTCATTATTATTATAAAAGAAAGGCAACAATGTGATGAAGTGCAGCTAGTCCCCAACCCTTCAAGCAAAGCATCAACTCAAGGACCCGGAAAGATAAAGAGGTGTGAGAATAAATCTCAGCAAGCAAACGCTCTAACAAGTTATTTAAACTTAGAGACATGGTAGAAAAGATAAATCTGATTTATTTGTGAAGATCATCCTCATATTAAATAAATAAATAACCAAAACCACTTATGAACTTCAAAACAAAATTGAGAAAAACCTCATATACACTTCCATGACAATGAACAATATATAAATAGATAAACCACAATGAATGCAATGCAATGCATATGCCATGTCCACTGCCTCCATACCCAACAAGGTATGAAGCTGCTTCATACCCCTCCTTGGGCAATGTACACGCTGTACCAGTATGTCCCGGCCATAAGACGGCGACATCCACGAATGTTGTGCAAAATACAATATGATGCAATGAAGTGATGCACGGCAAGTAAGCTTACCATTTATACCGCATAGAAAAGCATATTAATTACTTCATAAAGGAATAATTAATCCACAAGTCTTACTATGCACAAACGTATTAAAATAAACTAATGAATAAATTAATCTTCAATTAAGGATAACACATTGTTTAGGTTTCGTGTCTGAAGTTAGAGTGTAGGTAGAAATAAACAACAAGTTAAAAGCTGCGGCGAAACCACGGCCACCTTTACTTGCCTTCTCCAAAGTACAAGAATGTGAGCTAAGTACACTAAGCATGATCCAAAGGAGTACCACCTGTTCACATCATAACTCAGCACTAACACAAATATACAAAGATATTTAAATATCAATTAAAGCATTCTTACGCTCGAACCCGACGTACAAAACAAAACAGCAGGCACAGCATTTGGTTAACCACAGTAGTGTTGCTTGTCTTTTTTGTATATTTAAATCTACAAAAGCTATGATAGCAAACAAATACATTTTTGAAATCTACAGAACAAGCCCTACAACATAGACAAGTCGTACGGCTTTTATTCATAGCCCAAACTGCCCTTAATATCACTCCAAGTCAGGCAATAAAATCTGCTTGTAATTCTGATAGTTATTAGAAAAAATATTTCTAACTACTAAACCACTCCTCCAAAAATTATGATACTTCACCAGAGGATGTACAATTATATCCTATACAACTTTTATTTTGTTCATCTTTATGATAAAGTCCAATAGGATGGCCAAATCATGTTAAAAATCTTGAGTGCTGAATCTGACAAAAAAGTCTAACACTGCAATTAGGAAGACTATATCTGGAGTTATATCCAACCAAAAACTATACTCTATACCAATCTGGAAAGCTTGATAAAAAATCTACGACTTTGGTATTCATTGAAAGAACAGGTTCAACCATGAAGATCGTCAAAAACAGAATAGATCTACTATTGTCCTGAAACTCGTCAGAACAAAACTGTCGTCTTTGAACTGCGATATCTCCTACCTTAAGGCCAGAAATTATGAAATAGAACTTCGTGGAAAGATCTCTGAGTCCACTACATGAATGTGAAAAACTTAATTCGGCCTCTATGATGGCCGAAACAAGCGACGAACAGAAACTGCCCGATCTATCATTCAGCAGATACTACTACGAGATCAAGTTACTCCCCCATCTAATCCAACGAAACTTGGTAATTGCAGGCCATAAATCTCATCCAAAACAAAGGGATTAGATCAAAACCATCTCACCTTGATCCTCCAAAGACCTAGAGTTTGTGCGGGCCTCTCCTTTCCTCTCCAATGAACACTCTCCCTCTCTCTATGCAGCCATGGCAAGGGAAGGGCAACAATGAAGTCTGGGTAGGGAGAAGCGCTAGGTTTTGGGGAGAGAAGAAGAAGATGCGGTTGAGGGGAAGGAATTGCACGAATTGGAAACGGACAGGGCAATGAGGGGTTATTACTGTTCACGCGGTTAGTGTTGCAATAAATTCCATCGGGGAAACGAATAATAACTCTTTGATCCTAATTTCAAATGATGCATATGAGTAGTCAAACGGATTGCATTCGGTGAGATCTTCACATCTGTGCTTTGGGATAGTCCATCCGGCCAGCGAATAAAAAGTCAGGCTTTTGCCCTCTCTTCAAATACCCTATTAACCATTTAATAAATTACATATTCCAACTTGTAAAGCGTACTTTGCTCCAATACGCAGTGTTCATGCAAAGGACCGGCCAACAAAATTTGAAACTATGTTTTCTTCTTAGCTGAACATTAAAATATTTTCAAAATTCTGGATGTTACATCTCCTCTAGGTATCATTAAGATCCTTTCAATCCTAATGAGCAAAAAAGTCTGCTTGGCTCGGTTCAGCTCGCGAGCTGGCTCGGGCAGCTCGCGAGCTAAACACCGACGTACTCTCCCAGTAATATACATTCAACCAAAAGAATATTAAGATAACATATGGTTCCATTTCATACTTTTAGGACCATACATAATTTTATAGGTGATACTTTCATGATTCATCAACCATACATGTAACATTTGACTATAAGCTAGCCTGTCATAAGCAAATAGGTTATTAAATACTGAGTAGGTTATTAAATACTGAGTTTTGGTAGCTCGCTCGGCTCGCGGGCAGCTCGCGAGCTGGCTAGAACTCACTCATTATATTAACAAGCACAAAGTTGTGCTCAGCTCATTAGGCATTGGACCTAGCCGAGCTGGCTGCGAGTCGAGCGAGCTAACAAAGAGGCACTAGTAATTTTTCCAGCCCTATAGAATTGCAATTTTTGTGAGATTTTTTCTAAATGCAGAATTATAACTTTTATGAGGCGGAGGAGTACTCGCTTACTTGATGTACGGGCGTGTTTGGAGCACTCCACTCCATAAAAAATTGCTCCACTCCACCAACTCTACAAAATTGCTTGCCAAACATGTCCAGCTCCACCAACTCCAGCTCTAGAAAAAAGGTGGAGTTGAGTGCTAGATCCACATTTTTTGTGGAGTACCTCAAAGGGTGCTCCAAAAACACTAGTTTTGTACCAACTCATGGAGTTGTGGGGTAATTACCCACCATGCCACTTATTACACAACATACCAGTTCGATTAAAAAAACATCATCACTTCCCTCATCCCGTCGCCCCCTCCCCTCCCGACGCTCCTCCCCTGGCGAAAATGGATGGCAGCGAGCACCGGCGTCCACCCAATGAGTCAAATCCTTCATCAGCTCCTCCTCCTTGTTTGATTTTTGCCTGCCCCCATGAATGCCAAAGGATTTTTGCCTCCTCCATGGCTGTCGGTGCTCGCTCTCTGTTTGTTCTGCCGGCTCCTGCGGCCGGCCTTAGCGATGGCGACCTCGGTGACGAAGTAGAGGAGCTAAGCTCCATCGGCGGCTGTGGCTTCATGGGCGGAGCAAGCGACAGCCGTGGCCGGGTTGGATCAGGCGGCAGCCGTGGTTGGGCTGCCCTGGGCGTCGGTCGTGGCCGTGCTGCCCTGGGTGCCGGTTGTGGCCGTGGTCCCCTGGGCGCCGGCTAGGGCATGACCAACCTTTGCAGCCAGGCCGGCCAAGATGTGGATGGCCTTGGCAGCCAGGCCATCACCCAAGATTTGGCACAGCACAAAGGCAAGAAGAAGGCGCAAGATACGGTAAAAATTTTCCTTCCTATCATGCAATTGTTGGTTGAAACTATCTGATGAGTAGGCAACATGAGTAGAGAAATATTAGCGCAAATGCTATAAAGTGGTTACTGTCATATTGGTCAAGGTGATTCAATTGATTGGACTAATGCAAATAGAGCGCTTATATGTTCGTTGTTTGCCAAACAAGTTAACAAAGGGAATAGGCCGAACACTTATTTAAACTCAGTAGAATATGATTAGGTCATAGAGGAATTTTTCAACCTCATAAGGATTCGTTTGTCCAAGCGGCAAACGAAGAACAAATGGGATAAGTTAAAGCCCAATTTTTTGGCTTGGAAGAAATTAATGAGGAAGCAAACAGGGCCAAGATCGGATAGAGCAAAAAGTGTTATTGATATGGATGATGAGTGGTGGACGAAGGCAAAAGCAGCGAGTCCAGAGACTATTTTATTTATGTTCTTCTTTCAGGAAATTATTTCAATTACTTTTAGTAACAACAATTGTCTTCTTTCAGGAAACTCCAGGTTGTGGGAAGTTTAGGAAAAAACCATTGCAAAACGAGGAGGATTTGCAAAACGAGGAGGATTTGTTAGTGATATTTGATGACATAATTAATGATCAATCAGATCATTGGAATCCTATGAGCTCTAATCCCATCGTACCGCCATCTCAAGAGGTCCCTGCTGATGTTGACAATGGTAATTTGAATGAGTTCCATAATGATTGTGACCATGACGCTGTTGTTGGGGATGAAACAGATGATCCCCAAGAGATTTCTCCTTCTCCTACCATTCTGTTGGCAAACAAAAGAAACCCACCAGCAAAGAAACCAAGAATAGGCACAACACTAGATATTCAAGAGCAAGTAACTAAAATTGCTGAGTCAGTCCCTTCTTTTACATCTAAAAAACTAGGTGAAGTCACTGCCCAACAAGTCATGGACCTAGTGTTGGAATGTGGGGCAGGCTACGATACAGATGAGCACTACATTGCTACAGAGTTGTTTGTGAAGAAGGACCAAAGGGAAATGTTGATGACCTTACCTACAAATGAGATTAGATTTAATTGGCTTCGCAGGAAGTACAATGCCAAGTATGGCAATTGAGGAATTGTGTTCTTTTCATGTTTTCTTTTTCTTTATTTGAATTATTATTATTTTATTTGTGTCTTGTCATTTGATCATTGTGGTCTGTACCAAACTATTGTCATTTAAACTATTGTCGTGTGATCATTTTATTTGTGTCTTGTTATATGTGTTACTTAGTTTATTTTATTATCATATGGCCTATCATCTGTAGGAAATTGAGTGATAGTGATGACTCTACTGATGAAAGCGAGGTCTTTTGGAATCTTGTTTTGGGTAGTGCAAAAATTGCTCAAATATATGTTGACCTCTACCTTGTTAAAAATCCACCAAGAACATCTCGTGTTAGTGCTACAGGATGGCTGCTAGAGACAATGAATACTCCTAGAGAATGCCACTGACAACTTCGTATGAGCAACAAAATATTCTTGGATCTACATACTGTGTTGGTGGAAAGGTATGAGCTGCAATCTTTTATGCACATGAGCACATATGAGATGCTTGCTATTTTCCTTTACACATGCGCTGGAAATGAGTCTAGTAGGAAAACTGAAAATAGATTCAAGCATTCAGGAGAAACTATTGGTAGGAAATTTGATGAGGTTCTTAATGCTTTTAATGCTTTGATGGCTGTGGCAAAAGACTTTATTAGATCAAAAAATCCCAACTTTCCCACAGTCCATAAAAAAAATAAGAGATAATAGACGTGCATATCCACACTTCAAAGATTATATTGGCGCACTTGATGGCACTCATATCCGTGTTGCACTTTCACCTGAGGAGCAAGTGAGATATATTGGAAAACGGGAATAGCCACTCAAAATGTTCTAGCAGTACGTGACTTTGACATGTATTTCACTTATGTTTGTGTGGGAAACCCTGGAGCTATGCATGATACATGTGTGCTGTACAATGCACTCAGAGTTGATGAAGATTTTTTCCCACATCCTCACAAGGTAACATGCGTGTAATTTGAAAATACTTCTATGTTTAACATTTACCATTAATCCATGACTCATATTATTTTTATATAAATTTAGGAAAATACTATGTTGTGGATGCGGGATATATGAATCGTCCTGGCTACCTTGCTCCTTACAAGGATGAAAGGTATCATATACCAGAATGGCATAGAGGTACCAAACCTAAGACTCCTATAGAAAGGTTCAATCGGGTTCACTCATCTATCCGTAATGTGATTGAGCGATCTTTTAGATTATTGAAAGTGAAACGGCCAATTCTTTGGAAGATTCCACCATATCCTATGTATAAGCAAAAAATGATTGTTGTGGCTACCATGGTCCTTCACAATTTCATTTGTGAGCATGGAGGTGAAGATAAAGACTTTGCTCGATTTGATCGTGATCCTAATTTTGTTGCTACAATATCGAAAAGATACAATAAATATGCAGTTTCACAAGCGGCGACGGATGGGTAACTTCCGCAGTTAACGGCTCAACTATGGATGTCTTCCATGATGAGTTAGACACATCACTCTCTCTCGCTTGGAATTAGTTTGTAACAAAAATATTGATTTTGTATAATTATGATCTTTAAGTTCAATAATGATATTGGAACATTATTGTTGGGCTAATTTTTTCGGAATGATCAGTGCGCAGGTACTGTACCATACTGTAGCAGCTGCAAAAAAATAACCCAACCCTCCAGCCAACCACCATAGGCAAAATAGACTATTCCTACCAAATTCTCATATTTCTGGAGCTGGACACCATAATCTCCCAAATACATACATCAGCTCCAAATTTTTCTAAAAAGATGAAGTGGAGCTACCAAAAGGTAGAGCTAATGGAGTGGAGCTGGATTTGATGGAGTGGAGTGCTTGCAAGCACGCCGGTAATCAAACCAAACGCAAACCCGGCTGTTACATTGACAACAAAGCACCTGCAAGAAACCGTCGCTGTTTTTTCCAACCCGCGTTCTCGGCAGTCGGCACGCAGCCATCCCAATCTTTCTGCCAGTGGGCCCTACCCTCCGCTGGCGGAGCCTCGCTTCGGCCTTCGTTCACAAAAACCCTAGCACGCGGGCGCAGCCACCCCTCTCCCCAAAGCTTCTGGAGACATCTTCTCATCTTCCTCCGCCGTCGCGTCCTCTTCGAATCGAATCGAGAAGCGCCGGGATCATCCAAGCCATGGCGGACAAGGAGCCCGTCGCCGAGCGCCCCGGGGCGGCTGAGGAGGAGGAGGACGCCTCCGCTGCCGCCGTGGGGGAGGAGGAGGACACGGGCGCCCAGGTGGCCCCCATCGTGCGGCTCGAGGAGGTCGCCGTCACCACCGGCGAGGAGGACGAGGATGTACTCCTCGACATGTGAGATGCCCCACTTTCGCCTCCTTCGGTCATTGGTGCGCGCGATTGCCCTCGCCTCGGCTCGATTAGGTGCTGATTTGGGTTGATTGGGTTTCGCAGGAAGGCAAAGCTCTACAGGTTCGACAAGGACGGCAACCAGTGGAAGGAGCGGGGCACGGGCGCTGTCAAGCTCCTAAAGCATAAGGAGACCGGCAAGGTCCGCCTCGTCATGCGCCAGGCTAAGACGCTCAAGATCTGCGCCAACCACCTTGGTATCCCCCTTCTCTCTATTTGAAATTCGCCATCGGGATTTGATTGGGGCTGTTGTTTGATCCCAAAGAGTTGTGATCCTGTTGCCACGTGCTGTGTTTCAGTGGTCTCGACCACGAAGATGCAGGAGCACGCCGGCAGCGACAAGTCGTGCGTCTGGCACGCCGCGGATTTCGCAGATGGTGAGCTTAAGGAGGAGATGTTTGCTATCCGGTTCGGCTCAGTAGAGAGTGAGTTCTTCTACCTCCTAGTTCATCCGGCATCTTGTCCCAACTGTATGTTTGACGTTATAGAGCTTTCAAGTCTCGTAGCTCTAAAACTTAATCTGATTGTATGGGCTGTGAGGTTGTTCTGCACTTAAGATGATAATAGGATGCTTGCAAGTATGCTTTACCCGTTCCTGTTATTGCAAAGTGACCAAACTACTAGGTTTACCAAAATAAAAGGCCATTTGTTATTAGATCGATTTTACAATTCAAGCTGTTCTATGAATTGATGCTTAAGAAGCAATTTGTGTACTAAATTTTCATATTATATAACTTCATTTTTTATCCATTGTTCGGTTTTGCAAAACTAATTATTGTTGAAAAATGAGGATTTTCTTAATTTCCTAGCCTCTGCATAAATAAGATGATTTGTTCATGTGATGCAGCGTATTGTAAATACTAAAATCTCATACAAGATCAAATTACTTATATTTGCTACAAGGCAGGGTGATTGGATGGGCACTGGACATTGATTTTTTTAACATGGGAAACCACTAATTTCGTGGTTTGTTAGTTGTACCGCTATAGTATTTATGATATACCACTATCCTGTCTTTACACAAAAAAAAGACTAGTTAGGGATGTGCCGTGGGTTGAAAGGGACTTGATCATGTTATATCACCGGAGGTGTGCCATGTGGTATGATCAATTGATTACAATCTATCTGAGTTTATCATTTGCTTAGTTTACCCAACCTAGCGCCATATTTGCATAGTACCTTTTTACCAGTTATTCGTCTTCATGTCAAATTTACGCAACCTAATTTTACCCTGCAACATCCAAAGTTTTAACAAGCCTTGGCTCCTACCACACTGTACACTCCATATAGCCTTTTCTTTTTTTTTCTTATAACATTATCTTCGATTTGTGAATTCCTGAGCGGTCCTCACGAAAAATACCCAGACTGTTGCGTACGGGTATATATGTAGTGATTACTTGATTTGCAGAATTCCAGAAGTACACATATCAGGGTCTGGTAGTATAGCCACCTGCTGCCAACCTATAGTGTAGTTGGTTGGCGCTTGCGTACGAGCATATATGTAGTGCTTGATTTGCAGAATTCCAGAAGTACATATATCAGGGTCTGGCAGTTTAGCCACCTGTTGCCAACCTATAGTGTAGTTGATTGGCGCTTGCCATTTCCAGTTCTTAAGCACTAACTCATTCTGTATTTCTGTTTTGGCAATATAGTATTTCTTTTGATTGCTGCTCTAGATTTGAAGAGAATGGTTTTTACAAATTGTTCAATGTCTTCTTTTTGTGCGTCCCGAGTTCAAATGAGTTCCTACTGGTAGTCACAGGCGTTAACTTTTGGTTTATCAGCATTCTCCTTATGAGTAAGCATGTTCTCATGTATGCTTTGTGTCGGCCACAGTTTGGTGGTAATTCTGTTAGTGCGAACTAGCCAAATATTTGTTGCTAACTTCCTAACTGGTTCAATATTTATTAGTTACAGTGTAATATTATGTTAGTGATGTTTTTTGTCATTTTTAGTGCTACGCCCTTGCCTATGGTATACTTCTGTCTTTTGTTGTGTGTTTCTCCTCTGGTTGCAGCCACTTCACTAGTTTAGTTTCACTGTTAATTGGTATTGTTAAATCTTGGTACAGGTGTAACATTTGTACTGCAATACATCTGCGCAGCATATTACCTGGATTGTGATCTCATGTTTAGACTATGTAGTGTTTTACCCCCTGGATAAGTTTACTTAGAAAGATACGCAATTCTGTGTTCTATGTCCTGCCCAGTCTGTTATGGTGTCTGTTAGTCGAGTGCTCCCTTTTCTTTTCCTCTTCTGTTCGTTGCCAAATTTCTAGTCATTGGCGCTTATAGGATCTTACAGAATTTCATGAAATTATGCTGACATCAATTTTCCTTTGATCTCATTATAGACTGCAAGAAATTCAAGGACTTGGTTGAGGAGATTGCTGAGTCTCTTGCAAAGGACGAATGCAAGGACAATGAAGACGGTTCGTCCACCGCAGGATTGCTGGAGAAGCTCACCGTGAGTGAGAGCAAATCTGAGCAAGGTGTGAAGGCGGAACCCACAGAATCTGGCAAGGATGCAGAAACCAAATCCGAGGCTACCCCATCTGAGTAGTTGGCACTGACAGAAGATTGCCCGGTGGCGAGTCAGTTTGTCTGTCCTTGTCGCAAGTGGAAGTTTGGTACTCGTTACCCATGTAATATGCAATATGCCGCTATCCTTTGGGTCGAGTCGGAGCAGAGTCATCGAGTCTTCTTTCAAAGCGCGCTCGTGTCTGGGTAGCCTCCATTGTTTTAAAAGGTTGTCGTTCCGAGTTCAAGGTTAAAGTTTGGATTTGGTCTGGTCTGGGCTTGATTTTGTTGAAAACTTGAAGTCCATTGGTATCAGTCGGAACGTTTGGTATGTGAGTTTGCTAGTATTTCACTGCATGGATCGTTTTGGACTGCGATAAATTCGTATAAGATGCATCATGTATTTTTATTTGCGTTATATCAATATACAATACATGTTATACTATTTACAACTTCTGTCAACGCAAGTCACGGGGAGGTAAGTTAGATCAGGTGTCTTATCTCATGTTTATACGTGTGATTTTGTACACGTTTCCTGCGCTGGAATTGCTTCTTCGACGGCACAGGAGAGGGCGCTCTTCCGCAACAGCATACGCTTTCGGTCTCCTGAGTCCCGAGGCAGTATCGCTGGCTGTGCAATCCGTTTCGCGGTCCCTTGTGCGTTCGGTTTCCTTTTCCATCTAATTCTCCTCTCTTTACCTTTGTTGGTATTGGGTGGGTTTGGTTTAGGGATATATTGTTTTATGACTATAATATTCTCTTTTAAATTCATTTATAATTTGAGGATATTTTTGTAATTTCACACCATAGTGCATCAGAACCCAGCCATAACCCACCCCTTTCCTTTGGGAATGGATTGGTGGGATAATCAGCTCTCATTTCCCTTTCCCAAACCTTCATTTTTTTCCCCATATCATATATCCAAACATAGGATAAAATCTATCCCACCCTTCGTATCCCATTCCCTCCATTTCCCCAAATCCAAATGCCGCCAATAGGAAAAATAATCTCATAATCCTAGCCCATACCCACCCCCACTTCATATCCTATCCCACTCCCTAATGCTATCCAAACGGCACCTCTCCGGTAGCAAAAAATAGGGATGAGCTGGTTGGCGAAGAGCAGCTGGAAGGAGGTTGATTTTGGGCGAGTAGCTGCTTGGGCCTTGGTGTGCAGTAGGAAGGAGGTCCATTTGGGTGTCCAATAGGCCCATCCCTCTAGAGTAGCCATCTTTGATGATTTTAGTGACGTCTCGAATCTAAACTAATCCGAATAACCACATTTTTTTTCTCTAATTCAACCCTAGCAGAGAGGAAAGAGGAGGAATGGAGAGTGAACTTGGTGAGGGAGTCGGAGGAAGAGGTACGAGAGGAGAGCAGCTCACATGTGGTGGGGGGGGGGGGGGGGGGTTTACAGAGAGAGGTGTTAGTTTGTGGTGGTTTGTCTCCCACATGTGTCTTTGCCATATGTGTATGTGTCACATATTGAATATGAATTTTGAAATAGTTCTATAATTGTTATTCGCATGATGAATTAAGGGGTGTAGTTTTAGTTAGGGCTAATATGGCCATTGCCCTCTCCTCACTTCTAAACTTTTGCAATCCTTTAGTGAATAGAGTATTGCTAGTTAAACTTGAAATTCCAAACCACTTTCTTGTGTTCTGGTAGTAGATCATTGTTCCATTTCACACACATATATTTAATGCTTGTACCTATTTGGGAAAAGAACAAGTTATCACTTTCATTCAACCAGGAGTTCTCTCTTCTTTTCTTTCCCCACTGAATCTTATGCATTTACTTCATATAAATATTTTAACATAGGACACTAGCAGTGACAAAGCTAGTAGGACTGAAGGTGGTTCACGGGGGCGGGGGCAATTAACCCGCAAGGCTTTTAGATTAAGGAAAAAATAGCTGTTGTTCTACTGTTTTGGTACATGAATTACCTAAGCTCCCCCCTAATCTTCCGATCCTAGCTCTGTCCCTAGACATTGGTGTTGCGGACGGATGGAAGATGCAATGATATCAAACATATTCTAACATCTCGGTTCTTGATCTAATCTAGAAGTAAAATATACTTGTGTAACCATACCACTAACCTGCTAAAGATAGTGCACTTCGGTTTTCATAAAACGACCGTACAAATGCTTACGTACTAACCATGTTTACCTCTTTGTTGCTAGTATTTATGTGAGGTTAGTAACGATGAACGAGGGTATATTATTGGCTAGTACTATATTGGCTAGCACTATAGAACTATCACCTTTTAGTAAGGGCTCTAAGTTGCAGTCTTTTGGAAGAGTACATCGCTCGTGAGCACAGAGGCTAGCTCCGGGTTGTAGATACCGCTGTACAACAGCGGATGCTGGCTATCTTACATGTAGATTTGTTGAAGGAGTTTTCCCTCCATCGATTCAATATGACAAAATAGCTCTATTGAGAGGACGTTTGACAACCCTCTCGATCACCGACAAAAAAGAGAGGAGAAAAAGGAAAACAAAACATGCTTAGGTTTCTATTCCTACCAGTTTATCATCTATTTTGTTCCTTCCTTAATTAGTGGCCAAATGTGTCTCTGGACGACACTTGTCGCTAACTCTAAGTATACTATATGAGTGTTTAGGTAAGGACATATAAGTAACCTCCGATCATTAAGAGTTCATGAATCAAATGAAAATACGGAAAAAGTTTAGACACCTTTGCTGCATCTCACTTGTTCAAAACATGGGAAAAAAATATTCCCTATATAGACCAAGTGACCTTCACAACAACCTTGAACATCCTGCCTACCACGATTGCTACCTTGCTGCTCTTGTGCTTCAAAAAGCGTTGAAAACAAGGTTATAGAAGCCCCTTCATCCATGACATACCTACCTCTAGATCATTCATCTCCTAATAATCACCTATAGTAAGGATGACCGTCACAGTTGCGGTGATGATGGAGCTTGAGGGGAAGAAAGCCCCCCTGCCGCTATCTTTGCAACAACAAGTATTTCTAGTTGCCTACTTGGGTGGCTGCAAGGAAGGAGAACGGGGGAGGTAGGGTTAGTGGCTCGAGCATGGTTTAACCCATGGACCATGGGGTTTCTGTAACTTCTATTTTTTTAATCAATTGTTTGTGGTTATCTTACTTACGTAATCGAAGTGACTACTACTCCCTCATATTTAAATTTGTTCTAAGTTAGACTTATATAACTATGAACAAATTTATAAACACTGGGGGTATGATGCCCACCACTATTTTTCATTAAGAGGAAGCAACTAGCTTCCTGGTCGAGAATATCCCCCTCGCTGGCGCGACCCTAGTCTGAAATTCACTTTCACGGGAAGTTGAATCCAGGACACAAGGAGTGTACTAGAGCCACCTAATCAAGTCAGCTAGAAGTCCGTTTGCAACAAATTTATAAACACAACATATTTATGTCTACAATATCACATGGTTTATTTGATGAAACAAGTTTGATTTTATATGTATTTGTGCATTTTTATAAATGGAAAAATAGACGTCTTGATTCTTCAACTTTATCTTGAGAGTCAAGTTGGTTCCTCAACTTTTGGATCGGCCAATCTGGTCTCTCAACTTTCCTTTTATCAAACAGTTCTTGTTCTTTTTGCACTGACGTGGCTATGCTAATGTAAGACATAGAGCCACCTGCGCTGTGGCTCTAGTCATGGTCTAGAAACCTCGAGTATCCCCTTGTAATATGGGGCTAAAAATGAAGGTCCAGTCCACAAACTAGGATACCAATCCATAGCAAAAGACATTTGCTTCCGATTTAGAGCTCCAGCAGACGCACGCCATCCACCTCCTCACCTCGCGACGGCGTATCGTGAGTTCTTGAAAGCATCTGGTGTTACCGCTGCCTTAGTTGCCCGCTAGAGCCCTCATCGGTTGTTTCATGCTGCAGCTCTCCTTGATTGTGTGCTTGCAGCGCTGGTGCGATGCACGCCGCCAGCCAGCAGCGACAGGCGCCCTCCCATTCTAGTTTATATTCAATTATCGATTGGAATATTGGATACAAAGTCGAATCCTATTTTGTAATGAAATTTGAGACCTAAACTTGCAACTAGGACTTCAGCATCTTATTTCTCTCGTGTTCCTGTCATACAACTGAATAAAATGGGTGAATCTCTTCCTGACCCTCCACCTTCAGCTTCAGAACAGCAGAACATTTTAATGCTGATTAGTTGATCTTTTCTTAAATAACACTATTAGACATGTAATTTCAAGCATCTTCTCAATTTGAACCCTTTACTGTACTTTTGTACCTTTTATACGTATGACATGTATAGGGCTGATTTTGCCACTAAATTTTGGTCCTAGTATTGACCAATTCCTAGGTCCGCCACTAACATGAGACAATATAAAGTCACTTTTGCCATTGGCTTCTTTTTCCCATACTCAATTTCTATTATTGTCATCGTTACTAATCAATAATAGGACATAACAGATCTACTGTTATGTCTCTTGGCTTGCTATCTCTCGTATGCGTTAAAGTACCCTTTCGTGTTTAATTTGATCTATATCATATAAGAACAACATGCATATATTTTCTCAACTTTCCGCAGCACTGCTCAACATGCAAACTGAGGAGGGGAAGAAATAGTCAAGGGTAAAGTGGACTTTTCGCATTAGTCTCATGCTACCACGGAGCACCACATTAGTGTAAGGATGAATTCGATCTAGAAATAAAAGTTGAGGGACTAAATTGGTCTTTCTAAAAATTCATGAACGAACTTGAACCTCGGAGTAAAGTTGAAAAATCAAAACACCCATTTTACCTTTATAAATTCAATCAAAACTAGAGAAATTAATCTTAGGAAAAAGAGCAACAAGGAACAAATGTAGTTTTACTTTTTAGCGAGTCTCTAAAGCGCATTTGTCAAGCTTTGGTCGGTCAGTGCTCGAGCGCGCATGTCGCTGATTTTCAATTGGTAGCAAAGGCGAAGGCGAAGGCGCAGGGAGTGTGCTAGGCGAGGTTTCATGTCTAGCTTTGTCTCCATATCATACCTGCATAGCGGGAGACAAAAATCTTTTTTGGCTGTAATGCTGCGAATGGTTTGTTCTACACACAAATTCAGATAAAAGTGGAGCACGGAAGAACATCAGAATTTCAGCAACAAGAAGAAAATTCTAACAGATCACCTGCTCCGCCTCTTCTCGCACTGCCACCTGGGCCCGGTCCCACCTGTCATCCGCACATACCCGCCGCCCTTTTAACCGTCTCTTCTCCCGTCTCTCCGTTTAGACCGACGGCGACCCCACCTTCCCCCTTCTCTCTCTACGCTCCTTCCTCCGCCTTCGCCGAGGCTTTCTCTCTCCTCTCCGTTCTCCGGCTCGAGGAGCTCCTCCTCCGGACCTCGCCCAGCGAAATCGGCCGACCACCCCCGCGTCGCCGGATTGGAGATCCGGATCCCCCCGCGCGCGGTAAGCCCTAATCCCCCACCTTACGCGCAATCAGACTCCGGCGAGCAATCGCGTCGGTTCCGCGTAGCTCCGGCGTCCGCAAGCGGTTCGGGTAGCTCCTGTAGCTCGGGAGGAAGGGCGCTTGTGCGGGGCGCGTGTCCCCGACGTGTGGGGTCCACCTTGGGTGGGCAGTGTCCTTCATCCGCGGCAAGGGTTTGGGGAGCGGGATCCGGGGAGGGGTCGGACGGTCGCTTGCGCGTGGGGCGATGTGGTCCGGGGGTGAGCTAGAGCTACTCCGTGTCGGAAATGGTGACGGATCGTCTTGCTGGGATTGGTGGGATCTCTGCTGAGATCTGGGGCCGTGCGTGAAGCCTTATGGATTGAGCTGGGTGTGCTAGGTTCTGGTGGTGTCAATTTTGGCCTCTTGCTCCGCTTTGCGTGTAGGGTGGGGATTCTCGATTGCTCTGTGCCGCATGGCGGTGTGATAGTTAGCAGTGGGCTGTGATTGGCTAGCGGCTCATCATGGGCTTGTTTCTGTCTTAAATTGAAGTAGAGGAGTTTGAGCTGCTTCATTGGTGTAGTGGAGGACAAGGATTAAGGAGCATGGTGGTTTTGCATTTGTAGCTCCGAGGTCCATGCACTTTGGATGGATCATGGTTGTTTTGCATTGGTAGCTCCGGGATCATGGTAGTTTTGCACTGGTCATCACTAGGTTGATGCCTCAGGTTGATGATTTCACAACTTGCATCGTGCTGATTTCATTCATGGCTGGTCATATTTGTTAAGAGCTATGGAATATAGATGGGTGCATTTAGTAGTTTACTGTTGCATTTATGGAACTAATCTTAATAGAAGTTTAAAACTTAATTACTTTACATATTTATATATAAGCAGCACTGGCATATTAGAATGCATTTAGTTTCTTTTTGCAGATTATGTGAAGGTTCCAGTATTGGAAGAGCATTTTTTTGGCTAGTTTAGTTTATGGACAAAAAGGAATAAGTTAATATGTTAAATCTTATACTTTATATCGAAGGAATAAGAGCATTCTGATACTTTTTTGCTAGGTTAGTAGCCTTACTATTGGGAGAGCTATTTTTCTGTCTAAAAGCTAGCTTTTACTTCTTACTTTGGACAGGCTGTATGCTGTGTGAACTGAGTAGTTGGAATTGTGGAAAGAAATCATTTTGAGGTTTGTTTTCACAGGTACTTCAGAGATTTGAAGATTCTATACTACCTTTAGCTTCATGGTTGCAAGACCAAGTCGCCATCACCTTCTGAATTTGTGTTCAACATGTTAGTGGTTTAAAAATTCCCAGAATTGGGGGCAATGGCATCTGGTACAAAATCTGATTTGGTGTCTGGGAGCCCTGATGGGCATGGATACTTCAATGCACAACGTGGGGCCTATGCAGCTGCTTCATTGGAAAGGTCAGGAAGCTTTCGTGAAGGTGGTGATGGTTACGCAATGTTTCCAGCATCAAGCTCATCAAGGTCAGCCGGAGTGGACTCTGTCAGTCTACTTCAATCACTTGCTGTGGACTTAAGAACTGTAACTGTGGATCACAAGACATCTCGGTTAGATCTTAAGAAATCAATAAGTTCCATTTTTGGAACCAGCACAGAAGATTCGACATCAATTTCATCTCTTGGAAGAAATCTACCAAATTCTATTGAAGAGATCAGACGCATGAGGAGTAATCTTAACGATATCTCAAATAAGGCCAGGTATTATTTCACTAATCACTTTGTTATCTTGAGATGAACTTATCAGATAAAAGGGGCTAGCAGATACTTGTACATAATCTCCATTTTTACAAAGAAACACATCATCAACATAAGACTTTGTAGCCATGCTGTTTTTTACCTTCTGGGGGTAGTCGTGTGTGGAATTTTCCTAGTGCTTAGGGATTTATATATGGGTAACTTTGTGTTCCTGTCCTGTCCAAGAATTGTTCATTTTGGAGTATTTTTTCAGGGAAAGATCTAGAGCTTTTGGTGGTGCTGTAACGAAGCTTGATAAACTTTGTCCCAATATTGTACGAAAACGTTCTCGAGGAGATGGTTCATCAAATGAACGAGTGTTATCATCTGGAGGAGCCATTCCTAAAAATGTTCCTCAAAGCCATTTAAATGCAGATGATATGGAAGTTGGACTTCAGAGAGGAGAAGAGAGGACAAAGAATGCAGGGCAAAACAGGAGAATACGTACATCCATAGTTGAGGTTATGCCTTGTATCTACAAATATTATTTTTAGTTGTTTGTTTTGCTTTTATCCTTATAAAAAGATTTTAGTAGTTGGTTGCAATAATGTTGGCAAAATAATGCAATAAGGATTCAGGTTTGGGATAAGCAGAGAATGAGCTGCCTGCTTTGAACTCATTTATATGTGTGAAATTCCTTGCGCATTAACATAGGCCTTGGATGCATTTGTGTTTTTTGTGTGGCTTAGTTGTTTACTTTTAGCATGCTAAATGTATTCTATTGCCATTATTAGCTTCCATCTGATGATACTTCCTGCACATAGAGATGAGATCATGTCGTTGGGTGCCTAATTTAGCCTACTATGGATTTTTGTACTGTTTGTAATTTTTTTCCTGATGGTCATCTGATTTGTTAGATGGATGCAAGGACAGCTGGTCAATCAAGGGGGCCTGGGCCTGTTGATAGAATCTCAGACCCTGGCAAAGCCACCAATGGCAGTTCTGCAGTCTCGGAAGAAAAAATCAGAGGTTTGGCAACTAGTATTGATGGTTGGGAGAAGCCAAAGATGAAGAAAAAGCGATCTGCCATTAAGGCAGACATGTCATTGGCTGGTGTTTCGAGGAGTGCTGATGTAGACCGGGAGTCGAAACAAGGCATGCAACACAAGTTTAGTAGTGATGGTAGGGCGAGAATGGCAAGTTCCCCTAGTTTCAGGTCAGAAATTTAACCACCTTAGGCTTGGAGTTGTTCATCTCTAGTTCTCTATCGATTTTGAAATGCTATCCCTTTGTGCTTCTTTTAAGGGGCAACTTAACTTTTGTTGCATGAACATAATTGGGAGTATGTTAATATTTTTCTCTCTGAATATTCTGTAATGTACAGGTCTGGAACTGTTGCATATGGCACAAGTAAAGCAGATTTGCTTTCTGCACAAAATGGTCTTGTTGGACGACCCTTAAATAGGAGTGACCAAGACAGTGGCTTCCATCCTACTAACAAAAGGGAGCGTCAAGTTGTTTTAGATAAAGAAATGCCCAATCCAAGAACCATTAACAAGTAAGATATGCTTCTTTACCTGTTCCACTCTGTGCTCCTCTACTCCATTATTTACCACATTAAACTAGGTAGTTATCTTCTACTGCGCATTGAGGCTTAATCAGTTCTGATTAGCATTCCACCACCAACCCAGCTCACACACCCGGACACACACACATCGATTTTTCAGGCCTAATGAGGATGATAGTGGAGGTAACATCACATCATTACCGAAGGTGAATGGGTCTGCCAGGGGACCCCGATCAAATTCAGGTTCATTATTGAAGTCATCTCCAAACATCCATCGATTACAAGCTAGTTCTGATGATTGGGAACATCCTTCTGGTACAAATAAGTTGATTTCTGCTGGTGGATCTGGCAATCCTAAACGTACGAAATCTACGCATTCATTATCTCCTCCCACCCAGTGGGGTGGGCAGAGGCCTCAGAAGATATCCCGTTCAGCAAGGAAGTCAAATTTGGTCCCTATTATCACCACTGATGGTGCACTGGTACCAGGTTCGCTAGATAGTCCTGTCAATGAAGATTCTGCAGGGCTGCCAAGGCGTGCATCTGTAAATGGTCTTCAACAAACAAAACGGGGAGATCATGGTCTCTCAACTGGATCTGAAGGTGATGAGCCTGTAGTTGCTGAAAAAAAGTTAAGGGACAAAAGCAAAAGGGCTGGTGAACTGGATGATGGGCATGGCTCTGGTTTTCAGAAA
The DNA here is from genome assembly GCF_002211085.1 of Panicum hallii. NCBI lineage: Eukaryota > Viridiplantae > Streptophyta > Magnoliopsida > Poales > Poaceae > Panicum > Panicum hallii. The sequence goes on from NC_038044.1 coordinate 23,612,549, forward strand.
ATTGCTATGCTTGGGCATCCTTCCAAAAGGAATAAGTTGTCAGCTGATGAGGATATTGGAGATGCTGCAAGGAGACAAGGAAGAGTTGGACGGGGTTTTACTCCGACCAGGCCTGGCACTCCTGTATCAATTGATAAGCTTGAAAATGCTCCGACTACAAAACAAAGAAGTGCGAGAACAGTCTCAGAGAGAAATGAGAGGTGATTTCTTCCTCAGCTAAAAATCAGTTGTATTTTGCTCATCAATATTCTAACTCTGAATTTTCCACGTAGTAAATCTGGAAGACCAATGATGAAGAAGATGTCTGACCGCAAAGGCAATGCACGGCCTAGGCATACCAATAGCAGTCTGCAATCAGACTCTCCAGGTACATGCTCAGCTTCTCTTGTTAATGACTATAGCGTTTTATGCATTACAACAATTTCTGTTGGACACCCTTGAACTTACCGTGTTCACTTTTCAGTGCAATCAGAAGATGACCATGAGGAACTTCTTGCTGCGGCAAATGCTGCCCTAAGTATTGACTTTACCTTCACATTCTGTTCTTTTTTAAACTTCCTCCTTTTGGAAACCATTGAATATTTGAATGATATTTTTTTTCTTGCTGCAGGATCTGCTTGTTCAAGTCCATTCTGGCGGCAGGTTGAACCTTTCTTCGCCTTTTTAACTGCAGAAGATGTGGCCTATCCTAGTCAACAGGTAAAATGGGGTGATTTTCTGTTGTGTCAAAGACTTGGCCTACCTTAGTCAACGTGTCAAAGACATTTTATTCTTCAGTACATTAATTTATTGTTTCTTGATTACTTTGTTGGTTAGATACATTTGCCAGATGATTCCACCTCTAGCAGGTCAATAGAAGGAGATGAAGGCCAAAAGTATAAGGTACTTTATGTTTTTCGTAACTCTGTTCACTGCAGTACCAGTACTAGCAAATTGGCTTAGTGGCGATGTATTTCTGGGTAGTTATTGTATACGCAAATAGTAGGATTCATTTTATAACTTGATTTGAATGAAGTCCTATGCTTAAGGTTTTCCCCCTATACAGGGTGGTCTGGAGTACATTTCACAGCCATCAACTCCAGCTGCAAGTAATAAAGATGATCACACTGCCCTTCCAAATGGTTTTGGCTTGAACCAATCGGATAATGGCATAGGGGTTTCATGGGAGTCAAGCTGCATTGAACCGATCCTGGATCAACTTGTCCATGGGATTGGGGTACGAGGAGGGTCTTCGGTTGGCCAAAGACTTATTCAAGCTTTGATCGATGAAGATAAGATTGAAAGTATTACCAACAATGCTTACATAAGTGAGGGATATCCATTTGATACACATGAAATTCATTTTGATGAAGGGGGATGGAAGTCCCATGCACATAATTATAAGTTAGAACCTTTAATGAATTTCGAAGCTTCAGTGAGGGCCCCAAATGGTCTGATGATGGATTCTGACTGGAAATATAATGATGGGCTGTCACATAAAAGCAGTAATGTCATGGATAAAACCAAGGTGTGGCCTGAGTTCCAGTACAGTGAGATGTGCTTCAGTGATAGGATTATCATCGAGCTGAGTGAAGTCGGTGTATCTATTGAACCTGTGGTAGGTTTTTTCCCCTCTATAATCATAAAGTTTCTATTATTTGTCTTAGTTATTTTGATATATTTTTGCATTATTTTAGTTTCTGTGTTTATTGTTTTTATTCACTAATATGCATATTACACTCGTGACGGTGTTACTTTTATGAGGATTGGCCTTAGAGATGATATTGTTATGTAAGAAACATCAGGTACAGAAGAGCGCATCGGTGAACATATGCACACACACAATCATATCCCTCGGATTGAATCTGGGTGCCCAAGTTGGTGATGGGAATTATCTCATCCCTCTTGGAGAGATGATATCGAGTTTGTGCATATGTGCACCAATATAGTTTTGTGCCCCTGATGCTTTTTCATTCTTATGATACATAAAAAATTATTTGACCTTGAGTTTTCTTCAGTGTCTTCCTGTTAACATCTGCATGGATCATGTTCGAAACTGCTATGAACTCCTTCCGGTTGTTTCCTTTTTAGATTCATCTCGCTTTGATATTTGTTTTGGTGACTTGTTTCCTTATATGGTAGCAAAACCTTTATTTCCCTTATTGCTAGAATGTTTGGAATGAAAAGATCATGTGGATCTATTTAAGCAGATCAGATGCGCTCATGCGCCTGCAAGTATATCAATATTTGATAGCATTATAATATGAATGTTGGATTAGTTAGAAGTGCTAGGCAAGCATATCCATATAAATGCTGTTCTATTCGTTTGAAAAGTAATTGTATGCTGAACTATTTGGCCAGAATAAGAAAAACTTGCTATCTTATTGTGGCTCTTATCCTAGTTTACTGTGATGGATCTTGAAAAGGCTTCAGGGTATATGCTAATGTTCTATAGCTTCTTACTTGAAGCATTTTAGTCTTAGTAATATTGTTATTTTGATTCAGTTCGTAACATCCCTTGTTTTATCAATTGATTTGAATCCCCATTTTTTTAAAAATCTTGATTTACTCAAATAGCATAGCAATTAGCAAATCATTTCTAGTGTTTTGACTTCTTGTTTCCATTTCAGCCTGATCTTGCACAGAGTGAGGATGAGGATATTGATACTGAAATCTGTAAATTGGAAGGCCAACTTCATAAAGAGGTATTTATAACTTACTAAGCGCATGCATGCGTCATATTTCTTGATGATCCATTCTATTGTTTTTAATATCTTTGTGTTCGAGAAAAAAAAATTATTTTTAATATCTTGAACCCATGTCTACAATATTGCATATCATCTTTAACTGCTATACTTTTACTGATGTGGTGAATTTCATTTCTTGATCAACTTGTTTTACTATCTTGGATGTCTTTGACCCATGTCTATATTATTACATACCCATCATTAATTGTAGTACTTTCTGATGTCATAGGTTATGGAGAAGAAAAACTTGCTATTGAAACTGGATGGTATTGTTAGAACTGCAAAAGAGTCTCAGCAGAGGTATTGTCAGACCATTTGCACCTCTTACAGAAACAAATTCTCATGTCGCAAACTCTTATGGATACTTGACGCATTATTAACAGGGAATTCTCACGGCGTGCTATGGAAAGACTTCTGCTGAGAGCATACGAGAAATATATGGTAACTCCCACAAATCTCCCAGATGTAGCTATTTCTCATTTTAGATGCGCTACTATGTACTTTCCTAATTGCCAATTTGGTTCTGCATCAACCTAATTTTGTTTCTTTTTAAGTTTACTGGAACTGTTTGATCTATAAATCCATTGTTTTTATTTTCTGAAACTGTTTGCTCTATGAATCCATTGCCTTTATCACCATCCTTTTTCTTAAAAAGTATCTCGGTGCATTATTTGTAAATACGTTTTTCACTTGCAGGGCATATAAAATTTTGTTGATGTTTTCAAAAGTTGTGTATCTTGCATTTTTTTTGATACAATGAGAATCGACTGAAATGCATTTTTTATGGCAAAAAAGGTGCATATACTCAAATGTATTTTTTATGGCAAAAAAGGTAAATATGTTATTGCCAACAGTTCTTCAATATTGTAAGTGTGCTGCTGGTATCTTTATGTCTATTAAGTTCTTGTGTTATTTTCAAAAGTATTTCAGCCTTCTTGGCTTGGCCTAACACAAATTTACTTCTATGGTTTATTTGGCATCCACAAATGTCAATTACTATGTTGTGAGTGTAGTGGGATTTTCACTTTTCCTTTCCTGACCTGTTTCTGCAATTTACATCAGTATTTGTTCTTTCCATGCGCATCTAGGGCTAGGGCTTTCACTTGGTTCCCTGTTGTTCTTCCCAACTACTGGGACTGAGACAGCTTTAGTAGTGTGCCACTTGTGTAGTTTTAGTTATTTGAGGTGGGTAACATTCAGCAGCATTTGAGCTTGGGCATTGTGTCATTATATGGAACTCCATTTGAGTCTGACAATGTTCAAGTTTCACATAATTACATAAGAACTAGGAAGTGGCATACGCTTGTGCTGAATACATGATAAAGAAAAATGCAAGATCAGCTTTTTGAGACATTTGTTGGCTCTGAGCCGCCTTGCTTGCTTTGTGGATTATGAGGTTCAATAGTTTAACATACTTAAGTGATTATCTGTTTACTGCCAATCTCCAGGCTTTCTGTGGTCCAAATGTTTCAAGCAGCAAAAACGTTAATAGAGCTGGCAGACATGCTGCTGTAAGTTTTGTCAAACGAGCACTAGCACGATGCCGAAACTATGAGGAGGTGGGGATAAGTTGCTTTGATGACCCCACTTTCAAGGATATGTTTTTATCAGCAACGTCTCATAGAAGCAGCCTGGATGCTGCCTCACAAGGTATTGCAGTCACCATAATAATTATTTGTTTTGTTTCTGTAGCAGTTCTTGTTTTGCCTTGTTTTCTGTCTCACATGGCCTGACCATCAGGGATCTGATTTATTATCTTGTTTGCAGATAATAATACAACAGTGAAATCAGTTCATAGGGCCAGTGCATCAGATGCTTCGCGGGCAAGCAGTCACCTAACAGATCTGTCGTTTGTGAAGGAGGATCCCTGGACAAACAATGTAAAACAAAGGGAACTGTTGCTCGATGAGGTTGTAGGTAGCATAACAGGAGGAACTTTGAAAACCTCGGGGCTTGGTACTTCCCTTGTCAGCAATACAAAAGGAAAGAGAAGCGAGAGAGACAGGGAAGGGAAGGGGCACAACCGAGAAGGTGCTAGGTCTGGCCGTCCACCATCATCAAATGCCAAAGGTGAAAGGAAGAATAAAACAAAGCCCAAACAGAAGACAGCCAACATCTCCGCCCCATCAAACAGTACTCCTAGGGATCCACAGGTTCCAGCCAAAATAACGCCTTCAGGCAATGGCAAGGACAGCACAGCAGCTCCTGCTGCTGCTAGACGTGATGATCCAGCAAATACTGCAAATGATGCCGAAATACCAGACTTGTCTAACCTCGAGCTGCCGGGAATGGATGTTGACTTTGGCGGCTGGTTAAATATGGACGATGACGATGGACTCCAGGATCTCGATCTGATGGGCCTCGAGATCCCCATGGATGACATCAACGAAATAAATCTCATGATATAGCCGTACATTTCCATCTCAACGGGGCCCAATAGAAAAGCTCCCTATAGTGCACAGGTAACAGGTGATTTTCTCACGGTAGCCACCACCCCAGCAGGTTTAACACCAGGCCGGCTAGGCTTCACGTAGTTTTGATAAAGTTTATAGAGACCTCTTCACAATCCTCAACCACATTTTCTCCTTTTTGTACCATCGTGTAATTCGCCTCCCTACCTTGTACCCAATGTTCTTCTGTCGTGTAGACGTGTACATATCTATTTTGGTGCTGTACAAGGTTGGGAGGCTAGTTGCTTCATTTATCCAGGTGTACCCCAAAGGTTGTATATATCAGTATAATATCACCATCCTAGTGCTGAAATAAAGCGCGTCAGTTATAGCTTTTGCTCACGTCGTTCCTCTGCTGGCATTCTTGTTTGTTGCTGCTTCCCGTAACGGCTGGTGCACACCGTATTTGCTATTTGTTGTGACTGTGACACTGAGACCGTATCTTATTGTGTTGCCTTATCGATCATCTGTATGTATTTCGTTAAATGTTCTTCTGAACTGCAGAGCAATGTATACTCCCTCTAACCACAAATACATGTCATTTATTGTGCCCCTTTATTGTATTGACTTGGTCTACAGGATGGAACTATGATGAGCAATTTCTATGAAATTATGATACACGAAATTGCAGTGATTATATTCTATGAAAGTATTTCCATGATGAATTTACTAATACGATGTTTTATCACGAGTATATAATTCTTTACATACTAATGATAAAAGCTGGAAAGGTTTAACCGAAAATAAAAATAAAATGACTTGTATTATTGTTAGAGGAAGTAGTATACAAGTTTTTTTGAAGAGCAAGGAAATTCTGTTTTCTGAGGGAAGAGTAAGCAGAAAAAGCATCTGAGAGTTGGGATCTGGAGCGCTTATTCGCTCCATCTATTTTTCATCTATTTTGTACAAATCGAGTGACTATATTATGAAATTATTTTGTAAACTCAGGCTAAAATGAACTAGAAGCTAGATGAAATTAATTTTTTTAGCTTCATCGGCTTTGTGTTTTACTGTGAAGTCGTTTTGAGTGACAGTTATTGTCATCAAATTGCAGAAACTGAAAATACATGTTCCGTTGAGATTTTGAAATGAGGGCAGCTGCCAATTACCCGGCTCGGCCATCAAGATGTACACCACCATATTGAGTTGGCAAAAGGAAAAAAAAAACGCGCACTATAGCCTATTCATGTGTTCAATGCAGTAAAAATATGTTCATCTGACAGTTCTAAATATAGATGGCGCTGCCTTAATTCTGAAAATAAACACCAGTTATACTGCGCTTTTCCATGTAATCTTACGGAGGATTCCGATCCATGAGTGAGCACACCTAGGCTATATTGAGGAGTTACTGCTACTATTTACTATAGCAAGCAGCAAAGCTACCCAAAGCTGTAACGGTCGTAGTAGCAGTAGTGCAGCTGTTACTCCGTCGGGGAGGCGGAACTACTGAAAAACTGCTGCTGGAAACGGCGACCACCACAAGCCAGCGTACGTGCGCTGCCACGGCCACGTACAGGCGGTTTCGTTCGGCTGGGTAACGCCGCGCCGCGCGCCCGCCACCCAACCCCACTCGCGCCCCAACGCACACGCGCGCACGCACAACACATTCAATGACCCACACATCAAACCCAACCACACCTGAACCGCCCAACTGAACAAACACCTCAACGGCCGCAGCCATCACTGCTCCATCCATCCATCGAGACCCCGATATGATCCACCCACGGATCGAATCAAACGAACGAACGAACTGATTTCCCAAGAAAGAAAATCTATGGAGGTTTTCATCTATCGGACGGATGGTTGCAGTTGTCTCTGTAACTTGCTTGGATTACTGCTGCTAGCAGGAGTAAGTAAAATTTTGTTCCATGGAACTGTTCTAAGATCCTACCTATGATGATGACGATGGACATTGTTCATGCGATGATGAACGAAGAAAACAACAAAGGGGTTAGATGGTGGCGGAACTCGGCCGCCGATCGGTCGCTGCCCGTCCTTTCGTCGTCTGAAGGCGCATGCCGATCAGTCCTGGCCGTCGGCGGCGCCGGCGCTGGCCCTGCCCGCCGGCGACGCGACGAGCGAGCAGGCCACGCTCGCCCCCTGCAGTTGCCGCTGCACCTCCTCGCAGATCATCTGCCGCATCACAGGCAGCAGCCACGGGCAGTCCTGCTCCAGCTTCGCCCGCGTCTTCGCAGCTCCATCCACGCTCGACACCGCCGCCGCCGCAGCGCCGCGCAGTTCCGGGTTCTCGGAGACAGTCCCGCCGCCGCCGCCTGGCAGGCTGAGGGTGAGCGACGTGACCGGTTCGGCGGCCGGGGTCGGTAGCTGAGGCTTCGTGTGCTCCGGCTGCTTCACTGCACAAAGAGAAGGATGCGTGTGGCCGGCGCCGGCACCGGCGCCGACACCGAGGCAAGGCCGCTTCTTGGGCGGCGCCATCAGCACGGAGTCCTCGCTGCTTCCGTCCTCATCGTCCTCGTCTTCCTCCTCCTCGTCGCCGTCGTCCTCCCGCTTGAGATCCAGGGGCTGGAACGGGACGACGGAGGCCGGCGCCGGCGCCGGCGACGACTCCTTGGGGTCCGCCAGCAGATGCCGGAGCGGGACGGGAGGAGGACCCGCCGCGAGCGGCCGCAGCGGCAGCGCGCCACCGTTGGCCGCGGCGGCGGCGGCCCTGCGGTGGCGGCGCAGCGTGGAGTTCCAGTGGTTCTTGACGGAGTTGTCGGTGCGGCCGTGCAGCATCCGCGCGATGGTGGCCCACTTGTTGCCGTACTGCGCGTGCGCGGCGACGATGAGGGCGTCCTCCTCCGGCGTGAAGGCGCGGCGCTCCACGCCGGGGCTGAGCTGGTTGCACCACCGCAGCCGGCACGACTTGCCCGATCGGCCCGGTATCTCCGCGCTGATGACGCTCCAGTTCCGCGGGCCGTGCCGCGTCACGGCGCGCCGAAGCAGGTCGTCCTCCTCGGGCGTCCACGACCCCTTCACCCTCGCCGCCCCTCCTAACCCTCCTCCTCTGGACCCCTCCGGCGCGCCGCCGCCATCCGCTCCCCCCGCCGCGCCGCCCGGCAGCACCACCATTCACTCGATCGGTCGCCGCTCTCCCTCGCCGCCGGCCGGGGGTGGGGCTGCGCGCGTATATAAGGGCGGAGGACGTGGGGGGTAGGGTGTGGTTGGAGCCGAACGAAGCCGAGGCTCTCGTTTCCTCCCTCCCCGAGGAGTTGGTTCGCCGTTCGTGTGACGGGAGGGAGGTTAGGTGGACGGGCGGGCGGTTTCGGGCGCGGCCGTTTGCGGTGGGTTTTGGGCGTTTTCGGTGGGGGGGTTTTGGCGTCGTGGGGGGCAAAAGGAAGGGGAATGGCGAACCGCCGGGCTGGGCTCTCGGGACAGCGCGCGCCTGCCTGCCCGCACGCGTCACGTCGCGCGGGTTGGGTTGGGTTGGGTGGACGGAGGCGTTGCGCGCCGGCCGGCCGGCCGGCGTGGTGTCGCTGCGGCGGCGGTTCCACCGTCGTTTTGCGCCTTTCCCACCGGCCGCCGTTGACCGCTGAGCGCGTCGGTCGTCTCGCGTGACCGACGCTGCCGTGGGGAGGAGGAGCTACGGTCGTTGCGAGTCAGACGATTGTTCCAATGTCCGTGTGTGCCAAAAGGTAAAAGAAAAGCAAAAAAGATGTTCGTGTCGTCGTTGTGTGATTCATTCGATCATTCAGTTGGGCTCCTAGCTGGTTCTTCTGCTCGGAGGTTAGGAGCGAGAGACCTGCGGCAAGCGCGCCCAAAAAATACGTGGGGGGTTGGTACACCGCGCGATCGAACTGATCCCTAATCCGATCAGAACCGGGCTAGCTCAGGGTTAGTTCTTGATCGAAAGATGATTGGCCAAACGGCTCATTACGATTTTTGTTGCCGTATTATTTTTGTTGTAAGCGCTACCTTACATTACATCTCAACTAATAAAATCGAGTACCATTGATAGATTTAGGACATGATATAGAAGAAGTAGCCAAACCGGTGCTTCCATCATCCCAACTAATTAAACAAAAGGAATACTACTTTGGTTAATTTTGATATGCTGATTGTTGTGCCAAAAACCAACAAGGCCAGGTGGTAAAGATTTGCAAATAAACTACTTATCTTAATCTTGATGAAGGAAACATGGCACACAGATTATAGGGAAATGTCTCCCCACGTGCTTGCACTCGTGGCCACAAGCTCTATCTAGACTGTTCATCTCGTTCCGTTAATTTTTTACCTGCCCATACTTATCACGCACACTCAACCGTTGAATTGTGAATGCTATCTAGACTGTTCATCTCGTTCCGTTAATTTTTTACCTGCCCATACTTATCACGCACACTCAACCGTTGAATTGTGAATGGATGGTCGTGATAGACCGTGCAGTAGTCAAAGGGCATGTGAAAAATCCATGTCCACGGATTATATTCCAGAGTGCTATGATCAGTACTCTCTCGTTTCATGTCGTACAATGTTGAAACACAGATCCATGTCCACGGATTATATTCCAGAGTGCTATAAACCGAATGGATGGATGGATGGATGGATCGAGCCGAGCGTGCGGTGAGTAGTCAGTCAATCGGCCATCAGTGACGACCCGGCCGGCCGTCCGCTGGCCTGCTGGTAGCTTGCTTCGCCCTGAAATTAAACCAACCTACGGATACACACACCGGTCACCTATACGGCCATGCCCATGCACGCGATCGACGAACGCCGCCTGCAGTCGTGAGCGGCGGTCGGTCGGGACCTGTGACTGCGTCTGCGGGTGAAACATCAGGAGAGAACTGCCGGGCGGAGCGAGCGAGAGACGGCTCAGCGAACAGCGATGGAACGACGACCGACGGGCGACGGCAGCATGCAGTTGGCGTAACGAACCCCCGGCGATATGATGATGTGTTGGCAAGCAGAGCAGAGCAGAGCACATCGATCGACCTGGCACCAAACCGGCCGGTGGGCATGCGGAAAAGCTAGGCGGACCCCAACATGCCAACCGCAAGCAGAAAGCAGGCTACATGCCAGAGGCAGATCGCTAGAGGTTTCAGGTTCCACCAAAAAGCCACAACTCGAGACAGCACGCAGCCGGCACGCGCGCGCGCGCCGCAGCGGTTGGCTGACGTGCACCGCGGCACACAAGCTAGCTGCACACACGGCGAGGGACGAAGGAAGAGGGTATTCCCAACCCTCCACGTAGGATGGTATCAATAACGTAGGATGGTATCAATAGCATTAACTATATTGGTACATAGAATTTTTAGCTTACTCGCTTCGTCCCACAAAGATTGTTTATTTAGAAAATTTTAGATATATTACTAGTACTGGAAAATGGCTATATTACCACTAATCATGGTTTCTGCCCATAATTAACTTTAGCAGTTATGATTGAAAACTGCATTGTTTATTTGGTTCCCTAGAGCCTTAATAAAGCAAATGTATTGGAACCTGAAATATTGTAACCTGAAAAGTAGCATCTACTTAAGCATTTGATTGGCTCCACGCACTTCTCTGTGCAATTATTTTTTGGTATTTGGTATTATTTTAATTAGATGGACTTTACTACAATATAAAATAATAGTCTTTGTAGGATAAATTTTGAAGGCTAAACGGACAGTCTTTGTGGGACGGAGGGAGTACGTAGCACTATAATAAATGAGAGAGAATAGAGATGGGAAGAAACCGGGTCTCAACGTGACACTATTAAGTTTGCATTGGGAGAAGATAGTATCTTCATGATAGATGGAAAATAAATATGATAGATGGAGAGAAGAGAGAATAAATTTATTAGAACCCACACTAAAAAATTATGGGTTGTAAATAGGGATGGAAGCGGACCGGATACGCATGGAATCGGATTTGGTTAGCACTTTTTACAACATTTAAACTTGAATATGGATACGAATTCGGATATTTTCGAATACGAATGCAAATATACCTTGGATCCGGATTCGAATTCGAATAATTACTCGATATATAAGATAACATTTAGCTATTTTCTTTATTGGTAGTTTTAGAATATAAAATTGTTATATATGTGCAAACTAAAGTATGAAAATATAACAAAGATATCTTATCAAAAATAGATTATTTATCAAAAATATTTTAATAAATAAATATGTAAAAAATAAAAATAAAAATAAAAATAAGAATAAAAATATGTTTTCGATAAATATATAAATATCTTTTATTAATATATAATAAAAATTATAAAATTAATTTCACCAATAGATAGATAAAACAAGAATATTTACGAGTAAACTTAATCTTCTTATAGCTTTATTATTAAAATTAATAACATTGGTTATGGAAAATAAATATGATTTATTAAATAGTTTTACTGAAAAACGGATAGGGATAGTGTCGGATATTGTCGAATACGGATGTGAAATTGGATAGAAAAAATAATGAAAATCGGTTTCGGATGTATCCACTTTAGTACCGCATTAAATTTGAATATGGATCCGGATATCCATATTGATGTTTAAGCGGATACGAATATCGGGATATCCGTATTCACATTTCCATCCTTAATTTTAGAGTGTAGTTTTTAATGAACATATATTTTTTATGTGGTATTATAGATATTATCTATAGACACTATATGTTGGAATTGGGAGAGGGAGGGAGTCGTGTACAAAAGTTCAGGACGGACCCATCAACACAGAAATTAAAGGCCTGATGACGAAACCTGGTGGTGGGAGACGACGGCGGCGGCGGCGGCGGCGAGATCGATGGCATGTCCTTCTTCCCATCCTGGGCCGAGTCGATCCGAGCCTTCTCATGACCACGTACTTAGATGTGGGTCATGGGCCCGGCCCACACATATATGGTATATACTCCCAACAGGCCAGGCCACCGCTTCTCTCAACTCAAACGATCATCAAATGCAACTGCACAATATATATACATATTGTCCGTGTGGTACCCACCTAGCTGTTTAGGCTAAAGATACACACCTAAAGTACCAGCTACAATGGCTACTGTCCTAGAGAGAATTTTAGGCATCGGGTCACACCACGATATGGTACTAAAAGTTTTGTGGGGCCTCAAGCACCGGATCGTTGCATGACCCGGTGCCTATGCAGCGGACATGAGCACCGGTTCGTGCCACGAACCGTGCCTAGTAACACTAGCGGCATTAGTGCCGGGTCGTGGCACCACCCGGCGCTAATGAATGACCATAAGCACCGGGTCATGCCATGATCCGGTACTAATGCCTCCGCCTATAAATACCATACTCTTTTCCTCTCCGAGCTGCTATGAACTCAGCACTATTCATGGCAACTGGGTGAGAGGAGGGGAGGGGAATTTTTGCAAATTTTTTTCTAAAAAGGTTAGATTTTTTTCTTGAACTAGCAATTAATTTTCTTCGGTGCAGTTAGCCTTTGATTTAGTTTATAATTGTTATATACTTGCTAATTAATTTTTGTAGTTTTAGTTTGCAAGTGATTTAGATGTAGTTAGCAATTGGTTTAGTTTATTATTGTTATAATAATTAATTTATTTAGACAATCTAATTAGGTGGTTTTAGTTTATTTAATTTTAGGCTGTAATTATGTTTTTAGAAATGAATTATTTTGACACTCTAATGATGTATATATGGTATGTTTCTCAAAAAATTTCCATATTTTTTCCAACATAGTCTTAGGAATATTAAAATATTTCATGCCTGCACTATAGCCTATTGAGAACTAAAATTCCGTCAACAATGGTTGCAGCACATCTAGAAACTGGAGAACCTCTCCTGGACCCTTCTCGGTAATAGAGAGGACAACAAATCCGTGAACTAGGCATGGACATAATTTTTGTTAAGATCCAACTTTATAAATTATATTATAATGTTGTATCTTCATAAGGATTTTGTTCATAACTCCTTCATTGATTTGGTGTCCTCTGTTCTGTCTAAGAAAGGTTCAGGAGAGGCTCTCCATTTTCTGAATCTGCTGCAGCCAGTGTCGATGGAATCTTTAAATCTCTAGAGTTTTATTGTCAGCTAGAAAGATTTTAATACCCTGAAGGCTATGTTGAAAGAAATACATAAATCTTTTCAGAAAAAACAGTCATATCTGAAAGTCTATTTGTGGAGATACGGTTTGAAAAAAACTGAAAAGTGTTAAAATAATTCTATTGACTTTTATATTCAATTTTTGTTAATGAGTAATTATCGGTTAGATCTTTTAATTAATCATGTTATTGTAATTATTAGAATTTATTCATTTTTGTTCATTTATTTGATCATTGTACTGAAATGGCGTACAAGTAATTTTTAGATTTACTCTTTATTTTTCCAAATGAGTCAGCAATGGATGTACAATGGAGTTTATTAATGGCGTGCACGAATTCATCGATGCGGCTAAGAAACACAAGCATGACGGTTTTTTTCGTTGTCCATTCCGAATCTGTAAGAACGAGAAGGATTACTCGTCAACAAGAATCATTCACAGTCACTTGTTCGAAACGGTTTCATGCCTAACTACAATGTTTGGACCGAGCATGGAGAAAGAGGGATTATGCTGGAGAATGATGAAAAAAAAGATGATTTTATTTCTCACTTTGAGGATGATTACTACGGTGCCTTCTTTGAAGATACTACAATGGGTGAGCCTGAAGAAGATGCTGAAGCACAGGTTGTAGAAGATGATTTTGGTCAGATGCTGCGCGAAGCACAGGAAGTATGCGAAACTGTAAAGGAATCCAAGGATCTGAAGCATATGTTGGAGGACTACAGAACATTGTTGTATCCAGATTGCCTAAAGCTTCTATAGGTACCGGTTCTCATTTTCACCCGGTACCTAAGGGCCGGGGTATAAATGTTCCCGGCCCTTCCTCCCTTCTCTTCCTCCTCCTTCCTTCTTCGCCCAGCCCGATCGACGACCCGGCCGCCACGCTCCCCGCCCTCGCTCATCCTCCACTGCCGGCCTCCCTTATCCTCCGCTGCTGCTCGTCCCTAGCGAGATTCCTATCAGGACGTATCTTATATATATGCTTACAGAAACTTGATTTATATTTTGTATTAATATTAGTTTTGTTATTAATATATGTTTTTTCAGTCCTCCTCCGGATCGAAGAATAGCAAGTCCAAAGGTAAACAACGGCAGACCAAGAAGATGGAGGGAAGGCAGGTCGTCACACAAGTGGACGCAAAGGGCTGCCCATGTGCTCCTGAGGAGGCTAGTAAAAGGTTTACAACCCAGTGTGGGGTTGTTGTTCGGGCACGTGTGCCGATCACCTCAAGACTCTGGAAAACAAAGAATCCAGACGAAGAATGCTACGCCGTGCCTCCAAACCAAAAGGAGATGTTATGGAGAGAACTCAAGGATATGTTCACTCTTCCTGAAGGAGTAGATGAAGAAGTTGGGAAGAAATGTGCCCTAAAAAAGATGGCCCTTGCAGTTTCAACATTTAGGAAGAAATTATTTGAAAACTATGTCAAGAAGGACAAGGAACCGGACTAGGACAGTTTCCCCAAGGTCAAACCTTACTGGGAGGAGTTCAAGGAATACAAGTTGTCCGAGGAAGCTCAGGAGTTATCTAAAAAAAACAAGGTCAATGCGACCGCCAAGAAATACAACTACCGCCTCGGGCCGGATGGATATAAGAAGGCGATTCAGAAATGGTAGAAGATGGACCAGGATCTCATGGATAGAGGTATCCAGCCGGTAACTTGGGACTGGCCGAAAAGATTGAAGCAGTGGTTGTTTGCTAATGGTGTCACACTTAACCAAGAGGATGGTAGTTTGGTGGTGCCACCGGTAATGGAAGAAGTGGCCCGGAATTTGGTTGTAGCAATACAAGAGTCCAAAGAAGGAACATTCGAGCCTCACAGGGAGAATGATGAGCTAACCAAGGCCTTACAGAACCTAGAACAACCTGGATGAGCCCGCGGCATTGGCGTGGTCCCATGGGAAGTTGCTTGAGCCGGAGATAGCATGTACAAGACTCATCGCAAAAGTAAGGCAGAACAGGGGACAAACTTCGTGCCTTAGAAGATGACATGACCATAAAAGTGCAACAACTAGAAAGTAAGGCAGGACACAAGGGTCCAACAGGTAGTGGCGGTTGCTCTAAGTCAGCAGCAGGGCACTGGGATGCAGCCGGATGTTGTGATTAGCCCAGCCTCTCAATGACGTAGTAGCTGCGCATCCACGGTGGCCCATGGGATGAGCCCCAAGAGAACGAGCCAGCGGTCGACAACCAAAGATACCTAGTGGATGATATCACCATGCATACACCATGTGAGCTACATGTGAAAGCAAAAAATATCACCGCTCTGGTAGCCTACGGGTCGGCCTTACCGGTGATTCCTGGTGGTACGATTCATGGTAGGCAGGTACCACTGGGCTTCTCCGTTGTCACCGTGAAGCAGATCTTCGAAGTTGGCGGACAAAATGAAAAGCTTGAGCTTGATTTTGTTGGAGGGGACGGAGAACATATGTTGGGACAGGCACTCCATGGTTGCATTCTATGGTGCAAGGCCCACATCATACTTATTGGGAATACATCGGCTCCTTTGGATCCTCCTTCACCGCTAGGCCCGGATAATGATGATGACGACGACTTTGGTGGTCCTTCATCTTTGCCACCACCGGCTCCCTCACCATCATCTCCGCCGAGGGCTAGGAGCACTCGGACTCCTCCAGTACTGGCCAAAGGAAAAAATATACCTCATCCCTCCCATGGCTGGAACCCCAAGAAGTGGAAGGTTGTCATGAAGAAAAGAGGCCATAAGAAGAAATTAGCATATGAGATGACCAACGAGGAACTGGCAGAGCATACGCTCCAAGAGGTGATAGATCATTTCAAACTTAAAGTACCGGAAAAGAGGGTGCCAATAGATGCAATGCTGGCAGCAAAGTTGTATGACAACTTGAGCGACGCCGCCAAGAGACGCATAAAACTACCCTCGGACTTCGATCGCACGCTGATAAAGTCCCATCAGAAAATGAAGAAATGTGGGAAGACCGTTCCTCAGCTTGGCACACAACACAAAATCCTTGAGCCCCTCCGGGTGCAGACGGATCAAGAGAAACACGTAGCGAAATTTATGCAAGAAATGGGATTTACCTATGTGCAGGCAGCCGGGCAAGAAGATATCCCAGTAGCTCAAGTTGTAGGTCTTCCATAAGAGTATGGAAAACCCTTTGTCACTGAAGATGAGGAGATCAATCTAGGCACGCAGATGCACAGATTCCATAGATGGTACCTGTGAATGTCGAAGGAAAACGACCCGAAGATGTTTGGAGTTAAGTATCGCGACCACGATTTCTTCATTGGGGAGGAAGACTTCTGGGTGAACTTCAAAGATGTGCATGCAATATACCATCGAGATGCCCTCGACATATCTCTCATCACCATCTGGATCCTATAAGTATCGACTAATCTCCAGATTAATACAATTTATTAACCAACGCAATATTCTTTGTGTACTATCTAATTTATATTGTATCGTGTAGTATGGAGCTTCAAAGATGCTGAACTGAAGGATGGCAACATCGGGTGGGCTTCATGAATCCCATGGTTATTAATGAGGAGAATGTACGGTTGAGATATCAGGCAACGTGTGTTAACATGTTCAATGCCCTAGATAAGCAACATTACAAACCCTATATACTCCTACCCTACAACTTCGAGTAAGTTTTGATCAACTCGTAACTCTTTTCTTTTCCTAAATACTTGTTAAGTCTAATACATGTATATATGCTTATATATCTATATGTGCAGCTTTCATTGAATTTTGCTCATAATTTCTGTGGAGAGTAGCAAACTTATAGTGTTCGACTGGAAGAGGAGACCACAGACGGACATCCAACACATCTTAGACCCATTGAACAGGTAAGTTTAATTTGCACAATAAAATCCTTTTTATTTTTAGATCAATTAAACATCAAACATATTTTTACGCGCAGGGTGTGGAGAAAATTTGTGAAAAAGTACGGAGGCCAAGGTGAATGGAAGGATGAATTGACTTTTAGAATGGACTTTTCAGTATGTGGGATCTTTACCATTTTGCATATCTCATCTGGTGTTATGTATACGCATACACAAATATTTTATACATAATTTATTCCTCCTATAGTGTTCGAGACAAGAAGCAGGAAATAATTGGTGTAGGTACTATGTATGTGATCTCATGCACACCCTAACTGATTTCAGGAAGTGTACAACGGATGACCTAAGAGAACGCACAAACTATTCTTAAATACATTTACAATTATTCCGACACGATGAACTGATATATCGAGCTTTATTTTTAAAAAAATAATAGATGATGCAAATAAAGAATGAAGTTCTACATGTGGATACGATTGATGTCGTGTCGGAGCAGCTGATAGGATTCATTATGAGGGCGATCCTGGATCCTAAAGGTGAGTTCTACCACGAAGGTCCTATTAATAGAGTAGCATCCGCATCGATGTTGTGAGGGCTTAGAACTTGTAATCGTGACATTTGTATATTTGTAAATATAATTATATCTAGATAACTTAATTACATAATTGTCAATGATATTTAGTTATTTTCATACATTATTTTCACACGAACGCGACTAATGGACATATAGTAGTGTATAGCTCGAGTACGCGTAGCAATTCTGCAAACATAAACAGTAATAAACAATTAAAAAAATAGGATATGTGAAAAGGGGAAGAAAACTCTTAAATACCTGTTGGAATGATGGGGGCCGCCAGCATGCGTCAGCATGGTGGACCTGAGGTACCTGTTGGTCTTTCAAGTAGTAAAATATCTGGTGTACAAATCCGAGACTTTCAGTCTCGATTCCTCAGTACCGGTTGAAGAATAAGGACCTATGCCGCTGTGACATTCAGGTATTTAGGGTTAAAACATACTAGATTCTAGTATAAAGTGTGTATATTTGATTTTATGCATGTGTGCTAAAATTTGAATGCAAAGGGAAAAGTGTATTTGTGTAATTCTGGAAAAAAAATTTAGGTCCTTTAGTGATAAATGGGTGAGAATGGGAGGTAAAATCAAAACATATGAAGGTTGTTTTGCAAAAAGGCAAGAACTTACCTTTAAACCACAAATGGAGGTGAAACTACCTCAAAGGATTCAAGTGTAGTGTAAATTTTAAATAGAATTTCTCCGAAGTTTAAAACTTTGCTAAGTTTTAAGTTAAATTCATATCCTTAGCTCTTTTGCAACTGAACCTTAAAGCAAAGTTGTAGATCTTGATAAACTCTACACTTTTTCTTTTGGGTACATTTTCATTTGAGCTATGTTTTGAAAGTTAACTAGGCTTTATAGTGGAGTCCCTGCACTTTTGACAAATTGCAGCCAGGTCCTTCTTCGTCTACCTCCAGTCCCCTCTCTCTGTTTTTCTCTCTGCCCGATCCCGCCGCCCTCGCCGCCATGTGCTGAGCACCTGCTGCCCCGCGCCGCTTCCCTTTACGCCACGTGCTGTCCTAGCACCCGCGCCGCCGCTCCCCACCCCGCGCTGGCCCTCTCCTCACTCCTCTAGGTCGCGCCACCGCCGCCCGAGCCGCCACGCATCCTGCCGGTTGCCAGCAGTTGCTCCCGCGCGGCCATGCCTTCTTCTGGACCTTGAGCATGTCCTGGAGCTCCCCACGAACCCACTCTTGCTTTTACGCGCCCGCATTTCCACTGCTTTTCCTTTTCTCGAGCACCCCACCTCGCCGGAGCCCCACCGCAGCCCCGGCTTCCCGTCGACAGCCGCCTCCGCCGCCTCCCACCCCCAATCCATTGCTCTAGTAGCACCACCACGACCCACTGATGCTCACAAGCCCGCCCAATTTCGTTCTCCCACGCTAGATCGCCCGGACCACTACGCCGGTGAACTCGAGCTTCCACCGGCGCTCGGCCTCGCCGTCATCCCGACAATCTACTGCCTCTTAGCCCCGGCCAAGCACACCACCAGCACCACATCATCACTAGAAGCTTCCCAGCTACTTTCCCGCTGCTCTCCTACCCTCCGGCCACCGGAACGACGTCGCCGTCCCTCGGACCTCCGCCGCCCGTCTCTGTTCGCCATCGACCCGCCGCCTCGGTCCTTCTCTTCCCCAACACCGGCCACCCCCGTGACCGCCGTGAGCTCCTGAACCTTTTCCCTCACTTTCCCCTCACCGTCGGTGAGCCCCCTCGCCGAAATTTGGACGCCACCGATCGGCATCCCTGTGTAGCCTGGCCAAGGACCCAATTGCAAGGATTTGAATCTTTCCAGGGGCCTTTCTGTAGGAAATCAGTACCCCCCCTCTAATTCAAATCAGCCAACTTGTAAAATCTATAGGAAATTGTAGAAAAATCCAAAAATTACCAAACCTGTTTTGTTGTGTTCCAGAAGTTTAGCTCTACAACTTTTGTTACTAAAGTGAAGTATGAAACAAAATACTGTTAGAGTTATTTTAAAGTTTAGAAAAAGGGTATCTTGAGTATAACTTATGAATATTAGCACTACACCACGGTTGGCTTATGGTAACTTGCGATCAGTTGGTAAAAGTGCTTGCAGCAACTTGCAATTAGTTGCTATAGACTTTTAGCAACCGACGCAATCCATCGCTATAAGTGGGGTTGCTAAAAGTCTTTAGCAACCGACCACCTCTTTAGCAACCGACCCTCCATAGCTGCTCTATAACTTTGCCAACCAATTGTACAACCCATTTAGCAACCAATAGTAAGTTATGACGCCTGATATAATCTGAATATAAATGGCACACTAATAACTATTGTTAATTCAAGGCTATTTGTCATGGAAGATTCAAAATGCCAACTGAGTAAACAAGCAAGAAATCATCACAAATGACTTGTATCAAGTTAATGACTTCATTAAGCAATCCTTCACATGCTCATAAGTTACCATCATCTTTCCAAATCATCCAACTAATTAACTAGCTAGCTAGTTTTTTCACAAAGCAACCACACTTGCTTGGTTGACAGCACAATGTTTGCATGTTTACAAAATCATTCACAAAATATTTCCATGTCATCTACTTGAAACTACGGTCCTGCACAAAATAGCTTCTGTCATCCAATCCTCCAGCACATGTACACTATCCCTTCCTCTATCCCTTCCTGGACACTAAGAGTATACAATGAGTCAGTTAACAAGTGAAAGCAACGATGAGCAAACAAAACAAAGAAAGTGCCAAACTCAATTATCAAGTCAAAGCAACGATGACCCTAACAAAGAAAGGGCACTGATCATTGCAGTTTACATGAGTACAAATTAAAGGACTCAACAGCGGATGCAAAACATGTATGTACATCAAGTTTGAAGGCTGCCAAAACAATCATCTTTTTTGGGGACAAAAATGCAAGTAAACTACAGCGACATTGAAGGCTGCCAAACCAAGCAGATTTCTATTGGAAAACAATCATCTTTCTACCATGTTACCACCAGAAAAAGGTCAATAGCTAGGAGACTGAAATTAAAACTTCCCCATTCAGTTACAAGCATATCATGAAACCACACATTCCTCTTAGTAAAAATACAGATTTCTAATTGCAAACTTATGAGAAGGCTGGTGCATTTGTCAACAAAAATATATACCTGAACCAGCAGCTAGTGCCTTGTTTGTAACCTTCAGCTGTTAACATTATGAATAATTATTTAATAATGGTCACACATATGAATCAAAACACAAACAAGCTGAAGCATATCCCATTACCTTCTTGTATGGCCATGCAAGCCTTTTGAACCTAGTATCAGCCATAGTTTGCATATTGCCATATGGATGAGGAAGAACTTCATCTCGCTTCAGCACACAGGTCACAATAACTTCACAATATTGCCTTCCAATTGGCTCACCTCCAACTATTGTGTCCGGTTTAGTTGAAACAATTGTTCCTTTAGCCACGGGCAGATTGGATCTCAACAAGGTATATAATATGACATCTTTTCCAATCTAAACAAATGATTAATAAGAATTGAATTCAGTGTCTTATAGGATTATGACCCTATGGAGTAGAGAAATTGTGAAAAAGGATGAGAAAATTACAAGAGCATCATGTGGAGACTGAGGAGCATCAGTCTTTGGTGTTGCTGCCTTTGAACCTTGCATCTCATCATCCTCATCTCCAGAAGCATAATCTTTGTCATTAGGGTCATCCTCAACATTCCTTGCACTAAAGAACTATAGTATACCCTTAATCAGTGCAAACAAGCAAAAACCATAGGAAGGAAAGCGACACCAGCTAGAAAAAAATCATGGATAGCACAAGAGCATGGACCTAAAGCTGGACACTTAAAGAACCAGATCGAGTCCTCATTTTTAAGCCATGGAATAGTATTATACCTGATGTTGTGTAGTAGAACCATGGTGTGACATGGGCTCTTTGCTTGCGCGGTCTTTTTCTGCTCTTCGCTCAATTTCAGCCTCCAGCTCAAGTATACGCTGTTGTAGAGCAGCCTTCTCATTTTCAGCCTTGTTACAAGCAAAAATCTCCATTTGAAGTCTAGTTGGCTTATAGGACTTCAATCCTAGAGTGCCAATATCTTGAGGAGTTGGACCCAAACCCAAACATCGGACAGATCCTTTTGGCTCTTTCTCTCCACAAATGATAGCAAATGCATCACCTTCTTGAATTGTTCGATCTTTTATTTTTGGATAGACTTCAAGAATGTCTTTAATTTGATTCTACAAGATATAGCATGGGTTCATATGTCATAGATATGTTTTGCTAACAAGATATGAGATGGGTTCATATGACACTAAAGAGGCTTACAATCACATTTTCTGCGGACTGTGAAGGAACTACTCCATCCTTCCTCGTATGGGTCTTGACAAAGATATCATCTCTTCGTGGAGGACGACCAAGTTCCACAGCCTATATCAATTCTGGTAAGTAACAATAATGTATATAATTTGTAAAGCAAATCGAACATTACCAGATCATGTGCTGAACACGCAAAGCTCACACTACCAGTTGTATGGTGCAACTGCACATGTTTTCTATTTTCTTTGGCTGTTCGAGATTGATCCTAACACAGAATTAACAAATTTATATACATTGCATACAAGTTCTAAGCTTTGTATTGCAAAATACACGTCATATTACATATTTCTTACCTGAAATGCAGAAGACAACCAATACTTGTAGATACTTTGCCAGTCATCATTATTGACTCTTTCATCAGGACATTCTGGAATTTCCTCTGAAGTGAAATCAGGATTAAAATACTGGTCCTTTAAGTCTGTCTTGAATTGTTTCCACTTCATATGTGCATAACGCAAAAACCAGTTTATGGCAGCATCATCAACATCAAAGTACTGCTTTAATTCAGTCCACAGCTCTAACTTCTTTTCAATATCAATAAGCCTCCAATCCTTGTGAGCAATCGACATCTTCTTCCTAACATGGCAACCTAAAGCTTGAAGGTCCAAGCGAGCATTCAAATTATCCTTAGATTTTCCAGATATGTCCAACAAAGTGTTGATTATGTTGTCACACACATTTTTTTCTATGTGCATGGCATCAAAATTATATCGGATCATCAAGTCCTTCCAGTATGGAAGAATGAACCAAATACTTCTCCTTTTCAAAAAGATTAATGGCTCCCCTTCCTTGCGTTGAGAATTCCTAGCTGCCTTGCTGGATGGGTTCTTGCCATAAACTGTTTTCAGGTTTTTTGTATATTCTAGAATTTCATCTCCAGAAAGAGGAGCAGGCGCTGGCCTCAACTCAGCTTCACCACCAAATGAAGCAACATCAAACCTTAATGGGTGATTTGGATGCAAAAACCTACGATGACCCATGTAGCAATGTTTGCTGCCATTCCCAAGTCTAAGAGAACAGATCAAGGAGTGGCAATCAGGGCACGCTGCTTCACCAGATGTGACAAACCCAAACACACTACCGAGACCAGGAAAATCAGTGATGGTGTAAAGTACTGCAGCATGCAAAAGAAAGTATTCACCCTTTGAAGCATCATAAGTTCTCACACCATTAACAAACATATCAAGCAGATCATAAATAAGTGGCTGCCAGTAGACATCCATATCACTACCAACATAATACCGACCGAGGATTAATGCAGACATGATGAAATTTGAATCCTTCATGCACATTGAAGGTGGAAAGTTGAGTGGGATCAAAATGCCAGGCCAAATACTGTAACTAACATTCATAGTCCTATGATTGAAACCATCGGTGGCAAATGCTAGGCGAATATTGCGACTATCAGCAGCAAATTCAGGATACTTCTGATCAAAATCCTTCCACAAAAGTGAATCAGCGGGATGTCTAAGCAAGCCATCTTTTATTCGGCGTTCTTCATGCCACCTTGTGAGACTTGCAGTTTTAGAGGATACAAACAATCTTTGAAGTCTTTTCTTAATAGGAAAATAGCGAAGAACTTTCTTAGAAACCTTGTAACCCCGTTTCCCATCTAGACTCTTCTTTTCCGATTTCCAACGTGATGCATTACAATTCGGACATGTATCAGATTTTTCATGCTCCTTCCAAAAGTGGATGCAATTATTTTCACATGCATGAATAGTAGTATACCCAACTCCCACCAATTTGACCACTTTCTTTGCTTCATGAAAATTTTTAGGAAGTTCTGAACCTCTAGGCAACACATCAGCAAGTAGGTCTATCAACAAATCAAAACTTCTATCTGTCCAACCTCCAATAAGTTTGATGCGAAGTAATCGAACTAGGAAACGTAGCTTTGAGTATTTACTGCATCCTGGGTATAATTCTTGACTATTGTCTTCTGCTAACTTACAAATTGCAGCTACATCATCACTAGGTGCCTCAAAAGATTCATCATGCTCCATACACCCTCCATCATCTAAACCACAGGCTAAGTCCCTAATCAACTCATCTATATCATCATCTTCGCTGTGTTGGTCAATAAACTCATCTATATCGTCTTCATTCACAGAAGACGAAGCAACTTGTCCATGTAAGGTCCATGTTTGGTACCCTTTTAGAAAACCATCACATATCACATGTTCTCGTACTTCACTTGCCTCTCTCCAAAATGAGTTAACACACTTTCGACAAGGGCATAATATCTTGTTCCCTACTGCTGAATTTCTAAACGCAAAAGCTAGAAAACCATTCAACCCTTTTTCATAGGCCTCCGTCTCCCTAAATGCAATTTCTATGTTAAAAATAAATATAACTACAGCAGCAAATATTTTCAGTTATTATGAACAAGTTGTTCGGTACCTAGCCTCATTGGTGATCCACGATTTATCCATACGCCTTTATGTAAGATACGAAACAACTTTCAAATATGGAATCTAAAAACAGATAACAAGCATCAAAATATAGTTGCATATTTTTGTCATGTACATAACTCAAAGGCAAACAGAAAAAATTAATGAGTGGGTAAGCAAAATTACCCTTTGTGTGAGCTGAGGTTTGATAAGGTTAATGTCAATCTCCTTCCAATGAGCAAAGCTTTGCTGAAGCTGAAATCAGTACCTGCAAAGAATGTATTGTTTTAGGATCAGCAAGCAACAGTATTTTGACTGAACGAAATAGATGAAATAGCTTAGCTCCCAATGCCTCACCTCACTTGCAGTAGCGGTCAGCCTTCTTGCGCACACGGTCGAGCCTCAGACCGCTGGACGCGGATCCAGTGAGGGAGGGCCAGAGGAGGGAGGAGTCTGGCGGGCTGACGGTGGCGGTGCACAGGAAGAGAAGCAGAGGGGGCTGGGGCCTAGGGGCGCACAGGGGAGCGACCGAGCGAGGTCGAGCGGGTGCGGCGGGGCGGCGGGCTAACAGCGGCGGCGGCGCGGCGCACAAAAAGAGAGAGGAGGGAGGAGGCTCACCCGCTCGGGAGTTGGGGGAGGGGACGGGCCGGCCGCTCGGGGTTGGGGGTGCGGCACACAGGAAGAGAAGCAGAGGGGAGCTGGGGGGCGGCGGGTGCGGCGGGCTGACAGCGGCGGCGGCGCGGTGCATAGGAAGAGAGAGGAGTGAGGAGGCTTGCCCGCTCGGGGTCGGGGGTGCGGCGCCGGGAGGAGCCACCGGCGGCATGGGGAGGAGGACGCGCGGATCGAGCGGGAGGAGGAGGACGAAGCACCAGGGCGTGCCGTGGGGTGGAGCGGGGAGGAGGAGGAAACAGGTTAATTTGGGGCGTGGAGGGGTTAGGGTTTGGGCAAAAGGTGCAGATAGACTTCTATTTTTTTTCAACGAAAGGCGCGTAAAGTTCTTTCCGCGCGTAGTTTGGGCGCGCGTGAGAGTCTGCCCGCCTAAATCTTTTAGCTACCGACTGCCGGTCTGGATATACAACATTTACCAACCGATCGTCTGTTGATATAATTGTATAGTTTTAGCAACTGATCACCTGTTACTAAAACTACTTTTAGCAACCAACTTTCCGTCCTAACGTTTTAACAACCAATAGCCAGTAGTTAGTATCAGTTGCTAAATATCATCCGTGGTGTAGTGTAGCTCTATTGTTTGTGAATTTTGGTGAGTAGCCTGTTTAGGGTATAAGTGAGCTTGTGTAAAAAGTTCACCTGCAGTAATGAACCCTAGCTTGAATTAATTTAAACCTATGCAAATCAAGCTTAAGATAGTTTAAATTTATTCAAGCATGTTACTAAGATTTTCATACTTAGATCTTTTTACCATGTAATGTTCTGCAATAGAGTAGTCCATAGTAAATATTTTAGGAATTTACAACACTGTTTTTCTTAAGGTTTGCATTTAAACTTGAAATTTGAACTTAATTCAAACACTTTATTTTCTATTTTTCAGAAAATTGTGAGAAATTCATAGTAAGCTCATCCACTAGGAATAAGCTTATCAACAAAAATTCAAGGCCATGGCCTTTGTGAATTTTCTAATAAAAATCAAACTTGTTAACTTAATTCAATTAATTCCACTAATTGAATTAAGATACCAATAGTAGGTTTATATTTAAACCTCTTGCTTTATGAAATTGTGTGAATCAATTTATTAGATTGCAACTTTATTGTGAAGTAAAACTCTTAACTCAAGAACCATCTAAGTTAAATCATTGCATGTCATGTAGAGCCAACAACACTCGACGATGGAGACTACGAACTAGTCCCAGAACTAGAGCCAAGGATTTCTGAAGATCCTGCGAACGTCGCCGAGGTTATAACTGAAGTCCCGAACCAAGGTTCGGAAGTCTTTGACATCCCCGACCCTAACCCCGCTCAAGAAGGCAAGCCCCGATGCATAACCCAGTATTTTAAATTACTACACTTATACAGTTTTATACTTATATATCTATATTATGCATTACATCTAGGAGTTCAAATGGAACCCTAGATGCATGAATCCTAGTAACCTATGTATTGCGCCTGAGTCCTTATCGAATAGATGCTTTGCTAATAGAACCGGCAGAAGTCGAGTGATTTCCTGTCACTCGCGCGATATAGGAGTTGAATGTTTACTACTCGGCAATCACTATAAGGATGATGGATGGGGTCATGTGCAGTATCATGACTTGGAAGGTTACCCCGTCTGTGTTGATAAAAGTTGATAAGGTCGCAGTATGTGGTAGCTGTGGTTAAGCGTTTGAAAGTACTAGCCACATGCCGTGAAATATGGAAAGCGGTAAGCCTAATAACCAATCGGCCCGAGGAGTGGACATACCTCCCACCACTCGTAATTTGGTTTTTCACACTCACTGACATGCGGGAGTACGTTCCGCGCAGCGGACAGGAGTACGGTCATGTAGTCGCGCTACAGACGTATGTCCTGCACATTGGATGTGCGTATGGTCCTACAGTCACTTGTGGTGGCCCTGATCCACGAGTCGGAATGAAAGGCAAATGGTTGCTTTGGAACGATCGTTGGATGTTCCAAGCATGTGAGTTAGGTTTACCCTTGCAAGGTTTGGAAATTCGATTCAGAATCATCCGTTTCTCGCGGAGATTGAGACTGCTTATTTCTTCTGCCACATAGAGTAAGAATAGTAACTCTTATTGGAATAATCTTGATGGATGCTAATCTCTACCTTGCTTGTCTAGTATAGATGCTTACCTAGAATGGTTAATGCAACTAGAATCTGTAAGCTAAGATATAAAAGTTAGATCATACTCTTTATTGCTTTCCAGCTAAAATTAAACCCAGAACCATTACAAGCCATCATAAGTTTGGTTACATGGTTAAGTATACCATGACACGGGTAAGTCTTGCTGAGTATTAGCATATTCAGTCTTGCTAGTCAATTTTTCAGGTATGACCGGTGTAAACCAAACGGATAGTCCAGCCTGGCCATTTTCTGTTCCGTTTGGCTGGTCCGTGGAGTGGGATCCGTCCCCGACTAGCAATGACCCTCCGGAATGACACCAGATTTCGGGCTGAACGTGGTGTCAACTCTCGCGACGTGTGTGGTCGCGTGTTAATTTTCTTCCGCTGTTACTCTGGCATAAGCTTGTATAGCTTGTGGTTTTAAACAATGTTTATATAAGTTAACTTTAAAGCTTGAAACAGTCTGTAATAACGTTTATATTTCCTATAAAATTAAAAGTTAGTGAATTGTGGTGTGATTGTAAACTCACCTTCGTGCGAGGTAAATCTGCTTCGATCGTGTTGAACCGTGGTTGTATCGGGCAGTGACCCGACAGACCAATGGGTTGTTCCGTTTGAAATGCGTTGAGTTAGGATCGCCTGTCTAGCGATGACTAGCGTGCTTGAGTCGGAATAATTCAGGCGGTTCTACCATAGCCGGTTGTTTCAACCGGTAGTAAGGGCCTGTTTTCCGGTAGTGTTAATTTTCGAAAAAAGAAACCAGATATCTGAATGTCGCTGGGTGGTGGTTGCTCATGTCTTGGCCGGCCCTTGTATTCTCATATCTAGCTTTGTGACTTGCATTGTGAGTACTACGACCTCGTGCAAATGGGTACTACTAGTGTTTCCTACACCGCTGCTTTTCTCAAAAGGCACTTGCTGGTTAGACGGATATATATGATTTCAGGAACGTTTTAATTAGTTGCAGTTTGATCACTGCTTATTAGGGTGCGTTTGGTTCAGCTGTGAGCTGTGAAAAAGCTGCTGTCAGATGTTTGCCGTAAAAAAGCTGCTGTGAGATGCCTGCTGTGAAAAAAGCTGAAAGTTGTTTGGTTCAAACTGCTGTGAGTTGTCGACTGTGAAAAAGTTATATATTGTCTTTATGCAAATTGACAGTATACAATATTTCTTTGTGATGACCAAATTCTTTTTCCTTTAAATCATGATTTTTATATATATATGAAAATATTTGGAGTTAAATTTTTGTATTCTTTTTTATTTTTATTTTCCTATATATGAAAATCTTTATTTTTTTATATATAAAAAAGAATTGAAAGGGTATATATGTGACCAATAGTAGGTGTGTAGTTTTCATAAATTTGGAAAAGCTGCAAAAGCAGGGTACAACTTGCTTTTAAATTTGTACTACAGAAAACCAGCTTTTTTAAAATAGCTGCAGAAAAGTTGAACCTCTTTGGTTCAGCTTTTGCTTTCTGAAAGCTGAAGCAGGTTCAGAAAGCTGAACCAAACGCAACCTTAGTCATTTGACTGTAGCTAGCTACTCCCTCCGTCTCAAAATACAAGAAATTCTGAGTTTGTTCTTGATATCTACCACATCAAAAAATAAACTGTGAAAGTCTAGTATACTGAAATTCAGACTTTCATCTGGAAAGTGGAAATTCAGTATACTGAAATGAAAAACCACTTCTGTACTTCTCTAGACCCAAGTCCACATCAAATAATTTCTATACAGCAAGCAACGTATGCAAAACTACTAACTCATGCAATGGGAGTATATTTCATTCATTGGCCACAAATCCCGCTCATCAATAACTCATCTGTTGATTGCTACTCCATGTGCCTACAGACCCTCTCGTTCAATTGGTCTTTAGATATACACAGACACTCTCCTTCAATTGGTCTTTAGATAGCTGATAATGCATGCTGTTCTTTTCTTTTTTGCTACACCAAATATGGCATTGATCTTTATTTCCGGAATACACAGTACAGAAGCAATTATGCAAGCACTTGCATGCAATGCACACACTAGCTTCATCATAAAAACCTCGGAGAGACTAGCAAGGCTGATAAATAGTCTTCGCACCATAAGAAACCTAACCAATGGCAATTTGGTAAAAAAAATTTACGCCACAAACTAGATTCCACAAATTACGTAAAATCTCACGACCCAACTTGGTAAAAGATTACTTTTATGCCACAAACTAGCTAGATTTCACAAATTAAGCAGTGCTATATTAATTCGTATGTGGTGCTTCTAGGTTTCAGCATGCCACAAGATTGGGATTGGGATCCACGAGGATACGTGAATAAAGATCCAACGGCTATTGTGAGCATGCATCCCTTGGACGGGACAATTTCTACCCAAACAAAAAGAAACAAAGAATAATGGAGAGTTTTATATATGACACTCAAGCAAAATGTCACGAATGAAACAATGTCAGGAAAAGGCTGAAGTGTTTTTTATGTAAAAGAAAATATCATCGTGGTATATGCAAACAAGATGAAGGGGTACTTTCAGAGGTTTGAAGTTCGGACATCATCAAGATCCGAATCAAAGATAGTTGATTCATGTTTCGAGTTTTATTAAAAAAAGACATAAAATTCATATTTTCATCAAAATAGCCGTTATATATACCTATACGGGATTGATTCCCCAATACTGATTATATATATATATATATATATATATATATATATATATATATATATATCAAATCCGGCAGAACTATCACATGGACGGACTATTCTTTATCAAATAATTACCATGCAACAAACTTTGGAACAGATTAAAGGAACCAATGTTCATAAAACTCTCCACAACAGGGAAACGAGGCTACACCTACAGATCAAAATTGTTGCATCTGAATATGGGTTAAAATTTAATGAACCAGCGCCAAAGCAATTAAATATTTCTCAAACAAAAAAGTCTTTTTGCATTGCCTAAATACCCCATCTGCAAAAACCAAATTACACTATTATACCCTTTTCTAAATTATGTGATGCATTCAGATCGTTATCGATCCATGACGCCATGACTTACATGAGCAATGACTACGCATGTATCTTCAGAAAACATCAACAAAATCATGAGCCGGGAGGGACTAGAACCCAGAAACCTAGATTTTGTAAATCGAATTCACTATTTGAAAGGAGACAACTGATATACAAGCATGAAAGAGAGAAAATGTTGCATCTCTAATATTTATATATTCCACCATGAATAGTTTGCACCCATTGCATGATGGATCCATGCACGGAACAGGCATGGTTCAAATCGAATCTTAAATCAGCAGCAGGGAACCCTAAATAATCCCTCCCAGTAATACCACCTCACATTACTATACCTCGACCAAAGCCCCAGGGAAAAAAAAAAGAAGAGTGACAGAAGAATCTAAAGATAATTTAGTACAAAGGAATCAGAAACCCTAGCTAGTAAGCCTATCTACCTTGCTTGCTTACTTGCTCCCAAACAGATGCATGCATGAGCATGAGCAGCCGCCATGGCCACCCCTCTCTGAAGCCTTGAAGCCGGCGAAGCAAGTTGTGCTGGCTTCAAGTGCTGTGCTGGTCATCACTTGAGGAAGACATCAAACCAGAAGAAGGGCTCCGGCTCGTCCCAGAGCAGCGCAGCCGCGTAGTCCTCCTCCTCCTCGCCGACGTTGTACTCCCAGCCCGCCTCCGCTGCCGCCTCCTCCGGTGTGCCCGCCTGCGGTTCCAGTAGTGACGTAGAGGAGCCCACTGCGGGCGCGACTGCCACCGGCTCCTGCGGCTCAACCCGTGGCGGCACCGTGGTTGTGACCGTGGACGCGGTGGCCGTGCCGGCGTAGTACAGCGGCGGCGTCGGCTGCTGCGGCGGCGGCAGGAGGTGGTACTGGAACTGGTGATGGTGGAAGGCCGGGGCCGCAGGGGCACCGGCGCCGGACTGCTGGTGCAGCGGCGGGCGCGGCAGGAGCGGCCGGAGCGCGGGCGGCGCGGACGCGGACGCCGAGGAGTGCGAGTGGGAGCGCGGCGCGGCGAGCGACGGCGGCGGCGGGGAGGTGAGGTTGAGGTGCGCGCGCGGGCCGTAGAGGAGGAGCGCGGCGCGGTCGTAGGCGCGCGCGGCGTCCTCGGCGGTGGCGAAGGTGCCGAGCCACTTGCGGGAGCGCTTCCGAGGCTCCCGGATCTCCGCCACCCACTTGCCCCAGCTCCGCTGCCGCACGCCACGATACCGGAACTTGCCGTTCTCCGGCCCGCCCTTGGGCGCCTTGCCCTTCTTCCTGCCGTCGCCGCCGGTGCTGCTGCCTTCCGCTACCTCGGCCGCGGCTGGGGGCGAGTTGCTGGGTTCCATGGGCGCAGGCAGCGGCGCTGGTATAAGAGGGGAGAGATGGGGATGGGGAAGAGAGAGAGAGAGAGAGAGGAAGGGTGTTGGCGCTGTGGCGTGCTTTGGGGCGAGAGCGCTAGGGATGGAGGCCGAGGTGGATGTGCTTGGCGCAGAGGGGCGGTGGTCAAATATAAAGGGAGGAGAGAGAGAGAGAGAGAGAGAGAGAGAGAGAGAGAGAGAGAGAGAGAGAGAGAGAGAGCAGTCTCCTGAGCTTCCTTCCAGTGAAATATGGATGGTTGGGTGGGGGAGAGAGTAAAAATCTGGGGTTTTCACTGTGGCCAGCAACGTGGAGACCATGCATGCGGTAAATAGTTGGAGCAGCAAGAGAGCACAGGTAGATGGAGCAATTGCCTTCTTGCATTGCTTTTGCTGGCTGGCTTGTGTGTGCAGACGAGCAGGGCAGTGTTGCATCAGTGCGCATGCACAGTATCGATGTGTTCTCTCTGCTCCTGATCGATGACTTGATCAGGATCAGTTGATGTGCCTACGACGTCTCGATGGGTTCAATGGAGCATCTCGATCAGCCATCCAACAGAATGAAATTACGGCCTTGCTTCGTGTTTCCAACCCCTCTCCTCGATCTGCCATCGATCGACTTGGCTCAAGTTTTCTTGGAAATGACCTCACGCAGCGCGGTCAACTCCTTTTCCCAGTGCTATCAACGGATAGGAGCAATAAAGCACATCCAGCAGCTTGACATGTCAACAACAGCTCGAATTCATGATCTCGCGTGATAAGCGGAACCATTAATCAATTGCTGCTTCGATGCGCATGAAGATTTGAAAACGTCTTCGGAAACTTTGACTACTCCGATCCATGCTTCCAAAATACATGCTTTTTAGAGAAAAAAACTGCATGTCAAACATTTTTATTTTTTTTATCATATGTACATATTTATAAATACGGCAATACTTATAAGACGTGGTAATACATTCACACTGAAAAATCTGATGTAGTTGGTGGTTAGCAGAGCTCGCAGAGTAGCTTCTAGACTGATTTTAGGATAAGTTTTGGCAAATAGTAATATTTTGTAAAGGAGTAATTCTAGACTGACTCGACGAAGGGATTATTTGAAACGAACTAAGGGGAATGGGAGCTAAAAATTTAGCTTAGTCTTATTCACTTCTTGCACAAAATCACTTCCTCCTTAAAGGAGTTCGAATCATTTTTAGTTACACGATCATTTCTCTAATAAATCTAAAGTACGAGTAGCAATACTACAATACATGCCCTATGCACATAATTTGACTCACTGTAACCCAACT
Organism: Panicum hallii; assembly: GCF_002211085.1. Lineage (NCBI taxonomy): Eukaryota > Viridiplantae > Streptophyta > Magnoliopsida > Poales > Poaceae > Panicum > Panicum hallii. The sequence goes on from NC_038044.1 coordinate 23,645,280, forward strand.
TTTACAAACTTTATTTTTTCAGAAAAAACTACCCTTACATCACCGTGGCCTGTGGAGAGTAGTTCTCTTTTATGCACATCCGGGGGTCACGGGACTGCGCATATGGCTTACATATTCTAAGATAAGGGATGGAACATGAACTAGTTAGAATAGAAGGAAACTACATGAATAGTACTTGGGTAGGACTCCTAAGCTAGTATCGGGTTAGAATTTTCATACAACCCTGTCCCTCCAGATTATATAAGGACGGGCAAGGACCCCCTCCAATGGATCATCCAAAAAATACATTATGTAAGGCAATATAAACCATCACATAGGACGTAGAGTATTATGCTTTTGGCGGTCCGAACCTATCTAAAGTTCGTGTTCCTTGCACCTCGAGTTCCTAATCTCGGCAACACCCCACTTACAATCTACCACCTCGAGGGTATCCCTTGGTGGGCTTGGAGGTTAAACACCGACAGATGGCGTGCTAGGTAGGGGTGTTCATCGAGCATCCACCGGAGAACTGGATGGCATCTTTCAACTTCACCAACGCCATGCCCGATGAGGGTACCACATTCACCTTTGGCTTCTGGATCTGCATCGCCAACGGCTAAGGTGGTTTCAACAATCACCTGGTCAACCCTAAGAAGCCGGAGGCATCTGCTCCGACATCCAGCCGCGACATCGACAATCTTGCTGACAATCTCGGCGGGATCAAACTTTCCGATCTAATTGAAAACTACGCAAGTCATATCAAGGCAAACCCTCGCCCATCGATCAGTCCTGATAATCTAATCGCCGGGATAGATCAGGTGGACGACGGCATCGCCGAATGCATCAAGCTCACGGAAGTCGCTCTCCATCAGCCTGACCCAGCATCCTCGACATGGAACTGCCTTGAGACTCCTCACCATCCTGCTGTCGCCACCGGCGACATCTTCTCCGGCATCGACCGAGTCGACCAAGGTATCGTAGAGTGCATCAATCTTGCAGAAACCAGCCTTCAGCGCATCAACCCCAGGGTGCTGAAGGCATTCGATTGTGACTAGGACGACTTCATTGGCAAACTCAAAACCCCCAGACCAAGTCCAATTCGGTATGAGGCGGTCCTGCCCAAGATCCTCTCCGCATTGGAAGTGGACTTTGATCACTTACTGCAACTCGGAGAAGAAGAAGCCACCGGACGTCGGGGGACTACCGTTTACGACAACCATTTGGATTCGGTTACTCACACAACACCTATAATAGGCAGCCGCTAGAGTCTGGCAAGGGGATCAACTCGGTCGGGTATGCTCGAGCATTGGAAGGGCAGAAAGCCCTCCAAATTTCTCGAACTAAGCCCACCACGATCCATTATCGACTCTGGTGAACTCCCGTTCCAAGAAGGCAGACCTCTTGCTTCTTCCGGTGACGAATCAGGTTGGGATGTGAGTACCATACGCTTCGCACCAGATCGTGAGGTATTCATGATTCATGTCGACAAAGATAGTGAAGGCCTGGAACATGTCCAGCTAGACAACTATGATAAACGACTACATCTCCGATTCGCTTGATAAAGCGTGAACGCGACGATGAATTTCGATGTACAAACACCATCAAGATAGAAGATGGAGACCGCGCTCAGAAGGAGCACCGCAAGCTCAGGAACGCAAAGCGCACCGAATGCAGGCACCGCATAGTCGAGCAGCACCAGCAAGGGCAAGGCGACCTCTACGTCTCCTACATGAGTGACTTCCGCACTATCATCAACGTCGGCCGGGACGCCCACAACGTCATCATCGCCTAGGAGTAGGAGCGCGACGAGGTGGAGGCCTACAGCCCCACCAACTATCATACCCCCCCTCGACTACCTGGGTTCAACTCGGAAGCGCAATCCAGAAGTTGGGGAACAACCAACCCAAAGAAAGAAAAACCTCAGCTCAAAGGAATGCTTCGAGGAAGCTCTCCACAAGCGATGCCCATGGCACCCGAAAAGCAAGCATTCCACCTTCGAATGTCAAACCCTTCGGAGGGCCCTGGGAGCTCCGCCATTCAACAAAGACTATGAAGAAAGCCGATGGGACTACCCGAATAATAATTTATTCATAAATTAAGTACCCGATTTAAGGAGGTTTTCCTTGGGTCTTTTAGGTGTTTCGTTTGTTCAACCATTGTTTTGGGACTATTTCTCGAAACAAGGGGTTCCGTAAACCTGAATGTCCTCGCTATACTACTTAGTCACGATCGCCATTTATGTTTATTATTCGGGTTAATCATGACTTCCTCGCTATACTACTCTCAGATGTGCCCAATGAATGTCCAGCCTAATTAGTGCAACCTTTTTCCAGCCGATCTCTTGTCACCTATTTCTCATGTTATGAGCCTTTTTTTACCAACGCTAAGGGGCTAGGATAGGGCCAGCGGGGATGGGCTCAGGAAATAAGAAAATGGTTCAATTTCTTCAAGGCTAAGGTCAATGAACCCTGTCACAGCCGAGCCATGCGAGTGCCAAAAGTGGTTCGCCTCATTTGGCAAAGACTAGTGGAACCCATTAATTAGCCAAATAAAGCATCTACGTGATTATCTATCAAATACTTCCAGTAACGCTCCATTTACTAGTTCCCGACTAGTAGTCCATGTCACTGAAGGGGCCTCGCTCCCATACTTCCAGTAACGCTCAGTTTACTAGTTCCCGACTAGTACTCTATGTTATTGAAGGGGCTCGCTCCCATACTTCCAGTAACGCTCAGTTTACTAGTTCCCGACTAGTACTCTATGTTATTGAAGGGCCTCGCTCCCATACTTCCAGTAATGCTCAGTTTACTAATTCCCGACTAGTACTCTATGTTACTTCATACTGAAGGGGTCTCGCTCCCATACTTCCAGTAACACTTGATTTATTAGTCCCCGACTAGTACTCTATGTTGCTGAAGGGACCTCTCTTCCATACTTCCAATAATGCTCCATTTATTAGTTCCTAACTAGTACTCTATATTACTGAAGGGGTCTCACTCCCATACTTCCAGTAACACTGCATTTACTAGTTTTCGACTAGTATTACGCGTAGTCTGCATTATTGAAGGGGCTTTGTTCCCATCTTCCCAGTAATATTTCGATTACCAGTTCCCGAATAGTACTCTATATTACTAAAGAAACCTCGCTTCCATACTCCCTGACCTAGCCAAGGAGATCGAGGAGGAGTCTGCTCTCGATGCAACTTCGACTCGTGTTGTACTAGGACTTCTCGGGTCGGATGAAATCCGATCTGCGGGAAGAGCTTAGCTGACTCCTATTCGGGCTACGAAACGCGGCTCCTGTCTACCAGGAGTCCATGCAATTTGAGTCCCATCCAATGCCCAATGGCATCTGCTCAAGAAGGTTGTGCGGTTGTGCAACTCCATCTCGCCCTGTACCCTGATCTCCGTCAGTCTATGGTGTGTACCGCAGCTGCCGCTACTCTTCACCTACTCGGCACGACTCCAGCTTGTGTCTCCGACTACAATAACTACTCGGCACAATTTCAGCTTGTGTCGCCAACTACCTTGACTACACGGTACAACTCCTGCTCGCACCGTCGACACACCGATGACGGAAACTAATCGGAATCGACTCCGACTAGTTGGCTTCATCAAAAACTGCTGCGACTTCATTGACAATCGCCCATGAATCAAGCTAAGAGATCAGACTTGGACCATACCGCTAGGTGAGGTGTGCTCCCGAGAACTGCCTTACTTGGCCATCACTTCGTCGCCAAAGACCACTCAGCGTGCTACGACGACTTGGATGACCCCTAGACTTGGGGGCTAGCGCTGCTGACCATGTGGTGTATCTACTCTGACTCGGCCGGTACGTACGGTATTTGGCGTACCTTTGGTGGCTCATCTAGCTCCCATGCTCGAGGACTGGGAGCGACAAGGCACTCAACGTACTTTCAGCGGCTTCTGTGCTCGGGGGCTGGACGCAACAGGGCACTCAGTGTATCTTCGGCGGCTCGTCTGGCTCCCATGCTTGGCTAGGTGCAGGAAACAACTCGGCGTATCATTGTGAAGAAGCTGAAGAGTTTATCTCGGGATAAGATTTGTTTTGAGCGGTAATTTAGGATTTCTTTGGGGAAGTTATTTGTTTAACCATTTTTTAGGATGTTATCCAGAAAAGGAGTTTTTAAATTTCTAAGGCAATTTTTCTATTTTAACCATTAATTCAAATTCTTAATTTTTTACACAGTCCATGCCATGACTATTTGGACCCTTTTTTCCGAACCTTGGGATTTGGACTCAAGCTCGAGGGGCCGTGGGATACGTGTCATCGATGACTTATTTTTATAATTTTGGAAGATAAGGACAGAAAATTCAAGACTAATTTGACCCTCAGCCTGATTCTTCGATTCAACCTAAGACTAAGGGGGCTACTCCATATGGAGTGCGAGTTTAATCCCACCCCATATAAAAGAAGATTTGAAAACTACTCGGGACTTGAGCAACTCACAGCCTCGATGCAGCCAAGAAGTACTTGGAAGACACATTCAAGATGAAGTTCGCAAGAACTCAAAGACGCCTTTAGAAGTACTTGGAAGCCTGCAATACTCGACTGCGAAGAGCTCGGGGTTTATCAGACCCAGGGCCACGGGACTGCACACATGGCGTTCATATTTTAGGATAAGGGATGGGACATGACGTACACCCTATACCAATTGTATCTACTCATACAGGAGTAGAACTAGTCGGAATAGAAGGAAACTATCCGAGTTGTACTTGGGTAGAACTCCTAAGCTAATATCGGGCTAGAATTTCCATATAACCCTATCCCATAGACTATATAAGAGCGGGCAAGAACACCCTCCAAAGGATCATCTAAAAATACATCATATAAGGCAATACAAATCATCATACAGGATGTAGGGTATTACGCTTTTCGCGATCCGAACCTATCTAAAGTTTCGTGTTCCTTGCACCTTCGAATTCCTGAGCTCGGCGACATCCCACCTACAATCTACTATCTTGGGAGTATCCTTCGGTGGATTTGAAGGTTAAGCACCAACGGTTCCATGATACTAGTTTGTAAAATAAACCTGCATCATGATTTAGGCTCTTCTGTCTTTCCCACGAAGGAAAGGTGCCAAAACATATGCGCATGCTGCACACCTAGGCATGCTGACCAAACCCCGTGTCACTTTGGCATCCTCTTGACGTACTTATTCCCTGCACCCATGCTAAATACTGCTGCAGCTAGTACTTATTTTTTAATTACACAGTATAAATACTCACGATACACACACTCACCTCTATAAACACACGTACACAAATCCTACCCCTATGAGCAGCTAATACTTACTAGCTCTATAAATAGTTCTTTTAGCGGTAACTAATGCACGTTGATGTTAAGATATATATAGGATTACCTGGTTTTGTCAATCTCATATTTTGCTGACCTAATTATTAAAGACGTTTATAAAAAAAGTGTATATATATTTATAGAGGTAAGTGTACATGTATGTGTATATAAATGTTTCCATCTCTACTATATTTCGTAAAGAAAAATATTCTCAGGATGTTGAGCAGAGATTGCAAGTAATTTAACGTGCGTGAGCAATGATGTTGGATTTGAGTTTTTGGGCGTGGTAGTACGCGGGGAGAGTTCAGCTTGTGTACACGTCTGTTTTGTTTGTTACGAATGGATGTACTGTTCGAGTCACGCGCCAGAAGCTCGTGGACACAGCAAAAGAAAAAAAACGAAATGAAAAGCTCAGATAGACAATGGGACGGAATGCATCGGGAACGAGCAAAGAGGTTTGTAGTTGACGACCCAGAACATATAGGCCCAAGAAAATTAATGCATTATGCATGTAGCTTGGGTGAGAAACGGTTTCTTTCCCAGAACTTTTCTCTTTGTGTCGAGAGCATGTCAAGTTCCTCTCTCTTTTTTTCGGCACAAAACTCCCATTAGCAGGACTAGTTTTGAGTTCTTCTCGTATTTTGGGACAAAAAAACGAAATAGTTACGCAAATATTAAAATGGAACATATAAAAAATGGGAAATGAAAATGGAAACAACTTAAATTGAAATATGAGCCAAATGCAACATCAAACAGAGCAAGAGGCCAACCCTAAAGGCTAAAGCACTCAATCGTGTGGCTTAAATTGAAATTGTGTCTTATGACGTACTTCCTCCATCCATGCAAGATCCATTTTATTTCGAAATTAAAGTCCGACCTTACATAATTTAACCAATGATTAGTCAATTATACGCATTTCAGTGTACACAAGTTGCATTAATATTTGAACTACAGTTATGGAGTATCTCCAAGAGACTCTTTATATTTTTAGGAATAGAGATTTTGGTAAAAAATTACCCTCCAATATTCTCTTCAATTGGATATCAAAATATAGACATCGTCTATTCCGGATTTCTCGCTAGCTAAATATGGAAAGCGAGAATTGTTCTCTAGACCACGTAGAAGATATAGAAAAACTGTTGGAGAGTACAAAGATGTATAAATTAATTTTTGCTTAAATGACTCTCTAAATGATGATTTAGAGAGTAGATTTTAGAAAGGTTTTTGAAGATACTCTTATGCTGATTCTATAGCAAGCAATTGACAATCGATTAATATAACGAAGATAAAATCAATAGTCAAAATCTAACTTTGAAAACTCTCTTTTCTGAAATATTCTTACACTGATGGACGCAAACTCCATCCCACAATGAAAGATGTTTTAGTTTTCTCCAAATTCGAACCTCTCTATTTTTTTTCCCGAAATATTGTGCTGATCCGAACGCTCACATCAACTTGCACTTACAATTAACATGAAACATTTATAAAGGCTAGGTAAAATTATAAAAACAAGCAAAAAAGTTGCCATGAGTTTGATTCATCCTGCTATAATTAAAGAGGTTTACTTTGTTGCAAATGGCCACCACGTGGTATGTATTTTTGTCTGGTTTCACCTCCTCGAATTACGTGATGGCATATTTGGACTTGTTTTCTGTTAGGCGCCTCCAGTAGCGGCGATGTCGCCAGCCCTGTCTGAGGTGGAGGGGGCAGAGGGAGGAGAGAGAATGGCCGCTAGCGACCAACAAGTCGCTAATCGACTTTGGTTGCTAATCGACGTTTTGTAGTCCAAGAAAATATGAAGATGGCAGATGGGACTGGTAGGGGAGAAAGTATAGAATAATTTCGTTTTTTCTTCACTCGTCTTCATATTATCTAGCTACGTCGCCGATACCGCTGCGGGTAGCCTTATGTAGCACCTCCTTATGCAGCATGGATAGATAAACTATCTTTGTAGATTGAAAAGAGTCCTTAGGATGTTGCTCACCACGGAATAAATATACTTGTGTAATTTAATATAGGAAATATTATATTTTTATAGAAATTTTTAGCCAAAGTGTCATCTTACAAACCGTGTCAGACTCTCAATGTCTTAAACGACATATATATATCTACCATTACTAAAGGAAGCAATTTATTAAAGGAGGTAGCGATGGTTCCTTAATCGGAATCTTAATCGGAACCCAAATAATCATGGATAATCACTGCACGTTCCAGATCTAATCGGAGTTCTAATCGATGTCTGTCTTATAGCTGTACTTCGCTTTACTTCCCTCGCGAGCCAGCTATATATAAGTGGACACAACCACCCAAGGTCCTACCAACCAAGTCTCACGTAAGTATGGAACCGGTGAGATGAGAATGTGCTTCAAAACCGGTATGCGAGCAGTGGATGGCAACCGGTACTTAGTGATGCACGAGAACTTCGAGAAGGGGGCATCTCATGCTTGAGAGGGGGTGAATAATCGCGCCTCGTGTAATAATGTATATATTGTTCTTCGACCGTAGCAACGCACACGCAGATTTGCTAACAAAGAGGGTATAAGCTCATAATTTTTACGGTTTGCATTGCAACCCAAAGCACTCTATGAAAATGGTGATGTTGCTTGCATGCATGCATGCTTCCAGGAATATATTGCATGTATGGGCTAACTGCAAACCACAATCCAAATGTTGGACTCCCCATGAAGGAAACGATCGACGACTTTTACACGAAAACGAACAAAAGCTCATCCATGGCTAATTCTGGGAACATGGTTTTTTTTCACATGCACTTGCATTGTGGCCACATGGTCTATCAAAGCCATCCATTTTGAAATCAACGGTTGGAGATGGGTGAAAAATCATGGGCAGGTGAGAGAATTTGGAGTAGGTGAGAAAATTTACGGTTGGATAACACCTTATATGGTTGAGATGAACAATCTAGATAGATCATGTGGCCACAAGTACATGTGGGGAGGCCTTCCCCTAATATTGGTGCCGACGCCAGCTGCAACTGCTATTGCGAACAAAGAGGCGAACCCAGGATTAGAAGAACATGACATGTATTCAAAATTTCAACAGATTTGTGACATTTCTATTCTAATACATGTAAATAGAATATATTATATATATGGTAAAAATAATAGGTATTCAACTGAACACCATTGACTTGAACTGGGCCCTCCCCTGCAAACAATTCTAGAAGCATATGCATGGAGGATTGTTCTCTAGCTCGATGTATATATAGGCACTGCTCACTGTATGTAGTAGCTAGCAAGCGCGAGCTTTTGTCACTTTATGGCAGTGTACTTCGGCGTGAAGGAGGTACATTTGTAGCTTACGTAGAGTAGAGCCATAGGTAGACTTCTTGTTTTCTTCCTTAGAGAGCAAGGAATCAGAGGGGAAAAAAGTTACTTCGTCCGTTTAAAATTGTGACTTCTATCCACTTCTATCCATTAGGACAAACCTTTAACCAATAATTACTCTATTAACATATAATTTTTGTGACACAGCTGATATCATTAGATCCATACTTACACATACTTTCCTATGATTATATACTTTTTAACATAAGTAAAATACTAGTAGAGTAATTGTTGGTCAAAGTCTTCTCCTGACAAAATAAAATAAGCCCTCCAAGAATGCATTGACTAGTGACTATACCATGCAACCATGTTTATGTTTGAGTAAAATGCACCTTGAGTCATGAAATTTTTTTGATCCTCACCAAGGTCCTTCAAATCTCGAGGATTTATGTGCTTAAACCTTTTGAATGGTTCACCCTTAGGTTCAACTATGGTTCCCTGAATCAATTTTGCTTTTTATGCTACCACTTTGGTATTTCTAGAATGCCTTCATCGATCAAACGGGCCCGATGTGCGGAGCAAATCCTTGTAATGGCAGTGGCCAAAGAGAACAAAAAAAAAAGCAGTAAAAAACGGGAGAGTACATGACGACGACAAGCAAGTATGGCCCTGACTTGCTCCCTTGCAACCGTCACGTGAAGGAACGGGCTGGTACGGATACCGATACGTGGCTACCTTTACGGCAAACTCCGCCTTGGAAGCGTACGCCGGGCCATCATATTCAAAGCGGAAAGATACCCTAGCAGCATTGTGCAAACTGAGAAGTTGAGAAAGCACATGGCCCTGGTGTTGGCCTTTGGATCAGGTCCCTGCGCCTCATGACAAGCAACCGGTCGTGTGCGCGTATTCTTTTAAGGATTCAGGTTATATATCTGATTCATGTTGGTGAATTCCCAGCCAGCACTATATCTTGCTGGGAACTGGCGGACATTGCAGAGAGCTGCACCGCCTGTGAGCATGAACACAGAAATGAAATACTGAATGCAGAGTGTTCATAATAATGTAGTGATCACATCATCTGGAAATACTCCATCCATTCTAAAATATAAGTTGTTTTAGTTTATCTTAAGTCAATTTTTTTCTAACTTTAACAAATTTACTAAAAATATATTAACAACTACAATTATGAATAAATGCACTCTAAATATATATTTTACAGTGGACTTAATAAAAATATTTTGAATTGATCAAAACTATAGGAATTTGTCTTTAAGACCTATAGCGCGACGGAGATAGTGTGGATAGGGTTGAAAATGACGGGGATCGGTCGGGATAACCTTGTTACCATTTTCACTTTTATATTTTAATACGAAAACATATCGTAAACGGATAGATCGAACACAAACATGAAAACGAATACAGACGAAACAATTCAAATGGATATATATAAAAAATGAACGGTCTACAAAAGGCAAAACGGAAACACCGACCTGTACGGTTGTACCCAATCATCCAACAAACTCAACATGAGTACATAAAAACACATAGACAAATGATAATAACACAAGTAATTATAAACTATGATAATAATTCACAAGTTCACAGCCACACAATAATAGTGGGTCAGGGGAGTCGGAGAGGGGTGCCCTAGTTCTTTTGGGCTAGACCATCGAAGGGTTGGGAACAGATCTAGCTGGGCTTCTTTATATGGGCTGCAAAAAAAGGTATATTCCGAATTAGTAAAAATGGGATATCCTGATAAAATACGGGAAATACAGAAATGATCGGGATACAAGCCAAACTGTTTCCGTCCTGTTTTCAAATTTGACATCCCGTATTTCGTACCAATTCTAAATTTGTCTGAAAATACGGAAACTAGAGGGTAAAATGTAGAAATCGGGGCGGATCGGAGCGGGATTTATCCCGACCGTTTTCAACCCTAGTTGTGGAGGAACTTCCAGGCGAGACTCTGTGCGCAACTTGCCCTAACCATAGCCTGGACTTATGCTTTCCTTGGAGGCTCTCAAACCACCCCTCCCCCCACGCACGCACGCACACGTGTCATCACTGTTACCATTGGGCCACCGTGCCCATGGTCGCCGTCTCTCGCCGGCATGGACTGCTCTAGCCCACATACTACCGGATCTACCATCCCGTTCCCAAATCTGTGCTTTCCTTAACTCAGGGTATCTGTTCTTTTATATCAACCCAAATAAACATTAAATTTGATGCTTTCCTAGTTCCTCCACAATAATAAAGCTCGTTGTTTTCTCAAGGAAAGTTTCAGAGGTGGGAGGCCATGGTCACCTGTGCCCATAATGAAGCTCCACCCTGCTTGCCCCTCCCCGCACGTCATGGTCGTTGGCGCGGGTTAGGCTGGGATCGTGGCTGCTGGATCCGCTCATGGGTTGGCACCACCATACCCTACTCCTTTGCTCTCTGGCACGGGCTGCTGCTGCGAATAGGTCCACCTTCTTGGAACTCCGATGTTCCCCCTTTTGCCTATGATGCCTGTGTTGGAAATATTTTTCTGTTAAGACGTGATCTTCACTATTAAGGCATTTAACCACCTAAACGTGATTAGTGGAAAACCTAATGATGAAAATTAATAGGCTGTGATCAGCAGGCCCAGGCTCATCAATCTGTTCCAAATAGAGGCTGGCCCCTAGCCCCACAATGCCTATATATACCTATGGTTGTGGCTATCATTAATCATGTTTTTCTAAAACTCTAGCTACCTCAAGTCTGATCGCTAAGGGCGTTGGAGGGGTCTGGAAGTCCAAGTTCTCATCCACGGCAGTGTTGTTGGCGACCCGAAGGCCGCTGCTACTCTGCTGCTATATCTACACAGAACACCTACTTCCTCTGCGGCACAGGCGTCATCAACTCAGGGAGCTCCTATGGCTGCTACTGCTAACGTTGGTATAAGATCTACCAACCAAATTCCGTATTATGTGATTGATATCATGTTTAGGCTAAGAATCCTATTTAGTTGCTAATTATGTTAATTAGCAGAAATAATATTTGGTAACCAGAGCCATTCTTATACCTAACGTGATTCAATCTGTTAAGAAAGTTCCCTATTTGCCGGAGTAGATTGATTTTATATGATGCGCAAAGTAGATCCGATTGCACGCTTAGGTCTTAATCAAGTTTTAGATGCAATTAGTCCCTAAAGTAATGTTTTCATGTGCAAAGTTTTAATCTGAGTAAATTGCACTCCAGGTCCCCAAATTTGTCCCACAGTTTTACCTAGATCCCTAAACTCTCAAATCATTCATCTGGGTCCCCAAACTACGTAAAGGGGTCCATCTCGAGTCCCAAATGCACCATGTGGGCTCCAAGCGCCGACATTGTCGGTGTTTTACCGCCTGCCCACCGAGGGGTATACCCGAGGTGGTGAGTTTTAGATAGGATGACGCTGAGATCAGGAACTCGAAGATGCAAGCAACACAAGGTTTAGACAGGTTCGGGCCGTGATGTGCGTAATACCCTACGTTCTGTTTGGTGGTTTGTATTGCCTTGGGTGTTGATATGTTTTGAGGGGGTCCCTGCCCGCCCTTATATATCCGGGAGGACAGGGTTACATGAATCCTAGTCCGACACTAGCCTAGGAATCGTACTCGAGTACAACTCGAGTAGCTTCCTTCTGTATCGGCTAGTCCTACTTCGCATGAGAGTAGAGTACAACACAAATAAAGTACAGGACATGTCCCATCTCCTATTCCTGTATGAACTACGTTATGTACACAGTCCCGTAGTTCCGGGTCCGACAAGCCCCCGAGCTCTTCGTAGCTGAGTACTGCAGGCTCCTCAAGTACTTTCAAAGTAGTCTTTGGCTTCTTTTGAAGCTCCGTCTTGAAGTTCTTCTTCGAGTACTTCCTTGGCTGCATCGAAGCTATCAGGTGCTCATGCCCCGAATTACTTCTTTAGTATGGTGTGCGATGGAAAATCGCACTCCATATGGAGTAGTCCCCGAGACTTAGGTTGAATTGAAGAATCAGGCTGAGGGTCACATTAGTTTTGAATCTTTCTTGCTTACTCTTCGAATATATTCGAAAAATAAGTAGTCGATGCCACATATCCCGCAGCCCCCGAGCCTTGAATCTAAATCTCTCAGATTTGGATAAAAGGATTCAATAGACGTGGCATGCAGTGAAAAAATGTTCCCTTGAAAAATAATTGGTGTGATGGTAGAAATGATAGAAGTTAGATTTGGAATTCAAAAAAAACCCTTTTTTCGGGATAATTAACTTTGAAAAATAGTTAATCGAATAATTTATCTAAAAATCCACCAAATGACCCCTCATCTTCCGAATATTCCCTATGATGACTCTTCAACTTCGGAACAGTAAACCTGTATCCGGCTGCTGGTTATTTAACCCCGCAGTAACTTAGGGTAAAATCCGTGCTTCCAATCTTCAATCTACTGAGAAATTTCAGAATCCCCAATCAGATCCGTACTCCGCCTTCACCCCCTTTGACAAAGCACCAAGCTAGCTGAATCTCTCCGCCCCTTCTCTGCAGTCCCCGAGCGCATGCGAGTGAAGCAGCTCATGGCAAACAGATCTAGAATGGCGCCCAAGAGATCCAACGAGAAAGATGGGAAGGGAAAAGAATCGCAGCCGCCTTCTGGGGAGTGTACTTACAGTAAGTGCTCCAATAACGACCTCCTGAATCTTGTTTCTGAGGGTTTGCTTCAGGGGAAAAATCTCATCAACTGGCGCCCCTCCTTTCGCCAATCTCTTCCGATGGAGAATGTAGACAAAATCGTCTCATTCTACCATTTCTCTGAATAGGGTTTGGCTCTCCCCACTTGCTCCTTCTTCCGTGGCCTTCTTTATTTCTATGGGCTTGAGCTCCATCACCTCAACCCGAACTCAATCTGTCACATTGCTATTTTCATCTACTTTTGTGAAGCTTTCCTTGGAATTGAACCCTATTGGGATCTTTTCCGCTATCTCTTCCGCGTAAAACCACCACCTACCTCAAAAAATCAATCTGTTGTAGGGGGCGCTGGCATCTAGCTTAGGCAACAGGCCGGTGACAAATATCTTTCCTACAAATTTCCCTCCAACATCCCTGGATGGAAAAACCATTGGTTCTACATCGAAAACCATGTCCCCCAACTCCCTGAAAGAACGGGTAAGCCCCCGGTCTTGCGGCCGGAGTGGAACACCGAGCTCTCCAAGGGGGACATGGATCGAGTCGATGAGTTGCTAGCTCTCATAGCAGCCCATAAGGAAATAGGGGTGACCAGCGCGTCAGTAATGTTTTCATTCTTCAAATGCCGAATCCAACTAATCCAGCAATGCCATATGCTAGGCTTCGAGTACATGGGTGTTGAAGACTCGTCTCGGATGTGTGCAGAGGAACTGACTGACGACGCCGCTCTCATCTGGGTCAAGCGGGTGCTGCTAGATGTCAACACGGTGCCCTACATCCCGGAGCTGTTCTCCGCACAAAATCCTCCAGAACCAGTAAGGTTTCGACTACTTGGAATAATTTCTATTGTTCTGGAACTTCCATTGACTGAGAATCCTTTGCAGGGACACACGGCGTTGTACCGGAGTTATCCGCCACAAGCCGACATCCCCCAACCATACCACCTTCTTCCCAGAGCTGCAGCTGAAGCAAAAAGGACTCAATCGTCTGATGATCTGCCCCGTAGCGAGACAACTGAAAGCGAAATCCCCCCAGCGGAGAAGGCAACTGAAGGGAAGGCGAACAAGAACAACTCCCCCGGATCATCCGTGGAGTTGGTAGAAGCCTTGCCATCAGTCCTCGGGGTCGTCGGGAGGTACGCAAGCGCAAAGCAAACATAGTCGAACCCACCAGGTATGGGGCTGCCGTCTTGTGGAATTATCAAGCCTTGTGGTTGTTGGATGCTTACTTTGTCTATGTTGCAGTCCTTCTTCTTCTCCTCCCGACCCCAAGCGCCGAAAGGTGGTCGGGACCGAGTTTACTGGGGATGATGTTCCAGCAGGTGGTTCTGCAGAAGCTGCAGGGACGGACCCGTCGACTACTTCTGCAGGGGTCGTGACCATTGCCGTGGCAGGTACCTCGTCGGGGCATCCCGCGCCCTCGGCTGGTGTGACCCCGCCACCGGCAATGAGTACCGTGGTTGCAAAACCACGGGCACTGAGACTGAAGATATCCGGCATAAAGAAATCCTCTCTGTAAGTGCTGCTCCTTGTTCATAATATATCTTTTGCTTTTTCAACTTGTTTGATGATATATTTGATGCTGCTTTGTTAGGACTTTGTCTGCTTTGGGATTGGACGAGCCAGGTCCATCTCAGCTACTCCAGCCCCTGAGCCGCCAGCCCCCAGGGATGAGGACGCGACACTGCCCGACCCACCACCTCCCGAGCCCTAGCAAATCGAATCCAGCGTTGGTGGTGGTGAACTAGTCGAGGCCACCAATGCCGCTCCTGCGGATGGCACAGGTAAGTGTCTGACCTCCTGTGGCTAACTGCTTAGATCGCAGGCTTCGTGTATTGAACGCCTTTTCAACTTGCAGGTGCCCCGCAGCCATCAACTGAAGAGGTTGCGGGGACTTCTGGCGGCCCTGGAGCTCTGTTGATGTCTGGGAGAGGATTCAAGAACATCATCAGCAAAGATCTGTTGGATGATCCTCTCCTCACGATCGACAACATGCGGTATTTCTAGAAGATCTCCAAGGAGATGTACAAGTTTTCCCTAGTAAGGCATGACTGCTCTTCTTCCATTATGCTTTGTCGAGTTATTTTGTCTTCTCAGTCTTCCCCCTTGTACAGGATGTGGCCAAACGCTCTTAAGAAAAATATGAGAAGCTCAAAGCAGTCGAGAGTGGCCTCAAGGAGCTCGAAGCGAAGGATCAACGCATCAAGGAAGAACTCAGAAAGAACATCTACCTTCCCAAGGAGCTCGACAAACTGAAGCAGGAGCGGACATGGGAAACATGGCTACTCAAGAACGACATCCGTAATTTTGAGAAGTCCAACTCCGAGCTCCAAGAACAGCTCAAGGAATGGAAAAAAGTGCATCAAGGCAAGTCCCTTCCTTGCTCGAGTATTTTCTCTAGCATTTGGTCTTGTGTTTTGAAACATTGTCTTCACCGCAGAGGTTAAGAAACTCTTAACTTATAAAGAAGAGTTACTTACTGACGTGAAGAATATGCTGTATCGTCGTACAGATGACGTCGAGAAGCTGCAGAAGGTGATCGCCGATACTGAGCAGCAGTTCGTCGAGTGCCTTCAGCAGATCAAGATGCTAAGCGAAGAGAAGGAACAGCGCCAAAAAGAGCTGGAGGACCTAAGGGTGGCCGCCCAACAGTTGGTTGAAGTAGTGGATCCGCAGGATGATGGCGCAGCCGATGGGCGATCCCTGCTGGATCGACTCCGCGGAGCTCCGCAGAAAGTCCTGAGCTTCATCGCCGAGGCCCCCACCACATATGTTAGCCACGCCTTAGGTCTTGTGAAGTTATTTTGGCCCAAGGCTCAACTAGAAGTACTCGCACAGGCTGTAGCTGCGGACTGCTCTGAAGAGCAGTTAAGCGAGTACCTTCTAGAGGCCAGGCCTGTAGCTGAAAAAATAGTAGAGAGTATAGAACAGGATTGAGTTATTGTAAAGTACTCTTCTCCTTGTAATATATCTGTCACTGCTGTCTTTACTATCATTGCCTTGTGATATCAGGATTGCCATCCACGTTCATAGGCTAAGTAGTAGACACCACCTCGAGTGCAGTGACCCTGGGAGTAGTCAATATAGCTCCTCAAGTGAGCCCGTCAAACAAGTTAGATAGAATCCAATCGAGCGGATCTAACCTGTTTGGAAAAACGCGATCACCATCGCAACGACTATCATGCTCGTAGCAAGTAGTTGATAATACCCCGAGTGCAGCAACTCTGGGAGTAGTCGATATAGCTCCTCAAGTAAGCCCGTCAAACATGTTAGATTCAATCCGATCGAGCGGATCTAGCCTGTTTGGAAAAAAACGCGATCATCATCGCAATGACAGCTATGCTCATGGCAAGAAGTCGATTTATATAAAACTTGAACGTGGCTATAGCCTCCGAATTTTAATAGAAAATTTACATTCCTGATTCTGTGGCACGTGGCCTCCAAATTGAATCGGAAAGGAACCACCTTGGCGCTCGAAGAACATCTATCACTGCGTGTCTTCTTATGGGTAAAACTTGCGTAGGTTCTGTAAGTTCCAGGAATTTGGGACGTCTTGGCCCTCGGGGTACTGTAGTCGATAAGACCTCGGTCTTGTAATCTGCTTGACGACGAACGGTCCTTCCCACCTTGAATTGAGCTTATGTAACCCTGACTCGTCTTGGATGCGGCGTAGGACCAAATTGCCTATACTGAACGACCGTTCTCTGACATTGCGGTCATGATATCGTCGGATCCCCTGTAGGTATTGTGCTGACTGAACAAGAGTAGTGCAGTGAGCCTCTTCGACAGAGTCAAGCTCTAGCTACCTTGCTTCGTCCACCTCGCCTTCATTATACATTTCAACCCTTGGGGATTTCCACATTATGTCAGCTGGTAAGATTGCTTCGGAGCCGTAGACAAGAAAGAACGGTGTTTGTCCTGTGGCTTTGGACGGCTGAGTCCTGAGCCCCTAGACGACATGCGGCAACTCGTGTATCCACTTTCCGCCTTTCTTGCTGTTCTCATCATAGAGTCTTTTCTTGAGGCCCTCGATTATCATGCCGTTCTCCCTCTCGACTTGACCATTAGCTCTTGGGTGTGCAACGGAGATGTATTTGACTTCGATGCACGCATTTTCACAGAACTCCTAGAACTGGTTAGCCGTGAAATTTGATCCCAGGTCCGATGATGGTATTCAGGAAGTCAAAGCGATACAGGATGTTGGAGATGAAATCAACGATTCTGTCTGGTGTGAGCTTGGTTATCAGCTCGTACTCGATCCACTTGGTAAACTTGTCGATTGCTATGAATACGTGGGTGAAACCACCTGGTGTCATTGTAAATAGCCCAATCATATCAAGGCTCCAACAGGCAAACGACCATGATGGCGGTATGGTGATAAGATTGTGGGCTGGGATGTGACAGTTCAAGTACTTGTAAACTAGGCACATTATTTGTTAGTGTGAAGTATGGCCTTGTTAGTGTAAAGCTTGTGTGTGTTTATGTGAAGCTTTTAAAAACTTAAATGCAAGTATAAGGGGTATTTTTATAATTACGGAAAAACTAGGGTTGTTTTTGCAAAATGTATTTGGATGGGGGGTAACTTCAAAACAGGTGAAGGGTTGTTTTGCAAACACATTTTTCTTATTGTAACTCCTGTAAAAAATGTATTTACCTAAAAGTTTCATTTGAAATATATGTTTTGAATGGTGTGAAATTTGGGCAAAATCATGAAAATAAGGGTATTTATGTAATTTCACAAAAATACAAGTCCTTTTATGCAAGTAGTTGAATTACAAAGATAACTTTCAAAGTTACTAAGGGCTAAAATGTAAAAATACAAGTCATCATGACCAGTCATAAATATTTGCAGTTAAGTCCAAAACTACATAAAATTCACCTTACTAAGGACAAAAACTTTATTAAGCTTGAATTGAGTGCAAAGTTGTAAAATAAAGCTGTGTACTTTAGGTTTCTGAATTTGAGCCCTAAAGCAAAGTTGTAGGATTTGAAAAACTCCACAACTTCTATTTTGACCATCTTCTCATTAGAGCTCTGGATCAGTGGGAAATTTTACTTCTCAGTGGAGTCCCTGAGATTTTTGAAAACTCCAACGAGGTCCCTTGGACCCCCTCCCTCTCTCTTCTTCCTCTGGCGCTCCTCTGTTCCTCTGCTTTGCCGCTCACCACTATTTCCGGCCGCCCCTCGCCACCTCCTGCTACACTTCACTCCACGCATCGCCCCCAGCTCCAGCGCTGCCCTAGCCCCTCTTTTCTGGCACTTCTCGCGCGCGCCACGCCGCTCTGCTCCTGTCCAAGCGCCGCCCGGCGGCAGAGCCGCCGCCACCTCGCCGCCGCCATGCCCCGTGCCGCGTCTGCTCTTACTCCCCTTCCTCTTCTGCCCAGTAGCACCAGCAGACGGCACTAAACCCATTTGCCCTCCTTTTCCTTTGCCGTGTGGCAGAACCAACCTGAATTATACCAGCTCAAGTACGCGAGTCCACTCTAGAGGGCTCCAACATACTTCAAACGGTATAATCCCTTGGCCTGTCGGGTAACGTCCCGATAAACCACCGATACAGGATCAAATAAGGTTACCTCACACGAAGGTGAGTCCAGAGAGATACAGCCACCATCATATTTTACATCACAGGGAATTACATTACAAGAGTTTCTAAAAGTAGTACGAAGTTTCAAACATTAGAGAAATTACTACAAACTATTAAAGCTATGGTTTTTGGCAGCGGAAAACAAACGCGACGATTTACAACACGTTGTCAAGACGGATGTCATGCTAAGCCCGGGCACGACATCACTCGGTATCATCAGTGTTGGCCGGGGACGGATCCCATTCCACAAACCAACCATCTGGAAGAGCACAGGGCCAAAGTAGGGGAAGAGTAGGGTCTTCATAGACTTTACCTGAAAAACATAAAACTAGCAAGACTGAGTATACTAATACTCAGCAAGGTTTACCCGGGATCGAGTATACTTTAGCCCGTAACTAGACTCATGAAGGCATTATATAGGTTCTGGGTTTATTTTCAGCTGAAAAGCAACAAAGAGTATGAACTACTTCCAAATTTTAGCTTTCACATTCTAGTTGATTATCCATTCTAGGTTAGCACCTACACTAAGCAAGCAAGGTAGAGATTATCATCCATCAAGATTTTTTCCATCATTAGTTACAATTCTTACTCTATGTGGTAAAAGGGATAAGCAGTCTCAATCCTCATGAGAGCG
The DNA here is from genome assembly GCF_002211085.1 of Panicum hallii. Taxonomy (NCBI): domain Eukaryota; kingdom Viridiplantae; phylum Streptophyta; class Magnoliopsida; order Poales; family Poaceae; genus Panicum; species Panicum hallii. Next base: position 23,664,744 of record NC_038044.1, read on the forward strand.
GACGATTCTGAATCGAATTCAACCTTGCAAGGTAAACCTAACACACACGCTTGGAAGATCCAAAGATCGTTCCGAAGCAACCGTTTCCCTCATATTCCGGGTTATGGATCAGGGCCACCACAAGCGACTGCAGGACCGTACACACACCAATTGTGCAGGACATACGTCTGTAGCGCGACTACAAAACCCGTATTCCTGTCTGCCATGCAGAACATACTCCCACACGTCGATGCGTGTAAACATAAAATAAAAGTCGAGTGGTGGGGACATGTCCATTTGCCGGGCCATTCGGGTACTAGGCTTACCGCTTACCATATTTCGCGGCATGTGGCTAGTACTTTCAAACGCTCAGCCACCACTACCACATGCTGTGACCTTATCCACTTTTAACAAAATAGATAGGGTAAACCTTCAGGTCATGATACAGCACATGACCCTGTCTATCATCCTTATAGTGGTTGCAGAATTGTAAACAGTCAACTCTTATATCGCGCGAGTGACAGGGAATCACCCGACTTCTACCGGTCCTATTAGCAGAGCATCTAGCCGATATGGACTCAGGTTCAATACATTGGTTCCTAGTATCAATGCATCTAGGGTTCCATTTCAACTCCTAGACTTAATGCAAGATATAATATATAAGTATCGAATTGTAGTAAAATTTAAATACTGGGTTATGCACCGGGGCTTGCCTTTACTGGTGGGGCTGAAGTCAGGGATGTTAGTATTATTATCTTCCGAACTTTGGTTCGGGGCTTCAGATAATCCTTTGGTGACGTTCATTTGGTCTTTAGAAATATCTTCTGCAGACTCCTGGGAGGTCTTGTAGGTACCGTGTGCGGAAGTAGTCGTATCTACATGCAATGCTACATTACATTCAAAGTGTGCACATATAACTATCTTAATTCACGATAAAGTTGCAATTCAACACTCCTTTAACATACTACTCACATAACAATCAAAAAGATCAGAAACTAACTTGGGTAGAGCTTTAGTTGGACAACTAATTAAGATTGGCTATTTGTTGAGACAATATAGCCGATTGGAAACAAAAGGGTTTTAACTGATAGAATTGATAAAGAGGGGAGCTATCTATACAGTTTTAGGAAATCTGCTGATTTCTGTTTGGAAGAGAAATCGGCAGGAGCAATCTCTGTATATAAGTAGAAAAGATTAGCTGACTTGGGTTCATCTGAGGTCAAATCAGCTGATATGGAGAGGAACGTTGAAGGTACAGTACTTCAAGTACAGAAAAGGAAGGATCTTGCCGATTGATGTGCTTTGGTCGTGCCTAACAGAGGCGTGTCTACTGTGTTAGTTTACTGATCTAGGGTTGTGTACTTTGGTCTGGGTAGCCGATTGATAAGTGCATCGGGTTCCTAAATGATTAATGAAAGCATCAATTACTTTAACAGAGGGATGATTCCTATAGCAGCTGTGTCTTAACTGAGATGTGCTTAAGTGTTATCCTAGGTAACTAGGTGTGGTTGTATCGGCTCGATTACGGCAGCATAAAAATTGAGTGACGTACAGCCGATTGGAGTGTGGTTGAGGGTATGTGACCGATAGGTATATAGCCAATTTCCTAGCTGATAAATCAACTGATAGAAGTGTGTGGATGAAGATGGGAAAACTAAGGATTGATCGGCCATATTTAACCGATATGGAAAACAACTAGAATCGGCTTGGATCGGCCAATAGCAAGAATCCTAAAATTGTGTGTACACCTTTGATACATCGACTATATGCAGCCGATGTAGGATAGAACAAAAGAATTGTATCGGCAGTAGCCGGTATTAGAAGGGTAACAACCGGATCAGCTAACCAGCTGATGGTAGAAGCATGACAAAGGAAATGCATCGGCTGATAACTGTTACACAGAAACATCATAGACTCAAAGGAAACGGATGCTTAGCGGCTGAGCTGATAGCCGACGTTGAAGCATAGCTACAAAGATGGATTAGCTAAGCAGCAGATGCACATGAACTAACAAGGATTCTTATATGAAAAGGACCTTAAAGAGACTGCAAACAAAACAAGGATGAAGTCTTGATGGCAGTGATATGAGCACTCATGTGAAAGGACTAACTAAATATTACATATCTCTACTTGAGACATACATCCTATGACTTACTTTTCAGCTATAACACATGCATACAATATAAGGTACAATAAAGCATTCATTCCCTAATACTTAACCTATACCACAAATTAAAGACTTTCAACTCAAAATCACAACATAAAACTTGTAGATTTTGACCGAAGGATTCAAACAAAACTGATTTTGCATTTTTATGAACTATTTACAAATTTTTATGAAATGTAGAAGTTCACTGATTTAAAATAAAAAAGGCTCTGGAAATTTTACAGAGAACACCTTAGAACTTTCTAAATCGAAGCAATTAAGTCCTAGTCGGGGAAAACAGAGAATAGGAAGATAACGACGATATTCCGGCAAAGGAGTCGCCGGCATTAGAAAGATTCAGTGAATTAGGGCAAACCTTGGGGTAGCCTTGGTTGTGGAGAAGAACGGGTGGAAAGTGAATTTCCCGTGGTGAACAGGATTGGCGATGAGAAGTGCTCAACGTGATGAGGTTCCGGTTCGGAAAAGACGAAGAAGCTTGCCAGGGGATTGTAGTGGGTGGAAGATGGCTGGAGCGATATTCCTCACGGTAACCCGTGGTGACGGTAGTCGGTTGAGCGATCAACAAGGGGTAAGAACTGTTGGACGTCGTGGACCCCTGGGACGAGACGATAGAGCCGGATTGGTTCGCTATGTCAACTCCTCCGCGAATCTCAAGGTCCTCCTGCTCACGGGTTGAACTTCCTCTGCTCACGTACGTGTGCCACTGAAACACAGCCGGCACACCCGCGTAGCTTCCTGCAGGATCGCCGCACCCGGTCGCATCTCCTGCGCACTGTTCCTGTACTGCTCTCACACCACTGGCTCTTAACCTGCTCGCGCGTGGCCTGTGGCCTTGCACGCGCAGTCGCCTGCAGAATCGAGCCGAGCCGGCCACTGGCAAAACACTTCCGCTCGCACTCGCGAACGCGCCGGTTCAATTCCGCTCGGACCTTCGGGTCCTGTAACTCCGCCGCCCTCTCCACCTGCTGTGACGCCATCAGGACCAGTCTACCACCGCCGCCGGTCTTGCGCTGCGCGTCGAACCCGCGCTGCGTTACTCTTGCCCCGACCTCCGCAGGGGTGGAGGGAGCTCGTCGTGCCTGGCTGCACCGCATCTCCTCCGAGCTCGTCACGCCCGACCGCCGCCTTCGCTTCACAGCTTCTCCTTCCGACTTGCCGCGCCATAAGCGCTCCTCCGCCTCCGCGAGGATCGAGGCCCGCCTGCATTAGGGCCGCACCTTCCGCTGCCATCTCCTCGACGGCTTCCGATCAATGCGTTATACATCACCGTAGTTGGCTTCACTTCTCCTGCGGCCAGCATTTCGTTGAACACTTTAACTGCGTCCTCGATACGGCCACCGTGTTCCCACATCTCGCGCAGAAGCTTTCCACCACAACTCCTCCTGCGCGCGCCTGGTCGCCAGCCACCGCTTGGTCCCCCCCACGCACGGCCTCGCTGCCTGCGCTGCTCGCTCCTGCGCACGCCGTCGCGTGCTGCTCCTGCTCCTGTGTCGCCCGTGTGCCGCTCACGCGTCTGCTCCACGCCTCCCGCACGTCCGTGCATCGCCCGCGCCTGCCGCTGCGAGCTCCTGCGCTGCCAGTCCCCGCAGCCCGAGCCGCAGCTGCTCCCGCTCCTGCCTACGCCTGCGCCGCGTGACGTCCGCGTCTGTGCAGCCCGCTCGGCGTCCGCTCGGCTCACGCGCGGCGCCCCGCCAGCCGCGCGCCCCGCGCCATCCCCAAGCCGCTAGCTCCGCGCACGCACGCCTGCGCTCTGGCGCCGCCCGCGCTGCGCCTGGAGCCGCGCCCGAGCCGCCGCGCCGGCTCGCGCCATGGGCCCCGCACGCCGGGCCGCCGCCCTGCGCACGCGCCCCGCGAGCCGCTCTGCCTGCTGCCGCATGAGGGAGAGAGCGAGAGAGAGAAGGGAACCGGGGTGGATAAGGATAGGGCCAGAGAAAAGACGCCGGCGGTGGGAAAAAAGAAGGTGCCAGAGAGAAGAGAAACAGAGGAGAAGGGGAAATGGAGTTCTCCCAAGGACTTATGCGCAATTTTAGAAAACTGCAGGGACCTTTCTGTAAAACATAATTTTCTCATTAATTTAAAGCCCTAATGAAGAAATGCCTAAAACGAAAGTTGGAGAGTTTTTCAAACTCTACAACATTGCTTTAGGCCCCAAGTTCAAAAACTCAAAACTTATATCTTTACACGTTAAATTTTGAATAAAAGTTGGATTTGAATTACTTTTGTCCTAAAGAGCATAACTTTATAACATTTAGGATCTAAATGCAAGAATTTATGACACGTCATGATGACGGGATAGACACGTCATAACGATTGGATAGACATGTCATGATGACTTGCACCTTTTACACTTTAGTCCTGAGTAACTTTGAAAGTTACTTTTGTGATTCAACTACTTGCACAAAAGGACTTGTACTTTTATAAAATTACATAAATACCCTTATTTTCACAACTTTACCCAAATTTTTATACAATTCAACACATGCATTTCCAATGCAACTTTTTGGATAAATATATATTTTTAACGAACATAAAGTAAGAAAAACATATTTGCAAAACTACCCTTCACTTATTTTGAGATTACCTCCCATCCAACTACACTTGCAAAAACAACCCTAGGTTTTTCTGTAATTACAAAAATACCCTTTTTACTTGCACTTTAAATTTTCAAAAGCTTCACATAAACACACACAAGCTTTACACTAACAAGCACATACTTCACACTAACAAATAATGGGCCTAGCTTACAAGTACATGAACTGTCACATGCCGCGCGCACCCCGAGCACCCAACACCACCGCCGCCCCCTTCCTCCACTCCGGCAACCCCCTGCTCGCCGCGGGCAGCTCACTCCAAGCCTCCCCGCACCACTACAACCCCTGGGAAGCTTCCCCTCACCTCACTGATACTGCCCGACCACTTCTCGCTACCGAACTCCCACCGGAACCACCTCGCCGTCGCTACCCCCTCGCCGGTGAGCTCCTGTTTCCGTCGAACCCGCCCTTCCACCCCTTCTTCGACCGATCCAACTGCCCTAGTAGCTTCCTCTCCTCTTGCTGCAGCTGCCGAACCAGGACTTGACCACCCTCCTCACCGGGAAACCTCCCGTCGATGAGCTCCCCTCCGCCGCCGCCTCGGTCACCATGGGAAACTCACCTTCGGTCACTCCCTCTTCCTCCCAAGCCCACCCCTGGACGCGCCTTGAGCTCCTGATGCTTGTGGGCCAGTCCTCCTCCACCCCGACGCCGCCCCTCACCGGGATTTGGCCGGCAACATCCCTGCCCCTTCTTTCCCGACGAGCAAGGACCCAGTTGCTCTGATTTCAAACTTTCTAGGGTCCTATCTGTAAATTTCCAGTCCCTCCCCCAAATGCAAATCAGTGAACATCAAAAATGTGTAGAAAATTGTAGAAAATTCAGAAAAATGCCAAACCAGTTTTGTTTGAACCCTTAAGTTAAATTCGACTACTTTTATATAGTGAGTTTGAGCAGTATGTGTGTATTTTCTGATGTAAATTAATTATTAGGAAAAGAGTGTTTTAATTGCATCTCTTGTTCCATATCTGTGCTGTAGTTGAAACTTGAAAATTAGGTTGTGTGTGTTATTTATAGCTCTGTGTAAAAGTTTCAAGTCCTTTACTGCCCTTTTTCTTAGACATTTAAGTGCCTTTGTTTTATGTTGAGAAAAATTTTAGGATTTATTTCAGGATAATTCTCTTAGTGTTTGTATCTGAAATTTATACCCTAGCTTCCCTTTTGCATGTGTAATCCGTAGTAAAATTATTAGGATTAGTAGTAGGCTATGAACCAAGTTATGGATTTATGCTTGTTTTCAAAGATAATTCTTTTATACTAGTTCTTGCTTATGAAAAATTTTGTAAATATTTTAAGTGTTTCTATTGAGTAGTGTAACATGTTTCCAAAATTCCAGAACAAGTTCTTGTGTTAAACTACAGTTATAAATAACTCTTAATCTGTTGGTGCTGTTTTTGTTTATTTTTGTGACAAAGTTTCTGTGAAGATAAAATCTTGATAAATTTACAGTAGCTTAGACATAGCTTTATCCATAGCTGGTAAAAGTTTCAACCCCAGTGCTATAGTAGTTTGTTCTATAAAAATGAAACATGTTCTAGGTGTTAACTGTTTGAAATAATTCTCCTGATCTATTTAATGCATAAATTGTTTTGAAAATTTTAGAGTAATTTTGATTCTGTTTATTCTGTTTGTTATAATTTTTGTAGCATCAGATCTTAATCTTAAGATCAGATATTTATAGTTTATAAACCATATCTATTAGGTTAAAATAAAACTAACTCTAGTTGGTTTACGTAGTTAAATATGTTGTTTAGTGTAGCTAATTAAGTTAGTCTATACTCGATAAATAACTGCCCAGTAGAAGAGTGAATGATATATTTGGTAAATAGAATGTTTTTCATTTTACATTGTTGATAAGTCTAGTAGTGTTAGCTTATAATTTAGCAATGTTAAATTAATTTACCTAAAAGTATATATTCCAACTTGTATGGCATACTGATGTAATGCAAAATATTTTTGTGGTAGATCTGTGTGATGTTTAGTAACCCCTTTCACACGAGTGCTCATGCCTCTGCTATTATAATTTTATCCTTGTCTTGATTGCAATCTTGTTAGAGCCCCTTTCTATACAAAGATCCTGGTTATACCTTGTGTCTCGACTGCTTAGTCAATACACCTTTGTAGCTATGCTTCAGCAATCGGCTGCTAGCTCAGCCGAGAGGCACTTTTGAATGAATTCTTGAGGTTTTGGTATAACATCTGCTCAGCCGATTTTTGTTAGGCGTGGCCCTATCGGCCATATGCCTTTTGGCTACGGGTCTGTAGGACACCATCGGCCATAAGCCTTTTGACTTCTTCCCTATCGGCAAAAGCCTCCTTGGCCCGATGTTAACCACCCTATCGGTCCGATCCGATGTTAGTGCCCTAACCGACCTGGTCCGATCTAGACAATCGCATCGGCTATGCGTCAATCGGTTGTTTTGCTGATATAATCGAGCCGATCAAACACTAATTACTTAGGTTAACACTCCGGTCAAGAATCGGATAAGCACATCCAATAGAGAACGTATCTATCGGCTAAGCACAGCCAGTACAGAGTAGGGAATCGGTTACACGGCCGATATGCACGAGCTATACGGTAGAACACTGAGAGTGAAAATCGGCTGTATATATTGATGCATAGCTTGACTAGTTTTGCAAATGCACTGATCGGCTACTTGTGCCGATTCACAAATCTAGTACATGCGCACATATCAGCTCGGCCGATGTTCACGCTCTCGACTAGTTTCCCGATGTGCAATCGGATAGTTACATGCTACACGAGTCGAGTAGTTGTTGCACAATCGGCTACTTCCAATATTGAATAGTTACATACCTTGATCGGCTAACGTGCCGATGTTCACAGATCGACTAGTTGGCTAAAAGCACAAATCGGCTATGCTGATGCGCGTAGTGATCAGCTAGACATCCGATTTAGATGGCATATGGGCTGCACCTACCAAGATACACCACCCCAGATTGGCAAGTTAGCACAGTAAGAATCTCTGTTAGACATGACCGATACAGCTTTGGCCGATCGGCTAGCACCAGTAGACATCCAATCGGCTAGACCTGATGCACATGAATCGGCTAAGGCCGAGGCCAATGCACCAACCAATCGGATAGACCAAAAACATGTTGATAATCCAATCGGCAAGATCCTTCCTTTCTCTGTCCTTAAAGTATTGTACCTTTAATGTTCCTATCCATATCAGCCAATTTGACCCCAGGTGAACTCAAATTGGCTAATCTCTTCTGCTCATATACAGAGACCGCTCCTGCCGATTTCTCTTCCAAGCCGAAATCAGCAGATTTCCTAAAACTGTGTAGATAGCTCCCTCCTTTACAAATTCTATCGGCTGAACCCCTGTTGTTTCCAATTGGCTTTGTTGTAATCTTCAACAAATAGCCGATCTTAATTAGTTGTCCACCTAAAGCTCTATCTAAGTTTAGTTTCAGATCTTTTTGGTTGTTATATGAGTAATATGTTAAGTGAGTGTTGGATTGCAACTTTATCATGAAGTAAAATAGTTTTATGTGCACACTTTGAATGTAATGTTGCATCGCATGTAGATACGACTACTTCCGCAGATGGTACTTACGAGATCTCCCAGAAGTCTGCAGAGGATATTTCTGAAGACCAAGTGAACATCACCAAGGGATTATTTGAAGCCCCGAACCAAACTTCGGAAGATAATAATACTAACATCCCTGACTCCAGCCCCACCAGTGAAGGCAAGCCCCGGTGCATAACCCAGTATTTAAATTTACTACAATTTTATACTTATATATTATATCTTGCATTATGTCTAGGAGTTGAAATGGAACCCTAGATGCATGAATCCTAGGAACCTATATATTGTGCCTGAGTCCATATCGAGTAGATGCTCTGCTAATAGGACCGGCAGAAGTCGGGTGATTTCCTGTCACTCGCACGATATAGGAGTTGAATGTTTACTCTTCTGCAATCACTATAACGATGATGGACGGGGTCATGTGCAATATCATGACTCGGAATGTTACCCCGTCTGTGTTGATAAAAGTTGTTAAGGTTGCAGTGTGTGGTAGTGGTGGCTAAGCGTTTGAAAGTACTAGCCACATGTCGTGAAATATGGTAAAGCGGTAAGCCTAGTACCTGATTGGCCCGGCAAATGGACTTATTCCCACCACTCGATATATTGGTTTGTTGTACACACGCACCGACGTGTGGGAGTATATTCTGCATAGCAGACAGGAGTACGATCATGTAGTTGTGCTACAGACGTACGTCCTGCACAATTGGTGTGCATACGGTCCTGCAGTCGCTTGTGGTGGCCCTGATCCATAACCCTGAATATGAGGGAAATAGTTGCTTTGGAACGATCATTGGATGTTCCAAGCGTGTGAGTTAGGTTTACCTTGCAAGGGTTGAAATTCGATTCAGGAATCGTCCGTTTCTCGCGGAGATTGAGACTGCTTATTCCTTCTGCCACATAGAGTAAGAACAGTAACCATTATGGAATAATCTGGATGGATGTTAATCTCTACCTTGTTTGTCTAGAATAGGTGCTTACCTAGAATGGTTAATGAGACTAGAATTTGAAAGCTAAAACATGAAAGTAGATCATACTCTTTGTTGCTTTTCAGCTAAAATTAAACCCAGAGCCATTATAAGCCTTCATAAGTCTAGTTACATGGCTAAGTATACCATGAAACGGGTAAGGCTTGCTGAGTATTAGAATACTCAGCCTTGCATTATGACTTTTGTTCCAGGTAATTCCCCTAAGGACTCTACTCTATCTGTGCCATGGCCCTATGCTCTTCCCGATGGTTGGTCCGTGGAATGGGATCCGTCCCTGGCCAACACTGATCATACCGAGTGATGTCATGCCAGGGCTTAGCATGATGTCCGTACTGGCGACGTGAATAATAGTCGTATTTTAAATTCTGCTGTGAAGCGTCCCCCCATCAGGGAAGACTTAAAAGTGTTGATTTATCAGTCCCAGGAGGCTGATAACACTTTTATTACATCAGATGGTACATCACCGTACAACTCTACGCGGTAATGGGCAGTGAAGCGCCACTATCGCGAGGATTACAACCAGAACCCACACAACTACACTAGCTACGAACAAAGGGTCATCAGAGTCTTGCGCCATGCGGAATCCAACGGTGGCCTCAACCACAGGCAAGACTGGGTGCAGGACGAAACCCTACTCGTTGTCTTCGGGGATGTAGTCTGGGTCTTCCACTGTAAAAGTAAGAGAGGGGTGAGTACAAACGTACTCAGCAAGTCCAATCACACCCACGGAGGGGGTATAACAGTAATCATATGCACAGGACATTCCAAGGATAGGTTATGGTTCATTTGTGAAAAACTCAACTGTATGCAAGGGTTCGTTTAAAAACGATTTCCAAAACGAGTTTTCTAATACCAAGGAGCACACGATTTTGATCCACACAGGATCCAAGTTTTAAACTGCTACCGGACTCCCCGTCCGCCGTAGCACACGGCACAACTGCCGGACACTTTCCAAACAACTCACGCCAGCCCATTCATTCCCAGAGAGAATCACTAGTTATGTGACCACACCATAACTTGCCCAATACCGTGGGCACGGCTATTCGAATAGGTTTTAACTCTGCAGAGGTGTGCAACTTTACCCACAGGTGGGGTACCACAGCACGAACACCTTAGTGCCGGTGCAGATCCCATCAAAGCCATTACCCACCTTAGCTAGACCTGACTAGCCATCACGGGATCCATCAAGGGGTCATTCGACCTATCTCCGAGGTTTAACCGGGGCATAAGTCACACAGAGCTTATCCCGTCTCCTTGATCACCCGTTGCTCTCAGCTCTCCTGATGGCTATCAAGCTAACTAGTGGGATTTATGCTAAGCCGTTGCCCATACAACGGTCAAGTGGTTCGCACGACAAAAAGCTAGGTGAGATGTCACATCAACTCGGTCCTTAGGGGTGACAAGATGGATATCTCCCTTCCTCGCTCAACCACACAGGTACGAGCACACCAACGGCAATTCACACAGAAATGCCATCCATCCCGTCTAACTCGTCTTTCAAAACCACATTGTATCCCTTCCCACCCACACACATTTTCTTTATAAAATCAGGTGGTCAAGGTAGGGTTATCTCAAACAAGGGTGGCTATCCTACCATGTTTTCAGCACGCAAAACCATGCAATTTTATAAAACAGGCCACTGGGTTGTGTTTATAAAAACTAGGACAGAAACATGCATCAAAGGGCGGAATTGAACTTGCCATCGTCAAACCCTTGCGGGAAGTCCTGATCGAAGCACTGCCCTTCAGGTTCGGGGTCGCAGAACTGATCCTCAGTTGCTCGGTCGCAGTCGGGAACCTCGTCGTTCACTCCGTGTCCTACGACGCAAACAAACAGGCACACGATCAAGCGAAGGAACTAAAAGCTTTAATCGTTGAGCTTGAATCGGAAATAATTTAGTTACGGAGTTAGGGATAATATTTTTGGGTGATTTTCGTATGGCGTGCTTAGAACTATGCTAGAAAGGGCGTGGTAAAATTTTGGGTCGATCGGAGGTCGTTTCGCACATAAAATGACGAGGTAAAGGAAGGTCTATGGGTTAAACAGGGTTACCGGGGCTTATTCGTAAGTTTCCCTAAAAAGGGAAGGGCTTATTTGTAAATCCTAGAAATGTTAGGGGGCAGTGAAAGGTGTGAGGGGCCTATTCGGAAATAAAATTACATAGTGGGGGAACTTAGTTTGAAAGAAATAAAATAACAGGGGCTTTTCTGCAATGCATACAAGGGTGGAGGGGCTCTTAACTAAATGGAAAGAAAGGGGGGGGGGCTAAGGGCAAAATTGCCCCTTCTTCTTCCTCCCCTCACCCGTGGAACAGAGGAGGGAGGGGGAGCTCGGGCCGGCCCCAAATCCGGCGGCCTAGGGGCTCGGGCGGCTCGGGCACATGGGGGAAAAGGGAGAGGGGAGCGAGGGGGTCCCGTTCCTACCCTCTCCTTGGGCGGGGGCGGCGCGTAGCGGCGGGCCGGCGTGGGGCAGGCGGCGGCGGCCGTGCGGCTCGGGTGGCGGCGGTCTGGGTGCGGGAGAGGAGGTAGGCAGGGGCGGCACAGCTTGTGGGGAGCGGGGGGCTGCGGCCGGGCCTATTTATAGGCGGCCGGCGGTAGGGGGAGGGGTGGCCGGCGGAGCGGCTCCACGGGCGGCCATTAATGGCGCCCGTGGCTTGCGGCGGGGCACGGCCGTGCACAGCCGTGCACGTGGGGGGGGGCCGGGCGGCGGTGTGCGGGCACAGGGGAGGTACGGTGGGCGAGGCGGCACAGCGGCGGGGCGGGGCGGCGGCGTGTGCGCCACGGCGGCCGTGCGGCCGCGCGCGTGCGCCAGCGACGGGCGGCACGGCGGCCGGCGCGGCACGTGGTGCACGTGCGGGTACGGGGCCGGGGCAGCGCAGCGATGGGCGGCGCGGTGAACGTCGGGCGGCGCGGCTGCGTGCACGTGCGGGGCGGTGTGGCGCGGGTCAGGGGCGCGGCGCGTCGCGCGGACGGCGTGGCACGGCGTTCGTCTACGCGGGCACGCGGGCGGGCGCGTGCACGCGGCACGGCCGGGGTAGCGCGGGCGTGCGGCCGGCCGGCGCGCGGGCGCACGGCAGGAGAAAACAGGAAAAAAAAAAAGAGAAGAGAGGAGGGGAAAAGAAAGAAGGAAAAAGGAAGAAAGGAAAAAGGAGAAGAGAAAGAAAGAAAAAAAAATGTGAGAGAGGAAAGGAAAGGAGAGAGGGAAAGAAAAGGAGAGAGAGAGGGAGGAGGGGGCGTCGGCGCCGGTCGCGGCGGCGACCGCGGCCGGTCGGCCATGCGCACGCGGATTTCGCGTGCTGTACGAGGAGCGCCGGCGCTAATCGTGGCAGCGGTCGCGGCCGGTCGGCCACGCGTGCGGGATTCGCGCGCCGCGCGAGAAAGGTCTTGTGCCGGCGCAAATTGTGGGAAGCGGTCGCGCGTGATCGTCGTGACACGATGGCGAGGGTTGAGGCGGTGCGCGTGGGGGAAGCCGTGCGTTGTGTGGCACAGGGCGGGGGACGTAACGCGCACGTGTGCAAAGGGGGTCAGGGTGTTACGGTGAATCCGTTTTTAATCGGAACCTTTAACGCGTAGATTAGGCTTGAAATTCTTAGGGCGTTACAAACCTACCCCACTTAAATGAATCTCGTCCTCGAGATTCGGCTGGCTTCTAAACAGATGGGGAAATTCTTTCTTTAGGGCCTCCTCGCGCTCCCAGGTTGCTTCCTCTACTCCGTGTCTGCTCCATTGAACCCTGCATATCCGCACCTCAGAGTTTCTTGTCCTCCTAGTGACAGTGTCCAGAATTTTGACCGGCACTTCCTGGTACCGCAGATCCGGTTGCAGGTCTATTGTTTCCACCGGCACGTGTTCTCCCTCGGGTACTCTCAGACACCTTCTTAATTGCGAGACATGAAATACTGGGTGTATATCCGACATTTCTTCTGGTAACTCCAGTCGGTACGCCACGGCTCCGACTTTCTTTAGAACTCGATACGGCCCAATGTATCGAGGGGCTAATTTTCCTTGTACCTGAAATCTTCGTGTCCCTCGAATGGGTGAGACTTTGAGATAGACAAAATCTCCCGGATTGAAACTTATTTCCCGTCTCTTCTTGTCTGCGTAGCTCTTTTGTCGGGACTGAGCCGCTTTCAATTTCTCGCGGATTTCCGCTACTTTCTCCTCTGCTTCTTTTATGAGTGCGGGCCCTACTAGCGCACGTTCTCCAACTTCCGACCACATTAAGGGAGTTTTGCACTTTCTCCCATAGAGAGCTTCGAATGGCGACATGCCCAGGCTGGCTTGGTAACTATTGTTGTACGAGAATTCCGCATAGGGCAGACTCTGTTCCCAATCATTTCCATAAGTCAGGACACATGCTCTCAGCATATCTTCCATAATTTGATTTACCCTCTCGGTTTGACCGTCAGTCTGTGGATGATATGCGGAACTGAAATCTAACTTGGTGCCCATGGCTTGATGCAAGCTTTTCCAGAACCTAGAGGTAAATTGGGTCCCTCTATCTGAGACAATTCTGCTAGGCACTCCGTGTAACTTTACTATGTTTTCCACGTAAAGTTTTGCCAGCTTTTCTCCGCCATAAGTGGTCCTTACGGGTATGAAATGTGCCGATTTAGTGAGTCAATCCACAATTACCCATATGGAATCGTGTCCCTTCTGTGTTCGGGGCAGTCCTACTACAAAGTCCATCCCTATCTCATCCCACTTCCACACCGGAATAGGTAAGGGTTGCAATAATCCTGCCGGCTTTTGATGCTCGGCCTTTATCCTTTGACAAGTGTCACAATGAACCACGAATCTTGCAATATCCGCCTTCATTCTGTTCCACCAATATTTTTGCTTTATGTCCATATACATTTTGGTGGATCCCGGGTGGATAGAGTAGGCCGAGTTGTGGGCTTCGTCCATGATCAATTTCTGGAAATCTCCATTCTGGGGTACGCAAATCCTATTCTCGTACCATAACGTTCCTTTATCGTCTACCCTGAAGCCCGGTGCTTTGTTTTCTCCAGTTTGTTTGCAAATTTGTACTAACTCTCGATCCGAGCTTTGGGCTTCTCTAATCTTATCTTCTAATGTCGATTGGACGTTTAGCACCTGGCTGGAACCTCGAGGAACGATGTGCACATTTAATCGTGCCATTTCCTCGCATAGGTGGTCATCCTTGGGTCCATAGGGCTTCCGGCTTAAGGCGTCGGCTACAACATTTGCCTTTCTAGGGTGGTAATGGATCTCTAAATTGTAGTCCTTAACCAACTCCAACCATCTCCTCTGCCTTAGGTTCAAATCCGGTTGGGTGAAGATATATTTTAAACTCTTATGGTCGGTGTAAATCTCACACTTATTTCCAATCAAGTAATGTCTCCAAATCTTAAGGGCATGCACCACGGCTGCAAGTTCCAAATCATGGGTCGGATAGTTCTGCTCATGGGTCCGGAGTTGGCGGGAAGCATATGCAACAACTTTCCCGTCCTGCATCAGCACGCACCCTAACCCTTGTCGGGATGCGTCACAATAAATGACAAAGTCCCGATGGATGTCCGGTAGGGTCAGCACTGGGGCGGTTGTCAACCTTTGCTTCAGTTCTTGAAAACTTCTTTCACAATTTTCCGTCCAGGCGAACTTCCTCTCCTTCTTAAGAAGTTCCGTCATGGGCCGGGCTATCTTAGAGAATCCCTCAATAAACCTTCGATAGTATCCGGCTAATCCAAGGAAACTTCTGATTTCACTAACATTGGTCGGTTGCTGCCAATTGGACACGGCTTCGACCTTCTCTGGGTCCACTGCTACGCCTTCCGCGGTCAGAATGTGACCAAGGAAAGCTACTTTCTCCAGCCAGAATTCACACTTGCTAAATTTAGCATATAGTTTATGCTTCCTTAGCTTTCCCAACACTACCCGCAGATGTTGCTCGTGTTCCTGAACACTCTTGGAGTAGATAAGTATGTCGTCAATAAAAACTACGACAAACTTATCTAGCTCGTCCATGAATACCTTATTCATGAGGTTCATAAAATAGGCGGGGGCATTAGTTAGTCCGAAGGACATTACGGTGAACTCAAACTGCCCGTAGCGGGTGACAAAAGCTGTCTTAGGGATGTCACTTTCTCTAATTTTGAGCTGAAAGTATCCCGACCTTAAATCGATCTTGGAAAAGTACTTGGCTCCTTTTAGCTGATCGAAAAGGTCATCAATCCTGGGGAGGGGGTACTTGTTCTTAATGGTAACCTCATTCAGAGCTCGGTAATCTACACACAACCTCATACTTCCATCTTTCTTCTTGACAAACAGCACTGGGGCTCCCCACGGCGACGAGCTTGGTCTAATGAATCCAATTCGTTGCAGTTCTTCCAGTTGTTTCTTTAATTCTGTTAACTCAGAGGCCGCCATCCTATAGGGTCTCTTGGCTATAGGGGATGTTCCGGGGATAAGGTCTATGACGAACTCTATATCCCTATCTGGCGGCATACCGGGAAGCTCTTCGGGGAACACATCTGGGTATTCGTTTACTACCGGGACTCCTTCTAAAGGCTTGGCTTCCATGCTAAATACCATTGGGTCGTACTTGCTATCCCGGGTACGGCAGATTACTTGTACTCCTTCGTGGTTTGTTAGGTGTACCACCTTGTCGGGACAGCCTATGAGACCATTGTGTCGGCTTAACCAGTCCATCCCAAGGATCACGTCTATCCCTCCAGGCTTAAGTACTACTAAATCTGCTAGAAAGTCTACCCCACTTAAATTGATCCTTACCCGGGGACACCCTAACTGACAATTGATGTCGCCTCCAGGCGTCCGGGTTAATAGGGGTGTTTTTAGTAGTACTGTAGGTATTTTGTGTTTCTCCACATAGCTCGAGGATATAAACGAGTGTGATGCTCCAGAATCAAATAATACTGTCGCCAGAGCTGAGTTGACTAAGTACTCACCGAGCACTACGCCCTGAGCTTCTTGAGCCTCCTGCGCGTCGATGTGGTTGACGCGGGCTCGTCCAAATGATTGCTGCTTCACCTGCTGGCTGCCGTCGTTGTTGCGGACGGGCACTCGGTTGGCACCGGTCAGGGCCGGTCTGGGTCCATTCACCGTGTTGGAGAAGTCTGATGTGGCCGGCTTGTTCTTGGCATAAGGGCAATGGGCAATATAATGCCCTATCTCACGGCAGTTGAAGCAGGCCCTAACATTGTTGTTGTCGGGGGTGACCTGGCTTGTATTGCTCTGCGGGGCCCTCGTGATATTCTGGCTCCTAGGCGGGGCCTGTGGTCCTGTCACTTGCGACTGAGTCCTATACTGCATCGGAGCCTGATATCTTGGTGCTGTGTAGTTGGAGTTCCTCGGCTTCTGGTAGCGGTCTTGTTGGCGGGCCTTGCTCTCCAGGAATTTCCGCTTGTTGTCCTTCCGCTCTTCGGCTTTGGCCCTTTCCGTGAGGATAGCTTTGTTCATCAGGGTGTTGAAGTCCGGATAGATCTGGGGAGTAAGCAAGGTCCGGAGCTCTGGGCTCAATCCTTTCTTGAACATGTCTTGCTTCTTATCGTCGTCGTTCACTTCTTCCGGCGCGTACCGGGCCAATTCTATGAATCGGTGGGTGTATTCTTCCACCGACATGCTTCCTTGTTGTAGTGCGCGGAATTCATCCGCCTTGCGCTTCATAGTGGCCGAAGGGATGTGGTAGCGGCGGAACTCCCTTACAAATTCTCCCCAGGTAATGGTAGAGGCATCTTCGGCTGCGGCACAATAGTTTTCCCACCAGGATAATGCAGTTCCGGTGAGCTGGTGGGCTGCCAGAAGGACTTTATCCCGGTCCTGGCATTCGAATGGTTCGAGCTTCCTTTGAATTACTCGCAACCAGTCGTCAGCATCCAACGGGTTGCAGGATCCGGCGAAGGTAGGTGGCTTGGTCCTTAGGAAGGCCGTCAGCTTGTCGTTCATATTCTGCCCTCGCGGCTGCCGGTTAACGAGGGCATTCGCCAGAGTCTCCAGTATGAGGGTCTGGTTATGGATGATCTGCGCCAGGTCTCCGAGGGGTGGGGGTGGTGGTAGTTGTTCTCCTTCTTGACTTCCCCCTCGGTTCTGGCTTACTTCTTGTTCTCCTTGGGGAAGATCTTGTTCAACGGGGTGTGCTCCGACACTAGCAGCTACGGGGTTCCGGCCACGGGAGGCCCTCGCGACGTTCCGGGGAGTCACCTGTTGATCGGGTAAATCGGGGTTACGTTTATGTGATGTTTAAGTTGTTTAATTCGTATATATATATAAGGCAGAATCTACCTCCTGCCGGTACTCATATAAATAATCAGCACACAACAAACCAGCACACAACAAACAACAAGCACAAACCATTTTATTACTGCAAAAGGGGGTTACAACTTAGGGTAAGGCTAGGTATCGTACTACTCGTCTGGGATCAAGTACCACAACAAAAGTGGCTGGGGACACATTACTAGGGTGGCACCGGTCATTTTACTCGCGGGGCAGGCCTTCTTCTGGGGCGGAGAGCGCGAGTGATCCTTGCTCGCCGTCCTCTGGGTTTCCACCGGCCAGGGGTTGCGCTTCAGCATCCTTTTCGACTGCGGCAGCAGAGCTTTCAGGGTTCTCGGGTGGGGCTCGTGTGCTCCCAAAGAGCGATCCCCACCCTATGACGGGTGTCCCGAGTAAAACATGGTCTTCCCCTATCGCCGGGACGGGTGTTCCACTTTGGGTCCAATCTTGCATACGCCGGTCTCGGGCCTGCCTGAGGCTTTCTTGGGCGACAGCTTCGCTACTGACCGCGGCTGCGGCTCTTGCCTCGGCATGGGCGGCTCGGATCTGCTGTATCCTCACCGCGAGCTCTGCTTGCTCGGCTCGATGGGTCTGCTCCCTCAGAAGGTTGGCTTGCTCATCAAAGAGTTGGTCCAGGGCGGCTAGGTAAGTAGCCACTTGGTACAGGGGGCCTTCTTCGTGGCGACGTCGCTCCAGGTTTCTCATGCGTGCTTCCCAGACTGGGGTCCTGATAGCCGGCGGGAAAAACTTTGCTGGCGTGGGGGCGAGGTGTTCTTCGAAGATCCGGCACAAATAACGGAGCGCTTTCCTGACGGCCAAGGGGTAGGTATCTTGGTGTCTAAACCCTGTGGCGGTCGCCCGCCAAGGCTGGATGTCGGGGTAGCGGTTGCTCCTGGCGATGACCAGGATCACCCTGCAGCGGAGGGTACCATGGTGCTCGTACTCTCGGCTGTAGTACCTTGGGCGCTCCGTAACGCCAAGGTCCTCCAGGGTGTTGATCAAGAGGCTGGGGAATCCAGGTGTAGCTTGGCAATCGCCCTGGGTCCATCCTTCCTCAGCCATCTGAAACAGAAGTAGGGTAAACAACCTGGTACAGGTGCAAAAGCGAGTAGATGATATTGATTATTACAACAAAGGTGGTACAGTTTTCATGGATACGTGGTCACTAGGGTAGGGTTTTTGCTAGGGGTGCTAATCCTATCATGGGGATTCTTCCTCGGTACTGATAGAGCGCTTCTTTATTGGGAGGAACCGATCCATCTCGTTTTCGGTCTGAGTACCCTTATCCCAGTGGGTCTCCATGGGTTCTTCTTCTTCTTCTTTGATCCATCCACCTATCCCGTTGCGGTTCTCGTATTCTTGCATTTGGGCTTGGAGGGCGGCTAAGGAATACTCGGCGCTTGCGGCTCTTGTCCGTTGTTCCTCCAGCTCCTGGGTTAACTTTTCAACCCCATGGATTAGCTGCTTCAGTTGTGCTGCCTGTTCGCGGTAGAGTGCATCCAAGCCAGTGAGGTAGATGGACAGGTGGGAAACCGTATCTTCGAGATCCTCTTCTTCTCGTCCAAGGCCCCTCATTCGGGCAATCCAAGTGCGTCCTCGTCCCTCAGCGGGTGGAAAAAACCCCATAGAAGTCCGCTGAAGGTGGTGCCTGTAGAGCACACGCAGCCGTCGCAGAGCTTTGCGGGCGGCCTTTCGATAGGTGTCGGGGAAGCGAAAGCCAGTGGTGGAGATGAACCAAGGGTCCACATCAGGGTAGCGGGTGCTTTTCTCCACAAAAACCATTATGTCGCACCGAAGGGTGCCTCCGGCGATGTACTCTCGGTAGGCATACTCCGGTGGTTCCATAACCCCGACGCGTTCCAGGCTGAGCAATAGCAACTTGGGGAGGCCGGGCTCTGCGTGGCAGACTCCGCTAGCCCATCCATTGCCAGCCATCCGGAACAAGGCAAAAACCAGTGGTGAGTGTTTGTGCAGAAAATTTCTGAATCGGGATAAGTTCTAGGGCCTGAAAAGGGGTCTCGCTCCTAGGGTCACGTCCTACGGCCAGCCTACGGCTCTGATACCACCTGAAGCGTCCCCCCATCAGGGAAGACTTAAAAGTGTTGATTTATCAGTCCCAGGAGGCTGATAACACTTTTATTACATCAGATGGTACATCACCGTACAACTCTACGCAGTAATGGGCAGTGAAGCGCCACTATCGCGAGGATTACAACCAGAACCCACACAACTACACTAGCTACGAACAAAGGGTCATCAGAGTCTTGCGCCATGCGGAATCCAACGGTGGCCTCAACCACAGGCAAGACTGGGTGCAGGACTAATCCCTACTCGTTGTCTTCGGGGATGTAGTCTGGGTCTTCCACTGTAAAAGTAAGAGAGGGGTGAGTACAAACGTACTCAGCAAGTCCAATCACACCCACGGAGGGGGTATAATAGTAATCATATGCACAGGACATTCCAAGGATAGGTTATGGTTCATTTGTGAAAAACTCAACTGTATGCAAGGGTTCGTTTAAAAATGATTTCCAAAATGAGGTTTCTAATACCAAGGAGCACACGATTTTGATCCACACAGGATCCAAGTTTTAAACTGCTACCGGACTCCCCGTCCGCCGTAGCACACGGCACAACTGCCGGACACTTTCCAAACAACTCACGCCAGCCCATTCATTCCCAGAGAGAATCACTAGTTATGTGACCACACCATAACTTGCCCAATACCGTGGGCACGGCTATTCGAATAGGTTTTAACTCTGCAGAGGTGTGCAACTTTACCCACAGGTGGGGTACCACAGCACGAACACCTTAGTGCCGGTGCAGATCCCATCAAAGCCATTACCCACCTTAGCTAGACCTGACTAGCCATCACGGGATCCATCAAGGGGTCATTCGACCTATCTCCGAGGTTTAACCGGGGCATAAGTCACACAGAGCTTATCCCGTCTCCTTGATCACCCGTTGCTCTCAGCTCTCCTGATGGCTATCAAGCTAACTAGTGGGATTTATGCTAAGCCGTTGCCCATACAACGGTCAAGTGGTTCGCACGACAAAAAGCTAGGTGAGATGTCACATCAACTCGGTCCTTAGGGGTGACAAGATGGATATCTCCCTTCCTCGCTCAACCACACAGGTACGAGCACACCAACGGCAATTCACACAGAAATGCCATCCATCCCGTCTAACTCGTCTTTCAAAACCACATTGTATCCCTTCCCACACACACACATTTTCTTTATAAAATCAGGTGGTCAAGGTAGGGTTATCTCAAACAAGGGTGGCTATCCTACCATGTTTTCAGCACGCAAAACCATGCAATTTTATAAAACAGGCCACTGGGTTGTGTTTATAAAAACTAGGACAGAAACATGCATCAAAGGGCGGAATTGAACTTGCCATCGTCAAACCCTTGCGGGAAGTCCTGATCGAAGCACTGCCCTTCAGGTTCGGGGTCGCAGAACTGATCCTCAGTTGCTCGGTCGCAGTCGGGAACCTCGTCGTTCACTCCGTGTCCTACGACGCAAACAAACAGGCACACGATCAAGCGAAGGAACTAAAAGCTTTAATCGTTGAGCTTGAATCGGAAATAATTTAGTTACGGAGTTAGGAATAATATTTTTGGGTGATTTTCGTATGGCGTGCTTAGAACTATGCTAGAAAGGGCGTGGTAAAATTTTGGGTCGATCGGAGGTCGTTTCGCACATAAAATGACGAGGTAAAGGAAGGTCTATGGGTTAAACAGGGTTACCGGGGCTTATTCGTAAGTTTCCCTAAAAAGGGAAGGGCTTATTTGTAAATCCTAGAAATGTTAGGGGGCAGTGAAAGGTGTGAGGGGCCTATTCGGAAATAAAATTACATAGTGGGGGAACTTAGTTTGAAAGAAATAAAATAACAGGGGCTTTTCTGCAATGCATACAAGGGTGGAGGGGCTCTTAACTAAATGGAAAGAAAGGGGGGGGCTAAGGGCAAAATTGCCCCTTCTTCTTCCTCCCCTCACCCGTGGAACAGAGGAGGGAGGGGGAGCTCGGGCCGGCCCCAAATCCGGCGGCCTAGGGGCTCGGGCGGCTCGGGCACATGGGGGAAAAGGGAGAGGGGAGCGAGGGGGTCCCGTTCCTACCCTCTCCTTGGGCGGGGGCGGCGCGTAGCGGCGGGCCGGCGTGGGGCAGGCGGCGGCGGCCGTGCGGCTCGGGTGGCGGCGGTCTGGGCGCGGGAGAGGAGGTAGGCAGGGGCGGCACAGCTTGTGGGGAGCGGGGGGCTGCGGCCGGGCCTATTTATAGGCGGCCGGCGGTAGGGGGAGGGGTGGCCGGCGGAGCGGCTCCACGGGCGGCCATTAATGGCGCCCGTGGCTTGCGGCGGGGCACGGCCGTGCACAGCCGTGCACGTGGGGGGGGGCCGGGCGGCGGTGTGCGGGCACAGGGGAGGTACGGTGGGCGAGGCGGCACAGCGGCGGGGCGGGGCGGCGGCGTGTGCGCCACGGCGGCC
Source organism: Panicum hallii (assembly GCF_002211085.1). Classification (NCBI taxonomy): domain Eukaryota; kingdom Viridiplantae; phylum Streptophyta; class Magnoliopsida; order Poales; family Poaceae; genus Panicum; species Panicum hallii. The sequence continues at coordinate 23,686,755 of NC_038044.1, forward strand.
GTGCGGCCGCGCGCGTGCGCCAGCGACGGGCGGCACGGCGGCCGGCGCGGGTACGGGGCCGGGGCAGCGCAGCGACGGGCGGCGCGGTGAACGTCGGGCGGCGCGGCTGCGTGCACGTGCGGGGCGGTGTGGCGCGGGTCAGGGGCGCGGCGCGTCGCGCGGACGGCGCGGCACGGCGTTCGTCTACGCGGGCACGCGGGCGGGCGCGTGCACGCGGCACGGCCGGGGTAGCGCGGGCGTGCGGCCGGCCGGCGCGCGGGAGCACGGCAGGAGAAAACAGGAAAAAAAAAGAGAAGAGAGGAGGGGAAAAGAAAGAAGGAAAAAGGAAGAAAGGAAAAAGGAGAAGAGAAAGAAAGAAAAAAAAAATGTGAGAAAGGAAAGGAAAGGAGAGAGGGAAAGAAAAGGAGAGAGAGAGGGAGGAGGGGGTGTCGGCGCCGGTCGCGGCGGCGACCGCGGCCGGTCGGCCATGCGCACGCGGATTTCGCGTGCTGTACGAGGAGCGCCGGCGCTAATCGCGGCAGCGGTCGCGGCCGGTCGGCCACGCGTGCGGGATTCGTGCGCCGCGCGAGAAAGGTCTTGTGCCGGCGCAAATTGTGGGAAGCGGTCGCGCGTGATCGTCGTGACACGATGGCGAGGGTTGAGGCGGTGCGCGTGGGGGAAGCCGTGCGTTGTGTGGCACAGGGCGGGGGACGTAACGCGCACGTGTGCAAAGGGGGTCAGGGTGTTACGGTGAATCCGTTTTTAATCGGAACCTTTAACGCGTAGATTAGGCTTGAAATTCTTAGGGCGTTACACGCTGCCGTGAACTTGAAACTTTAAACTGGTTTGTAATAACTTCTATCAGTTTGGAACTGAAGTTACTTTTGGAAACTTGTGTAATATAAATGCTTGTGAGGTAAAATATGTTGGTGATTGTATCTCTGGACTCGCCTTCGTGCGAAGTACCTTGTTTGATCCTGCATTCGGTGGTTTATCGGGATGTTACCCGACAGGCCAAGGGGTTACACCGTTTGAAGTACGTTGGAGCCCTTGAGAGAGGACTTGCGTACTTGAACAGGTGTAATTCAGGTTGGTTCTGCCACATGGGACATGAGATTGCTTGCCAAAGAATTGGCAGTTTTGTCATCTCCGCACTAGGTCCTTAGCATCTGACACTGCGGTGGGCCACCAAAAACCAGCTCTGTATGCTTTCCCAACTAGCGTTCTTGAAGCTGCGTGGTTACCGCATACGCCCTCATGTATCTCCCGCAGTATGTCGTAGCCGTCTTCTCCCGTGACGCATTTCATGAGTACACCTGATCGGACGCCACGCCAGTAGAGTTTATTGTCGACCAGGACAAAACCTTTGCTTCTGCGCATGACACGAGCTGCCGCTGCGCTTCTTGCATCCATCCCCGCTGGTAGTCTTTGGTCCTGGATGAAGTCGATGTAAGTTTCTCTACAGTCCTCCCCGAGCATCATAACCTCCCGATCGGGCTTCTGAAGACCGGTATCAGTGGTTGTCTGAGGTGAGGGCTTGATGGATGGTTGCTTCAGCTCATGGATGAAAACTCCCGCTGGGACTTGTGCACTGGTGGATCCTAGCTTGGATAGTATATCTGCGCCGACATTGTGTCCCTATTTCACGTGATGAACCTCCAGTCCGGAAAATTTATTTTCTAGCTTGTGCACTTCTTGTACGTAGGTGTCCATTGTCTCTTTGTTGCAGTCCCACTCTTTGTTGACTTGCTGAATGACCAGAAGTGAATTGCCGTATACAAGTAGTCACTTTATGTCTAGTGATATCACCAAACGTAGCCCGTGAAGCAAGGCTTGATACTCGGCTTCATTATTGGATACCTCCCAAAGGATCTGTAGGACATACTTCAGTTGTTCGCTTTTCGGGGAGATAAATAGGACTCCAGCACCTCCGCCATTGAGCTTAAGAGATCCATTGAAATACATGGTCCAGTGGTCTGGCTTGTCGACTGGAGTTGGAATTTGGTTCTCTCTCCACTCGGCCATAAAATCAACTAGAGCTTGAGACTTAATTGCAGTGCGTGGTTTGAAGTCGATTGACAGAGCCCCCAGTTCCACTGCCCACTTTGATATACATCCTGTGGCATCTTGATTGTGTAGAATATCCGCCAATGGAAAATCCGTAATCATAGTGATCGTGTACTCGTCGAAGTAATGGTGTAGCTTTCTTGATGTGATCAGTATTGCATATTGAAGTTTCTGAACTGCCGGGTATCATATCTTAGATTCGGAGAGTACCTTGCTGATGAAGTACACAGGCCTCTGCACTCCAAACGCATGGCCCTCCTCGCTGCGCTCGACGCTGATGACATGAGTTGTCGCCGCAATATAAAGTAGTAGATCTTCTCCCGGCAGTGGTGCTGTGAGGACCGGGGGTGACTGTAGGTGTTGTTTCAAATCCTGTAGGGCCCACTCAGCCTCTTCCATCCACTGGAACTTGTCTTGGCGCTACAGGAGTTTGAAGAAGGGTAGTCCTCTCTCCCCGAGTCGGGAGATGAACCTGTTCAGGGCTGCCATACAGCCTGTTACTTTCTGCACATCTTTGATTGTGGCTGGAGCCTCCATGTCAGTGATAGCTGTGATCTTCACAGGATTCGCTTCAATTCCCCGGTTGCTGACAATGAACCCGAGCAATTTCCCTAATGGTACTCCGAATACGCACTTTGTTGGATTGAGCTTCCATCAGAACCTTCGTAAGCTGTTGAACGTTTCTTCCAAGTCCGTGATCAGGTCCTCGGGATTCCTGGTCTTGATGACCACGTCATCCACGTAGGCCTCAACATTCCAATGCAGCTGATCAGTGAAGCACATTTGAATTGCGCGTTGATAGGTTGCACCTGCGTTTTTTAGCCCAAAAGACATAGTTTTGTAGGCATATGTCCCGAGCGGGGTGATAAACGCGGTGTTTATTTGATCTTCCTCCTTGAGCGTGATCTGGTGGTACCCCGAATAGCAGTCAAGGAAACAGAGGAGTACACAACCCGCCGTCGAGTCGACAACTTGATCAATGCGCGGTAGCCCGAAGTGGTCCTTTGGGCAGTGCTTATTGAGATCGGTGTAGTCAACGCACATTCTCCATTCATTATTCTTTTTATTTGCAAGGACGGGATTAGCTACCCACTCTGAATGGATTACTTCTTTAATGAAGCCAGCCGCGAGGAGTTTAGCTATTTCCCTTTTGATTGCCTCTCGTTTGTCTTGAGCAAATCTGTGAAGGCGTTGCTTTTTGGGCACAGCTTGTGCGTGTACATTTAGGCTATGCTCGATCAGTTCCCTGGGCACTCACTCTGGGCATTCGGGTTAGCCCGAACTTTCGGGTCGGGTTATTCAGGCTTTTGAAAGTTCGGGCTTTCAGAACCTAAGCCCGAAATGGGCCTGCACGTACTACTACCCGAAAATTCGGGTACTCGAAAACTTCGGGTTCGGGTTTGGGTAGCCCGTACTACCCGAACTACTCAAATATGAACCAAAATTACAACAGCATTTGAACAGCAAATCTGAACAAAAACATCAACATTATGGGTAGTTTAGCCATGAACTTAATAGAATATCACACTCACAAAATGTCACTCACAAAAACAACAACATTATGGGTAGTTTGGTACCTTGAACATGAACTTAAAAAAGAGTGCACATGTAGTAGAACATTAGTCTCACAATTTCACACACACTAAACTGTAGGACAGATTTAAGAATTAAGTTGTAGACATTCCAGGATGGATGGAATTCGGCAAGATGGAGTTGCTTCCCGTTGTCGCTGCTGTAGAAGCTTTTTTTCCTTTTCCATTGGGACCAAATTCTTCTTTTAATTCTGCATTGAGATGTTAATACTTAGTATGCACTAAACAATTTACAAATGATGAAACAAACAAATGAACCAATGTTGTACCTTTTTCCAGCGTTATTAATTCCTCAAGATTTTCTTCAATGTCAATGGGTATTGCCCATCTCAACCAATCTTGTGTACATACTAAAGCTTGTAGCATAAATGGAGTAAGGGAGCTACGAAAGTCATCTAAAATACGTCCACTTGTGCTAAATGTTGACTCTGAAGCAACGGTTGACATTGGTATAGCAAGCACATCACGTGCCATGCGAGACAGAATTGGAAATCTCTGCTCACATGCCTTCCACCACATTAGGAGGTCAATCTTCATGTCTGTGTTCTCAGTTTCTTCAGCAAGGTATTTGTCAAGTTCGGACTTAATATTATTGCTTGAACCAGCACCTAACTTCATCCTCTTAGCAACAACTTCCTTTAGCTTGCCTCCTCTACCTCCCTTTGATGCTCCTATTGAATCACTCACATCGGTTGTGTCCTCACTCGAAGAATAAAGTATCCTATATTCTTCAAACAAAGCATGAATACAAGTGTTAATGGCTTCCCAAACTAGTTGTCCCCTTTCCTGACCAAATATCTCTTCAACAGTTATCTTCGTGTACATAGATAGCTTGTATCTTGGATCAAGACAACCAGCAACAAAAATCAGTAAATTAAGGTTCTCCTTCTCCTTTCCCTTTCCCCTACCCTTCTCATGGTCGTAGTCAGTATACCAAAGTCCCCAATATTTGTCAAATTTATCTTTCATTCTCTTTCCCATTGCTGTTTGCAAAAAATCTGTACTATCCAGCCATGATTGAATCATCAAATGCACTTCTCCAATCTCATGAAAGAATGTGTGTGCAGTGATATGGTTAAAGGTAGAAACATGATAAGTAAGGTCATGGAAATGCTCTAGAAAATCTGCCATCTTACTTGCATTTTGCCAATCAAGTTCATCCGGACAACCAAAACCACCCCTTTCTTCGGATAGGTCCAGAACATAACTAATGTCCTCCTCTGCTAACCTTGTGAACACTTTCTCATACACAATTGCAGATTTAAGCATTATATATGTGGAGTTCCATCTAGTTGGGATGTCAGCCTTGAGAAATGGTTTGTCGGTCAGCTTCTCTTCCTCCACAATTTCCTTAAATTTGACCATTCTCGAACCACCATTTCTAATGTACTTAACAGCAGCTCTAACACGCTTAACTGATTGGTCCACTTCTTTTAGACCATCATGCACAATAAGGTTAACAATGTGTGCTGCACACCTCATGTGCAAATACTTGCCACTAGCTAGATTGGTTTTAATCAATTGCCTCCTCAAATAAGCAATTCCAGCATCATTGGCACTTGCATTATCAACAGTTATGGTCATTACTCTCTCTAAACCCCATTCAGCCATGCATCTCTGTACACTTTTCCCAATATCATCCCCCTTGTGCCCCTTCACCAAGAAAAAACCAATAACTTTCTTATGCAACATCCAATTATCATCTATAAAACTAGCAGTCACAGTCATATAGCTATCAAACTGTTTAGAAGTCCAACCATCTGTAGTTAAGCAAACCCTTTGACAAGAATCTTTGAAGAATTTCTTTAGCTTGGCTTTCTCTTGGAAGAAACAACACAGTGCATCTCTTGTACATGTTCTCCTAGATGGCACCTAAAAACTAGGGCATGCTTTGGACATAAACTTTCTAAATCCAGATTTCTCACCAAAGCAAAATGGCAACTCATCTTCTATGATCATCTCAGCAAAAGCAGCCCTCAGTGCGGTTTGATCAAACTTCCAAGTGCTAATACCTTCACAATTAGTTGCTTGTAGAGTACCTTGCGTAGGATCTTTGTTAAACTTATGTGGGTTGCGCTTGCAAATAGTAAAGTGTCTCTTCAACGAAGATGTGCCATGACGGCCGGATTCTGCCTTCATATTTCTGCTGCAATATTTGCACCTAGCTCGAATCATAATTCCTGCATCATTTTTTATCTGATTGAAGTGTTGCCATATTTCTGACCTTGGTGCTATTCCTTTCCTTCCCCCGTCCTTACTAGCATCAACAACCGGTTCTTCTGCTGATACCTCCTATGATTGTGACTGTGATGCAACTACTAAACGATTCATGTTACGTGATGTTTCAGTACCTTGTCCAACAGATTCTACCTCCATCTCTGTGTGCTCATTTTCTGGCATCTATATGACAAAAACAGAGAAACTAACTCAATCTACCTTCTAATAAGTAATACACATGTGAAATTTAGATGACTAGGGGACTTGCTATCTTGCTCAGTGCTCAATGCTCAGTTGGTCACCGTGGTCCGTGTTCGCGAGTCCGTCGTCATGCTCCTGGAGTCCTCCTGGTCCATGCTGGCGTGTGGCGTGCTCCTGAGCGGGGAGGCCGGCGGTGGGGGGGGGGCGGGGAGGCCGGCTGTGGGGCACGGGGAGGCCGGCGGCGGCGCTCGGGGAGGCCCGCGGTGGGGCGCGGGGAGGCCGGCGGTGGGGCGCGGGGAGGCCGGCTGCGGGGGAGCGGGGAGGCCGGCGGCGGCGCGCGGGGAGGCCGGAGGTGGGGGAGCGGGGAGGCCTGCGGCGGCGCGTGGGGAGGCCCGCGGCGGGGCGCGGGGAGGCCGGCGGCGGCGGGCGGGGAGGCCGGCGGTGGCGCGCGGGGAGGCCGGAGGCTCAGGCGGCTAGGGTTGGGAGTTGGGACTTGGGAGCCTGGCTGCCTGAGTGCTTGGCTCGCTGCGCCTGGGAGGCTGGGGCCTGGGAGCTGGGAGCCTGGGAGAGTGGGATGCTGGGAGAGTGGGCCATGATCCGTTCCGTGGGCCGTGAGATGGAAAGAAAAAAAAAGTATGGGCTAAACGGGTAGTTCGGGTACCGCGACCCTAAACCCGAAAAGCCCGAAATTAGTTCGGGTTTTGACAATTGCAACCCGAGAAACATGTTCGGGTATCGGGTAATGGGCTGAATGGGTTCGGGTTCGGGTTTTTCGGGTTTTGGTCTTTGGGCTCGGGTTTTCTGCCCAGTGTGACTGGGCACCCATGGCATATCCGCTGGTTTCCATGCAAATATATCTCGGTTAGCCCGAAGGAAACTGACGAGCGCGATTTCCTATTTCTCACCTAAGCCTGCACTGATGACAGCGGTCTTAGATGAGTCGCCCTCCTGGAGCTGGATCGTC